>NC_066621.1:37626451-38226451 GCF_025201925.1 Gopherus flavomarginatus | reverse complement strand
CGTCTTTTTTTAAGACAGACCCGTTTACCAGCCTGAGTTTGGAACATGTATTAATAACATGATACTGTGTAATCTTATAACTTCACATACAGTAGCTCCTCACTTAATGTTATAGTTGTGTTCCTGAAAAATGCGACTTTAAGTGAAACGACGTTAAGCGAATCCAATTTCCCCATAAGAATTAATGTAAATAGAGGTGGTTAGGTTCCAAGGAATACTTTTATTTGGCAGATAAAAGGCATTATATACATTTTAAACAATTTTAAACAAGCAATTTAATACTGGTATAAGTTTTTAAAACAATGTTAAAGAAACAATTTAATACTGCAATCATCATTGCTGAGTATGAAGCAATGGGATATGCCCCTGCCTAACCTCACACAGGCACAGACCAGTGGCACTGCAGACAATGAGGCAGGTAAGGAGGCTGAAGTTGCCGTAGGCTAGGAGAAGCAGGTTGCACAGCACCAGCGGCAGCTTCCCCCACTGTGCAAGCACCGGGGCAGCAGGCTTAACCCTCCACCCACCCACTCCACCCCTTCCCCCAAGAACCCACCCTTAAGTCACCTCTTCTCCCCCCACCTTCTCCCCCTTTACTCCACACTCCGCATCCTCACTCCTCCCCCTCCCTCCACTGACTCCTGAATGCTGCAAACCAGCTGATTGCCATGGGCAGGAGGCAGAGGGGGAGCAGGGGGAAGGCGCTGTTCTATGCAGTCTGCCAGCAGGAGGAACTCCAGGGGCTTAGGGGAGCTGATAAAGGAACTGTCACCTGTTATGCTGAAATTGCCTCTGATCACTGTTTTCCCTGCCAGTCTAGGCCTCTAGAACCCTGCCTTGTTGAGCCAGATGCGCTAGCCAGCTGCAACACAGTCAAAGGGTCAGGGCCACACACCCCAAACTGCAGATCCAGACTGAAACCACCTCAGCATTATACCTGTCTCCAGCATGCAGACACCCAGCTCCCAATGGGATCTGAACCCCAAACAAATCTGTTTTACTCTGTATAAAGCTTATACAGGGTAAAATGATAAACGTTCACCCTCTATATCACTGCAAGAGAGAGATACAAAACTCTTCCCTCCCTCCCACACCTTGTAACAATTTTTTACACTGAGTTTATAAATAAAAAAAGTGACTTTATTAAATATAAAAAGTTGGATTTAAGTGGTTTTAAGTTGTAGCAGATAGAACAAAGTAAGTCACAAAGCTGAATAAAACAAAACATGCAAGGCTAAGCTTAATACACTCAGAAATCAGTTATAAATGTTAACTTCTCACTCCAGTTGTTACTTCAGGTAAAATCCTTCTCAGGTCCGATGCCTTTTCTGACCTGGGTCCAGCCTGTTCTCTCTCACCCCTGAGCTTAAAGTCCTTTTGTTTCCAGGTGCTTGCAGGTATCTTTGTGGGGTTGGAAGGTCGTCTCTTAAGCCAACTGAAGACACTCATTGTTTGCCTTCCCCAATTTGTATGGATTTTTGTATCAGATGACATTGTTACATGTCACTGTAAGACGCCAGTCTGACACACCCCATAAGTATTTATGGAAATATGCCATGACTGGAATATATTTTATGCTAGGTATGCCATGTAACATGTGTTAGCAAAGGTTATGATCTACTGAATACATTCCTCCTATTTGTATGAATGTATCATTTTTGTTTTCAAAGTTATGAATATTGGCTATGTTCTTGTTTAATTTTAAATACCCTCAGTGAAGCAATTGGTCAGCTTCATGAGAAAAGACTATTGTCAGTAAGTGCCCCATCAAGAACCACTTAAGCCAACTATAAACTTGGAGATGCCAATCCGCGTCTGAGCTTTCGCAGGATTGTGGCTTGGCTGGTAAAGAACTCAGTAATGCATGGACATGTGACTCCAAAACTCCATTTTGTAGCTGGCATTCTATGCAGGGACAGGGAGGGGTGTCCACCCCAAAGGATACCTTAAAGAAACTGGAACAAAAGACAGTAACCACAGGGGGTGTGAGTGATTGCTGGACCCTGACTAGAAGGAGACTAGTGTGTAAAAGAAAGCTTACTGCAACACCTTTGAGGGTGAAGTTTTATCTGTATTCAGTTTTCTTACTATATTAGGCATAGACTTGTGTGTTCTATTTTATTTTGCTTGGTCTATTTTTATTTCACTTTGTTCTGTCTGTTACTACTTGGAGCTACTTAAATTCTACTTTCTGTATTTAATAAAATCACTTTTTACTTATTATTTAACCCAGCGTATGTATTAATACCTGAGAGGGCGGGGAGCAAACACCTGTGTAAATCTATCTATAAGTGTTATAGAGGGTGATCAATTCAATAGTTTACCCTGTATAAGCTTTATACAGGGTAAAACGGATTTATTTGGGGTTTGGACCCCATTGGGAGTTGGGCATCTGAGTGTTAGAGACAAGAACATGTCTTAAGCTGCTTTCAGTTAAGCCTGCAGTTTGTGAGACACGGTTCAGACCTGGGTCTGTGTTTGTAGCTGGCGTGTGTGTGGTACAAGCAGGCAGGGTTCTGGAGTTCCAAATTGGCAGGGAAAGCAGGGGCAGAAGCAGTCTTGGCACCTCAGTTGGCAGCCCTAAGGGGGTTACTCTGATCCAACCAGTCATATTCTTCCTGGGTTGGCCCACAGGAACACAGGAAGGCATGCAGGTAAACAGAGCCATTCACAGTTCATTGATTCTGAAGCACCCTTAATGGCCTTCACTTAATGTGTCTACATCAGTGATACACGTTTATATTTTATTCTCCTAACTCCAGACATTAAAATAATCCATGTAAACAAAAGGGATGAAGACACTTAGTAGATTATGATCTTTATAATGATATGTTACATGGGGCTGTCATGGTATAATTCCTCACTCTGAACTTTAGCGTCCAAAAGATGGGGTACCAGCATGAATTCCTCTAAGCTCAATTACCAACTTAGTACTTGTAGCGCTGCCACCAACTAGGAATCCCAGTGCCTGGTACACTCTGGTCCCCCCAAAACCTTGCCCGGGGACCCCCAAGACCCAGTCCCTCTGGATCTTAACACAAGGAAAGTAAACCCTTTCCCCCACCGTTGCCTCTCTCAGGCTTCCCCTCCCTGGGTTACCCTGGAAGATCACTGTGATTCAAACTCCTTGAATCTTAAAACAGAGAGGAAAATTCACCTTCCCCCCTCCCAGACTCTCCCTGAGAGAGATAGTAATCCTAACACAGAGAGAAATTAGCCTCTCTCTCTCCCCTTTCCTCCTTTCTCCCCACCAATTCCCTGGTGGATCCAGACCCCGTCCCCTGGGGTCTCACCAGAATAAAAAAATAATCAGATTCTTAAACAAGAAAAGCTTTTAATTAAAGAAAGAAAAACAGTAAAAATTATCTTTTTAAATTTAAAATGGAATAGGTGCAGGGTCTTTCAGCTATAGACACCGGGAACACCCTCCCAGCCTAAGTATACAAGTACAAATTAAAATCTTTTCAGCAAAATACCAATTTGAACTCCTTTCAGCCAAATACACATTTGCAAATAAAGAAAACAAACATAAGCCTAACTCGCTTTATCTATCTAGTACTTACTATTCTGAACTTATAAGAGCCTGTATTGGAGAGATTGGAGAGAAACCTGGTTGCACGTCTCGTCCCTCTGAGCCCCCAGAGTGAACAACAACCAAACACTAACAGTACAGCACAAAAACTTCCCTCCCTCAAGATTTGAAAGTATCATGTCCCCTGATTGGTCCTCTGGTCAAGTGACAGCCAGGCTCACTGAACTTAACCCTTTACAGGCAAAAGAGACATGAAGTACTTCTGTTCTATTAACTCTTACTTATCTGTTTATGACAGGGGCACTTAGCATAAAGCATATTCCAGTTATATCATATTCAGAAGCATATTTTCATAAAGCATATGGAGTGCAGTGTCACACCTGGCTTTGCCCAGCACTGGAGAGAAGGGGGAATTGAACGTCAGAGGTCCCACCTCAGAGGTCAACACCCCAACTATTGGGCTGAAAATTACAAAGGGAAGGACCAGTACCTGAATCCTGCCCTGGCACACACATATTGTTTTGGGACAAAGCTATTAGGAATATTTGTAACACATTTATGAATAGTTTCAGGTCAATCCAAGCGGTATTATTTTTGACAATAAATTATTAGTCCAGGAGAAATTCACCCATTTCTAGACACCTTTGTGTCCCAATTCTGGGAAATTTCTTAAAGAGACATTTGGAGGGGTGACCAACAAATAAAGTGGAATACAGTCACCACAGTTTTGTATCATATTAAAATTACCTCACGTGAGAGACAGCTATCCAGGCCAGCTGATTCTCTGTCTGTGTTCCATTTCCACAAGGAGAGACACGGCAACAACATTAATTGGATGTGCTGTGCACACCTGTTGTCCTGGGAACAAAGATGCTCCAAGGAGTAAATCTCAAAGTCATCAAAACTAAATGTAACCTCTGCCACCCAAGGAAGCAGCTCCAGAGGTATTAAGGGTAATGTTGGTGTGGTTAGCAAACAGGGAAAGATTCGACTCTAAGTCTGATTTTTGGGTTCTGAGCTTCCCTCCTTCTCAACTCAGTGTAGGTGAAGGGAGAAAAAAAAAAAGGTACCGCCAAGTGATGGGCAAACAAGTCAGTTTCAGAGCACTTCAGCCTTTAATTGAAATGACAGCGAGCCGTTCATGGGAGGGGAAGGAGGAATTATCCTGAGAGGAGAAATTTCAAATTTTCTGAACCTATTTACCTTTCAAAAGAAGGAAAGAGCTTTACTAAGGGAGGGAGAAGAATGACTGGAAAAGGAGAGAAAAATAGCTTTAATAGGAAGGGAGAAAATTCCCCCATCGATTCAGGGAATGTCTAAGCTAAAGCCATTACATTGACTCAGCTATGGCATGCAGCAACCCCATAGTGTAGATGCTTTTCACATTGCTGGATTGGATTTTTCCATTGATGTAGTTAATCCACATCGCCAAGAGGCAGTAGCTAGGTCAATGGAAGAATTACACTGAACATCAGTACAAGCTAATTGCCTTGCACATGGTATGAATAGTTTCTCAGTCCTGTGCGACAGAGCTCGATTGATTTAATTTTTAAGCATAAAGCAGACCTCAGAGAAGCTACCAATAGAAAAGCCCAGTTGGGAAATCTAGTCTTATCTGCCTGCCAGGGCAGCAGAATCCCTGTGGGTTCTTTTTGTTCAGGCTAGCTGGAAATATTCCAGCTGTGTCAGCTTCCTAGGAGAGATGATTCTGCATTCTGACCAAGCTCAGTGTCCGGCTGTGTCTGTGTAGTGGGCACTCTGTGTGTGTGTGTGTCTGGTGAGCACTGGGCATTGCATGTATGTGTAGTGGGCACTGTGTATTTAGTGTGTGTGTGTGCTTGGTGTGCTGTGGGCACTATGTGTGTGATGGGGGATACAGTGGAGGTGAATGTCAAGTGTAGGGAGGTGTATGTCCCTTGCCCTGCCCAGTGCTCAGGCTGGTGTTCTCCCGGTGTGAGGCCCTTTGTGAGATCAAAGGACTAGGAGGGACCTCAAGAGGTCATCTATTCCAGTCCCCTGCACTCATGGCAGGATCAAATACTATCTAGACCATCCATGACAGGTGTTTGTCTAACCTGCTCTTAAAAATTTCCTATGGTGGAGATTCCACAATCTTCCTGGGCAAGTTATTCCAGTACTCAGCCACTCTCACTGTTGAGATGCTTTCCTTAATGTTCAAACTAAACTGCCCTTACTGAAATTGAAGTCCATCAGTTCTTGTCTTAACCTCCTCCCCGACCCTATTGTTTTGCAATTTTATTCCTAAACTCTGTTTCATGGACTCATAGACTCATAGACTCTAAGACTGGAAGGGACCTCGAGAGGTCATCGAGTCCAGTCCCCTGCCCTCATGGAAGGACCAAATACTGTCTAGACCATCCCTAAAAGACATTTATCTAACCTACTCTTAAATATCTCCAGAGATGGAGATTCCACAACTTCCCTAGGCAATCTATTCCAGTATTTAACTACCCTGACAGTTAGGAACCTTTTCCTAATGTCCAACCTAAATCTCCCTTGCTGCAGTTTAAGCCCATTGCTTCTTGTTCTATCATTGGAGGCTAAGGTGAACAAGTTTTCTCCCTCCTCCTGATGACACCCTTTCAGGTACCTGGAAACTACTATCATGTCCCCTCTCAGTCTTCTCTTTTCCAAACTAAATAAACCCAATTCCTTCAGCCTTCCTTCATAGCTCATGTTCTCAAGACCTTTAATCATTCTTGTTGCTCTTCTCTGGACCCTCTCCAATTTCTCCACATCTTTCTTGAAATGCGGTGCCCAGAACTGGACACAATACTCCATTTGAGGTCTAACCAGCGCAGAGTAAAGCGGAAGAATGACTTCTCGTGTCTTGTTTACAACACACCTGTTAATGCATCCCAGAATCACGTCTGCTTTTTTTGCAACAGTATCACACTGTTGACTCATATTAAGCTTGTGGTCCACTATGACCCCTAGATCTCTTTCTGCCATACTCCTTCCTAGACAGTCTCTTCCCATTCTGTATGTGTGAAACTGATTGTTCCTTCCTAAGTGGAGCACTTTGCATTTATCTTTATTGAACTTCATCCTGTTTACCTCAGACTATTTCTCCAATTTGTCCAGATCATTTTGAATTTTGACCCTGTCCTCCAAAGCAGTTGCAATCCCTCCCAGTTTGGTATCGTCCGCAAACTTAATAAGCGTACTTTCTATGCCAACATCTAAATCGTTGATGAAGATATTGAACAGAGCCGATCCCAAAACAGACCCCTGCGGAACTCCACTTGTTATACTTTTCCAGCAGGATTGGGAGCCATTAATAACTACTCTCTGAGTACGGTTATCCAGCCATCTATGCACCCACCTTATAGTAGCCCCATCTAAATTGTACTTTCCTAGTTTATCTATAAGAATATCATGCGAGACCGTATCAAATGCCTTACTAAAGTCTAGGTATATCACATCCACCGCTTCACCCTTATCCACAAGGCTTGTTATCCTATCAAAAAATGCTATCAGATTAGTTTGACACGATTTGTTCTTTATAAATCCATGCTGGCTATTCCCTATCACCTTACCACCTTCCAAGTGTTTGCAGATGATTTCTTTAATTACTTGCTCCTTTATCTTCCCTGGCACAGAAGTTAAACTAACTGGTCTGTAGTTTCCTGGGTTGTTTTTATTTCCCTTTTTATAGATGGGCACTATATTTGCCCTTTTCCAGTCTTCTGGAATCTCCCTCCGTCTCCCATGATTTCCCAAAGATAATAGCTAGAGGCTCAGATACCTCCTCTATTAACTCCTTGAGTATTCTAGGATGCATTTCATCAGGCCCTGGTGACTTGCAGGCATCTAACTTTTCTAAGTGATTTTTTACTTGCTCTTTTTTTTATTTTATCTTCTAAACCTACCCTCTTCCCGTAAGCATTCACTATATTAGACATTCCTTCAGACTTCTCAGTGAAGACTGAAACAAAGAAGTCATTAAGCATCTCTGCCATTTCCAAGTCTCCCGTTACAGTTTCCCCCTCCTCACTGAGCAGTGGGCCTACCCTGTCCTTGGTCTTCCTCTTGCTTCTAATGTATTGATAAAAAGTCTTCGTTTCCCTTTATTCCCATAGCTATTTTGAGCTCATTTTGTGCCTTTGCCTTTCTAATCTTGCCTCTGCATTCCTGTGTTATTTGCCTATATTCGTCCTTTGTAATCTGACCTAGTTTCCATTTTTTATATGACGCCTTTTTATTTTGTAGATCACGCAAGATCTTGTGGTTAAGCCTTGGTGGTCTTTGCCACATTTTCTATCTTTCCTAACCATCGGAATAGCTTGCTTTTGGGCCCTTAGTAGTGTCCCTTTGAAAAACTGCCAACTCTCCTCAGTTGTTTTTCCCCTCAGTCTTGATTCCCATGGGACCTTACCTATCAGCTCCCTGAGCTTACCAAAATCCGCCTTCCTGAAATCCATTGTCTCTATTTTGCTGTACTCCCTTCTACCCTTCCTTAGAATTGCAAACTCTATGATTTCATGATCACTTTCACCCAAGCTTCCTTCTACTTTCAAATTCTCAACGAGTTCCTCCCTATTTGTTAAAATCAAGTCTAGAACAGCTTCCCCCCAGTAGCTTTTTCAACTTTCTGAAATAAAAAGTTGTCTGCAATGCAGTCCAGGAACTTATTGGATAGTCTGTGCCCCGCGGTGTTATTTTCCCAACATATATCTGGATAGTTGAAGTCCCCCATTACCACCAAATCTTGGGCTTTGGATGATTTTGTTAGTTGTTTGAAAAAAGCCTCATCCACCTCTTCCACCTGATTAGGTGGCCTGTAGTAGACTCTCAGCATGACATCACCCATGTTTTTTACCCCTTTTAGCCTAACCCAGAGACTCTCAACACTTCCATCTCCTATGTCCATCTCCACCTCAGTCCAAGTGTGTACATTTTTAATATATAAGGCAACACCTCCTCCCTTTTCCCCTGTCTGTCCTTCCTGAGCAAACTATACCCATCCACACCAACATTCCAGTCGTGTGTATTATCCCACCAAGTTTCAGTAATGCCAACAATGTCATAGTTGTATTTATTTATTAGCACTTCCAGTTCTTCCTGCTTATTACCCATACTTCTTGCATTTGTATATACGCATCTAAGATACTGGTTTGATCCTGCCTCCCAGCTTTGCCCTGACCCTCCTTTCTCTCTGCTATTATAGCCCACGCACCCTCCTGTTTCCGACCCATCTCCCAGGTCTTGTTCCCCACTTACCTGTGGGGTTTGCTCACCTGTCCCCGTCGAACCTAGTTTAAAGCCCTCCTTACTAGGTTAGCCAGTCTGTGCGCAAATAAGGCCTTTCCCCTCCTCAAAAGGTGAATGCCATCTCCGCCTACATTATAGTAAATAAATAAATTTAACAAAAGAATCAGGAGGAAACTAACATGCTCGGAGATATTTTGTAACAGCAACTGCAGAGATGCTGCAGAGATCTTCAGTGTTAACCACCAGTTTGGGGAATATCTTCCTTTTTGCAGCCTGCCCTTATTACACCCCAAAGCCCCCTTTCTTAGAGAGTCCCTTGGGAAGGCAGATTAGCATTGTGTATTGCTAACGCTGTTGCTAGCATTGCAAACCTGTTTGGGGAGTGTTAAAGGTGTGTGAGTGGGGAGTGACAGTTTTTTTTTTCAGGAATAAAAGGCCAAGGGGCAGCGGGGGAAGAGCAAAGAACATGTTCATTTAACACTGCAGCTAGGAAGCTTAGGATATGGCTACACTTGTGCTTCAAAGTGCTGCCACGGCAGCGCTTTGAAGTTTCAAGTGTGGTTGCAGCGCCAGCGCTGGGAGGGAGCTCTCCTAGCACTGCACGTACTCCACATCCCTTACGGGTGTAGCTTGCAGCGCTGGGAGCCGCGCTCCCAGTGCTGCGGTACTGATTACACTGAGGCTTTACAGCGCTGTATCTTGCAGCGCTCAGGCGGGTGTTTTTTTCACACCCCTGAGACCGAAAGTTGCAGCGCTGTAAAGTGCCAGTGTAGCCTTGGCCTCAGTTTTTAAATAAAAAGCTAACTTTAGCCCGAGGCCAGCTGCTATCTGCCAAGACAGAAGGGGCGGGAGTTTAACCCCCCTAACCAGCGGTAAAAAAAATTGTTAAACAAAATGCAGGGGATAATTTCGGCTACCATAGTGAAGAAGGGAAGAGTCAGAGCTGGGCCTGCCATTGATCTCCTTGGCGGTAGGTGATGACCACAACGTCCTTGTGCATCTGCACCCATGGATGAGTAAATGGGCCCATCCCTGTGGTGACCTCACACTTTCATGTCAATCACACAGTATTGTCAGTCAGCACCACACCTTTGGCGGTACTGGAATATTTTCTAGGTTGGTGGCTGTGACATACCAGGGTCCAACTCAGATTAATGAGCACCTGTCTGCAACCTTTCAATGCCTTGCTGAAGTGGCTTCCACCTGGGCCACTCACAAACAACCGTCTAGCAGGCAAATCACACCCTGAGCATGTGTGTGTAACTGCAGCCTGGCCAGGAACAGCTGGGTTACACTCAGACTCTCACCACCCTTGGTTATACTGTAGGATGACCCTCAACACACTCCCCAGTCTTCAATTTCCCTCCAGAAATGTATGTCCTGTGTTGCCCAGTCCCCTCCTGGACAATACAATTTACATTGTCCATTATTTATATAATAGCACTAACATGTGTGCAACTTAGCTTCTCAGCCACTTCTATTTAAACACACTGGATTAGAGAAAACAAAACATCCCACCCAAGTTTATTGACTACAAAGATAAATTTAAAGTGAGTGCAAATAAGGAGGCACAGAAGTTAGATTTGGTTAAAAAAAAATAAAGCTAGAATGCAACTTGTGCCTAAGTTAACAAATAAGATGAAATTCAAAGCAAATGTTTCCTCACCACATGCTTTCAGTGGTCTTCCTGACCAAATTTCTTTGGTTAGGACCCCTCTCATAGTCCAATGGCTGCTTCCTTTATCCATTCAGATGCAGTGAAACAGTGGGCAGAGGCAGAGATAGAGAGCAAGAGAGAGGGCCCCATGCCTTTGTATATCTGCCCCTTCTCTTTATAGTCCTTTCCCCGCTTTGAGAACCATTTTCACCTTGTACCAGAAGACAAAATGTCTATGTAGAAAGATGTTCCCTGCTGTTTTTTCCTCACCTTTTTGGGCTTCCTTTGTTTCCCTTTCTGCTTGAAGACTCTGGTTATTCTTTAGACAAAAAATTAAGCGGAACACACATATCTTTGTTTAAGACAGACCAGTTTGCCAGCCCGAGTTTGGAACATGTATTAATAACCTGATACAGTGTCACCTTATAACTTTACGCACAGTAACTCCTCACTTAACTTTGTAGTTATGTTCCTGAAAAATGCAGCTTGAATTCTTATGAGGAAATTGAATTTGCTTAACATTGTTTTGCTTAATGTAAATAGGGATGGTTAGGTTCCAGGGAATATATTTTTTTGCCAGACAAAAGGCATTATATACATTTAAAAAAATTAAACAAGCAATTTAATACAGGTATAAGTTTTTTAAAACAGTTTTAAAGAAACAGTTTAATACTACAATCATCATTGCTGAGTATGCAGACAATGAGGCAGGCAAGGAGGCTGAAGGTCCCGTAGGCTAGGAGAAGCATGTTGCACAACAGCAGCAGCAGCTTCCCCTACTGTGATGCCCCAGAGGTGGGGGGCTCAACACTTGGCCTGCCCATTCCACCTCTTCCCTCAAAACCCTACTCTTAAACTGCCTCTTCTCTCCTGCACCTTCCCGCTTTACTCTGCACACCCTGTCCTTGTTCCTCCCTCTCCCTCCCCTGCCTCCTAAATGCCGCAAATCAGCTGATTGCCATGGGCAGGAGGTGGGGGAAGCAGGATGAAGGCACTGATTTGTGGGGTCTGCCAGCAGGAGGCACTGGGGGGGCATATGGGAGCTGATACGGGGGCTGCCAGCTGTGGACAAAGCAAGCAGCCAAACAATGTTATAGCAGAGCATTGCACAACTTTAAACGAGCAGGTTCTGTAATTGATCAGGAAACTAAAATCTAAACAATGTTAAGTGAGAGGATGTTAAGTGGAGAGTTACTGTACATAATCAAAAATATTGTATTAATATTTACGATGAGAGCCTGACTATTTCTAGTTGACTCACAGCTTTATTTAGCATCTTAAAGCTGAGCTCTGTGTGCAGTTAATATGCATGCAAGAGGGATAGTTTTGTGAACTGCAGAAATCAGTAGCATGCTCTGTTGTCCTCCTGAGCTCCTCTAGTCATCACGTGGTCTCCATCAAGCACAATGAGTAAACCTATCCTTCCTACTTTGGGAAGTGACCTAGCAAGGGAAGGACATAGGATATCATAGTGATTGGCGTGTGATAGATAGTTAGATAATCCGGAGTACTCTTACATGTCTTACAGGTTTTACATTCCACTTTTTGAGGCCAGGACAATGAGGTGATTCTGAAACCAGGAATGACTGACAAGATGTCAGTTACAGCTGCAAACAATTAGTACATTTCACCTGTATCTAACTTTCTGTTTCTTTGATTCCAAATTTGTTGAAATTTTTTTATGAGATGTGTTTTTTTATGGGAAATTGAGTTTTCCATTCAACTATTTTTTCCATGAAATAATCTTCTATCTGGAAATTACAAACTTCCAATCAAAATACCAAACTCCCCTCCTCCCTAAACTATGGCTGTGGGACTCTGGTGATGTTACAAAGGAGTTCAGCAAGAGGAGAGACCATCATGCATCATGGGAGATATGGTCCAGCCTAGGAGCCTGGCCCATAGAAGAGATTGGTGTTGAGTGGTATCTGATGCACCCCTGTGGTATTTCCAAGTAAAAAGATTTCAGACTTCACAAACAAACACCCTTTGTGGATAAGCTTTACACAGTACCCAGCTTGCACTGAAAACAGTAGGATGAAATATACCCCTAACCTCATACTCTGTAACTCTGGTAGAAATTGCATCATTTTATAGCACAGTGAGAAAGAGTAGGTCAAATTAATCCCCAGGGAATGAATTAAGCCAAATGTGGCTTTGATTCACTCAATGTATTAATTAGGTGTTATGCTTTCTGAGCCCAGTTGCTCCAGGAATCATGTGCCACAGATCACACATCTCAGTATAAAACTTCGTGAATGTTCCAAACTTGCAGTTTCTTTCACTGGGGAAGCACCAACACATCTCTCTCTCTCTCTTCTCAGCAGGCACGTGCGATTGTCCTGAATTACAGTCACACACACACGCAGACATCATGGGAATCAGCAGGTATTAAATTCAAGACCTCCAGCACTAAACGCCTCAGTCCCAATTCCTACCCCTTCAGCTAAAGGAGCAACTTCCTTGGTTGGGAAAAATAGGCAATAACATAGTCTGTGAAGCCAGAGCTTTCCATTATATCTCTGGGTTTTCATACAGGCTAAAGTAAATGACAAAAAGATTAATTAGCACTTTAAGAAACTTTACCCCAACCTGACATGCCAAGCCACAGAGGTCCCATTGCCCAAAGAGGGTAGAAAGATTGACACTCCTCTACTCTCACCCCTTCTTTAGGTAAGGAATTATCTCTTCAGATTGATTCTCTCACAGCACAGTTACAAGTCACTGTTTTCTGTTCGGATTAGTGAACAGGAGTGTTTGTGCTGGAGGGCATGATTAACCTGCGTGTTATTGTATTTGCACAGTGTGTGCATGTTATCGAACACCAGGAATGACCAGCTGTGAACATCTGGCTCTGTGGATTAAGCCCTTCCCGGAGCTGGTACTGACGTTCATTAAGAAACTGATCTCCATTTATCTTCACTTACTTCATTACAGAGAAGGGAATGGCTTCCCGCACCATCCATCTACCCACATCTCTGCAGCTGCCTGATCTGTGTTCAGAGGAGATGGAAAAGGGAAATCACTCGGAGACGACTGAGTTCATTCTCTCAGGACTAACAGATTGTCCAGAGCTGCAGGTCCCCCTCTTTGGGGTGTTCCTACTGATTTATGGTATCACCCTGATGGGGAATGGGGGGATGATCTTGTTAATCACAATTGATTTCCGACTCCACACCCCCATGTATTTTTTCCTCAATAGTTTGTCTTTCTGTGACCTCTGCTATTCCTCAATAATTTGCCCTAAAAATTTTTCTTTGGAGTTGAAGGAAATATTTAGCATGACCAGAAATGGAACATTTCCTTTCCTTCCTGGATACTTTTTGATGTAAAAGCAAAGATAATGTAGGGCCAGACTGACAAAATGGATGGAAGAGGTGGTAATGGCGCTGCTTTCCTTGTAAACTTTATACTAGTGATACTTTATACTAGTATACACATGGGATGTGGGAGATACAGGTCAATTCTCCCCTCTTTCTGATAGGGAGAAGCTATTTGAAAGTGGGTCTCCCACATTGTCGGTCAGTGCCCTGGCAACTCGGTTCTATTCTGTCCCGCATTGGTCTCAGGACTAGTCTACACTACTGCTGTAAATTGCCTCAGTTATGCTACTTCAAGTTGACTAAGTTAGTCTGATAAAAGACGGGAAGAATCACAGGGCCAAAAAGAGAGAATGACTCTATAGACTGGTAGTTCGGGGCACTGACATGCTCCACTTCATGTCTCTGTTCCAATAGTTATTTAATTTGTTATCCACCCTAAAAAAACTTTGAAAGGAAAGATCAAGAGCAACCCAGATTGGAAGAGCACATTGCTCAGGGGCTGGGATGCTTTCTGTAAATACAGGAAACCCAAGTGCACATCTTTGCCCAGCACTGGACAGAAGGGGGAATTGAACCAGGCTCTCTCACTTCAGAGGTGAACACCCTAACTATTGAACTAAAAATTACAAAGACAGGGAGCATCAGCACCTCCTACCAGTGGCTGCTTTGCCACTTGCACCTACATCCTCCTCCCCCACACACATTGTTTTGGGAAAAGGCTATTAGGAGACATTGTAACACATTGTGAAGAGTTTCAGGTCAACCCCAACTGCATTGTTTTTCACAATAAATTATTCCTCCGGAAGAAATTCACCCGTTTCTAGACATTTTCATGTCCCAGTGCTGAGACATTTGGCGAGGTGTCCAACACATGAAGTGGAATACATTCACCTCAGTTTTGTATCATATTCAAAAGACCTCACTGGTGAGACAGCGATCCAGACCAGCTGCTTCTCTGGCCCTCTGTGTTCCATTTCCACAAGGAAAGACAAGGCAACAACATTAATTGCATGTGCCGTGCACACCTCTTGTCCTGAGATAAAAGATGTTCCAGGGAACAAATCTCAAAGTCATCCCAGGAAGCAGCTCCAGAGGTATTAAAGGTAATGTGGGTGTGGTTAGCAAACATGGCAAGATTCAACTCTTAGTCAGATTTTAGGGTTCTGAGCAGGTACTGCTTCCGTCCTCAACTCATTGTAAGTGAAGGGAGGAAAAACAAAGAGGTACCACCAAGTCATGTCTGTGCATGTGGTGGGGGTACAGTATAGCTGAATGTCAAGTGTAGGCAGGTGCATGTCCCTTGCCCTGCCCACTGCTCAGTCTGGTATCTCCCCTCCTCTCAGTGCAGGGCTCCTTGTGAGATCATAGAATCATAGGACTGGAGGGGACCTTACGAGGTCATCTGTTCCACTCCCCTGCACTCATGGCAGGACTAAGTATTACCTAAACGATCCCTGACAGGTGTTTGTCTAACCCGTTCTTAAAAATCTCCAACAGTGGAGATTCCACAACCTTCCTGGGCAAGTTATTCCAGTGCTTAACCATCCTGACTCTTGGGATGTTTTTCCTAATGTCCAACCTAAACTGCCCTTGTTGCAATTGAAGTCCATCGGTTCTTGTCCTATCCTTCCTCCCACCCCCATTGTTTCTCAATTTTACTCCTAAACTCGGTTTCAAGGACTATAAGTTATGGGAAATAAATAAAATTAATAAAAAGAATCAGGAGGGAGATGTAACGTACCAGGGTCCAACCCAGACTGAGCAACAGCTCCGTCACCTGCAACCTTGCAATGCTTTGCTGAAGTGGCTTCCAATTGGGCCACTCACAAACAAATCATATCCTGAGCATGTGTGTGCAAGTGCAGCCTGGCCAGGAATAGCTGGGTTACACTCAGGCTCTCACCACCCTTGGTTATACGACATGGTGTCATGTGGTATCTGATGCAGCCCTGTGGTATTTCCAAGCAAAAAGATTTCAAATTAATCCCCAGGACACCAATTACACCAAGGTGGCTTTGGTTCACTGAGCCCATTAATATGTGTTGTGTCTCTTTGAGCTTAGGTATTCCCAGTTGCTTCAGGAATCATGTCCCATAGATCACACATCTCAGTATACAATTTCCCGAATGCTTCAAAATGACAGTTTCTCTTGACGGGGAAATATCAACACATCTGTCTCTCTCTTCTCAGCAGGTATATGCGATTATCCTGAATTCCAGTCACACACTCACACACACCACGGTGATCTGCATGTATTGAATTCAAGACTTCCAGCACTTAAAGCCTGAATCCCAACTCCTAACCCTTCAGCTAAAGGAGCGACCTCCATGGGTGGAAAAAATAGGCAATTAGATAGTCACTGAAGCCAATGCTTTCCATTGTGTCTCTGGCTTTTCATACCGGCTAAAGTAAATGCCAAAAAGCTTAATTGGCACAGTAAGCAGCTTTACCCCAAACTGACATGCCAGGCCACAGAGCTCACCTTGCCCAAAGATAGTAAAAAGATTGACACTCTATTCTCTCCCCTTTTTGAGCTTACAAATAATTTCCTCACACTGAAACAATTTTCACCCTGATTCTCTTACAGCAGAGTCACAAGTCACTGTTTGCTGCTTGGATTAGTGAACAGGAGTGTTCATGTGTGAGGCATGATTAACCTGTGTGTTATTGTATTTATGCAGTGTCTATTTTATTGAATAAGTGGAATGACCAGCTGTGAACATCTGGCTCTGTGGTCTAAGCCCTTCCCTGAGCGGGTATGATGTCCATTGAGAAACTATCTCAATTTTTCTTCACTTGCTTCATTACAGAGAAGGGAAAGGTTTTCCGAACCATCCACCTGTCCAGATCTCTGTAGCTGCCTGATCTGTGTTCAGAGGAGATGGAAAAGGGAAATCACTCGGAGCCGACTGAGTTCATTCTCTCAGGACTGACAGATCGTCCGGAGCTGCAGGTCCCCCTGTTTCTGGTGTTCTTCGTGATTTATGGTGTAACTCTGGTGGGGAATGGGGGGATGATCTTTTTAACCACGACTGATCCCCGACTCCACACCCCCATGTACTTTTTCCTCAGTAATTTGTCTTTCTGTGACCTCTGGTTATCCTCGATAATTTCCCCTAAGATACTGCTGAATTTCTTAGCTGAGAGGAAAAGCATTTCTTACACTGCCTGCGCTGTGCAACTGTATCTCTGTATCATTTTTGCAGATGTTGTGTGCCTCTTGCTGGCTGTGATGGCTTATGACCGTTATGTGGCCATCTGTAACTCACTGGTCTATACGGTCACCATGTCCAGGCAGCTTTGTAAACAGCTGGTGGCTGGGGCATATGCTGTGAGGGTGGTGGATTCAATGATACACACATGGCTTACATTTCGGCTGTCATTCTGCAGCTCCAACATCATCAATCATTTCTTCTGTGACATCCCCCTGCTGTTGTTGCTCTCCTGCTCTTACACCCACATCAATGAGATTGTGATCTTTGCTCTCACATGCTGCATTCAGGTGATCAGCTTTGTGATTGTCCTTCTCTCCTATGTCTATATCATCTCCACCATCCTGAAGATCTGCTCTGCCGAGGGCCGGCGCAAAGCCTTCTCCACCTGCTCTTTCCACTTGACTGCGGTGGTCCTGTTTTATGGCATCCAACTTTTCATGTATTTACGTCCTTCCTCCAGCTATTCCATGAACACAGACAAAGTGGCTTCAGTGTTTTACACACTGATGAGCCCCATATTGAAACCCCTCATCTACAGCCTGAGGAACACTGAGGTGAAGGATGCCCTGAGGAGAGCAATGAATAAACTCCTAACCAATTCTTGAATCTCTTTAACTTTTTACTGGATTAGTGATGTGGAGTGGAAACAGGTGAATTTAATTCCCATCCAATTGCAATGTAATTTCTCAGAGCCATTAGGAGCATTGTTCATTATTCTATTGTTATTATTATTAATTTGTTTGTATTCCAAGAAGGTCTGCAGGCCCCAACTCAGATTGGTGGTCAAAACAGAGGAAGACTCACATGTCCAGAAAGAGAGAATTATTCTATAGGCTGGTGTATAGGGGCTTCCACTTAGAGGATGAGATACTCAACTTCATGTCTCTTCTCCAATGATTATCTATCTATCTATCTATCTAAGTTTGAAAGGAGAGACTGAGAGCAACCCAGACTGGAATAGCACATCCTTCAGGGGCTGGGATGCTTTCTGGAAATGCAGGAAACCCAAGTGCATAGTGTGACAGGTTCGGTCTCAGAGACCTCCATTGGGACTGTCACCTGATGTTCTTAAATTTCCTCTGATCCTATTTTCCCTGCCAGCTTGGTCCTCTGAATCCTGTCTTGTTGAGTCAGACAAGCTAGCCTATTGCAAAAGAGACCAAGGGTCTGGGCCACACCCCTAAAACTGCAGATCTAGACTGAAACCAGCTCTGCAGGATACACATCTCCATCACGCAGACACCCAACTCCAAAAGGGATCTAAACCCCAAATAAATCCATTTTACTCTCTATAAAAGCAGCAAAGAATCCTGTAGCACCTTATAGACTAACAGACGTTTTGGAGCATGAGCTTTCATGGGTGAATACCCACTTCCTCAGATGCATGTAATGGAAATTTCCAGGGGCAGGTATATATACGCTAGCAAGCAAGCTAGAGATAACGAGGTCAGTTCAATCAGGGAGGATGAGGCCCTGTTCTAGCAGTTGAGGTGTGAAAACCAAGAGAGGAGAAACTGGTTCTGTAATTGGCAAGCCATTCACAGTCTTTGTTCAATTACAGAACCAGTTTCTCCTCTCTTGGTTTTCACACCTCAACTGCTAGAACAGGGCCTCATCCTCCCTGATTGAACTGACCTCGTTATCTCTAGCTTGCTTGCTAGCGTATATATACCTGCCCCTGGAAATTTCCATTACATGCATCTGAGGAAGTGGGTATTCACCCACGAAAGCTCATGCTCCAAAACGTCTGATGGTCTATAAGGTGCCACAGGATTCTTTGCTGCTTTTACAGATCCAGACTAACACGGCTACCCCTCTGATACTCTCTATAAAGCTTATACAGGGTAAAATGATAAATGTTTGCCCTCTATATCACTGCAAGAAAGATATATGTACAACTCATAGACTCATAGACTCATAGGTCAGAAGGGACCAATCTGATCATCTAGTCTGACCTCCTGCACAAGGCAGGCCACAGAACCCCACCCATCCAATTTTATAACAACCCCTATCCCAGGACTGAGTTATTGAAATCCTCAAAAATGGTTTGAAGACCTCAAGCTGCAGAGAAACCACCAGCAAGCGACCCGTGCCTCACGCTGCAGGGGAAGGCGAAAAACCTCCAGGGCACCTGCCAATCCGCCCTGGAGGAAAATTCCTTCCCGACCCCAAATATGGCGATCAGCTAAACCCTGAGCATGTGGGCAAGAGTCACCAGCTAGCACCCAAGAAGGAATTCTCAGCAGTAACTCAGTACCCATCGCATCCAACATCTCCCCGCAGACCATTGAGCAGACCTGTCTGGTGGTAATTCAAGATCAATTGCCTAAATTAACAATCCTATCATAACATCCCCTCCATATACTTATCAAGCTTTGTCTTAAAGCCAGGAAAGTCTTTTGCCCCTACTACTTCCCTCGGAAGGCTATTCCAGAACTTCACTCCCCTAATGGTCAGAAACCTTCGTCTAATTTCAAGTCTAAACTTCCTAACTGTTTGCCTCCCAGTAACAATTACTTACACTGAGTTTATAAATAAACAAAAGTGATTTTATTAAGTATAAAAAGTAGGATTTGATTGGTTTTAAATGGTAACAGACATAACAAAGTAAGTCACAAAGCAAAATAAAGCAAAATACGCAAGGCTAAGCTTTATACACTTAGAAATCAGTTACAAATGTTAACTTCTCACCTCAGTTGTTACTCCAGGTAAAATCCTTCTTAGGGCAGAGGACTTTTCTGGCCTGGGCCCAGCCTGTTTTCCCTGACCCCTCTGGCTACAGTCCTTTTGTTTCCAGGTGCTTTCAGGTATCTTTGTGTGGTGGGGAGGTCGTCTCTTAAGCCAGCTGAAGACACTCATTGTTTGCCTTCCCCACTTGATATAGAACATCCCTTTGTTTCGAATTCCAACCCCCTCTAGAAAAGTACCAGTTTCAAGATGGATTTCAGTATCAGGTGACATGGTCACATGTCACTGTAAGACCCTAGTGTGACATTGCACTCCATAATTCTTTATGGAAATATACTTATGAATGTAAATATTACATGACTTGAATATGTTTTATGCTACATATGGACTGTAACATATCTCTGCAAAGGTTATGATCTTCTAAATACATTCCTCCTATTTGTATGCATGTATAATCTTTGTATTCAAAGTTATGAATATTGGCTAGGTACTTGCTTAATTTTAAATACCCTTAGTGAATCAGTTGGTCAGCTTCCTGGGCAAAGACTATTCTCACTAGGTGCCCAGTCAAGAACCACTTAAGCCAACAATAAACTTGGAGACGCCAATCCATATCTGAGCTTTCCCAGGAATGTGGCTTGGTTGGTGAGGAACTCAGTCATGCATGGACATGTGACTTGCCCACGTGACTCCAAAACTCCATCTTGGAGCTGGGATTCTATGCAGGGGGAGGGAGGGGTGTCTACCCACAAGAGAAAGTCAATTTAAACCCCTGGGAGACCTCTCCATTTTGTCTTCAGCTGGCTCCACCCCAAAGGATACCTTAAAGAAACTAGAACAAAGGACAGTAACCACAGGGGGTGTGAGTGATCGCTGGACCCAGACTAGAAGGAGACTAATCTGTAAGAGGAAGCTTATTGGAACTCCTCTGAGGAGGAGGTTTTGTCTGTATTCAGTTTTCTTACTGTATTAGGCATAGATTTCTGTGTCCTATTTTATTTTGCTTGGTAATTCACTTTGTTCTCTCTGTTACTCCTTGGACCCACTTAAATCCTACTTTCTGTATTTAATAAAATCACTTTTTACTTATTATTTAACCCAGAGTATGTATTAATGCCTGAGGGGATGGGGGGCAAACAACTGTGTAAATCTATCTATAAGTGTTATAGAGGGCGACCAATTCAGTAGTTTACCCTGTATTAGCTTTATACAGGGTAAAATGGATTTATCTGTGGTTTGGATCCCATTGGAAGTTGGGCATCTGAGTGTTAGAGACAGGAAAACTTCTTCAGCTGCTTTCAGTTAAGCCTGCAGTTTGTGGGACGCGGTTGAGACCTGGGTCTGTGTTTGTAGCTGGCAAGTATGTCTGGCACATCCAGGCAGGGTTCTGGAGTCCCAAATTGGCAGGAAAAGCAGGGGCAGAAGCAGTCTTGGCACATCAATTGACAGTCCCAAGGGGATTTCTGTGATCCAACCAGGCACATTCTTCCTGGGTTGGCCCACAGGAAGGCTTGCAAGTAAACAGAACCATTCACAGTTCATTGATTCTGAAGGACCCTTAATGGCCTTCACTTAATATGTCTACATCAGTAACACACATTTATATCTTGTTCTCCTAACTCCAGACATATAAATAACCCATGTAAACAAATGGGATGAACACACTTAGTAGATTACAACCTTTATAATGATATGTTACATGGGGCACTTGGCATAAAGCATATTCCAGTTATGTCATATTCAGAAGCATATTTTCATAAGGCATATGGAGTGCAGTGTCACACGTAGCTTTGCCCTGCACTGAAGAGAAGGGGGAATTGAACCCGGATCTCCCACCTCACAGGTGAACGCCCCAACTATTGGGTTAAAAATTACAAGAGGAAGGACCACCACCACCACCTACAGTGGCTGTATTGCAACCAGCCCCTAAATCCTCCCCCCTACACACACTGTTTTGGAACAAACCTGCTAGGAGTATTTATAATGCATTTGTGAATAGTTTCAGGTCAATCTAAACGGTACAGTTTTTTACAATAAGTTATTAGTCCAGAAGAAATTAACCCATTTCTAGACACCTTTTGTCCCAACGCTGGGAAATTACTTAAAGAGACATTTGGAGAGGTGGCCAACAAATAAAGTGGAATACAGTCACCTCAGTTTTGTGTCATATTAAAAAGATCTCACAGGAGAGCCAGCAATCCAGAGCACATGATGCTTTGTCCCTCTGTGTTCCACTTCCACAAGGAAAGACACAGCAACAACATTAATTGCAAGTGCTGTGCACACCTGTTGTCCTGGGAGCAAGATGCTCCATGGAGTAAATCTCAAAGTCATCAAAGCTAAATGTAACCTTTGCCCCTCAAGGAAGCAGCTCCAGAAGTATTAAGGGTAACGTTGGTGTGGTAAGCAAACAGGGAAAGATTTAACTCTAAGTCTGATTTTAGGGTTCTGAGCAGGTACTGCTTTCTTCCTTCTCAATGCATTGTAAATGAAGAGAGGAAAAACAAAAAGGTATCACCAAGTCATGGGCAAACAAGTCAGTTTCAGAGCACTTCAGCCTTTAATTGAAACTGCAGAGAGCTGTTCATGGAAGGGGAAAGAAGAAATTATTCTGAGAGGAGAAATTTCAACTTTTCTGAACATATTTACCTATCAAAAGAAGGAAAGAGATTTACCAATGGAGGGAGAAGAGTGACTGGAAAAGGAGAGAAAAATAGCTTTAATAGTAGGAAGGAGGGAAACTTTCCCATCGATTCAGGGAATTTCTATACTACAGCCATTATATTGACTCAGCTATGGTGTGCAGCAGCCCCATAGTGAAGATGCTTTCCACATTGATGAAAGGGTTTTTCCTTCAAGGTAGTTAATGCATATCTCTGACAGGCAGTAGCTCTGTCAATGGAAGAATTACACTGAGGATCAGTACAAGCTAACTGCCTTGTACAGAGTGTGAAACATTTCCCCACCCAGTGTGTCTTAGTTTTCCCTTCCGTACAGCAGCCTCTCTGGGCTCCCCTCTGGGTCAGACACTCCTGCGTCCCCCAAAAGGGAAGGTGACCCTGGTCCAGCTGTGGGCTCACAGCTACCAGCTATGACAGACCCTTCAGAAGCCAGCAAAATCCCCCTCTTTCCCTCAGGTTTGGCTTGCTTCCAGCTACAGAGTCCCTGGGATCTGTTCCCACCACAGCGGTACCAGGACCCCAACTTCCACCTTTGGGGTACATGTTTCTGTGCACTCCAGGGCAGGCCCAGTCCCCTGATGACCTGCATCTTCCTGGAAGTCAACCCTGGGACAGATTCTGCCACATCAAAGAAATCATTCTCCAGTAGAAATGATGCAAAATTGTGTGCCACTGTTGGAACAGTCTGCTCCGCTTGCAAATCACTACTTTCCATGTGTACCTTAGCTAAAAGTGCAAGGACTTTGTAACCTCCCACTAGTTCTAATTCTGCCATTTTCCCTGGCAACAAATCCTTCTCATGGATCAGGTCCCTCCTGACCACAGAAATCTCTGCACCCGTGTCCCTCAATCCTAGGAGTACTTTCCCATTAAGTTTAACAGCATGCATATGCTCACTGCTTGGCTGTGTAGAATCAACCTTTACAAATCCTGTGTGGAAAGAGGCAGCAGCCTGGCCCTCAGAAGCAGCTGTTTCATGAATTACCTGTTGCCTGTTCCCACTCAGCAAGAGACCAGGTATTAATACATACTGTGGGTTAATTAATAAGTAAAAAGTGATTTATTAAATACAAAAAGTAGGATTTCAGCAGTTCCAAGTAATAACAGACAGAACAAAGTAAATTACCAAACAAAATAAAAAAGAACAGGCAAGTCTAAGCCTAATACAGTAAAAACTAAATGCAGGTAAATCTCTCCCTCAGAGATGTTCCAATAAGATGCTTTCACAGACTAGACTTAGTCTGGGTCCAGTAATCACTCACACCCTTGAAGTTACTGTCCTTTGTTCCAGTTTCTTTCAGGCATCTCCTTGGGGTGGAGAGGCTATCTCAGCTGAAGACAAAATGGAGGCGTTTCCCCAGGGGCTTAGTCTCTCTCTTGTGGGTGGAAACCCCTTCCCCTCTCCTCTGCAGAATCCAGCTCCAAGATGGAGGTTTGGAGTCACATAGGTAAGTCACATGTCCATGAATGACTTGGTTACCTACAGACTGAAGCCACATTCCCAGGAAAGCTCAGATGTGGATTGGCGTCTCTCAAAGTTCATTGTTAGCTTAAGTGTTTCTTGATTGGGTGGTTACTGAGAACAGTTTTTTCTCAAGAAGCTGACCAACTGCTTCACTGAGGCTACTTAAATTCATACAAGTACACTGTCATAACATATTTCCCAGATTTGGACCTTAGCGTCCAAAATATGGGTGTTAGCATGAAAACCTCCAAGCTTAGTTACCAGCTTGGACCTGGTAAAGCTGCCACCACCCAAAAAATTAGAGTGTTTTAGGGCACTCTGGTCCCCCCAACAACTTTCCCTGGGGACCCCAAGACCCGAATTCCTTGAGTCTCACAACAAAGGGGAATAAACCATTTCCCTGCCCCCCTCCAGGTGTTCCCTCCCTGAGTTCCTAGAGAGATACACAGAAGCAAGCTCTGTGAATCTAAGCAGAGGGATTCCACCGTCCCTATTTCCAGTCCTGGAAATAGGTACCGAGAGAGAGAGCCAAGCTCCCCCCACCCCCCTCCTTCACCCAGAGGGAATGCAAAGTCAGGCTAGCAAATCTAACACACATAGATTTCCCCCTGACTTCTTCCTCCCACCAATTCCCTGGTGAGCTACAGACTCAATTCCCTGGAGTTCCCCACTAAAGAAAAACTCCAACAGGTCTTAAAAAGAAAGCTTTATGTAAAAAGAAAGGAAAAATACATAAAAATGGTCTCTCTGTATTAAGGTGACAAATACAGGGTCAATTGCTTAAAAGAAATATGAATGAACAGCCTTATTCAAAAAGAATACAATTCAAAACACTCCAGCAACTACACACATGTAAATACAAAAAAAAAACCATAAACCGCTGTCCTTTCTGTACTTACAACTGGGAAACAGAAGATTAGAAAGCAGGAGACAGAAATCCTCTTATAGTCGAGAGAGAGTACAGGCACAAGACAAAAACAAAGAACTCAGACACAAACTTCCCTCCACCCAGATTTGAAAAAGTCTTGTTTCCTGATTGGTCCTCTGGTCAGGTGTTTCAGGTTACTCCTTTCCAGGTAAAAGAACATTAACCCTTAGCTATCTGTTTATGACATACACAGCCAATGTTCATAACTTGTAGTAAAAAAATGATACATGCATACAAATAGGATGAATGTATTTAGTAGATCGGGGTAGGCAACCTATGGCACATGTGCCAAAGGCGGCACCTGAGCTGCCTACTTCCTGGCCACCGGTCCAGAGGCTCTTATGCATTTTAATTTAATTTTAAATGAAGCTTCTTAAACATTTTAAAAACCATATTAACTTTACATACAACAATAGTTTAGTTATATATTATAGACTTATAGAAAAAGACCTTCTTAAAATGAATGACTGGCACACGGAACCTTAAATCAGAGCGAATAAATGATGACTCGGCACAGCACTTCTGAAAGATTGCTGACCCCTGCAGTAGATAATAACCTTTGCAGAGATATGGTACATGGCCTGTCTAGCATAAATAATATTCCAGTTATGTCATATTTAAAGCCATTACCATATTTCTATAAAGCATTATGGGGTGCAACATCACACTCTGTTTCACGGACTATAAGTTATAGGAAATAAATAAAATTAAGAAAAGAATCAAGAGGGAGCTGGCATGCTCAGGCATACTTTGTAGCAGCATCTGCAGAGATCTTCAGTGTTAACCACCAGTTTGGGGAATATCGTCCTTTTTTTCAGCCTGCCATGACATTGGCATTTTCAGTGAGGACTGCCCCAGGCACCTATGGGTCACAGGAGGCAGAGAAGCCAGAAGGAGGAGTTGTGAGTTTGGCTTCTGGAGGAAGTAAGGGCATAGTGTTTCCTGGGCACAGACCTGGGGTGACAGATTTTGGAGTTTCTGAATACAGAGACTTCTGGCGATTGGCTGTTTCTACTGGTGTTCAGGGAAGCGGGATTTTGCGTACATTCTTTAACACCTATCCACCAACGATTATAACAAAGAATAGAGCTGATTTGGATGATCAATATTTCCTCTTAATACAATCAACCCTGCAATGCCTCAGACATTGGCACCACTTAGTAGAAGGGGATATCAACATGCCCTGAAGCACTGATAATACCAGCCAAGCCTGAACACCTGTGGTGGATAATTTCTGCTGCCATAGTGAGAAAGAGAAGTGTCATCACTGGGCCTGCCATGGATCTCCTTGGGGGGAGGTGATGACAACAATGTCCTTGTTCATCTGCAGCCATGGATCAGTGCATGGGCCCCTCCCTGTGGTAACCTCACCCTTTCATGTCAATCAAACACTACTGTCAGTCAGCAGCACACCTGTGGTGTTACTGGGATATTTTCTAGGTTGGTGGCTATCATACCAGGGTCCAACCCAGACCAATCAGCAGCTGTGTCACACCTGTCTGCAACCTTGCAATGCCTTGCTGAAGTGGCTTCCTCCTGGGCCACTCACAAACAATCATCTAGCAGGCAAATCACACCCTGAGCATGTGTATGTAACTGCAGCCTGGCCAGGAATAGTTGGGTTACACTCAGGCTCTCACCACCCTTAGTTATACTGCCAGGGGAACCCAATACACACCCCAGTCTTTGATTTCCCTCCCGAACTATATGTCCTGTGCTGCCCAGTCCTCTTCTGGACAATACATTTACATTGTCCATTATTTCTTTAGAAGCACTAACATGCACGCAACTTAGTTTCTCAGATACTTCTATTTAAACACACTGGGTTAGATAAAACAATAAAACAACGTTTATTGATAATATGCATGCAAGAGGGATAGTTTTGTGAATTGCAGAAGTCCGTAGCATGCTATGGTCTCCTCCTGAGTTCCTCTGGTCATCATGTGCTCTCCATCGAGCACAGTGAGTAAACCTATATTTGCTACTTTGGGGAATAACCGAGGAAGTGTTGGAGAAAAACATAGTTTTTACTTTTTGGTTGAGTGCAGCAAATTAGATACTTTATTATTTTTAGCAATTGCATGGAGGGAGAAAGCTAAATAATTTTCGCTTTTTTAGGTAAACAATTACAGCAAGCATTTATACCTTTTTGTTACATACAATATTAAGCAACAGCTGCACTTTGTTTGAACATAGGTTATTCTGATATTTTATATTTTACATTTATTTAGAGAACCAAATTTTTGATCACTGTGGTATCCTATGACCTTCCCTTGCGAAGTAGGAAATATAGGTTCACTTATTTTGATTTATGGAGACTATGTGATGACCAGAGAAGCTCAGGAGGAAAAAGGATACCATGACGATTGGCATGCTATAAATAGCTAGATAATCTGGAGTACTCTTACATGTCTTACAGTTTTTACATTCCACCTCTTGGTCCCAGGACAATGAGGTGATTCTGAAACCAGGAATGACTCAGAAGATAACAGCAACAATTAGTACGTTTCACCTGTTTCTAACTTTCTGTTCCTTTGAATCCAAATTTGTTGCTAAGGCTGGTTGAATGTTTTTCTTCGGAAGATTTATTTATGGGAAATTGGATTTTCAATCAACTATTTTTTCCATAAAATTATTTTTCCTCTGGAAATTATCAGCTTTCCATCAAAATACCAAACTCTTCTCCTCCCCATACCATGGCTGTGGGACTCTAGTGAAGTTCCAGGGCAGTTCAGCAAGAGGAGAGACCATCATGCATCATGAGGGGATGTAATCCAGCCGGGGAGCCTGGCCCATTGAAGAGATTGGTGGTGTGTAGTATCTGAGGCACCCCCGTGATATTTCCGAGTTGAAATATTAAGCTTTTAGCAAAAAGATTTTGGTCTCCACAAAAAACAAACAAACAAACAAAAAACCCCTTTGTGGATCAGCTCTACGCAGTACCTGGCTTACACTGAAAACGGCAGGATGAAATGTACCCCTAACCTCATACTCTCTGGTAGAAATTGAATCATTTAATAACACAGTAAGAAAGCGTTGGTCAAATTAATCCCCAGGGCACCAATTACACCAAGGTGGCTTTGGTTCACTGAACCCATTAATTAGGTATGTCTCTCTGAGCTCAGGTATTCCCAGTTGCTTCTGGAATCATGTCCCATAGAACACACATCTCAGTATAAAACTTTCCGCATGCTCCAAACTGACAGTTTCTGACGATGGGGAAACACCAACACATCACTCTCTCTCTCTTCGCAGCAGGTAAGTGCTATTGTCCTGAATTACAATCACACACACACGGACGCCATGGTGATCAGCAGGTATTGAATTCAAGACTTCCAGCACTAAATGCCTCAGTCCCAACTTCTACCCCTTCAGCTAAAGGAGTGACCTCCTTGGTTGCAAGAAAATAGCCAATTACGTAGTCTCCGAAGCCAGTTCTTTCCATTGTGTCTCTGGGTTTTCATATAGGCTGAAGTAAATGCCAAAAAGCTTAATTAGCACAGTGAGCAATGTTACCTCAACCTGACATGCCAAGCTACAGAGCTCACCTTGCTCAAAGAGAGTGGAAAGATTGACACTCCGTTACTCTCACCCTTTCTTTAGCTAAGAAATAATCTCTTCTAACTAATTGTCTCACAGCAGAGTCACAAGTCATTGTTTACTGTTCGGGTTAGTGATCAGGAGTGTTTATGTGTGGGGAATGATTAACCTGCATGTCACCGTATTTGCGTATTTGCACAGCGTGTGCATCTTAAACACCTGGAATTACAAGCTGTGAAAATCTGGCTCTGTGGGCTAAGTCCTTTCCTGAGCAGATACTGATGTCCATTAAGAAACTGATCTCCATTTATGTTCACTTACCTTATTACAGAGAAGAGACAAGTTTTCTGCACCATTCACCTGCCCACATCTCTGTAGCTGCCTGATCTGTGTTCAGAGGAAATAGAAAAAGGAAATCACTCTGAGGTGACTGAGTTCATTCTCTCAGGACTGACATCATCTGGAGCTGCAGGTCCCCCTCTTTGGGGTGTTTCTACTGATTTATGGTGTCACCCTGTTGGGGAATGGAGGGATGATCTTGTTAATCATGATTGACCCACACCCCCATGTACTTTTTCCTCAGTAATTTGTCTTTCTATGACCTCTGCTTATCCTCGATAATTTCCCCTAAGATGCTGCTGAATTTCATAGCCAAGAAGAAAAGCATTTCATACTTTGCCTGCGCTGTGCAAATGAATCTCTCTGTTTTTACAGATGTTGAGTGCCTCTTGCTGGCTGTGATGGCGTATGACCGTTATGTGGCTATCTGTAACCCACTGCTCTATATGGTCACCATGTCCAGGCAGTGTTGTAAATGGATTGTGGCTGGGGTATACGCTGTGGGGTTTGTGGATTCAATGATATACACGTATTCTATATTTCGGCTGTCATTCTGCAGCTCCAACATCACCAATCATTTCTACTGTGACATCCCCCCGTTGTTGGTGCTCTCTTGCTCTGACATCTGCATCAGTGAGATTGTGATCATTATTTTCACTTGCTGCATCACAGTGATCAGCTTTGTGACTGTGCTCCTCTCCTATGTCTATATCATCTCCACCATCCTGAAGATCCGCTCCACTGAGGGCTGGTACAAAGCCTTCTCCACCTGTTCTTTCCACTTGACTGTGGTGGTCCTGTTTTATGGCACCCAACTCTTCGTGTATTTACGTCCCACTTCCAGCTATTCCATGGACACAGACAAAGTGGCCTCAGCGTTTTACACGCTGGTGATCCCCATGTTGAACCCCCTCATCTATAGCCTGAGGAACACGGAGGTGAAGGATGCTCTGAGGAGAGCAATGAATAAACTCCTAACCAATTCCTGAATCTGTTTAACTCTGTACTAGTTTTATGATGGGGAGTGGAAACAGGTGAATTCAATTCCCATCCAATTGCAATGTAATTTCACAGGTCGTATTGTTCATTATTATATTGTTAGTATTATTAATATGCTTGTATTCCAATAAGGTCTGCAGGCCCCAACTCAGATCAGTGGACAAAACACAGGAAGAATCACAGGAAATGCAGGAAACCCAAGTGCACAGTGTATACTGAGCTTATAAACAAACAAAAGTGATTTTATTAAGTAGGAAAAGTTGAATTTAAATAGTTTTAAGTAAACAGACAGAACAGAGAAAGTTACAAAGCAAAACAAAACAAGCAAGGCTAAGCTTAATGCGCTCAGAAATCCGTTACAGATGTTATCTTCTCACCAAGCTGTTAGTTTTTGTAAAATACTTTTCAGGCCAGATGCCTTTTCTGACCTTGGTCCAGCCTTTGCTTACCCAGCCTTTGTGGGGTGGAGAGGTCATTTCTTAAGCCAGCTGAAAACACTCATTGTTTGCCTTCCCCCACTTGATATAGAACTTCCCCAAGGCAGGAAATCCTTCTTTGGAATACACCCCCCTCGGGAAAAGTATCAGCTTCAAGATGGATTTCAGTCTCTGGTGACATCTGTCACTGTCAGACCCCAGTCTCCATTCTTCCTGGGTTACCCCTCATGTACACTGGAAGGCTTGCAGGTAAACAGGGCCATTCACGGTTCATTGATTCTGAAGCACCCTTAATGGCCTCCACTTAATATGTCTACAAGTTTATATCTTATTCTCCTAACTCCAGACATAGAAATAATAAAGCATATGGAGCGCAGTGTCACACATGGCTTTGCCCAGCACTGGAGAGAAGCGGGAATTCAGCCCAGGTCTCTCATCTCACAGGTGAGCACCCCAATTACTGGGCTAAAAATTACAGAGGGAAGGACCACAACTGCCTCCTATGGTGGCTGCGTTGCCACCAGAACCTAAATCCTCCCTGCGCACACACACATTGTTTAGGGACAGACCTATTAGGAGTATGTTTAACACATTTGTGCATTGACTCAGCTATCATGTGCAGCAGCACCATCATGTAGAGGTTTTCCACACTGATGGAAGGGTTTTTCCATTGATGTAGTTAAGCCACGTCCATGGAAGAATTACACTGAAAGTCAGTACAAGCTAACTGCCTCGAACATAGTATGAAAAGTTTCCCAGCTCTGTGTGACGGAGCTCGGTTGATCTAATTTTTAAGTATAAACCAGGCCTCAGAGAAGCTGCTGATCTAAAATACCAGTTGGGAAATCTAGTCCTATCTCCCTGCCAGGGCAGCAGAATCCCCTTCAGTTCACTTTATTCAGGCCGATTGGAAATATTCCAGCTGTCCCAGCTTCCCAGCAGAGATTATTCTGCATTCTGATTGAGCTCAGTGTCAGGCTGTGTGTGTATGTTGTGGGCACTCTGTCTCTCTGTGTGTGTTTGGTGAGCACTGGGCACTATGTGTGTGCATGTGGTGGGGGTTACAGTGGAGCTGAATGTCAAGCATAAACTGGCATTCCCCAAGCCCACCCCACCCTCTGATGCAGGCCCTTTCTGAGATCATAGAATCATAGGACTGGAGGGGACCCTACGAGGACATCTATTCTAGTCCCCTGCACTCATTGCAGGACTGAGTATTATCTAGAGCATCCCTGACAGGTGTTTGTCTAACTTGTTCTTAAAAATCTCCAATGATGGACATTCCTCAACCTTCCTGGACAACTTATTCCAGTGCTGACCCACCTTGACAGTTAGGAAGTTTTTCCTAATGTCCAACCTAAACCTCCCTTGCTGCAGTTGAAGCCCATTGTTTCTGCTCCTATTCCTAAACTCTGTTTCATGGACTATAAGAAATAGGAAATAAATAAAATTAGCAAAAGAATCAGGAGGGCGCTGGCATGCTTGGAGATATTTTGTAGCAGCATCTGCAGAGAACAATTACATTTTTCGCTTCAGCATCACATTGAAAGGTCCCTCAGTTATGATTGGTCTGGTCTTATTTAACGCTTTATATTTTGATCTTCCACAAGCTGTGAGTCTAGCTACTTTGCAACATTAAATAATGCAAGTCAGAAAATGAGAGACATGAGAAATGACTGAAAGCAACGGTGGTAAAACTGAAGCCCCAAGGCAGAGGGTCAGAGAGAAAGTTAAAAGGTATAACTACAGCGGTGTAAGCAGAGTCAGGATGAGCGCTACCCTGACATCTGGTGGTGAATTGTAGGGAATGTGGAAAGAATTCCAAGAATTTCACAGAGTGGGGAAAGATTTGCATTGGCATCCACCCCCCACTTAGCATAAGCCCACAGCAGACTGGGATGGTTATTTTAACAGCTCTGGGATCCCCAATTTCTTTGTTATTGGGGCAGGAGGAAAAAAAGTTTGTCACCCTGATTGTGTGAATGGGGAGCTGTGAGACTGCTTTGTGACAGAGATGACTCAACCTCCGTTGGGTGGTACTTGCTAAACATGGGACATGGGTTCCAAAACCCCATGAAGAGAGAGAGAGAGAGAGAGGAGGGGGAAGGGGGAGGTTGGGGACTGATGTGTGTACCTGATGGTATGGGCCCCTTTTGAGGGCCTGGAACACCAATTGCACAGTCTCCTCTCTCTACTGTTAAAGAGTAGAGCTAATTTTGATTCCATTAGAAGTCTATCTAAAGACTGCTGAGCTGAATTCATGTTGAGCCAATGGTGCACCAACACCAGGGCTCTCCTGCTAAGAGCTGAAATCACTGAGTGCTGTGTTAACCTGTGGGGGAGCCTGAAGACCTATTGTTAAGCAGCTGGCAGAGCAGAGCGGTTTGCAGCGTGTTGGAGCCGCCATGGAGCAGTGAGCAGAGTGAAGTGTTTGCAGAGACAGCTGGAGGAGCGGCACATCTGGTGTGGTGGAGCTGGTCGTGGTGAAGGCTGCAGCAGAACTTCATGGAGAGGTGGAGCAGTTGGCCCTGGCCCACTTAAGGTGCCCCTTTCCACCCAGGCGGAGGGGAGGGGGTAAAACTCGGCAGATAAACTCTTGAATTCTGGGGTGGCACTGACCAGAGACTTTTGGGTTGTTGGACTTTGGGGTAATTGGACTTAAGACCCTAAAGGGGAAAGGACATTGCCAAATGTACTTGGAGGTGGGTTTTTGCTTATGGTTTGTGTTATAATCCTGTTTGTGGTGTTTCTCCAATGGGATGCCACATTGTTTCCTTCCTTTATTAAAAGGATTTTGTTACATTCGGACTCCGTGCTTGCGAGAGGGGAGGTATTGCCTCCTAGAGGTGCCCAGGAGGGTGTGGTATGTAAGTGTCCCAGGTCACTGGGTGGGGGCTTGAGCCGGTTATGCATGGTGTTATTACAACGGAACCCCTGGACACTGAACCCGGCCCTTGTTGCTGCCAACTCAGAGGAGCAGAAGGGTTACAGTGGGAAAGGGTCTGGTTTAAGAGGAGATGATGAAAAGGGGAGAACTGAGTGGTTCAGGGATACTTTGTGTTGGGCCAGATTTCTCACTGCCCATACAGCTACCCTACCCCAACACATGTACATGGGCCTATTGTCAGAAGAACATATGTCCTTTGTTTTTGATACTTTGCCTATCAACAAGTATAAAACCTGAAATACACTACTAAGGGGGTGGTGGTTTTCATCTTTCCTCCTTTCCTTTTCACAACCCTCCCACCCCGCCCCTCCCCACCCCATCCCGCTACGTCCCAAACAAAAGTTCCTCCTTAGCTCAGGAGACAGTCAAATGGACTGCAGAAGTGTTCATTTCTCCCTAAACTGTTGACTAAGACAGTGGTTGCCCAATTTTTTGTATCAAAAAGGATGTGCAGCTCGAAAAGGTCCTTTGATGAAAGAAGGAAACCCCTAAAAGTCCCTTGAATCAGGCCTTGCCAACACTCAAAATCAAGCAGCTAATGAAGGGATGTTATATGGGCCAAGTTGTGGGGACTGAAGAAACAAATGTACCACTGACACAACTGCTGTTTGAGAGAGAGGAACCAGGCTGCTTAAATATAAGGCTTTTTGAACATGAGAAGACAACCTGGTGCCCAGTGCTCCTTTAAAGGGTGTGTGGCTATGGGCAATCTTGTGCCATAGATGGTGTAGATCAGGAGTTCTCAATCTTTTCCTTTCTGAGCCTCCCCCAACATGATTCCCTCCCCCCCCCCATGCCAAGTGTAGACAAGTTTCTGCTACCAAAATCATCTAGGTGCCCAAAATTCTGCTACCAGGCATGTGCACACCTTCCGCAGTCCCCAGAAGGCTAAGCAACTCAGAGCAAACCACCCTGCTTGTAGGGTTGGCAGTAGCCCTACCACTCTTTTAAGGATGGGTAAACTCAAAAATACTGTTACCCAGGGTTTTCAGATCCCATAACACTGGTAATTTAACTGTTTCACTCCAGATAGTGTCAGGAATAAATCAATGGGAACACAATGCTCTGGCTGAGGACAAATTAACACAAGCAAGTGTGGTCATATCTAAAATTACAATTTATTAGCTAATAAGCACTCTCAGGCAGAAGCAATCAGTTTAGAACATCCCAGATATAGTTACCATCAGTCTAAGATGGTTTTAAATCATCACCAGCTGGATTTCCAGGGACGGTCTTTTCCTTCCAAAAGAAAAAGCTCCCTCAGACTGCTCCGAGATATTTACTTTTACCTAATCTTTTCTAGCTAACTCTATCAAAGTGTATAACCTATGGTGACTCATAGTGGCACAGCATAATAACCTGTACTGGGTCACCAATTCTTCTAATTTCAACAAACTACTCATTATTTCAAAACATTTCTAGTGTTTCTAGCTATAACAACAACATATCTAGGCACCAGCTTCCCAAGCATGTGCTTGCGGTGGCACTTTTAAAGGGGCAGCATTCTGGCATTTTTCCTTTTTTCTTTTGCTTCAGCAGTGGCACTCTGTCTTCTTTTTTTTGCTTCGGCGGTGGCAAAAAACCCGGAACCAGCTCTGCCTAAAACCAACATTGCTATCCACTCAAATTCCTCCAAAACTTTTTGTCCCATCCTCCCATCTAAATAACAAACAGCAAATATGCAGCTGTCCGAACTTGTCTCACAAAGGCCTATTATTCCTAGCAAGATGATGCTTGGTTTTCAGCTGGCAGCGGCTGCACATACAAAATGGCTGAGAGCAGTACTGTTAGGTTCTGGGGTACACACAGGAATGTCAAATTCCAGAGAAACAATACTAGTCAACATTTTAGAATCATAGAATATTAGGGTTGGGAAAGACCTTAGGAGGTCATTTAGTCCAACCCCCTGCTCAAAGCAGGACCAATCCCCAACTAAATCTTCCCAGCCAGGGCTTTTTCAAGCCTGACCTTTAAAACCTCTAAAGATGGAGATTCCACCACCTCCCAAGGTAACCCATTCCAGTGTTTCACCACCCTCCTAATGAAATAGTGTTTCCTAATATTCAACCTTTTATCTGACATAAGAGCTTTTATAATTTTTAGTGACCACAGTTGCATCCAGATTTTCAGCCAACTTCTTTATTAGGGCACAGTAGCACGCACTTCAGAAAACTTTCCCTTCATAGGATCAATTCTCAGAAAGAATTTCTCTCTGTAATTTTTATGATGTTCCAGTTTTTCTGAGGATAGAGGACTGCTGCCTACATGCAGTGAAAGGTTTGCATAAGCCAGCTGAACACCATTTCCTCATCATCATCCTTCTTTGTTCATTTATTCAAATCCACCACAAATGGTATATGCCTCCACACATTTATTTATTGCCACAACTCATTTCATTTCCTTCTTTCAGTCCTTCCAGGAGCAACTGCAATATTTTGTAATAGAACTACAGACAAATAAACACTCGCCTTTCTCATGTTCTGTCCCACTTTCTAGAAGAATAAAAAAGCTGTGGAAAGGGGTGCACACAGTTAAAACGGTTCTCAGCATCTGCTCTACTGCTGAGATAATGTCATTGGGTTTCCCTGTGGTGCTGTTTGCATACATGGAATGTTGGTTCCAACCACTGAAATGGTGGTTAAAAAAAAAGAACATAAGGGGTTCTGGGTATTGAGTCAGAGCAATGGTCCATATAGCCCAGTATCCTGTCTACCAACAGTGGTCAATGCCAGGTACCCCAGAGGGAGTGAACCTAATAGGTAATGATCTCTCTCTTGTCATCCATCCCCACCATCTGACAAACAGAGGCTAGGGACACCATTCCTTACCCATCCTGGCTAATAGCCATTTATAGACTTAACCTCCATGAATTTATCTAGTTCTCTTTTAAACCCTGTTATAGTCTTAGCCTTCACAACATCCTCAGGCAAGGAATTCCACAAGTTGACTGTGCACTGTGTGAAGAAGAACTTCCTTTTATTTGTCTTAAATGTGCTGCCCATTAATTTCATTTGGTGGCCCCTAGTTCTTGTATTATGGGAATAAGTAAATAACTTTTCCTTATCTACTTTCTCCACATCACTCATGATTTTATACACCTCTATCATATCCCCCCTTAGTCTCCTCTTTTCCAAGCTGAAAAATCCTAGCCTCTTTAATCTCTCCTCATATGGGACCCATTCCAAACCCCTAGTCATTTTAGTTGCCCTTCTCTGAACTTTTTTCTAGTGCCAGTATATCTTTTTTGAGATGAGGTCACCACATCTGTATGTAGTATTCAAGATGTGGGCGTACCTTCAATTTATATAAGGGCAATAATATATTCTCCATCTTATTCTCTCTCTCCCTTTTAATGATTCCTAAAATCCTGTTTGCTTTTTTGACTGCCGCTGCACACTGCATGGATGTCTTCAGAGAACTGTCCACAATGACTCCAAGACCTTTTTTCTGATTAGTTGTAGCTAAATTAGCCCCCATCATATTGTATGTATAGTTGGGGTTATTTTTCCAATGTGCATTACTTTACATTTATCCACTTTAAATTTCATTTGCCATTTTGTTGCCCAATCACTTAGTTTTGTGAGATCTTTTTGAAGTTCTTCACAGTCTGCTTTGGCCCTAACTATCTTGAGCAGTTTAGTATCATCTGCAAACTTTGCCACCTCACAGTTTATCCCTTTCTCCAGATCATTTGTGAATATATTGAATAGGATTGGTCCTAGGACACAGGGCCGGCTTTAGGACTATTCCACCAATTCCTCCGAATCAGGCCCCATTCCTAAGAGGGCACCTCTTCCAGTAAGAATCCCTTCCCTGGCTAGAGGCTCCTTTTTAATTTTTACTCACTTGGAGGCGCACTGGGTCTTTGGCGGCAGGTCCTTCACTTGCTCTGGGTCTTCGGCAGCACTTAGGTGGAGGGTCACTCAGTGCAGCTGAAGACCTGGAACTAGTGAAGGACCTGCCGCCAAAGTGCCGCCGAAGACTCAGAGCACCGTCCAGTGAGTACAAGACCCATGTGTTTTTTTAACATGTGTTTTTTAGTCATCTCTGCCAGGGCCCCATCGAAACTGTTTGAATTGGGCCCTGTACTTCCTAAAGCCGGCCCTGTTAGGACAGACCCTTGGGGAACACTGCTGGTTACCCCTCTCCATTCTAAGAATTTACCAAGAAGATCTGTGACCTAGAGCTGAAAACAATTGTCTCTCATTGCAAGACCCATCATCTGTCTGGTCTCACAGTCCTTGAGCGGGATTAGACAATCCTGCTTTCCAAGGTATGTCCTGCTTTGAAATCACCTCCTCCCTGGATTGGAACTGGTGATACAAAGGGGAAAGACACTGTTTCTCAGCCTCAAAACCTTGAGCTGTTCCCTTTCTCCATAACTGTCTTCCTTAAAATCCTTACTATTTATTCCCCCACCTCCATTACTCAGCAATTGACTCACTGCTTTAATTCTGCGGAGCAGACTACAACACATCAGAGGGAAGAGAGAGACTTTTTTTTTAACTTGATATCAGTGTAAAGAAGGTACTGACCCATGGGGCAATTTAAGTGATTTGTCCAGTTTGTGGCAGAGCAGAAGCATGAACCCAGCTCAGCTGAGTCCAAGTCCAGCAAATCATCTGCCCCACATGGATCAGGGAGAGATGGATTAAACGATTCCTTTCCAACCTAAAAGAATCTGCTATCCTGTAACCCTAAATCTTTAAATAAATACACATCAGGTCAAATTTAATACCCAAACCCAAAACACATGCATGTCATAGAATCATAGAATATTAGGGTTGGAAGGGACCTCAGGAGGTCATCTAGTCCAACCCCCTGCTCAAAGCAGGACCAATTCCCAACTAAATCATCCCAGTCAGGGCTTTGTCAAGCCTGACCTTAAAAACCTCTAAGGAAGGTGATTCCACCACCTCCCTAGATAACCCAGTCCAGTGCTTCACCACCCTCCTAGTGAAATAGTGTTTCCTAATATCCAACCCAAACCTTCCCCACTGAAACTTGAGACTATTACTCCTTGTTCTGTCATCTGGTACCCCTGAGAATAGTCTAGATCCATCCTCTTTGGAACCCACTTTCAAGTTGTTGAAAACAGCTATCAAATCCCATCTCATTTTTCTCTTCTGCAGACTAAACAATCCCAGTTCCCTCAGCATCTCCTCATAAATCATGTGCTCCAGTCCCATTATCCCTTACATCGGTTATGTACCCATGTCTGTTGCTATAGGACATTATATCTCATTCACTCAGCCAGTCCCCTTCTTGTTCTGCACTTCCTCACTGGTGATGTTTTACCAAGTTAATTAAGAGATTCACTGAGCGAGGACCTCGGGACAAAGATGACCATGAAAATGTAGGAGATGAGGATAACGAGGACGGAGATGATTTCCACTGAACTGCCATAGATATAGAGCATGAGTTCATTGAGGGAGATATCGGAGCACAAGAACTTGAGGAGCTGAGGTGGGTCTTCCCACTCCCTTTCCTCCCTGTGACTGGAGGGGTGTTAACAGGCCACTTGCACCTTGAATGGTCCCTTGAAACATGTGTTTACTACTTATACTAAACAATCGATTCCACCATGTATTGACCTGTGCAATTCTGAGTTAGTTTCCCAGACCTGAAGAAGAGTTCTGTGTCGGCTCAAAAACTTGTCTCTGTCACCTACAGAAGTTGGTCCAAGAAAATACATTGCCTCTTCCATCTTGTCTCTGTAGAGTTCTGGTCAGTTATTGTACCAGCATCCCTTTGCTATCAATGGCTAAGATTATGTCTACACTAGAGCGTTAACAACAGCACAGAGGTACTAATGCAGCTGCACCGCTGTATGATTGTTCATGTAGCCGCTCTGTGCTGATGCGAGAGAGCTCTCCTGTTGGCCTAATAAAAGCACCTCCATGAGTGGTGGTTGCTATATTGGCGCGAGAGCTTCTGCCACCAACATAGAATCATTGAATATCAGGGTTGGAAGACACCTCAGGAGGTCATCTAGTCCAACCCCCTGCTCAAAGTAGGGCCAACCCAACTAAATCATCCCTGCCAGGGCTTTGTCAAGCCAGGCCTTAAAAACCTCTAAGAAAGGAGATTCCACCCTCTCCCTAGGGAACCCAGTCCAGTGCTTTACCACCCTACCAGTGAAATAGCATTTCCTAATATCCTAGCTAGACCTCCCCCACTGCAACTTGAGACCATTGCTCCTTATTCTGTCATCTGCCACCATTTTGAACAGCCGAGTTCCATCCTTTTTGCAATCCCTCTTCAGGTAGTTGAAGGCTGCTATCAAATCCCCCCTCACTCTTCTCTTCTTCACGCTAAATAACCACAGTTCCCCCAGCCTCTCCTCATAAGTCATGTGCCCCAGTCCCCTGATCATTTTCGTTGCCCTCCGCTGGACTCTCTCCAATTTGTCCACATTCTTTCTGAAATGGGGGGACCAAAACTGGATGCACTACTCCAGGTGTGGCCTCACCAATGCCGAATAGAGGGGAATAATCACTTCTCTCAATCTGCTGGCAATGCTCCTACTAATGCTGTACACACTGGTGCTTCTGATGGTGTAACTTATGTCACTCAGGGAGGTATTTTTCTCACACTTCTGAGCGACATGTTATACCGACAAAAATGGTAGCGTAGACCTGGCCTAAGATGATTCCATTCTAGCATTGTCTAATATAATACAGACACTTGTAATGGATGAGGGTGTAAGTGGCAGATATAATTAATTTTCATGGTCTCACTAGAACTAGCCTCTTTGTATTTGAGTCATGTATTCGATATGGGCCTCTGAATAAAGGCAGAATTCTCTGATTTGAACTTCCATCCATGACCTTTCCATCAACAAGTGGATCTCACCTGAGGTTCAAAGGAGGCACTCATAGTAGTTAGATCCTGGGTTTAAGGTAGCAATAACAATGCAACACTATAATAGCAATACATGTTTGCCGAAAGAGAGGCCAGGGATTGCTGATCTCAGTGTTTGTTGTGTGGTTACTACACTAATGGTATACGTAGCTGTACATTGTGTTCCTTTTTTAAAAAACCACATTAAATTAATCTACTCTTTGCCATCCTGCCATATGGCTTGGCTGATACCAGAATGTAAAGTACAAATGTTTCTTCTCTCATGCTTACAAAATGATCGTTCTGTGATGTGTACTTCTGAAACTATCTGTCTGCCTCTCTGTGTACCAATCTACATTCTTATACAGGGCACATCACTGTAGAATTGGAGAGCCTTACAGACTGTTCGCGTGAGCAGATATGGGTCTCTAAAACTATTTTAAGGTCAGTGGTTTCATGGCCAGCTTTAAGTGAGCATTTCTATGAGATGTGGTTATTATTTACAACACCAATGGAAAAAGCACCTGACAGAGCAGCCACCTCAATCACATTCCCCGAAACAATAAAGAGAGGAGATGAAAAGGTTTGTTATTGGTTATTAAAGTGACATGGAAATACATTCATCTTGAAACCACTTCCCCGCCCCAGTGATCTCCTCAGGGCATCCTTCACCTCCTTGTTCCTCAGGCTGTAGATCAGGGGGTTCAGCATGGGGATCACCACCGTATAGAACACAGAGGCCACCTGGTCATGACCCACTGAGTAGCTGGATTTGGGGCGTAAGTATGTAAAGATCAGAGTCCCATAAAACATGGTGACAGCCGTCAGGTGGGAGGCACAGGTGTTGAAGGCTTTGTGTCTGCCCTCGACAGAGTGGATTTTCAGGATGACAGCCAAGATGTACAGGTAAGAGAAGAGGATTATCAGGAGAGAGCTGATACAGGTGAAACCAGCTAAAAGAGAAATGGTATTTTCAGCGATGGAGCTATCAGAGGATGATAGGGCTAGCAGTGGAGGGGTGTCACAGAAAAAATGGCTGATGATATTGGAACCACAGTATGATAACCTGGTAATAACACACACAGTAATCATGGCATTTGTGAAGCCAGTGATATAGGAGCCAGCCACCAGTGGGACACAGACTCTATGGGACATAACTGATGAATAGAGCAGGGGTTTACAAATGGCCATGTAGCGGTCATACGCCATTGCAGCTAGGAGGAAGCACTCTGTACATACCCAGGCAACAAAAAAATACATTTGAGAAAAACACCCAGTGTAGGAAATGGCTTTGTTCTCTGCGAAGAAGTTTGCTAGCATCTTTGGGGTGACAACAGATGAATAGCAGATATCAACAACAGACAAGCTGCACAGGAAGAAGTACATGGGGTTGCGTAGTCGGGAACTGATTCTGATCAAAATGATCATCCCAAGATTCCCCGCCAGGGTGATAACATAGATCACCAGGAACAACACGAAGAAGTTGACCTGCAGCTTTGGATCATCTGTGAATCCCATGAGAATGAACTGGGTTGCTATGGTACAATTTTTCTCTTCCATGACTCTCACTTCTGATACCTGCCGAAAAGATGAATTAAGAGAAGATGAACTATTTCATGTCCAGTCATCATTCTGTGTACAAAACATGCAAATGCATACATATTTTTGCATGCCTACTGCTTTGAGATTTGAGTCCCAGGGATATATATTCACAAACATTCAACCCTCTAATGTATAAAGAAGGTACCAAACTCTTCTCTGAGGTTTGCTTAAAATGGTTTCTGTAGTGACAGGCAGAAAACAAAACAACTGAGTGCTTAATTCAGTCTTATTCATCCGATAATTTGAATGCTTTCCATAATGCATTGCCTTGTATTTGGCATACTGTGTAAACGGGTGACTGGGTGGATGTACTAGATGGTAGGTGAGTAAGTGTGTGGCTGCATGAATAAAGAGATGTGAAAGAATAGGTGGTTGGCAGGTGAATTGGTTTGTAGCTGGATGGGAGTGTCCGTTGTGATGGACAATTGGATGTGTTAGCAAACTGGTAGACTGATAGATGGGTGAGCATATTGTTGGTGTAAGAAGAAGTGGGGAGTCGATGGTTGTGTAGGGAGTTGAGAAGGTAGATGGATGAGTCAGTGGGCAGTCAAATGGAGTAAGTAGAATTGTGAGATTGGGTTAGTGAGAAGGTGTCTGGGAGAATGCACTGGAAGGCAAGCAGTGTGTTTATAGGGTGTGTTGATCTCTGGCTATTACAGAGACAAGGTGGGTGAGGTAGTATCTTTTATTGGACCAGCTTCTGTTGGTGAAAGAGAGAAGCCTTTGAACAACACAAGACTACACAAAGATCTGACTGTTGGTCCAGTAAAAGATATTACCAGGTAGTATCTCTGTAGAGCAGACAGACAGATGTGTGAAAGAGTTTGAGGATGAGTGGATTGAGTGAGTGGTACTGTAGGTGTTCAGTAAGTTGAAAAAGTTCTTGAGTCTATTTCAGAGTTTTGAAAATGTTTTGTATGACAAAGATCACCCACCAGAACTGGAAGGCATTGCAGAAGCAAAGGAGTGGAAGCTCAGAGATTGAGCTCTTACCCTAGCACGTGGGTCGGCAACTTTTCAGAAGTGGTGTGCCAAGTCTTCATTTATTCACTCTAATTTAAGGTTTCGTGTGCAGTAATACATTTTAACATTTTTAGAAAGTCTCTTTCTATAAGTTAATAATATACAACTAAACTATAATTGTATGTAAAATAAATAAGGTTTTAAAAATGTTTAAGAAGCTTCATTTAAAATTAAATTAAAATGCAGAGCCCCCTGGACTGGTGGCCAGGATCCAGGTAGTGCTAGTGCCACTGAAAATCAGCTTGCGTGCCAACTTCAGCACATGTGCCATAGGTTGCCTACCCCTGCCCTAGCAAGTCAGCCTTTTAGGTACAGTGTGGCAAGGAAACTTGCTCTGTTACTGGTGATGCTGTTCTGTGGATAAACATAGAACTTGAGGGACCCAGGGCTGTCAATACAAGAGCAGTATAGGTAATGTGTTTAGTTACAGATGTATAAATTTAGCTCTTTCCCTCAGCGAAACACCCCAGAAGAATCATTATGTTAAATGCCAACCCTGTACACTGGCTATTAGTTACATTGTTACTCTATTGATACACAAAAATTGACATCAGTCTAATGAAAGAGGAGGGATAAATTTTGTACTAAAGGCACTGGACTGGGTCTCCGAAGATATGGATTCAATTCCCCCTCTACCAGCGATACCATCTCTGATCCTTCATGAACATGACTCAGAGGAAAATATTCAAAAATGTCTATGTAATTTAGGACCCTAATTCCTATTTTCAAATGGGACTTTTGAAAATGGGACTCAAGCTCCTAAGTGATTTAGGCCCTTTTGAAAAATTCACGCTTTATCTCTCTGTGCCTAAGTTCCCCACCTGTAAAATTAGGATAATAATACTTCTTGTCTCTCATCCTATGTCTGTCCTGTCTCTTTTGATCGCAAACTTGTTGGGGCATAGATTGTATCTTATTATGTGTTTGTACATTGCCTGGTTTTCTGGAGACCTGATCTCAGTTGTGGCATTACTGTAAAGCAAATAATTATTTCAAATCATTTCTTATCAGAAGAGTCAAAATCCAAGCATATTGCTTATGTTATTTAACCCAGTCATTCCCAAACAAATAGAAACTGAATCCAAGTTAGGAGTGAACAGTTTGGATTATTAAAAATATTTTGTTCCTTTGAACATAAAAGTTCTTATAATTTTCAACTCCCACATAGCCGAATACAATTTTTTAAAAAAAATTTCACTAAGAGACTCTCACTTACCAGGTTCCAAATTGGGCTATGAACACTGCTCCCATGTGGTAAAGAACATCTGAACAGAACTTCAGTTCATGCTGGCGTCTGAAAGAAAAGCCCTTTCTTAGCTTTCAATCAAAGCAAAGGGGTTGCCAGTGATTGTAACTGTTACTGTGAAGTATATTCAGATCTGCTCCAGAAGCTGGTAAAACCCACAGCTTGAAAGAGTAACTGGCTCTTTTTAAGAGCAGGTTAGACAAACACGTGTCAGGGATGGTCTAGACGGTGCTTGGTCCTGCAATGAGTGCAGGGGACTGGACCTGAGGGCCTCTCGAGGTTCCTTCCAGTCCTATGATTCTGTGAGCTGCGGAACGATTCATATCCTGATCATGCAGTAATATTTACATTGTACTGGGAACTCTGGAATCACAAAGGAGACTTCCTCAAACCCCAACCCTCCTAATCTCCATTATGGGATGCACTAAGCAATTAAACAGTGCAGCCTCATAACAGATTGGCTTAAATACATATTCAAATTTCAAAAGGAAATGGAGATGCTCAGAGCTACACATCCTGCAGGGCAGGACACTAAATGGAAAACACTAAAATCAAATCCAGCTATAGAGTTTGAGTGACTATTCTAGGAAAATAAACCATCCAAGAGACTGAAGAGGGGAGGACAGAGTAACTCTTGGGAATGAGTTGCACTCTTTTTGCACTCAAGTCATCAGGTTGAAAGCCCAGTTGATAGTGATCAGAAATTGTGGTTTATCTTAAGTTTGATTGATAAACTTTGTGCAATGAGTTGGGTGCCTCACTGCATCTTCTAGCATGACAGGTGGCCACATCTAGAGCTGGTTGGGAATTTTTTTTTCCACTGAACATTTGAAATTTTCATTGAAAAATCACAATTTATCACATTTTGGCTGTATACGGAAATGTTTTGACTTGGAAATGATGTTGAGGTGCCTCATGGGAGTTGTCGTTCAAGAGCCTCTTGCTCCCATATTTCTTTACTGGTTGGCCTACATGTTCCATGATGCATTATGGTCTCCCTTCTTGGTGACGGGAGGAGGAGTATCATTACTGATACATGGCCCCAGTGCATCATGGGAGATGAAGTCTGGCTGGGGAACGGGGCTCACCAAGGAGAACTGGAGCACAAGTTACTGGAGTTACAGCTCCATAAGGCAACTTGGTAGTATTTCGGAATTGAAGTATTTTAGTTTTCAAATTAAATTAAAAAATATTTAGGCTCTCAGGAATTCAAATTTTGGATGACAAAAAAATATCCATTTAGTTGAAAGCCTACAATTTCATGAAGAATAATTTTGGTGGAAAATGTTTGACCAGCTCTGCCCACATCACAAATTCCACCACTGCACTTTGTGCTTATTGGTATCTCATTGGCAACTTCAGCAGAGGAAGCAAAGAGTGACTAGGCCACAGAGACTGAAGACTATCAGCCCCTGGAGATGTTGCTTCTAGGTCAGCACTGAGGAACATTAGTTGGAACGGGCTTGTGTGTAAGTCTTTATTGCAGCTGCCCACAGTGTGTCTGACGTGGATGACTGAGAGCAGTCTTCAGTCTCTAGAGCTGTCAGTCAGGGCCGGCGCTTCCATTTAGGTGGCCTAGGCAATCGCCTAGGGTGCCAGGATTATTGGGGGGTGGCATTTTGCCGGTGGGGGGCGGCAGGCGGCTCCTGTGGACCTACCGCAGTTGTGCCTGCGGAGGATCCCCTGGTCCCACGGCTCCAGTGGAACTGCTGCAGGCATTCCTGTGGACGGTCCACTGCTCCCACGGCTCTGGTGGACCTTTCGCAGGCATGGCTGCTGCAGCTCCACCGGAGCCGCGGACCAGCGCGCGGGGCGGCAAAATGGCCGTGCGCCTAGGGCGCTAAAAACACTAGCGCCGGTCCTGCTGTCAGTCAGACACCTATCACTCGCAACATGTTCACTTTAACAGGTAGTGAGCTCTTTGAAAAGTCACTTGATAAAAATGGCATCATGGCTGTCAGTGCTTATTGTCTCTCACTAATATCTGTACCAAGTATGCTCAGATCATATCTCACTGCTAACCTGGGAGTTTTTTCTCTCTCTGCAAATTCCACCTGCTCTCCGAGAGTCAAATGAGGCATTGTCCACCTCATGCATCATCATCACAAGCCAAACTGGGCCCTCAGAGATACCTATCCAGTCACAGCACCTTCAGTAGGTTTGCCCAAACATAATCAATTGGACCTGAAGAAACAATTTAACTGATGATGAGTAAGATTGGAAAGTGTCCAGCTCCTTCTCTCTCAGCAACATCAGTTCTCCAGAGCCAACAGAAATAATCAGCAATAAAAACTGATTTCTGTCACTGAAGATAGAAGACACGACTGCAATGCAGACAGGAAGCGGGTCTGTGGTGTAGGCAGGTGACAGTTTTACACAGTTGATTTTAAGAGATTGCCTGTGTTTGGCATGAGTGGGGAAAGGATACACACCAAAGAGGTTTATAGCCATACTGTTCCTAGCCATTATAGGGATAGATCGGGTAAGAACAGCACAGCTGAGGAGGTTTCATGGGAGGGAGCAGAGCTGACAAGGAGGAGGTGTGACATTCTCTTGGCATATCTTTTTGCTACTTAGGCTTTAAAAATTAAAATATTCAAAATAAAAACCAAATCTGTTTTTCCAACATTTCTGGGTTCCAGTGGCTCAACAAAGACTAGACTGATACCTTCTAAACATGTAACACTCACAGTGTTGCCAACTGCCGTGATTTTATTGCCTGCCTCATGACATTTGGTGCTTTTCTTCAAGATCCAGTGGCTGGAGTCAGGTGAATCTCAGCTTTCATTTAAAGACAATTAATTGTTGAGCACTTATGATTACAAAGAAAAACTTGAAAACATGACCTATGTGCCCCACTATGGCTCAAAAACCAGAAGACCAACAAAAATAACCCAATTATTTGTATTTTTTCCTTAATCTTATGCATTTGGGGGACGAGTGTCATGATTTTTGAATGTTTGGGGTTGGCAATACTACAGTTGCCTGACATGGGACATATACAGAGATTGACTCGGGATCTACTGCATTAGGGACCAGATCCAGCACCCATTGAAGTTAGTGGTAAAGCTCCCATTTCCTTTGGCTGTGTAGGGGTAGGTCCTAAAAGCAGGAGCATCTACATTTGAGCTCAAATATTAAGCGCCTCTTTTTTGGCCTCAACTGTAGATTTGTTAATTTATTATGTGGACAAACCACAAAAGGGGAGGGGGAGGCAAAGACCTGCTATGTGGCTAGACAAAGGTTGGCTCATCACTCTGGTGTTTGCAGGAAGAATGTTTGATGTGAGCAGAATTTGGTAGGAAATTTTTCTTTCACTCTGATTCATTTTTGGTGGAGAAATGTTTGCCATTAGAGGTGGCAGACAGTTTTAAAGATGAAAAGCTTTTTTTAATCCAAAATAGCCATTTTCTATTCCTAAACTGATAATTTTCACAACAAATGTGTCCACTTTCAAAATGTCCCATGATATTGTTTTTCAGTATTGCTTGCCAATATTTTTGGTTTAAGTGTCTTCCTAGTTTCTTCTTTTTTCCCCTTCCCCCCACCCCTTTGTCTTTCCTTTTTAATTTCAAGAGAGTTGAAGAAAAGAGGAAAGAAGGACAACTGAAAAAGCTAAAAGAATATTACCTTGCCAAACATTTAAAACAACTGTGTATTGAAACCTACAAACCAAAACTTTGAAATTTTGAATCAAATTGTTTTACATTTCTGTTTTTACCAGCTCTAGTTCCGACGTGCCTGATTCTGGGCCGCTGGGCTTGTGATGTCACTAACAACAGTGCAATATGAGATGCTGATTCACACTCCGAGTTAAATAGGAATCTTTCCACTGACTTCAGTGGGCTTTGAATCAGGGCCTTATGATTCAAAGGTGTACAAGACTATACAAGCTGCAAGACAATGGAAAATCAGTCACATTGAGAGCGGGATGGGCGATGGGATGGATCACTTGATGATTACCCTGGAATGAGTTACCTAGGAAGGTGGTGGAATCTCGTTCTTTTGAGGTTTTTAAGGTCAAGCTTGACAAAGCCCTGGCTGGGATGATTTAGTTGGGGATTAGGTCCTGCTTTGAACAGGGGGTTGGACTAGATGCCTCCTGAGGTCCCTTCCAACCCTGAAATTCTATGATTCTATGTTCTGTTCATTCCCACTGAAGCACCTGGCACTGGCCACCATCAGAAGACCGGATACTGGGCTAGATGGACCACTGGTCTTACCCAATATGGTCGTTCTTATGTTTCTTATGTTCTTATGGGATTTTGAAGAAAGAAGCTTCAGAGGTGAGCCTTTTTTGCCTGGAAAACTTAAGAACGTTTGCTCAAAACATTCTGTACAGGTTTAAAACAAAACATTATTCACTCATTTTCAAAAAGAGAAGATTTGAGGGAAAATATATTAGCATTCTTTAAATATTACTGTTTTTCCCCACTCAGCCGTGTGAAAGCTAAATTCCTAGTTGGTCTGCATCAGCATACAACTCCTGGCCTTTCAACTGAATAAAATAACAACAACAAAATTTAATTGTTTTACTCAAACAAGGAAAATCAGTACAAAATTAGAAAGAGTAGAAGATGTTAAAAAAACAAAAAACAAAAGATGATTGGTAGATAGATAGAACTCCAGTGTTTCAGACCTACGTCAAGCAGGAACACATTTGCATCCTGCCTCCAAAGCAGTTCCATCTTGTTATCAGCATCAGAGTTTATCCTACCTTTTTAATGAACAATGGGAACCCTAATCCCTGAGGCAAGATTGTGATGGGTGTTACCGAGGTGCAACCTGGAACTGGGGCACCGCTGAGCTCTCTACCAACCTGAGCTCCCTTTCATACTGTGACAATGCAAGAGGTCTTGCACTGACACAAACATTCACAAGGGGGGACACACCCAGCTGAGTTACATGAATGCTTTTGCCAGCTGCTATGAACCAACAATGGGCTTCAGTCAATTCCCTCCTGCTCCCTAGGCTAGGGCCCTAGACCTGTACTGTCCTGCCCTTGTCAGAAGCCTTACCAGTGTAAGTTATTACTCCATCCATCCATCCCTCAATGTGGAGAGGATAATGCACCCCTCCTCCTCCCCGTTCCTTAGCAGATTTCCCTTTACACTTCAAATAAGACACTTCAAATAGCAGGTTTATTAACTACAGAAAGACAGGTTTTAATTGATTATAAGTATTAAGTGTTCTGATCAAAGCAGATTACCTAAGAAATAAAGAAAAATCACAATCTAAGTTCTATAGCCTAGACAGGATTTGAATCAAGCAGTGTCTCACCTTGATGATACAAACAACTCACCAATCTTCCACACACAGGCTGGAATTCCTCCTTTCCTGCCTGGGTCCACTTCCCCAGTCAAAGTATTTGTCCTCTAGCCATCTTTTCAGGTGTTACTTGGGGGTGGGGGTAGTGAAGCCAAGTGATGATGTCACTTCCTCCTTTCATAGCTTCTGCCATGTGGAAGGAACTTGATTGTTCCAAACAAAGCCCCGAGCACAGTTTGTGGAAAAGTACAGGAACAAGATAGAGTCCAGTGTCACATGAGCTGTCCCATGCCCTTGCATGCTTCGATGACTCATAGCAGAGGCCATTACCTATATTCTGGCTGGAACAGCCACAAAAATATTTCGTTATATAAGAATCGTACAAAAAACAGATAATAGGACATTACAAAAAGTTTAGCACCATCCAAGACAGGCACCCAATCCCCCCCTATTTAAATTCTATGGGAGCTTTGCTACTGACTTAAATGGGATTAAGATCAGATCCTCTAACAGAAATATTTTGATGTACAATAATAGCCGGAACCTTTTCCGAGGAGAACCATCTAACATTACAGAACTGTAAGATACTAATAAATACCAATATTAATATATTAATCTGTTGCCACAACAATTGTAAGAATTTATTTAGACATTTTGTTGGTGCCAGTTTTTTCTTTCTCCACATGCATAACAATTGCATAGGACCTCTAATTTTGTATATTTATTTGAGAAATTAAACCAATATAGTAAACATATAGTTATTTGTAGATTTACTTGCAACACAAAAGTATTATTAGGCACAATCAGAAAAGCTAACATAAGTGTTCATTCTAAAACAAGATAAAAAGGACAGAAGAATCGAGTTCAAATGGTGAATTAATTCATGAGTCACTTCTCTAGTAACTATGAATAATTATGATGATATATTTAGTTTTCAATTGCTTATCAATATGAATTGTAACTCAGTGTAAGTGAAGGGAGGAAAAACAAAGAGGTACCACCGAGACATGAGCAAACAAATCAGTTTCAGAGCACTTCAGCCTTTAATTGAAATGACATTAATGGGAAAGGAAGGAAGAAATTATGCTGAGAGTAAAAATTTCTGAACATATTTACCTATCAAAAGAAGGAAAGAGCTTTACAAGGAGGGAGAAGACTGATAGAAAAGGAGAGAAAAAAATCTAGTCAGTCCTAGGATCAATCCTATTCAACTTAGTCATAAATGATCTGGAGAAAGGGGTAAACAGTGAGGTGGCAAAGTTTGCAGATGATACTAAACTGTTCAAGATAGTTAAGACCAAAGCAGACTGTGAAGAACTTCAAAAAGATCTCGCAGGACTAAGTGATTGGGCAACAAAATGGCAAATGAAATTTAATGTGGATAAATGTAAAGGAATTCACACTGGAAAAAATAACCCCAACTATACATAAAATATGCACAATATGATGGGGGCTAATTTAGCTACAACTAATCAGGAGAAAGATCTTGGAGTCATCATGGATAGTTCTCTGAAGATATCCATGCAGTGTGCAGCGGCAGTCAAAAAAGCAAACAGGATGTTAGGAATCATTAAAAAAGGATAGAGACTAAGACAGAGAATATGTTCTTTCTCTTATATAAATCCATGGTATGCCCACATCTTGAATACTGTGTACAGATGTGGTCTCCTCAACTTGGGTGAAGGACATTTGGTCCCAGTAACTTGTTAAATGTATCAATTAGTTCAAAAACCTCCTCTAGTGACACTCAAAAAGGATGTACTGGCATTAGAAAAGGTTCATATTGGGGGTTTGGAATGGGTCCCATATGAGAAGAGATTAAAGAGGCTAGGACTTTTCAGCTTGGAAAAGAGGAGACTAAGGAGGGATGTGATAGAGATATATAAAATTATGAGTGGTTTGGAGAAAGTGAATAAGGAAAAGTTATTTACTTGTTCTCATAACATAAAAACTAGGGGCCCCCAAATGAAATTAATGGGCAGCACCTTTAAAACAAATAAAAGGAAGTTTTTCTTCACACAGCGCACAGTCAGCCTGTGGAAATCCTTGACTGAAGAGGATGTGAAGGCTAGGACTATAACATGGAGAACTGGATAAATTCATGAAGATTAAATCCATTGATGGCTATTAGCCAGGATGGGTAAGGAATGGTGTCCTTAGCCCTGTTTGTCAGAGGGTGGAGATGGATGGCAGGAGAGAGATCACCTGATCATTACCTGTTAGGTTCACTCACTCCAGGGCACCTGGCATTGGCCACTGTCAGTAGACATGACCCTGGGCTAGATGGACCTTTGGTCTGACCCAGTACAGCCATTCTTATGTTCTCATGTTCTTATGAGTATTGTTCATTATTATATCATTATTATTAATTTGTTTGTATTCCAACAAGGTCTGCAGGGCCTAATTGAGATCAGTGGACAAAACCTGAGGAAGTCTCACAAGTCCAGAAAGTGAGAATGATTTTATAAACGAGTGGCTAGGGACATTCACCTAGAAGATGAGATGTTCAACTTCATGTCTCAGCACATCAGGTGCCAGTTCCAAAGGGGTTTTTGTAACCCAACCCATCACACAGAGTTTAGGAATAAAATTAGGAATAAAATTGCTAAACAATGTGTGTGGGGGCAGGGAAGGCTAGGACAAGAACCGATGGACTTCAATTGCAGCAAGGGCAGTTTAGGCTGAATATTAGGAAAAACATCTCAACAATGAGGGTAGTGAAGTACTGGAATAACTTGCCTAGGGAGGCTGTGGAATCTCCACTACTGGAGATTTTTAAGAGCAGGTTAAACAAACATCTGTCCGGGATGGTTTAGATAATACTCAGTTGTGCTGTTAGTGCAGGGGATTGGAATAGATGACTTCTTGAGGTCCCTTCCAGTCCTATGAATCTATGATCTGACAAGGAACCCTCCCTGCACTGGGAGGAGGGGGGATGCCAGCCTGAGCACTGGTCGGGGCAAGGGACACACACCTGCCTACACATGATATTCAGCTCCACTGTACCCCCCCACATGCACACACAGAGTGCCCAATGCACACTAAATGCACACACACACAGTGCCCACTACACACCAAACACACACACACACAGAGTTCCCACTATACACACTATACACACACACAGCCTGACACTGAGCTTGGTCAGAATGCAGAATAATACAGAATAATCTCTACTGGGAAGCTGGGACAGCTGGAATATTTCCAACTTGCCTGAACAAAAAGAAGGACCGAAGGGGATTCTGCTGCTCTGGCAGGGAGATAGGACTAGATTTCCTAACTGGTCTTTTCCATTGGCAGCTTCTCTGAGGCCTGGTTTATGTTTAAAAAATAGATCAACAGATCTCGGTCATACAGGGGGCGAGGGAAATTTTTCACACCCTGTGCTACCACCTCCTGGAGACGTGGATTTACTGCATCGAAGGAAAAACTCTTCCATCAATGTGGAAAGCATCTATACTACGGCACTGCTACACACCATAGCTGAGTCAATGTAATGGCTTTAGTATAGACCAGGGGTAGACAACCTATGACACATGTGCCAAAGGCGGCATGAGAGCTGATTTTCAGTGACACTCACATGGCCCGGGTCCTGGCCACTGGTCTGGGGGGCTCTACATTTTAATTTAATTTTAAATGAAATTTCTTAAATATTTTATAAACTTTATTTACTTTACATACAGTAGTTTAGTTGTATATTATAGACATAGAAAGAGATCTTCTAAAAACGTTAAAATGTATTACTGACATGCGAAACTTTAAATTAGAGTGAACAAATGAATACTTGGCACACCACTTCTGAAAGGTTGCCGACCCCTGGAATAGACATTCCCTGAATTGATGAGGGAGTTTTCCCTTTCCTGATAAAGCTATTTCTCTCTTCTTTTCCAATCACTCTTCTCTCTCCCTTGGTAAAGCTCTTTCCTTCTTTTGATAGGTAAATATGTTCAGAAAAGTTGAAATTTCTCCTCTCGGGATAATTCCTTCCTTCCCCTCCCATGAACAGCTCACTGTCATTTCAATTAAAGGCTGAAGTGCTCTGAAACTGACTTGTTTGCCCATGACTTGCTGGTAGCTCTTTGTTTTTCCTCCCTTCACTTACAATGAGTTGAAGACGGAAGCAGTACTTGCTCAGAAACATAAAATCAGAAGCATAAAGTCAGAGTCGAATCTTTCCCTGTTTGCTCACCACACCAACATTTCCCTCAATACCTCTGGAGCTGCTTCCTGGGATGACTTTGAGACTTGATCCCGGGAACATCTTTGCTCCCAGCACAACAGATGTGCACAGCACATGCAATTAATTTTGTTGCCGTGTCTTTCCTTGTGGAAATGGAACACAGGGGGCCAGAGAATCAGCTTGTTTGGATCACTGTCTCTCCCATGAGGTCTTTTGAATATGATAGGAAACAGAGGTGACTATTCCACTTCATATGTTTGTCAGCTCTCCTAAAATATTTTAAAGTAATTTTCCAGGGTTGGGACACAAAAGTATCTAGAAATGGGTGAAATTCTTCTGGAGTAATAATTTACTGTGAAAAACAATGCCTTGGGGCTGACCTGAAACTATTCACAAATGTGTTACAAAGTCTCCTAGTAGCCTTGTCCCAAAACAATGTTTGTGTGAGAGTTAGATTTAGGCACCAATGGCAAAGCAGCCGCCAGTAGGAGGTGGTGATGCTCTCTCTTTTTGTAATTTTTAGCTCAATAGTTGGGGTTTTCACTGGTGAGGTGTGAGATTCAGGTTCAGTTCCCCCTTCTGCCCAGTGCTGGGCAAAGATGTGCACTTGGGTTTCCTATATTTACAGAAAGCATCCCAGCCACTGAGTGATGTGCTATTCCAGTCTGGGTTGCTCTCAATCTCTCCTTTCCAAGTTGTCCTACGGTAGATGACTAATTAAATAACCACTGGAACAGAGACATGAAGTTGAGCGTGTTGGTGCCCCAAACTACTTGTCTATAGAGTCTTCTCTCTTTCTGGCCCTGTGATTCTTCCTTTTTTTTTATCCACAATGCAACAGCTTCAACCAGTGAGACTGAGGCCATATCTACGCTAATGATTAAATCAGGATTACTGCGATAGATGAAACGATGTTGATTGAGCTTGTCTGGAGAAGACATGCTAAATCAATGGGAGCGTTCACACCTGTTGAAGTCTGTACTCCAGCTCCCTCAGACACTATGTTCCATCATGGATCTTTCTCAGGGCTGGGCTACACTAACGCAGTCGGATGATGTATGATACACTCCTTCAGTTACGTAACTCTTCTGGTGACATAGTATGGTGTGGCACCGCTGTAAATCAGACTAACTTAGGGCTTGTCTACATCAGAAAGTTGCAGCGCTGGTGAGGGAGTTACAGCGCTGCAACTTTGAAGGTGTACACATCTGCAGGGCACCACCAGCGCTGCAACTCCCTGTTTGCAGCGCTGGCCGTACTCCCGTTTTGTCTCGGGTGTAGAGGATCCAGCGCTGGTGATCCAGCGCTGGTAATCCAATGTAGACACTTACCAGCGCTTTTCTTGACCTCCGTGGAAGGAGGAAGCCTCTGGTAATCAAGCTGGTCTCCTTTCCCGGTTTGCTCTCTCGTTCCTGGAGCCCAGAGCAAGCAGGTCTCCTTCCCTGCGGTTTGCTGGGTGGCTCCGGGAACGAGAGAGCAAACCGCGGCGAAGCGGGTCTCCTTTCCCGGTTTGCTCTCTCGTTCCCGGAGCCCAGAGCAAGCAGGTCTCCTTCCCTGCGGTTTGCTGGGTGGCTCCGGGAACGCGAGAGCAAACCGCGGCGAAGCGGGTCTCCTTTCCCGGTTTGCTCTCTCGTTCCCGGAGCCCCGAGCAAGCAGGTCTCCTTCCCTGCGGTTTGCTGGGTGGCTCCGGGAACGCGAGAGCAAACCGCGGCGAAGCGGGTCTCCTTTCCCGGTTTGCTCTCTCGTTCCCGGAGCCCAGAGCAAGCAGGTCTCCTTCCCTGCGGTTTGCTGGGTGGCTCCGGGAACGAGAGAGCAAACCGCGGCGAAGCGGGTCTCCTTTCCCGGTTTGCTCTCTCGTTCCCGGAGCCCAGAGCAAGCAGGTCTCCTTCCCTGCGGTTTGCTGGGTGGCTCCGGGAACGAGAGAGCAAACCGCGGCGAAGCGGGTCTCCTATCCCGGTTTGCTCTCTCGTTCCCGGAGCCCAGAGCAAGCAGGTCTCCTTCCCTGCGGTTTGCTGGGTGGCTCCGGGAACGCGAGAGCAAACCGCGGCGAAGCGGGTCTCCTTTCCCGGTTTGCTCTCTCGTTCCCGGAGCCCCGAGCAAGCAGGTCTCCTTCCCTGCGGTTTGCTGGGTGGCTCCGGGAACGAGAGAGCAAACCGCGGCGAAGCGGGTCTCCTTTCCCGGTTTGCTCTCTCGTTCCCGGAGCCCAGAGCAAGCAGGTCTCCTTCCCTGCGGTTTGCTGGGTGGCTCCGGGAACGAGAGAGCAAACCGCGGCGAAGCGGGTCTCCTTTCCCGGTTTGCTCTCTCCTTCCCGGAGCCCAGAGCAAGCAGGTCTCCTTCCCTGCGGTTTGCTGGGTGGCTCCGGGAACGAGAGAGCAAACCGCGGCGAAGCGGGTCTCCTTTCCCGGTTTGCTCTCTCGTTCCCGGAGCCCAGAGCAAGCAGGTCTCCTTCCCTGCGGTTTGCTGGGTGGCTCCGGGAACGAGAGAGCAAACCGCGGCGAAGCGGGTCTCCTTTCCCGGTTTGCTCTCTCGTTCCCGGAGCCCAGAGCAAGCAGGTCTCCTTCCCTGCGGTTTGCTGGGTGGCTCCGGGAACGAGAGAGCAAACCGCGGCGAAGCGGGTCTCCTTTCCCGGTTTGCTCTCGCGTTCCCGGAACCCCCCTTGAAGCCGCCCAACAGCGCTGCAGTGTGGCCACATCTAACACCACTTGCAGCGCTGGTTGCTGTAAGTGTGGCCACTCTGCAGCGCTGGCCCTATACAGCTGTACTAATACAGCTGTAACAACCAGCGCTGCAAAACTTTAGATGTAGACATGGCCTCAGTCAACTTGAAGTAGTGCAACTGAGATCAATTTACAGCTGTAGAGTAGACCAGACCTGAGAACAATGCAGGACAGAACAAAGCCCATTCGTCAGGGTACTGTCTGGCAATGTGAGAGACCCACTTTCAAATAACTTCTCCCCATCAGACAGAGGGGGAATTGACCTGGATCTCCCACATCCCACGGGAGTGACCTAATGACTCGGTTAAAATCTACAAGAGAAGCAGCACCATTACCGCCTCTTCCATTCCTTCCATTTTGTCCATGTGACCCTACATTGTCTTTGCTTTTACATCAAAAAGTATCCAGGAAGGAAAGGAAATGTTCCATTTCTGGTCATGCTAAATATTTCCTTCGATCCTACAGGACATTTTTGTCAATGTTTTATATTTGTCAAACATTTAGGGAATTTTCAGATTTGGTTCAGGTTGAACTGAATTTGTTTTTCAATTTTTTGTAACCACCCATGAACTCAACAATCAGCTATTGGCCCAGCTCTATCCATTTCTCACTCACAGTAACCAGAGCTGTACAATTCCCAGAAGCCCTATTCTTCAGACTCCATTGTACTTTCCTGCAGAATGGTGACAGTGACTGTGAAATACTCAGGGAGATTAGAGAGGCTGTAAAATAATTAAAAACCCTCAATAATAATAATAGGGGATTTCAATTATCCCCATATTGCCTGGGTACACGTCTCATCAGGATGAGATGCAGAGATAAAGTTTCTTGACACGTTAAATGACTGCCTCTTGGTGCAGCTGGTCCTGGAACCCACAAGAGGAGAGAAAATTCTTGATTTAGTTATAAGTGAAGCATAACCTGGTAACCTGTTCCTGTGGTATTAACATCTAGTGTCTGATATGACTTTTTCTTTCTGGCTCATTTATATGGTAGAGAAAACTCAAGCTTTCCATATTGTTTTGTATTCAGTTCAGTGCAGATTCTCACAGAGGATGCACACACACCATGCTCTCTTTTGGAAATGTTACCCTTGTTCTTACTTTATTTGTTGGTCCCTTAACTTAAAATAAAGGCCATTGTGATGGAAATCACCTTTCTCCTCCATACGCATGGATACAAACCAGGCGACAATCTCTACAACAACCCCACAGAGGACATAAAGGGCTGCAGAGGATCAGGAGAGTGTGCAAAACGCCCTTTGGTTCAGCCATTGAAATCACACACTTCATACTTGCAACTGCATAACAAAACCAAACCCACTACCAAGAGGGAGATAGGTTAGATGCCCCCCTCTTCTTTCCCACTACAAATAGGTCTGTGCTTTCGAAGCACATTACCTGTATTCACACATGTGAAACAGATGCCTCCTGGAATTTTGCTGGGGTAATCATCTAATAAAGCCCTGATTTTAGGTGGGGGCTGCAGACCATGTTGGGATACAAACAGATTAATAATAATAACAATACAGAAATGAACAATACCCCAAAGGGCTCTGTAAAATTACATTGCAATGGGCTGGGAATTGAATTCACCTGTTTCCACTCCCCATCACTAAACCAGTACTGAGTTAAATGGATTCAAAAATTGGAGTTTATTCATTGCTCTCCTCAGGGCATCCTTCACCTCAGTGTTCCTCAGGCTGTAGATGAGGGGGTTCAACATGGGGATCACTAGTGTATAAAACAGTGAGGCTACTTTGTCTGTGTCCATGGAATAGCTGGAGATGGGATGTAAATAGGTGAAGAATTGGGTGCCATAAAACAGGACCACCACAGTCAAGTGGACAGAGCAGGTGGAGAAGGCTTTGCGCTGGCCCTCGGTGGAGCGGATCTTCAGGATGGTGGAGATGATATAGACATAAGAGAGGAGCACAGTCACAAAACTGCCCACTGTAAAGAGGCAGGTGAAAAAAAACATCACAATCTCCTTGATGCAGGTGTCAGAGCAGGAGAGAGACAACAGTGCAGGGATGTCACAGAAGAAATGATTGATGATGTTGGAGCTGCAGAATGACAGACGAAATATAAAACTCATGTATATCACTGAATCCACCATCCCCACAGCAAACGCCCCAGCCACCAGCAGTTTACAAAGCTGCCTGGACATGGTGACTGTATAGAGCAGCGGGTTACAGATGGCCACATAACGGTCATACGCCATCACCGTTAGCAAGAGGCTCTCAGCATCTGCAAAAGCGATAGAGAGAGACATTTGCACAGCGCAGGCAGTGTAAGAAATGCTTTTCCTCTCGGCTAAGAAATTCAGCAGCAACTTAGGCGAAATTATCGAGGATAAGCAAAGGTCACAGAAAGACAAAATACTGAGGAAAAAGTACATGGGGGTCTGGAGCTGTGGATCACTCATGATTAACAAGATCATCCCCCCATTCCCCACCAGGATGATACCATAAATCAGTAGGAACATCACAAAGAGGGGAACCTGCAGCTCCAGAAGATCTGTCAGTCCTGAGAGAATGAACTCAGTCGCCTCCGAGTGATTTCCCTTTTCCATCATCTCTGAACACAGATCAGGCAGCTACAGAGATGTGGGCAGGTGGATGGTGTGGAAAGCCTGTTCCTTCTCTGTAATGAAGTGAGTGAAAATAAACAGAGATCAATTTCTTAATGCATATCAGGGAAGGGCTTAGTTCACAGAGCCAGATGTTCACAGCTGGTCATTCCAGGTGTTCAATAAGATGCACACACTGTGCAAATACAATAACACGCAGGTTAATCATGCCCCTCACACAAACACTCCTGTTTACTAATCCAAACAGAAAACAGTGTCTTGTGACTGTGCTGTGAGGGAATCAGTCTGAAGAGATTATTCCTTAGCTAAAGAAAGGGTCCACATGTTGGTGTGACTGTAATTCAGGACAATTGCAAGTACCTGCTGCAAAGAGAGAGAGAGAGAGAGAGAGAGAGAGAGAGAGATGTGGTGGCGTTTCTCCAGTGACAGAAACTGCCAGTTTGGAGCATTTGGGAAGTTTTATACTGAGATGTGTAATCTGTGGCACATGATTCCTGAAGCAATACCTGAGATTAAAGAGCCATAACACCTAATTAAGGCATTCACTGAGCCAAAACCACCCTCTGTGTAATTGGTGCCCTAGGGATTAATTTGACCTACTCTTCCTTACTGTGTTCTGAAATGATGCAATTTCTACCAGAGTTACAGAGTATTAGGTAAGGGGTATATTTCATCCTGCTGTTTTCAGTGCAAGTTGGGTAGAAAGGATGCACAAAGGGTTTTGGATTTTTTTTGTTGTGGAGACTGAATTCTTTTTCTAAGAACTTAATATTTCGACTCGGAAATACCATGGTTGGGGCCTCAGATACCACACACCACCAATCTCTTCCATGGGCCAGGCTCCCAGGCTAGACTACATCCCCCATTATGCATGATGGTCTCTCCTCTTGCTGAACTGACCTGGAACTTCACCAGAGTCCCACAGCCATGGTTTGGGGAGGAGGGGAGTTTGGTTTTTTTGATTGAAAGTGGATAATTTGCAGGGGAAAAATAATTTTATGGAAAAAATAGTTGATTGAAAATCCAATTTCCCATAAAAAAGACTTCTGAAGAAAAACATTCAATCAGCCTTAGCAACAAATTTGGTTTCAAAGGAACAGAAAGTTAGATATAGGTGAAACGTACTAATTGTTTGCAGCTGTAGCTGTTCTGAGTCATTCCTGGTTTCAGAATCACCTCATTGTCCTGGGACCAAGAAGTGGAACATAAAATCTATAAGACATGTAAGAGTACTCTAGATTATGTAGCTATTAATAGGATGCCAATCACCATGGTATCCTATGTCCTTCCTTTGCGTATTGGAACATCTCTGAGGGTGAGATTTACCTGCATTTAGTTTTTACTGTATTAGGCTTAAACTTGCATGTTCTATTTTATTCTGTTTGCTAATTTACTTTGTTCTGGCTGTTATTACTTGGAACCACTTTAATCGGACTTTTTTATTTAATTAATCCCATTTTTACATATAAATTAACCCACTGTATGTATTAATAGCTGGTGGGGGGCATATGGCTGTGCATATTTCTCTATCAGTGTTATAGAGGGGAAACAATTTATGAGTTTACCCTGTATAAGCTTTATAAGGGTAAAACGGATTTATTTGGGGGTTGGACCCCATTGGGAGCTGGGTATCTGAGTGCTGGAGACAGAAGTACTTCTTGAGCTGTTTTCAGTGAAGCCTGCAGCTTGTGCGGGACGTGGTTCAGACTTGGATCTGTGTTTGCAGCAGGCAAACGTGTCTGGCTCAAACAAGGCAAAATACTGAAGTCCCAAGCTGGCAGGGGAAACAGGCTCGGAGGTAGTCTCAGGACATCCAGTGGCAGTCCCAAGGGGGTTTCTGTGACCCAACCCATCACAGTGGCGTAGTCGGCAGGATACACAGCTGATTGCTTTGAGACACTGGTAGTGATTTTAAGTGAGTTTTGGGTGTGGTGGCTGGAAAACAGACAAAGTGATTATGTTTGTTATTTTCTGATAGCTTATTTTGGGTAAGGGAAATAGTGACAGAAAAATAAGCAAATTAAATAAGAGTGAAAATCAGAAGAAGCTAGAGCTGCACAAGTTGCAGACTGTAGCCTGATTTAGGGTGTAAACGCACAATATTAATTTAATTTGTCAATTTTAATTTAATTTCATTAATAATAATAATACATTATTAATAGTAATAGTATGGGTTTTAGGCTCACCAATCTTTTTGGTCAGAACATAAATGATCTTGTCCCAAATCAAGCTCCACAGAATTTACAAAGGACCCTTGAGGGTATGACAGGAAGCTCGCACTCAGACAGTTATAGCCTTAAAGACCTTTTATTACAATCAATAATAGTAAGTAAATGGTAAAATACCCAGAGTTATAAAAAGTTACAATTGCATTACTGTTATTCAAAAGAAAAATATGTTAATGTTTGTATTATATGGAACAAAGCTTTGGTTAACATACTCACACTCTTCCTTGATAACCTGAGGATAAGAGACACAGGACCAGCCTTGCAGTTCAGGTCTCTCAATTCTTGAGTGACGGATGCAGTGCTTAAAAGAAACTAATGCTAAGAGATAACTTAGAATTTACTTGACTAACTTAAACTTAAAATCAAAACCTAATAAACAAAACTAAGAATAAAAGCTTAGGGAAACCAAGCTTAGCCTAGTTCCCTTGAAACTTAAAGTTTAAGAAAAACAAGTACAGCCTACTACTACTAGGAGTCATAGTAGATAGATAGAATAGATGAAATAAAATAAAAAGTGTGCGTAAGTAAGTGTCAAAGTTAGAATCAGGACTCACAGTTTGTCAGACCACTCTATTTTATTAGCACAGCGCTCTGCTAATAACACTCAGATAATGTGAGCTGCCATGCAAGACTGAAACAGTCTTATTTACAGATAAAAGAGCAAGAATTAAACAAAGGGACAAAGAAAGCAAAACAGTAAAATTCACCTGGGGCACAGCATGCATATCCTACTTCCTTACTAACTCTTATCGATCTAAGGCTAATACTTCACCAATTGCCCTTAAATGGAGCAATTGTTCTACATTAATGTCTGCATTCCTGACACCTGGATTGCAGCATTCCAGCAATTTTGCTTAAAGATACAGATAGCATTTCTTTAATCCTTTCTATTTTTACAATATAATTCATTCTACTTTCACAATCCCTCCTTTTGGTCACACTTCGCCATGACCAACATTTTACTGGGTTCCACATATTAACCGTTTTTCATCTCTTTGTTCATCAGCGATATACAAAATTGTCATATCAGCACTCTGTTTTGGGGCACTCACCTGGGTGGCATATTTTACACAATTCTGGATACAACAGGAGATTAACTGAAAACAAACAAAAATTACTAGGATTCCAAACAGGATAGTCAGGGCTCCCTGAAACATCCAGTTTCCTGTGCCAGAGAAATTGAACAAGTTACTTAGCCACTTTCATCAAGAACTCAGCTCTTCATGGGGAAGATATGCGATTTGTTCTAAGTGGCTAGCTCAATCTATTACCTCATTGGTATTGTCAGGTATAAACACACAACATTCTTTTCCAATGAGAGCACAGGTCCCACCTTTGGCCGCCAGCACTATGTCCAATACCTGACGGTTTTGGAGGGCCATCTGTTGGATCGCCCCTGTCTCTTTGGCCAGGGTTTTTAAACTCTCTCCGGTTTCATTTGCCATTATTTCAACTACTGCTTGTAACCTCAGAAGCCTTTTTGCATGGTGTATTACTCCCCCAAGTGAGATAAGGGAACTGCCAATGGCCTCTTCCCAGGTTAAGGGGCTTATGTTATGTATATACCATTGGGCATCTGGTAAGTCCCTTCTTTTTCACTTGAAATTAAGGAGGCGTTCTCGTGGGAAGGACCCTAGCACTCGGAATTGTGGGAAGAGTCAGGTGGGATAACAGATACCTGCCCAGTTAGCTGGTAATGCAGTATAAGCTTTGGTTCCACAAACCCAATGATGGCCTATTAAGGCCGGGAAGGGTCGATTGCACCCATTTGTTACATAGGTGTCTGCAAAGGAGGAGTAATATCCTCCAAAGGGAACAGGGTAATTCTCCTTATGAGGAGTGGTGTTGTTTGTATGGCATTAAAAGATTGTATTATTTTTACTAAGATTACAGTAGAGGGAACATGAGATAGATTTTTCTGTTTGATCCCAGATCGAAAAAAAATTCATATTCCCATACCCGGCCTTCCACTCTTTAGGTTTTGTTCGAATAATCCCATACACTATTGGCTACAATATTCTGAAGGCAATAGCTTTTTTCCAGATCCAGCCCTGTCCCATTACACACCCAACACCAATGACCTTTTCCCTCCATCACACTTATCCATTTAGATATATTTATTCCCACTGCATCCCAAGTGTCATTACTGATCCATGTTTTGTTAAATGGACAAGATCCTCCAGTGATGTTTGGAGAATTGAGTGGGATAGCCAGGACAGGAACACCAGCTTGAGAGTGGGCTGGGATGTGGCTGCAGACCCAGCAATTAGAGATATCAAGGGTCTGAGCTACCCACACTTGCTGCTGGATAAAAGAATTGTCATTGTGGGCTCCCCAGACCTTAAGAGACCAGCAGCCGAGAAAGAGGCGCCACCATAGGTGCATGTTGGAGGCAAGGCCCTTCTGGTTCTGACAACCTCAACTGAGGGAACCGCAGTCACGGTTTTATGTCCACCAGTGAGGGAACCGCAGTCACGGTTTTATGTCCACCAGGCAGCAGGCGCTAGGCTTGCTACTGCTTCTTTTGGTGGGCCTTGCTTTAGGTTGTCGTCTGCTTCTGGCAACCCTTACGAGAGCGTAGATTGTAAGGTATTGCAGGCTGTTCCTCTTCATCTTCTTATGGAGTCAAAATTGACTCTGCGCGGTTCTGAGGTGATGATTGGTTCACAGAGGAGGGTGTCTTCTTACACTGCGAAGCATGTATCCACGCTGCGATGCCAGATAGTTTAACAACCCTCTGGGTAGTAAGCAGTACCTGACAAGAACCCTTCCATTGGGGTTCTAAGGCGTGTTTTCGATGATGGTGCCATACGTAGACCCAGTCACCTGGCTAGAGGTTGTGGCAAGCGTCAGAGGTGGGTTCTGTCAGCCAGGCGGCTTGAACCTGTGAATGGAAGTGACTTATGGCTTGCATTAATCCCTTGCAATATTGAAGGAGTGTATTGTGAGTCAAGTTCAAGTCTAGGACTGGAGTAATTGCAGCCACAGCTTACACAGGGCGTCCCATAACAATTTCAAAAGGACTCAATTTATGCCTTTGGGATGGAGTGGATTGCATTTCCATAAGGGCCAACGGTAAGGCTACTGGCCAGCCTAACCCCGTGGAGTCACAAATCTTAGCAAGCTTATTCTTAAGTACACCATTTTGCCTTTCCACAGCACCTGCACTTTGTGGGTGGTAGGGACAGTGCAGCAGGTGTGTGATACATAATATACGATCCAGGTGTTGAACAATTTGTCCGGTAAAATGTGTACTCCGGTCACTGGACAGAGTGGCAGGAATTCCTTTGGCAGGCATAATATGATTTAACAAACATTTGGCAACAGACAGTAAGTCAGTCTTGTGACAGGGAAAGGCTTCAATTCAACCAGAAAAAAAACATACCATAACCAAGATAAATTCATATCGTTGACACTTAGACATTTGTACAAAATCAAGTTGCCAATGCAAGAATGGTGCTTGAGGCAGGCCCCGGAATCACTGAGCCACTTTTACAGGTTTACCAATATTGTGGCTTTGGCAAGTGGTACAGACAGCACAGTGGCAGGCTGTAAAAGAGCCGAAATGGGGGGCCCACCATCCCACCTTAGTTATAGGAGAGACCATCCCATCCTTTGTGACATGCGAAACACCGTATAGCAGGGCAGCCAGTGATGGATAGAGTGAAAAGGGGGCCACAAAGGCACCAATAGGCGAGCGCCAAAGAGAATCAGGAAGTAGAGAGCAACTCTGGGCAACCCAGGAGTCTCTTGGCTTCTGGGGCAGAGTCCTGGAGCAGGGTGAGGTCAGAGAGAAACAGAAAGGGAACTTAGAAATGCATCTGGGGGAGGTTCTATGGCAGCAGCATGTTTAGCAGAGGCATCAGCAAATGGGCTACCCTTAGCAACATCAGTATCTGCCGTCAAGTAGCCAGGGCACTTAACAATAGCTAGCGCAGAGGGAAGTAAAACCGCATACAGGAGAGCAGCGATGTAGGGGCCATTTTTAATAGGAGTACTGGCGGAGGTATGGAAACCCCAAGCTTGCCAGAGGGTGCCAAAGCCATGTACAACCCCAAAAGCATAGCAGGAGTCAGTGTAAATGGTGATGGAGTGTACCTCCACCAAAAAGCAGGCACGGGTGAGGGTAACTAAGTCGGCAACTTGTGCTGAGATTACAGAAGGTAAAGGCGCAGCTTCTAGGGTTTCAGAGAGTGACACTACAGCATATCCTGCAAGGAGACAACCTCAGTAGTCTCGAAAACAGGAACCATCAGTAAACAAAACAAGGTCAGAGTTAGGGAGAGGGACTTCAGAAAGGTCAGAGAGGGGGATGGTGACAGCAGACACAGGTGCAAGGCAGTCGTGGGGATCACCGCTATTAGACAAGAGAAGGAGAGTGGCAGGGTTTAACTGAGAAAAATGCTTTATGGTGATATATGAAACCGACAGCAGTAGAAGTTCATACCTGGTAAGGTGAGTGAAGGAGAGGTGGCTTGTATTACATTGTAACAGCAGAGTTTCCACAGAGTGAGAGACCATGAGAGTAAGGGGAGAGTGAAGGACAAGGGATTCAGACATTTCGACTAGGCATGCTGTGGCAGCCACAGCACACAGGCAGGGGGTAGGCCTTGGGCCACAGGGTCCAAAGTGGCAGAGAAATAAGCCACTGGGCGGTTCTTGCCTCCGTACACCTGAGTGAGAACTTCAAGTGCACATCCAGATTGTTCATGGCAGAAAAGGGTAAAAGGCTTAGAATAGTCAGGCAGCCCTAAAGCGGGGGCAAAAGCCAAACCTTGTTTGAGGGAAACAAAGGCAGAGTCAGCCTCAGTGGGCCATGGTATGGGGTTAGGCACAGAGTCAAGTGAGTTCCTGGAGAAGTTTTGCAAGGGAGGCATATTGGGGAATCCATTGCCTGCAAAATCCAGCCAAGCCCCAAAACTTTCAAACCTGGCGTGGGGAGCAGGGTCAGAGAAAGCTAAGGAAGCCTGGATGCAGGTGGGAGAAAGTGTACAGGAACCCTGGGAGAGGAGAAAACCAAGGTATGTGACAGAGGCTTGACAGAGCTGTAGTTTAGAGAGAGAAACCTTGTGAACTTTGTTTGCTAGGGCAGTAAAGAGCACTAAAGAATCAGTTTTTGACACAGGTAATGAGGGGGAACAGAGGAGTAGATCATCTACATATCGGACTAGAGTGGACCTGGATGGGAAAACAAGGTCAGCTAGGTCTTGGGCTAATGCCTGGGAAAAATAAGATGGACTTTCTGTATACCCCTGAGGGAGCGTGGTCCCTGTATATTGCTGTCTCTCGTAAGAAAAGGCAAAGAGGTACTGGGAGTCAAGGTGAACTGGAACAGAAAAGAAGGCAGAACATAAATCAACAACAGTAAAATGAGTTGCATCTGGTGAGATAGAAGCCGGAATCGTCGCTGGGTTTGAGACAACAGGAAAGGCGGGTATGACAATACGATTAATGGCTGAGGATGGTGACAAAACAGTCCCACAAGCATGTTACCTTCCAGCCCTACACCTCTAAACAGACTGAACTTGGCACAGCAGCAAAACCATAACAGGCCAATGCTGCTGTGCAGATGGGGAAACTGAGGCACACTGCCTCATGGCATTGGTGGCTAAGTGCCAAGACTCCTACACTTTAACAGATATTGCTGTCTGCATTTTGTTAGCAATACTACATCCCAATCTGTTTTCAGGCACCCGGGGATTAGGAACCCCAAACCTTGCTAGAACACTTATGTATGACATCATATGGTTTAAAGGTACTGAAAGGGGGTGTGATGAGAGACAAACTGATTTTACATGTACTGCCTCCGCCGTGCAGAGTGTCCAAGTTTCTGTCAGTAAGTTCCGAAGGAGAGTATGAGGGTGCACCCCCGTAAGGCTTTATGGAATTATGCTTATGAATGTATATATGACATAACTGGAATATGTTTTATGTGACATAGGCCATGTAACATATCTCTGCAAATGTTATGAGCTACTGAATCTATTCCTCCTACTTGTATGCATGTGTCATTTGGGTAGTTGGAGTTATGAATATTGGCTGTGTACTTGCTTGATTTTAAGTAGCCTAGTAGAGCATTTGGTCAGCTTCTGGAGAAAGAAGTCAAGAAGCACTTTACAGACAATAGAGCTTGGGGATGCCAATCCACATCTGAGCTTCCCCAGGAATGTGGCTTGGCTGGTAAGGAACTCAATCGTGCATGGACATGTGACTTGCCCATGTGACTCCAAAACTCCATTTTGTAACGCAGGGAGTGGAAAGGGTGTCCACCCAGAGGAGAAAGTCTATAAAAATCCCTGGGAGACCCCTCCATTTTGTCTTCAGCTGGCTCAAGAGAGAGCCTCTCCACTCCCAAGGAGATTCCTGAAAAGAAACTGGAATAGAGGACAGTAACTACAGGGGGTGTGAGTGATTGCTGGACCCAGACTAGAGGGAGACTCGTTTGTAAAAGGAAGCTTAATGGAACACCAATGAGGGTGAGGTTTTTATTTCTGTTCAGTTTCATTACTGTATTAGAGATAGATTTGCATGTTTTATTTTATTTTACTTGGTAATTTACTTTTTTCTGTCTGTTACTCCTTGGAACCACTTAAATCCAATGTATGTACTTAATAAAATCACTTTTTACTTATTAATTAAACCAGAGTATGTATTAGTATCGGGGGGGGGGAGCAAACAGTTGTGCGTATCTCTCTATCAGTGTTATAGAGGGCGAACAATCTATGAGTTTATCCTGCATAAGCTTTATACAGAGCAAAATGGATTTATTCAGGGTTTGTACCCTATTGGGAGTTGGGCATCTGAGTGTTAAAGACAAGAACATTTCTTAAGCTGCTTCCAGATAAGCCTACAGCTGTTAGGGGATGTGGTTCAGACCTGGGTCTCGGTTTGCAGCAGGCTAGCGGGTCTGGCTCAAACCAGTTAGGGCACTGACTTCCCAAGCAGCCAGGGCAAGAAAGCAGGGGCAGAAGTAGTCTCAGCACATTAGGTGGCAGCTCCCAAGGTGATTTCTGTGATCTGACTCATCACAGGTGGGTGCTCAGCGCTCTCTGAAAGTCCAGTCCTTGTGAGGTGCTTCAATCTTGGTACCCAAAACCACTATTCGCTTTTGAAAAGCTTGACTCCAGTGAGCAGCTTCACTCTTCTAGCCTCTGTCCCCAACCACAGACCCAAACCCATAAAGGGAGCGAGTGCTAACAGGAATCAAACTCACATTATCATTCTTTAAACATCACTGTTTTTCCCCACTCAGCCATGTGAAACCTAGAGCCTGAGGTGCTCTGCGTCAGCATAACTCTATTGATGCCGGTGGACCACATGTAAACAATAAATGCTCTATTCAAGTTAATTGCCCAGATCTCCTGCTAATGTACTTTGGCCATAAACAAACAAGCAAATTTAAAGTTCTATGGGAGCATTTTGCCCAGGGAAAACTTTCTGAGTGCATGTAACATACTAGTTAAATGCGCCCTGCCCCTTTCTGGTGGCCAGTCCATAGAGAAGATAAAAATCTACAATGGGGACCAGCAAATGGAGTTACTGTGCACTCAGAGGGTATTGGCCTATGCTTTGATGCTGAGGGTCTTGGGTCCTATAAGCAATTATGACACATAGTTTTGATGCAGGACATGTTTTCTACGCCTGGGGATTTGTGCACAGCTAAGTTTCTAGGGGAGCAGTTGCCTGCAAAGGGTCACATTGTCCTTGCTTGAACGTGCAGGGTTAAGGAGACAGTGCAAGGAAAGTTTCCACGATAGAGCCCCTGCACAGAAAGCTGGCACAACTACATTCTCTTCACTTTCTGAGTCCAAGCATCGCTCCCCGCTAATCCCCCAAGGGGGAGAGGGGACGGGGAGGAAGCAGAGGGGAGATAGGGTCATGTTCCCCCTCCCTCTTAGAAGGCAGCAGAGATGACTGGACCCGAACTGAAGGAGGTTCTGTTCCCTACGGGCCTGCTGTAAGCCCCACTGACGTTAAGAGGTCTATTGATTTCATATCCAGGCCCCATTGATTTCAATGTGAATTAGGCACCTAAATACCTGTAAGGATCTAGGCTGGCTGTGCCAAACAGGCACAATCGGGGCCCGCCCGATGCAAGGAATAATCCAGCTCTTCCTTTGCTTCTATCGAATCTACTGTGCCCAGTGGAGGGTGTTGCTGTGAATTTACCAGTCCCTCTGTGTACCATGAACACAGAGATAGGACGGTGGGCCCTCCAAGCCCTAGGCTTTGGTGGGTTCTCCATCCCTTGGGGGGTCCTCATTAAACATTTTGCCTTCTGAGAGCCTCAGATGCTTTAGTGCTCAGCTTACAACTTCTCATCCGCGGCCTCTGGCCCTGCTCTCAGCCAGCCTGCTCTTCCTCTTCCACTGCCAGCTCCCAGACCGCTGCCTCTGGCTGGCCACTGCCCACTCTCAGCAGCTCGCTAGCTGACCCTGATCCTCTTCTGTCCTCTGGGTGTCACTGCCTTGCCTGTTCACACGGACCACTCTACTGTCACAATGTGGATCGTGGATAAGACAGCACTCTCTGGCGGTCATACATGAACTAGATCCCCTCCCAGAATGAGCTGTGGCCCAATCCTTTTCCTCCAGCTAATTCTGGAGTGGGGTGGGTGGTGGGGCCTGACCATGAGCCAGCAGGTTCATTACACTATCTCTAGGGCCCAACGCGATAACACACGCTCCAATTCCTGTTCCCGGACACTCTCTGCTCCACATTCCCTCATAGCTAGTGCAATCTGTGTGATGCCTCGCAGATGCACAAGGACAGTATGGCAGTAGAGAACTTCAATACACCCAGTCCACAGCAGTGCTTCCTCATTCTGTATTGGTCCACAGTGAGCTTGGAACCATTGTGCAGACTAAGGTGCCTCTGGGAAGGAAATGGCCTGGGGACCTTGGATTTCCTTTAGGATGGAGATTGCAAGAAAAACCAGGCCCCCTTCAGTACACAAAGCTCCCAGTGTATAAGCAATTCTGCCCATGTTGTTTCATTACATTGCACTTCAGGCTTTATCAGCGGAAAGGAATTCAGTGTGCTTATGCATGGAATATTTTATGGAAAAGACTTTAGCAGAGCTGTATGAGGTGTGGGATGGGGGGCAAAGAGTGAAATATCGGGGCAGGAGGTTGTAGCACAACAGGACTGAGGGGCATCAGGAGAGTTGTGTGGACAGGCTGTGACTGCAGTTCCAGGGGATCCAGGCAAAGAATTAGTGGGGTTGTTATGGGTCAGGTCTAGCTATCTAAGTTCCTCACGTGGCTCCTTTATCACTGTGTCGCAGAACCTTGCAATCTGCAGTTGGTGCTGCAGGCAGAGGTAGCTCTCCGGCGCTCTCTGCTGCTGCCTGCACGTATCAGTCAACAACTTCTTAGTCCTGGTCTACAATGGGAAGTGGTGGGGGAAAATCGATCTAAGATACGCAATTTCAGCTACAGGAATATGTTGATGTATCTTAGGTCGACTTACCTTGGCGTCTTCACGGTGCAGAGTCGACTGCTGCTGCTCCCCCAGCAACTCCACTTGCGCCTCTCGTGACGCTGGAGTTCTGGAGTCAATGGGAAAGTGGCTGGGGATTGATTTATTGCATCTAGACTAGACACGATAAATTGACTCCCGATCGATCGAGCACTACCTGCTGATGCGGCGGATAGTGTAGACATAACCTGCAATATGTTTGACACTCTAAGGGTATGACAGGGGGCAGGGGCATGAACCCACCTCATCTAACAGGCTAGCACCCTAAATGTTGCTCTAGCCAGTTTCCAGCCTCCAATTTTGTCTTTGCCCCCACTACAGCGCACCTTCCTGCCCTGCCACAGGCACCCCAAATGCTAGGCTGTCCACCCTCTTCACTAAAGTGTGTTGGTGGAGATTTTGTGTGTGTGTGTGCGCGCACACATATCCTACATATTTAGTGTAATGGAAACTAAGGTGATGCAAATTAGGATTTGATGCAGAGCTGGGGGCATGTGTGGGACTCCTGCAGATTAGAGATGAGCTGGACAGGACTGGAATGCCAGGGGATCCAGGAATAGAAATAGAAATGCCAGGAGGGTTGCTACAGCTCAAAAATGAAGTGCGCTGTCTATTTGGGGAGTGGGTGGATTTTCAAAATGTTCTTTTCTGTCTTTAGCAACTGGTTTTAATTTTTTTTTATTCCTCTTTGAATTCACCGAAATAGTTCCCAACACAGAGGTTTCTCTTTGCTTTATTTTTAAACAGGAAATTAAATTGGTACACAGGTCCATAGATTTTAAGGCCAGAAAAGGTCATGATTATCAGATAGTCTCTTGTCCTGCATGCCACAAGTCGGAGTATTCCAATCATTCCTGCAGTGAAGGGAATTATTCTATCCTATGGGAGGGCCTGTTTTGTAATCTGTGGCTGTGATAGCAGTTTCAGTTTAAAACATGTTTATTCTGTCCATATTCTTTCACTGTTTTCCCATAGTATTAAGGTGCATCCAATCAAGATGTGTCCATCCTGATCTACAAGGTCTGGACAGAGGGTATGTGGGCTATAGAGAGAGAGGTGGATATGTAGGTCTGACATTAGTAGAATTAATAGTAATATTTGACTAATATTAATATAGTCACTGCAACAACAGTTTTGAATTTCAAATGTATCTTCTGTGCAGTTTTGCAGTTACAAATCAAATAATTAGTTTCTGTCTTTGTATGTTCCCTCTTAGGGAATTCTCTGCTGGTAATTTGTTTAATTCCCCTATGAGGAACAAGGCAATGCACTTTGGTGATTATGCACGCTGGTTCAAAATAATCACCCTGGCTCTGGCTATAAAACAAAAATGCAAAATCCAGGGAGATTACATCTCCAGGTACCTCCATCTCAGGACCTGAGGTGATCAGTTTAGTGTGATTGACCCATGTCTCCAGAAACGGCATTAGCTTCTGACCATGTTAATAAGCTCCCGGTGGGCATGATTAGAAAGTCTGTGCCTGCCAAACTGAGATTGCTTAACTTGGCAAGAAAGTTTGGAAGTGTGGTTAAAGTGGGTCCACTGTGCATTATTAAAATCTGAATATGTTTCAAAGACATTGCAAACATTCATTGAAATTAGTAGGGTGGCATCTGCATTGTTGCAGAAGACCGTCCCTTGCATCCCAGGTCACCCTCAGTAGTGAGATAACTTCTAGGACAAACCCAGCCTGTGGAAAATGTGGGGACAGTGTTGAGTAAAGGGGCTGCCTGCAGCTGTTGGCTCTCCCCAAGACATAGGACCCCAGAGGACAGTAGGGCCTGTTAATGGTTCTCCAGCTGCTTGTGGATCCACCCCCATTTCTCACTCCCCTCAGCAAGCCAGCCAGTCCCCCTGCCCTCACACTGGATCAGAGCCAGGACCCCTTGGAGGGGAAAGGCCCTGTGTCCCATTCCCCACCCCTCTGAGCCAGCCAGTGCCCCCCTGGATCAGAGACCCTCATACCCCATAACACAGCAAAGGCCCTATATCCCAGAACCTGAACCCACTTCTGTATGTCATGTGGCTTTCCCCAAACCTCTGCATGGCACCTTACTCTTCAGCACCCAAAGCATGACCTCTTACAGCTCAAGAGCACCCCAGCTGCTCAAGGATTAAACATGCTCCCAATTGTGGGAGGGGGGAGGTTAACACTTTGTGCCCTGCCCTAGAATCCCCACCTCTCCCAACCCAAACCTACATGTTGCACACAGCAAAATGGCTCAGGGCCCCCAGCCTGTGGAGCCCAGGCTGGGATGGGTGAATCACTCCAGTTCCTGCTCATCCTGTCACAAAGCTTTGCTCGCTGGACCCTCCCTCAGGGATCCCAGGACCGAGCAGGGCTCAGAGCCTGATCACCAGAGGAAATAATGTCCTTGCATGATCCAGTCCCTGCTCCCAAAGTCAGGTCCCATCGCCAGGCTCCGAGGCACTCTGAGCTCATTCTCCTTCTCTCTGCAGCAAGGGAAGCACCACGAAAAAGTTCTGTACAGGGTCTGCACAACAATCAGCCTCATGCTGTAACTGCACACCTTTCCCACCCTGTAAGACTAGCTCAGCAGGGTGGAAATGCAAACACCTCTAGACTCTTCCCACCGAGCTGGGAATGGAACCCAGGAGTCCTGACAACCAGGTTACCTCTCTGCCCTTCTCTCATCACTAGACCCCACTCTCCTCCCAGAACCAAGAGTAGGTCCCAGGAGTCCTGGCTTCCAACTCTCCTGGTCTAACCCAAAAAACTTCCCTTCCCAAGCTGCAGATAGAAACTAGGAGCCTTGACTCTCTTCTCTCCTCACCCCACTCCCAGAGCCAGAAATAGAACCCAGAAGTCCTGGTTCCCAGCCCTGCCCCACCCCAGCTCCTAACCCAGATGACCCCACTCTCCTCCCACAGCTGGGACTAGAACCCAGGTGTCCTGTCTGAAGCTTAACCTCCCTCCATTTCCTAGCAGAGATTTCAAATCTCAGGCCCTAAACGTTTGCCTCAAGACAACTAGTTAATCTATGAGGAGTTGTATTCATAGCAACACCCGCAGCATCGCAGCAGGCCTGGTGGACTCTCCTTCCTCCAGAGCCCATCACGTGTCTATTAACACCACCAAATGAGCACAGCTGCTCTGACAGCCTCAGCAGGGCTACTGTCAGATGCTGTCCAGGACATTAAAACCACACAGGTTTCCCAGCCCTACTGATTCTGGTAGCCAGGAAAAGGAGTAGTTGGAAGGCCTCTCTGTAACCCCTAGAGCTGGGCTCAGTCTCTGTGGCCTGGTCAGCCCCCAGTCTGAGGTTTGTGAGCAAGGGGGTCATTTGGTACCAACTGTGGTGAATTTTGGGAAATGGACACATTTGTCCTACACACTGGGCTGAGAACCCACCAACTCATTAAATACAATGTAACAGATTCAGGCACCTAGAGGGGAGAAAGATCCTGTATGCCATTCCCAGACCTCCTCCCATTCCTGCCCCTGGACAGCTAGCCCCTGGCCAAGGGTCAGATTGGAACCAGCATTCCCCAGAAGGGGAAGGTTCCCCCTACCCTATTCCCAATATCCCCTTGTCAGAAGCCAGAACCTCCTGCCTGTAGAAACCCCACTCTAACATGCCCTCCTCACATAAGGTTGCCTGTAATCCTTTATTCAAGGGATATCCCTTATTTTTTCGTCTCCTTACAAGATCAAGTGTTTCTGAGCATTGCAATAAGCAACAAGAAATACCCCCTGGTGAAGGTAGGTGAGTCCTGCTTATTATTAAACTAAAACTGATGATAATACTGGGAGAAGAGGTGGGGCAGGGGTGCTATGAAAACAGTCCCTTATATTTGAAGTACAATGTTGGCCAGCCTATCCTGACACCACCCTCTTGGCAGCTCTTGTTAGGGCTATCAAAAGCAACAGAGTGGCAGTCCAAAAGCCAGGCTGTCCAAGGAAACATGTCCCAGGGTGGGGCTGGGGCAGGAACAGAGTTGAATTTTGGCTCCAATACAGAAAGAGTGCTTGATGACTGTGAGAAATCAGTTGGGGAGAGTGAATCAACACAAACACTGAGAGAACAAGATGTGTGAACCACAGAAGTGTGGGGGGGGGAGGGGAAGGATAATATCCTGAAGCAGGAAGTTCCACAGATTAATTATGTACTCAGGAAAAGAGAAACCTGCTCTTTTATATCAACTGCATTCAGCTCCCAATGTAGTATTCTCCTCCCTTCCCTCAAGGGAATGTCTAGGTGAGATCCTGGAGTCACAACCCTAGCAGACGAATTCTCAATATCTCACTCTCACACACCCTACCTTGCAAATGCCTTCCCTCTAAAGGGTGGGTGTTTACTGGAGTGCCCTTAATATAGGAAAGCCCCCGAGGTGGAGCTAAGGCCCTCTAGCCCCACCCACAAATAGAACCTGATTCTTCCTCTCTTTATAAAAGACCATGCTCAGACAGTAGTGGTTTCCTTTAGATTGAGGGGTGGAGTTTGTAAGATAGGGCTGTATTTATAGGCAGTCTTAAGGAAGAGTGTTAGGCAGCTTAAGATAATCCTCTGTCTATGGGCTTTTGTAGGGAAGGGCTGAGAGTTAGGGCTTCTGTGTTCTGTTCCCAGTTTTGGCTGGGAAGTAGGGTCTGGCTGGGGCAGAGCTGGCTGGGAACTAGAATTCCTGGTTTCTGTATTCTATGAAGAGAACTCTGAAAGAATGTTGTCACTCCTAGCAGGGAGATTCAGGCACAGAATGGGTGTGAAGCCTATTTTTTCTAACCCACTAGACTCTCTTAGACCTGGGCAAAGAACCCAGGAACCCTGGCTTCCAGTATCCTCCTCCTCTGTCCCATAGGCCCTTTCTCAGGCCTCCAGAAGGGCTCTGTAGAGCTGGGAAGCTTGTCTCACCAACAGAAGTTGATCTAATAAAAAAATCTCACTTATCTTGTCTATCCATAAGACTCTATGATGGCAATTTCACACATTATCCTGCACAAACCTTACTGAATTATGTGAAAACTTACTGAATTAAATGTATGCATCATTGCATGCTAGGGATTGTATTTAATTCCATGGGACATGAGGACTGTCGCCCTCCAAAAATTAAGAACAGGTTGAAGGGATAAATTCACTCAAGTTGTAACATCTCCAGAGAGCTACCACCACCTGGAGAGAGGCTTACGTATACTCGTTCAAACTGGATTCTTCAAGGCCCAGTGAACAAAGGAGGGACATTGAGTTAAATAGCCTTAGTTAAAACTGACTCAGAGCCTTATTTCTAGTGCTCCAAACAGACAGGACCTTGTCTCCAAGGGCTGCCTCAATCCTTCCTGGGAAGTTTTGGAAGGACATGGCCCAGTCTGTTTGTTCTGAGCAAAAGGTGTTGTGAGCTTGTAACCATAGGGAAAAAAAGTCCTTGATGGCAAGGTTTGAAGGACAGTTCAGCATCCAGAGCCCTTGTTGGAGCTGGGATGATCTTTGGTGAGCTTAGTTGAATGCATATAGGTTCTTTTATTGCTTTTAATATTTTCTCTATAATGTTTTCCCCTTGAGAATGAATTTTAGCAAGAGTGGTGTGGTAACTTATAACTGTGGCAATCACACTGTTTTCTGTCACTAAGGAGAAAAGTAAAGCAGGTTGGCTTAGGCAGTCTGGCTTGCTGGGGAATTCACAGTGTAGGTAGGGAACCGTGGAGCTGCAGAAAACCCCAGTCAAGAGGGAGAGAGATGTGCATCTCCACCCAAGAGAGGTGACAGCTGCAGAGCTGGAAACCTAAAAACAGGTGTTCTTGCTGGACCATACAGAGGGGTTGCAGGTTCAATGGCCCTAAATGAGACAGACTCCACTCCCCTTGGAATTTCTCTGGAGTTTACTCTCAGGGACTTGCCTTAATCAACGCCCCCCACCCTCAGGTTTTAGTTCCCATAGGAGCTGTGGGAACCATCCCCCCTGGAGTAGAAAACAGTAATATATAAACCATTCATATAATGAAATTTAATATAATGGTCCCAAAGATACTGCATGGGTTTGCAATATCTATCACACTAGATCTCCTGAGTGTCTTATCTGTTAGACCATGCCACCTCTCTAAAACATTATTCTTAAAACTTGAACATATTAGAGTTTTGATTTTCATGATAAAGTTACATAGAGTGGAAGGGAATGCAAAACATGGTCAAATTATTCATCAAAGCTGCTGAGAGAACTTTCTTCTCTCTAACATTCTCCCCATGCGGCCTTCACCTCCTTGTTCTTCAGGCTGTAGATGAGGGGTTCAGCATGGGGATCACCACCGTGTAGAACGCAGAGATCACCTGGTCTGCTCCCGTGAGGAGGTGGAGTTGGGTCGTAAGTAGATAAAGACCGTCGTGCCATAGTATATAGCCACGGCTGTCAGGTGAGAGGCGCAGGTGGTGAAGGCTTTGCGCCTGCCCTCTGAGGAGCGGATCCTGAGTATGGCAGCAGTAATATACAGATAAGAGAAGAGGATGATCAGTATGGTAGTCAGCTGTATGGAACCAGCAAAGATAGAAAGCAGCATTTCATTGTTGTGAGTGTTGGTGAAGGAGAGCCGCATGAGTGGAAGGATGTCACAGAAGTAATGATCGATTACATTGGGCCCACAGAAGGATAGCTGAAAGGTGCAGCTGGTAAACATGGTTGCATTTGCAACCCTAGTCATGTATGAGCTAGCCAAGAGCCAGATGCAAGACCTCTTGGATATGAGGAGCCTATAGAGCAGTGGGTTACAGATGGCCACATAACGGTCATAGGCCATCACCGCAAAGAATAAAGACTCAGCTGTGGCAAAGACAAAAAAAAATACAGCTATGCAGCACATTCAGCATAGGAAATAGCCTTACTCTCCCTTGAGAAGCTCACCAGCACCCTGGGGGTGATGGATGAGGAATAGCCAAAGTCAACAAGTACAAGTTGCTGAGCAAGATATACATGGGGGTGTGAAATCGGGAGTCCCTCCAGATTAGGCCAATCATCCCCAAATTCCCCAGCAAGATGAGAACATATATCACCAGAAATATGAGGAAGAGGGCAACCTGCAGTTCTGGATGGTTGGTGAATCCTGCAAGGATGAATTCAGTCACAGTGGTGTCATTTCCCCGGGCCATTGCTTCACACAGGCTTTGAAGGCAGACATACATGGGGGAATTTCTGTATAAATAAAAACCAGTGTGAGGACCTGGAATTCCGTATGACCAATGACAGCATTTTAGTCCATTTGAGACCCTTGTTTGCTGAAAGTAAGAGTACTTTTACCCATATGTGAGTAGCTCATTCTTTCTCTTTCGAAGTGGACAATCTGCAAAGAACAACTATTGGCACAAAACTATAGCATAGTGCCGACTTGATTGCCAGAGGGTGAAGTTCACTGTTGCCTCAGTTGAAAAACCTTCCCCCCCCCAGCAGAAATCAAGGGAGTTTACATTAGAGCTGGGTGATTTTTGTTTTGTTTTGATTCGGTGGCTGGGCTGAAAAATCCTAAAATAACAGCAACTTGTTCCCTCCTCCCCCAGCAAATCATTTACATGTCAGGTTTTTACCCTCTGCTCCCTTGGAACCTGTGGAACTCCTTGCCTGAGGAGGTTGTGAAAGCTAGGACTATAACAGGGTTTAAAAGAGAACTAGATAAATTCATGGAGGTTAAGTCCATAAACGGCTATTAGCCAGGATGGGTAAGGAATGGTATCCCTAGCCTCTGTTTGTCAGAGGGTGTAGATGGATGGCAGGAGAGAGATCACTTGATCACTGCCTGTTAGGTTCACTCCCTCTGGGGCACCTGGCATTGGCCACTGTCAGCAAACAGAATACTGGGATGGATGGATATTTGGTCTGACCCAGTACAGCCATTCTCATGTTCTTATGTTTTTTTAAAAATGTTAAATCTAACACATTTTTTTTAAAAAAATGTCATTTCCAAACAAAAACTTGAAACACATTGTTTCAAAAATGTCAAAATGAAATATTTCTCCTTTTTTTATTTTTTCCTCCCTGAAACCATTCGCTGAATTTGACACAAGTCTGCCAGAAGCTTTGGGTGATGCAAACCTGCATTTTTGGGTGAATAAATTATTCAGAACAATGGGAAAGGTACAAAATTTTCCTGATCACCAGGTAAGGATGACCAGATGTGGTCTTGTTTTGCTAGGGTCAGAGCATCAGGGGATTAGAATCTACTCTAGTATTTTAATCACAAAAGGGATTAAAGACCAGTTTATTTTAAATGCTAAATTCTCCTGTGATACTTTCCAGGAGTATCAAGGGCTGAGGCACCGCAGCACCACTTACCCTTGGCATGAGGAAGTCTTGTCCACGCTGGCTCTAGACCTGAATTCACCAGTGTGTGGCAAGACAAGTGCAGCCTTCCAGGCCTCTGCAGGCCTCGCTTTCGCTGTGCGGGTTACCTCTAGGCAGACACCAACCCCGTCAAATCTTCTGAGTGTCTCTCTGGTGTACTCAGCCCCTGTTCCACTGAACACACCCAGAGCTCTCAGACTCACTACTCCCAAAGAAGTTGTACACAGCAGCTTGCAAGACACACCTTAGGATCACCACACTCCTTAACACACAGCACTTAGATATACAGAAAACAAGAATAAGTTGATTATCAAAAAACAGAGATTCAAGTGATAGAAAGTAAGATAATTGGAAACAGTTACTTATAAAACAAAATCATAACATGCTTCCTAGAGCCTAAACTTAACTAACAAGGCACAACAACGTCAAAAGACAGGCATCAGAGCTTCAATCCATACCTTTTTTAATCACTAAAAATGATGGTTTTAATAAAGACTCTCTGGATTTATGGCTTATTACAATGATCTGTAACCCGCTAATCCTGGTTTTGTACTTTTTGCAGAGGTGTTAACAAGCCACTGCACCTTGAATGGTCTCTTACAATATGCGTTAACTCCTTATGCTAAACAAGGTATTCTGTGTACAGCAGAAGTTGGTCCAATAAAAGACGCTATCTCACCTGCCTTGTCTCTCAAGGTGTTCCCCTATTACCCACAAGATAGCTTACCCAAGGTCTTCCCCAGGATTTTCAAGCAGTTTGGCGGAGATCCCTTCTCAAAATCAATCCCGCTAGCGGCTTGTCTTCACAGGTTGAAGGAATAACTGGGGGTTAATCTGCATCCCAGCAGTAGTTTCAAAGATGGATTCTTACCCTTACACAAGCTACCCATGTTCTTTTTCCCTGCAGCTTCCATCATTTATTGATTAGCATTTTGCTCAGGCTGCAAATGGTGTCCATACAGTAATTAATTTGCACATGACCAGTTACAGTGAGATAAGTATCTCTTCCCCTCTGACTGCCAGGAATATGTGGATTACTTTTTGGTGACCTGTGTTAACTCACAAACCTAGAGACCCTATTTCTTTGTATATATATGTAAGTCTTCGCGTATTTTACATACATACATTAAACTGAATGATTATGACGACCAGTGGGGCCCAGGCTTTCATTAGAAACCTTACATGACAATATTTGGTGGACTAGTGTGTTGATATCAGACTCAGGGGTTTCCGTGTATATCTATGTGCCCTCTGCTAGTTGGTATCAAGAGATCCTTGGGTCACATTTCCCTCTTGGCCAAGTCTAGTAACTTCAGAATAACTCTTTTGGAAGATTATTTCTGTGACCCTTACAATCCCAGTATGGTGTTGCCAGGGCTAACACTGTTGCTTTGCTGTGAATGATCCCTGTGGTAAATTCTGGTGCATCCTTCTGGAAATCTCATAGGAATTATTAATCTCTACCCAATGCCGGGCAGTTGCAGAAACAGTAAAGCTGAGAAGGTGAACTGGGATTTATATACTACTCATTGGGATCCCACAAGATGGCCTCTTACAAGGGGGCGAGAGGAGAAAGGACTCAGAGTTTGGGAGGACGGTTAATAACAACAGCACATGAAATGAATAAAAAGTGTTTTGCTGTTCTCTACAGTGCCATCCCTCTCCCTAGACACAGCCCAAGCCCAGGATACAGCCTAGCAACACAACAATTTAGCTGCTGTGTGCTGCTCCGTAGATTCTGGATGTAGCAGCTTCAGCTGAAGGGGTCATTTCCTCCATAAGTAGCTCTCTGATCAGTTAGGAAATTTTAGGTCAAAATTATACCTTCAACCCAATTTTCCAGTGGATCATTAGCTTTTACTTGCTGCTCGCAATAGGTTTTTACTTTTCTTTCCCTGCTAGTGCTACACCAAGACAAAGCAAACCTACCTGCGTGAGGATGAATAATTTATGTGATAGCTCCAAGAAAGTCCCATCTGGAGGAAGGGCAGGGAGCTGATTTATATTCTCTTACAGGCCATTGGGACTGTAAGTTTCCCCAAACTTGGACTGTCGGATAGACGAAGGAGCTTCAGCTATCTTCATGTTGCTGGGGCCAAGTATCTTTGTGGAGAAGTAATTTGTATAATGCCTTGCGAGGCCGCTGTGGTGCATGTCGGTAATTGGCCCAGTGGGTCCATTGGTCGCTGAAACCGAATGATTCAAAGCACTGGGGATGGAATATGGAGACTTTTCAGTTCTCGGTGTTGTTCAGATTGTGCAGATTGGATGACTCAAGAGATTGGGAATTATCTAACGGGTCAGGGCTACCTTGTGCTTTGATCACCCGCTCTGTGTAAGGGGCAGTGCTTAACTATACCACCTCAAGAGGAGGTCAGGGATTGAATTGTGACTCAGGTGCCACAGCTGATAGCTACCTTTATCTATGATAATTCGTTGGGACATAGGGGAAGAGGCAATGCTCTGCCAACTTTCCACCCACCCGTGTGTCAGTTGTGCAGCCCACACTTTCCCCATAGCATCCCCTACATAGGGTGAAGTCTGTGGGGTCCTGCTCCTCCTTATATGTGAATGACCCCCATAGAGACAGGCCAGGCTCTGGCTCTCAGAATGTATGTCTGTTTTGTTTAAGCATCCAAAGCTTTTATGTGCAAAGCAAACAACTGGAATCTATGACACTGGGCTGGCAATGAGCAAAACGTGGGTGGTAAACACCTACTTTCTCATGAGAGTCCCAGTACCTCTGCTCTTGGTCTCAGTTGGACACTGAAAACACTAAGGCCACATCTACACTGACAATTGAAAGACAAAACTTTTGTTGTTCACAGGTACTTAACCTCCCCCCCACCCAAAAGACAAAAGTTTGCCTGTGTGAACGACCGCATTGTTGGCAGGAGCGCTCTCCTGTCGACAATGCAAATCCCACTCATTGGGGGTAGAAGTATTTTGTTGGCAAAAGTGCCGACCAACAGCGTTCACCCTGTCCAACTTTTAGCAACCCAGCTGTGTCACTAAAAGCTGTGTAGTGTAGACATAGTCTAAGGCATAAAAATATATGTGAGTGTTTCAGAATCTTAAACCAACTCATGCCTGAATGTGGGGCTTGAAGAAGAGGTGGGATCTATGAGGGGGATTAATGGTTTGTTCCGGATGGGGGGGTTGGAACAAGTTCATTCATATTCATAGGGAATATATATTTCTCTCTCTCTCCCTCACACACACACAGAGGAACTAAATGTCAGAATGACTTTTATTTTAGATTAAGGAAAACAACAAAACAAGAAAGAACAAATGTAAGTCCTTAGGTGAAAGCATAGTGTGTGCATGTCTTTGTCCTCAGTCACATGATGCATCACCTCTGCCTTACAAAATAGCCACTGGGTGACCACAACTTTCTCCCAGTCCTAGATTTCCCCCCACCAAATGTGTATTCTGTATTGCACTGTCCAGCCTTGTCCTGGACAACTCTGATAACAAAGGTCTCTGTTGTCCCTGTAAAGAAACAATATGCAACAACTTGCCATCCTAAATGGAGTTACCCACACAGTTCACAACACTGTATTAATTTTGATACAAAAAAAAGTTTATTTAACTGCAAAGACATAGATTTTAAGTGATGACAAGTAATAAGGTGTTAAACTCAGAAATGTTATAAGAAAAGTAAAGATAAAAGACTTTCTCAACTTATCAAACCAGCCTTGGTGTAAAGTGGAGTTCTTACCACAAGTTCCCATAATCACTGCTGTCTAAGTTTCAGATCTCAATCTGTACCCAAAGTCCATAGCCAGTTTTTGGTGGTTGTTGTCATTGTCTTAGGCAGAAAAGAAAGAGATGGACAGGGAGAGAGCTTGGGAGTATTGGTGCTCCTCACTTTTATAGTTTAGCCACCCTTTGAAATTCTAGCCTTGGAATCCCTATCCTTAGAAACTTATTAGGACTTTTAAAGTAATAGTTCTGTAGATTTTGTCACCTACCATCCATGGAAATAGCCTTTGATATGTGTTTAGCTCTATTTTCTTTTTAAAATATTTACAACCTCTCAGAAAGAAGTCTGTTGTAAGTCTTGGACACATTCCTCAAGGAATATCTAACTTTCAGGGAAGAGATAAGGAGAAGTGTGGCAATGGGCACTAATGCTTGTGATGATACAAGCCTCAGTCCCATTCACATACCACCAATGTATTGGCTTTGGACTTTTGTTCTCCTGTAAAGTCGATGTCATTATGGTTATTTCCATGTTAACTGTTTCAACTTCACTAAAGAATATGCACATGGAAGAGGTGAAGAGGGACTGAGAAAAGGTTAAATGGAACCACAAAAATCTGCAGTTAGGTCAAGAGGATAGATCTTTTGGTCAAGTAAGTAATTTTGGTAACAATATTCTCTTCTCTGAAATTTTGACCAGAGAGAGAAATTTCCACATCTATTTGTTTAAGATTTATGTTGCTGTGTAAATCAAGAGTGAAACTCCTTTAATGCTGCTGCAATGGTTATCACTATCAGCTCTAATCACAGCAATCTGTGCTCAAATCTCAGTGAGAACTACAGGTTTCGTATGATTATTTCATTCAGAGAGAAGGTCAAGGGTTTTTTCTTTAAACAAATGTCTAATGTAGGGCCCTGGGTTCATATTTAGTCACACAAATAACTGGCCTGATTAACAAAATGCTGCGAATCCAGAAGATAACATAGATTTTTTAAGTTTCCTTGTGCCAAAACCATGTCTTTCTAAGTGTTCTGGTGAACATCCTAAAACATTGTCAATAATAAAGTAATATGCTGTTGCAAGTTATTTTCATGTTTAATCATTGCAGGACTTCACTGAAATCAGCTTTTTAATTATACTCAAGGAGTATGTATTATTTTTAAAACACTAGGATTTCTAGTGTATTCTAAATAACCATTGTAACAACTTTCCTAGGGTTGTGGTGGATTCTCTGCCACTGGAAATTTTTCAATATTTTTTTTTCTAAATATGCTGTTGTTAACATCAGAATTAATTGCTTAGGTCCTACAGTTCTGACTAGCTTCCTGTGATAGATGGGAGGCCAAGCTAGATGAGCTCATGGTCCCTTCTCCCCTTAAAATGTATAAATAAGTTCCATTGTATTCCATATAGATTTTTGTACATCCTTGCTCCACTTGAGCTCTAAACACCTTGATAAGTTCATTAAACAACATGACTAACATCTATCATATGTGGATTGTTCTCTCTCTTTCATCATTTAACCATAACTGCTGTACCAGATCAGATCACTGTTTCTTTTGTCTGGAAGTCACCACTCACAGCTGCTCGAGAGGAAGGTGAAAGAAAGGAACAACCCGTTGGCGAATTATGAAATAAGATGCTCCTAGGAAAAGATTCTACCTAAACTCAGTCAGTAATTGGGTGTCTGGAACATTTTTCATAGTGAGGGTGCAGAAAGACAGCCCCCTTACCCCTGTCCCCCCCACCACCACTCCCCAGAACTAGGGCTAGAAGCAGGGCTATGTCTCCTGGAGTGAGTGACCCAGACAAAGGTGAGGGGCTGAGGCTGGTGCCATAGCTGGAGACGGATGTGGGGCCGGCAGCCAGGACTTCAGGGTGGGGCAGAATCCGGAACCTGGGGCACAAGCCTGACAGTGGAGCCCCAGGCATGGGGGTGGCTGCTGGGACCCCAGGCAGAGATCTTTTTTCTGACACCATACTTCCTGGCAGGGAAGTGTCTGGCCATCACGGTCCTGCTGCAAATTATTCAATATCATCTCAGATTCTGTGTAACTACTTCAGATGTTCTAAAGCTATTGCTTATGCCTGTGCATGCTTAAATCTAACAAATCATAGTTTTAGATAAGAGCACACTTACTTGTATGAATCTTTCTTCAGACAGAATTGCTGTGTTGCCATTGATTTATTCCTGACATTGCCTGGGGTGAAACAGTTAAGTTACCACTGCTTTGGGTTCTGAAAACCCTGGGTAACAGTTGAAATGTCATGCATTTTTAATTTCAATCAATAAAACAAAATTTGTTGGGGAAAAATAATAATTTCCTTCTGTCACGGTTCAGGGCAACTGCCCCTGTATTCCCCCTCTGTGGTCCAGAAAGTGCCCCAATTCAGAATTCTGACTCCCCACCTGTCACCTCTATTGGGGAATGTCTACACTACCTGCCAGATCGGCAGGTAGTGATCGATCTATCAGGGATCAATTTATCGTGTTTAATGTAGACATGATAAAACCGATCCCTGATCATTCTGCTGTCAGCTCCAGAACTCCACTGCGGCGAGAGGGGAAAGCGGAGTTGATGGGGGAGTGGCAGCGGTCAACTTGCCGCCGTTCTCACGGCCAGGTAAATCGACCTAAGATACGCCGACTTCAGCTACTTGAAGTTGTGTATCTTAGGTTTACACACACCCCCAGTGTAGACCTAACTTTGGATGTGTAGAAGTCTCTCTCCCCTTTCTGATTGAAATTTTCCAGACCGTAAAGTTCCCTGCCTATACTGTGAATTCCCTAGCAATGAGATTCCATGAGCCAGCCTGCTTTACTTGTCTCCTCAGAGATAGAAAACAGTGTAATTGTCACAGTTATCACACAGATCTTTCTAAGCAAGCACATTTATTCTTAAAGTAAAAGTTTTACACAGAAAACAAATTAAAATGATAAAAGAACCTCCACACCCACTAAAAAGCTTCCCATATATCACTGCCCCCACCCTCTCAACTCCAGTAAGATCTTTGGCAGGTGAAGTCCTTCCAACTCTTCCCTAAATACTGAGGGCCCTCCTCTTGGACAGAAGTTCTGTACATTTGCTGGATCAGGAAGGAGGCCCTGAGTCAGTTTAAACTCAGGTTATTGACCCAAAAGCCCATTTTGTCTGATCTGTGAAGAATCTGAGAGAATTTGTCTAATTACCTCCCACTGGAGCACTGTGGTCTCCTCTGCCATTCAATTCCATATATTCACTGGCCTACAATGTTACATACACTTATTACAGTGAGATCTCCCAAAAATATGGCAGGAAATTGCCATAACTGTCAGATATTCCCCTTGCCCTGTTTTTATATTTGTAACAGTTAGTGATCTGTGATATGCAAGAAATCAGACTATCTGATAGTTGCCTTCTGGCCTTAAACTCTACAGATTAATCTTTTATTATTAATTATTAATTATTATTATTATTTATTTGACAAACATAGTAAAATACTCCAGAGAGTTTGCAATTAGATCCACGTGATTTGGCTCCTGCTCCAGTATTCAACCTTCATTGTTACTGTTCTTATTTGTATTAAAATGAGCCTCTAGGAGCCCACCAGTACCCCATTGTGATGGGTGCTGTACATATAGACACAACAGAGAGACAGCCCTTGCCCCAAAGGTTTCCAGTCTAAGAAAGGAGACAACAGACGTTGCAGACAGATGGGGAAGTACGAGAAAACAGACACAATACTAGGCAGTTGTCTCAATAAAACTGTGGCCTAATCGTTATCAAGTTTCTGGAGACTGTGAGACCAAACATGAGTTTTCAGGAGGGACTGGAAGGAGGAGAATGAGAAAGTGTTGTGAATATTTATAGGGCTCTCCTCCCAAGTGTGAGGGGCATGGGAGGAAAGCACAATGATTCTTGTCTGAAAATTTAACATGTTGGTGACAGAAGCTGGGCTTACTGGCCAATCTGGGGTGAATGGTGGCCTTTCAATAGTGAATGGTGATAGGGTCAGCTGGGATAGATTGTGAAGAGTCTTGAAAGTGAAGGAAGCATAGAGAAAGGGGAGCCAGTAAACGGAGACTGAGAAAGGGATGACATAGTCAAACCAATGGGCTAGGGAAATGATCTTTGCAGTAGCAATCTGAATGGATATGAAACATTCACATAAAAAAGATTCTGACACATCAGAAAAGGGCAGACAAATAAACAGACAGGTTTTTAGAGTGCTTATACACGAATGCTAGAAGTCTAAATAATAAGATTAGTGAATTAGAGTGCCTCAGGTTAAAGGAGGATATTGATATAATAGGCATCACAGAAACCTGGTATAGCGGGGACAATCAATGGGACACAATCAATCCGGGGTACAAAATATATCGGAAGTACAGAACAAGTCGTGCATGGGAAGGGGAAAGGCACCATATGTGAAAGAAAATGTAGAATCAAATGAAGTAAAAATCTTAAATGAATCCACATGTTCCATAGAATCTCCATGGATAGTAATTCCATGGTCTAAGAAGAATATAGCAGCAGGGGTCTTTTATTGACCACCTGACTAAGACAGTAATAGTGACAATAAGACACTAGGGGAGATTAGAGAAGCTATCAAAGTAAAGAACTCAATTATAGCAGGACATTTCAATTATCCCCATATTGACTGGGTACATGTCGCCTCAGGATGAAAGGCAGAAACAAAATTTCTCGATGCTTTAAATGACTGCTTCATGGAGCAGCTGGTATGGGAACCCACAAGGGGAGAGGCAATTCGCGATCCACCAAAATGGTCTGCAGATATAAAATGGATATTTATGGAGTTGCAGGGCTCTAATTAAAGGAACCAGTTATGGATCTATTTTCCAATATATGTCACTTTTTGCACCATCTGAGGTGAATGACCTTGTGAGCATCTGATCAGGATTTGGGGGATGGGAGGGGAGGAATGGGCCAGTTCTCTTTGAAACAAAGAAAAAAGGAGGAAAGAAAATACCCAGAAGTTAGAGCAATAACTGGACACAACACATCTTTGTGTGGCTATCCCTAGAAGACCTGAAGGTTTTAATGATCCCATCCATGTTTGCCCTGAACTGCAGAACTTTGGGGCTCCCCAAGGATTCCATCCCCAAATGCCACTGAAATAACTTTATAAACAAGGCTTCCAAACATTCTGCTTTGCAGTCAAGAGTAACAGATGTCTCCCTCCTGCAAGTAGGTTTAATTGCTCTGGTTCTGATGAAAATGGAATAAATATTCTCTTTTGGTTCTGGCAATTTGAATTAATTCTGATTCAGAGCCAAATCTCATGGAGATCAGATTTATTGCCTCTAGAGGTCCTGATATTTCAAGAAGGCTGTATCCTCAGCTGGTGTCAGTTGCCTAACTCCACTAAAGCCAATTTTCCATTTACATGTGCTGACGATCTGGCTTGTTAGAGCAGAGCAGTAGCTCTGCTATGGAAAAGCTTGAGACTCACTTTCCATTGGCTTTAAAATCCACAGCCTTACTCAGACTTGAAAACAGCTGATCCTCGTGGAGGTCCAGGATAGGTTTAATGGACTAAATTTGGAGTCACGTGTGCAAGGGAGAGCCCCTTGAAAAGTCACAGGATATCAGAATTGTGCAGTTCTCATCATGTTATTTTATCAATGCTCTGGACACACTAGGGCTCTGATTCTCCCCAGACTGTTATCTTCTTGGGGTTGATCCCAGCTAATGTCTGGCACCCACTGCCCCTAAAAAAATGCACATTTGGCTTCCCAAGTGCCAACCATCTTCCACATGGAGACCTGGCAGGTTCCAGTCTTAAAATCCCTCCAGGTAGGTTTTGCCCCCTGGATTAATGGCTCGTGCTAGTTTGCTGGATCAAAACAAGGGCTTCTCAGTTAATTTAAATTCAGCTTTTGTACACCATGCCTGCTTTTGTCATTTTTGTCATGACATATGTATGGGACCAAACTCTCAGTAGGCATAATGTACGTCTAATGACGATGCTCTGTTTGTATGTAATTTTGTCAGTTGTTCCTTAGAAGCCCACTGCCCCTGTGATGGAAGGAGCATTTCAAAAGTTATCCAAGGTAAACTTGCATGTGCAGGGGGAAGGCAGAACAACCAGGTCGCTCAAGATGACTGGATCCCAGGGCCCCCTTGCTCTGGGATTTTTGACTCCTGGCTTTGGCAGACTTCTACTCTTGTGTGTTGTGTATGTATGACAAGGAGGAAGATGGAGAGGAGAGCTGAACTGCATCTGTGTGTGTGCGCATGTGGTGGGAGGGAAAGCTTGGAGCAGCCAGGTCTTTTGGGGGATGGTCACAGCAATGGTTGTGGTGGAGGGTTGGGTTTCAGAGCAGTGGTAGAGGAATGTGTGTGGGGTGGTGTCCACTGTGCAAACATTAGGGTTCTGAAAACTGGGTTCAATGACTAGAGCTCTGAAGAAGAACTTGCTTTTGAACAATGTAGGGTTTTTATTTTCCTGTGATCCCTTAATGCATAAGGGAAGCACTTGAACAATTACCTAGGGAGGTGGTGGAATCTCCTTCCTCAGAGGTTTTTAAGGTCAGGCTTGACAAAGCCCTGGCTGGGATGATTTAGTTGGGAATTGGTCCTGCTTTGAGCAGGGGATTGGACTAGATGCAACCCTAATATTCTTTGATTCTGATTAGTTCCCTCAAAAAACTACTATTAAGCCAGGAGAGGGGTGCCTGTGTGTGGATTGCTAGGAGAGAGAGTCACATAAATCCAGGCGGAAGGGAAGTGCCTATCTGTGAGGAAGGGGCAGTGCTTAGGAAATCAGTGGGTCCTATTGGCAAGCTTAGGAGTCTCCCCACCTGGCGTCATGTTGGCTGTGGTGGAATGCATTTTAAGGTGCCTCTCTGTCCCCATTCATTGTACAGGGAGACTGTGGAAGCTCCTTCACTGGAGGTTTTCAAAAAGAGGCTAGAGAGTCAGATGCATGATTTGGGCACAACAAATCCTGCCACTTGTCAGGGGGTAAGACTCGATGACCCTTGCAGTCCCTTCAACCGCCACGGTTCTATGATTCTGCAGGGAGGTACCTAACTCGGCTTTCTGGATTGCAGTGCTGTGCTTGTGTTTGTTTAGGCACCTAAAAGTTAGATGCCATGATGCTCGGAGCTGCACTGCCTGAGTCCCTTCATGGATTCCAGCCAATGAGACTTAAACACAGGGGCCAGATGATCATCCCCACAAACATGCCGAGTAGCATCATATCCCACCATTGCTCCCATCGAAGTGAATAGCACCACCGCCCAGCTGGGGTAAGTTTGCTGCTCAGTTGAGAAAAGGTATCGGATCTGGTGCTCTGAGTGAAGGAACATTTTTTTTCTTCTTCAGAAGGGCAAGGCTGTAAAACAGAGCTTGTGATAAACATGGCTGTGCAACTTTAATAGCTGAGTCACCGTGGTAATCTGAGGAGTGGGTCCCGAGCAACAGGGTCAGTTTTCTGGCGGGATCTAGTTTATTGTGACATCAGGAGCTCAGGAATGTGAACAGGGGTCAGGCTCCTTGTGCACAAATGCTAGAGGCTCTGCATGGAATGCTGGGGAGCCTCAGGCTGCTGAATAAAGGTCTCTTTCCTGCAACTCCCTGCTTGCCCACATCACTTATTGCTAATGAAACAACTAGCCTGGCTCCATAACAGACAGTGCAGAAGCACCCACACCTCAGAGATGTTCACACACCAAGTAGTACTTTGCCCTGCATAAAGTCTCATTGCCCAGGGGTCTCACTAACTGATATTGGGGATTGTATCAGAATCTGACCCTGGAAATGACATTATGCAGATGGGTGGGTTATCAGAAGCAAAGATTGAACTTGTCCCTGTGGCTTCAAGAGCCTGAGCCACCACTCCCTGAGCTAGAAAACCTAGCTTGAAGCCGGTGGTGGACTCTGAACACTCCATGTAGTTCAGACAGTAGAGGGAAACAGATATTCATGGTGGGTATGAGGTTTATGGATTTCTGAGATAGTTCCACTGCCTAGAGTTAGTGCTTTGTTGAAAGTGACAGAGTTTGAGGTGTTTGTATACAGCCCTTGTCATAAACAGATAGCTAAGGGTTAATGTCTCTTTTACCTGTAAAGGGTTAAGAAGTTCACCTAGCTTAACTGACACCTGACCAGAGGAACCAATGGGGGAACAAAATGTTTCAAAAGGAAGGAGGGAAGTTTCCTTTGTTTAGTCAGTTTCAGTTTCAGCCAGAGTGAAAAAGATCAAGGAACCAGCCTCTTATCAGAGTAGTAAGTTTTAGAAAGGAATAAATAGGTTTATGTTTATTTTCGTTTGTGACATGTTTGGGTGCCATTAAGGGAATTATCAAATTGGATATTCTTGTGTGTATTAAGATTTCTGCCCAGGGGAACATCCTGTGTTTTCAATCTATTGTCTGTGAGATATGCTGGTATGCTGTCTCCCAAAGGGTTTATATTTTTTCTTTCTTTTACCTTTTTTTTCTTTAATTAAAAGCCTTCTTTTTAAGAACCTGATTGATTTTTTCCTTGTTTTAAGATCCAAGGGGATTGGATCTGGACTCACCAGGAATTGGTGGGGGAAAGGAGGGGGGATGGTTAAATTCTCCTGTGTTACGATCCAAGGGGTTGGATTGGCGTTCACCAGGGACTCGATGATGAAGTCTCTCAAGACTATCCAAAAAAGGGAGTTAGTTTGAGAGTGGTGTCAGCGAGACCAGATCTAAGCTGATAATTAAGCTTAGAAGTGTCCATGCAGGTCCCCACATCTGCACCCTAAAGTTCAGAGTGGGGAAGGAACCTTGATAGATGTGGGGACCCACATGAAAGACCCCCTAAGCATATTTCTATCAGGTTTGGTTAAAAAACTTCCCCAAGGCACAAATTCTTCCTTGTCCTTGGACGGTACCACTGCCACCACCAAGTGAGCTAGACAAAGATTCAGGAAAAGGACCACTTGGAGTTCCTGTTTTCCAAAAATATCCTCTCAAACTCGTTCATCCCCTTTCCTGGGGAGGCTTGAGAATAATATACCAACCAAATAGATAACCAAGTTGAGCACAGACCAGACCCTTGTGTTTTTAGGAAACTAAAAACCAATCAGTTTCCTAAGAGCAGAACTTTATAATAAAGAAAAAAGCTAAAAGAAGCACCTCTGTAAAATCAGGATGGAAGGTAATTTTACAGGGTGATAAGATTTAATATACAGAGAATTCCCCTCTAGGCAAAACTTCAAAGTTACAAAAAACAGGAATAAACCTTCCTCTTAGCATCGGGAAAATTTACAAGCTAAAATAAAAGATAAGCTAACGCATTTCCTTGCTATTGCTTCCAATTTTTGAAATCTTGGATGCTTATTTCAGGTAGGGTTTTAGGAGATTGTTGTTCTTTCTTGGACAGAGAGTGACCAGGGCTGGAAAAACTAAGAGACCACAAACAAAACCTCCTCCCATCGATTTGAAAGGATCTCTTTCCCTTATTGGTCCTTTGGGTCAGGTGCAAACCAGGTTATCTGAGCTTCTTAACTCCTTATCGGTAATGGAGGGATTTTATGCTACCCTTAGCTGTATGTTTATGACAGCCCTCATCTGTCTCCTCTCTGTGTACTCCTCACTTTCTCACCTGCAGTGGAGAGTGCATCTGGGATAAATGGCAGAGAGGAATTACACAGCAGTGACTGAGTTTGTCTTGTTGGGATTCACACAAAACCCAAAGCTGCAGGTCATCCTCCTTGTGATGTTTCTGCTGATCTACATGCTGATCCTAGTGGGGAACCTCACCTTGGTCACCTTAATCAGAACTGACTCCCAGCTTCACACCCCCATGTACTTTTTCATCAGCAACCTGGCCCTCTTAAATGTCAGCTACACCACCATCACTTCCAGCATACTGATTACTTTAATATCAATGAGAAAAGTCATTTTGTTCTCTGGGTGTGCTCTGCAATTCTTTTTCCTATGCATCGCATTGTCCTGTAAATGTTACCTCTTGGGTGTCATGGCGTACGATCGCTTCATGTCCATCTGTAACCCATTGCTCTACACTGTCGTCATGTCCAAGCGGTTTTGCATGCTACTGGTGCTGGGGTCCTACCTAGTGAGCTGCGTGAATGCAATTGTTCAAACTATATTTATATTCCATTTGTCCTTCTGCAACTCAAACATCATCAACCATTTCTTCTGTGACGTGTCCCCAATCCTGAAACTGTCCTGCTCCGACACCCACATTACAGACATTGTTCATTTCACCTGCGTCACTGTGGTGGTAACACCTACTATCTTGATTATCCTCATCTCCTATATATACATCGTGGTCACTATCCTAAGGATCAACTCTGCCAAGGGCTAACGCAAAGCCTTCTCCACCTACGCCTCCCAGCTGGCAGCCATCACCATCTTCTGTGGAACGGGCTCTTTCATGTATTTACGGCCCAGTTAAAAGTACCTCATGGACCACGACAAAATCATGTCCTTGTTTTATACCCTTGTGATTCCCATGTTGAACCCCCTGATCTACAGTCTGAGGAACATAGAGGTGAAAAAGGCCTTTACGAGGATGTTACACAGGAAGATTTATTCTCAGAGAATTTAAATGTTGGGAGTGGGTTTTTAACAGTAAACGGGAGGAGTGAGTTCTTTACATCTTTCTTTTTTTTTTTTTTTTGTGTGGATAACCAACCCAGTGCATCTTGCACCAAAGGGGCAGGTTTTCCAAGGAGATCTGCACCAAACAGCTATGATTTGGCAACTCATCAAGTAGCCAGCTTCTCAGAGCTGCTCAGCTCCCAGTTAGGAACCATTTTGTGCTAAGGCCACATTGCCATCCCCAAGTGAAGGGCAGGCTGGTCCTGTGGTTCAGGCACTGGCCGAGGACATAGAAAACCTGGGTCTAATTTCTTGGTCCACAGTGACTTTCCTCTGTGACCTTGGGCAAGTCACTTAGCCTCTTTGTGCCTCTGTTCTCCAGCCTTACAACGGGGATGGTGGCACTACCTAGGGATGCTGAAAGGGGAGCAACGTTAAAGAAAAAGACAGTAAAATGCTCGGAAAGCTACTGATACAAGCAATAGGCATTATTATTACTATTTTTTTATTAAGTGTTTTAAAAGCATGAGCTGGGCCCTCTAATAAAGAGGAGAGTGGCTGAAAAATCATTTATATTTCATAATTATAATGTATGTAGTTGTTATTTGCCTTCTAGGTTTTGAATATTTGAGTTATTCAAAGCAGTGAATGTTTGGGTGAACGCTGGTCATGTTTAGAAGATTGCATTACAAGGTCTTACCTAGAGTTCAGGGCATGCCTCAATGAGCCACTTAGGAGCATTTCATCTCTTCCTCATACAGTACTAGTCCACTAATTTTGTACAACCTTCTACTTACTCACCAACAGCCTTTTCTGTTTCGTGGATGGCCACATATAATTTACATCTGTCAAGGAGTGTGGGGGAGTCAGGGCCCTGCACCCCCAGCTTCCTGCGATTCACCGTGACTCTCAGCCAGCCAGTAAAGCCAAAGGTTTATTTGGACAACAAGAACACAGTCCAAGACAGGTCTTGTAGGCACAGACAACAGGATCCTCCTCAATTAGGTCCATCTTGGGGTCCCAGGAGCACCACAGCCTATTGGGGGGTCAGAGCCCTGTCTGTGCTTCCGTCCATTCCCCAGCCTTCTCCTGAAACTCTCTCTCTCTCCTGCCTCTCCTTCCCCCAGCCTTTGTTCAGCTTCCTGGACAGAGGTGTCACCTAGCCTCTAACCCCTTCCTAGGTTCTCACATTACATGCTCTCTCCCATCCCCCAATGCAGACCGTCCTCCCAGACCAACACTCCCCACTCAGCATTCACAGACCACAGTAAGAACAGTCTCAGTTCGTCACAACATCTGATAATTGTCTGGTCATCTATGCTAAAAGCTTTGTATGGGTTGTTTGTCTCAGGTTTCTAAGGATCACTTGACAAAATTACATACATAAGGAGCCAGGCACTCAGGCAGTATAAGGAGCCAGGCACTCAGGCAGCGGCACAGTCAGCTGCAGCGGCACAGGAGGCGGCGAACAGAGCGGCTAACAGGGGAGTTTCAGTGGGAGTTTCCAGGGGGAGGTTGCAGGGGAGACCAAGGCAGAGGAACCGGGAAGGCAGACCAGGGAAGAGGCAGCCCTGCGCTGGTCGGTGGCCTGCGGTGCGGTGTGAGGCGTGGATTGCCAGGCACAGGGTTGCAGCGCTACGATGGAGGCAGAGGCAGCGGCAGCAGGTGCAGACACACTGAGGATGACTGGGTGTGGCAGCTGCGGCATGTACATGGTCCTAGAGGGAGCACCTGAAAGGAGTTTCATCTGCATGAAGTGTCGTCTGATAGAGCTGCTGGAGGAAAAGGTAAGGGGACTGGAGATGCAAGTGGAAACTCTGGCTGAGTTTAGAAGGGGATTTGAGCAGATGATGGAACACAGACATGATGAGGCACAGGGGACAAGCTCAGGCGAGCGGACAAAAGCAGGACCTAAGGACTCTGAGGAGGGACTGCTGGGTGAGGAAAGTGGACGGTGGAAGCATGTCACTAGGAGAACCAGACAGAGGATAAGACGGGCCAGCGATGGACAAATAGAACTCAGGAATAGGTTTGCTGAGTTGGGAAATGAAGATGGAACACAGCGGGCTGCTGAAGGAGTAACGGCAAGGAAGAAGAGGCAAGCAGCTAGTCCTGCAGATGGAGGGGAGCAGTCAGTGGAGGCGACATCAAGTACGAGCCCTAGGAGGATTGTGAGGTCAAATACAAATCAGGAGGAATCACGGCCAGCTGCTGTGGGGGATAGACCGGAGAATCGCATTGTCACCAGGAAAAGGCAAGTCTACGTGATTGGAGACTCTCTACTGAGAAGAGTAGACAGGCCTGTAACTAGACCGGATCGGGAGAACAGAAGAGTGTGCTGTCTGCCGGGGGCTAAGATACAGGATGTGGACTTGAGCCTGAATACGATCTTAGCGGGAGCGGGAAAAAATCCGTTGATTATCCTTCATGTGGGAACGAACGATACGGCTAGTTACTCACTGGACTGTATCAAGGAGGACTATTTCAGACTGGGGAAGAGGCTTAAAGACATCGAGGCTCAGGTGATCTTCAGTGGGATTCTGCCGGTTCCTAGAGCGGGGCGACGAAGGAGGGACAAGATTATGGCGATCAACAGATGGCTCAGGGAGTGGTGTTATAAGGAGGGCTTTGGGATGTACGGTCACTGGGACGCATTTACGGATAGACAACTGTTTGCTCAGGATGGACTTCATCTCAGCAAGGAGGGAAATAGGATTCTAGGATGGAGGCTCGCCAACCTCATCAAGAGGGCTTTAAACTAGAAAGTTGGGGGAGATGGTTGGGAAATGTTCGGGAGATCTCCAAGCCAGAACATAACCCGGAGAGGGAAGTAAACAAAGTGAGCGGGGATACCCTTGCGGCCCCAAGATTTGATCCAAGGAGGAATAGTGGAGTAGAAACCAGAGTAACGGGTGATGCTGGTGGCAGACAGTTTGTGCACGACAGGGGAAAGAATGTCACTGACGCCAAACGCCGAAAATTAAAAGGTTTGTACACTAATGCGAGGAGCCTAGGTAACAAGATGGAGGAACTGGAGTTACTCGTGCAGGAAGTGAAGCCGGATATTATAGGGATTACCGAAACCTGGTGGAATAGTACTCATGACTGGAGCACGGGTATTGAAGGCTATGTGCTGTTCAGAAAAGACAGGAAGAAAGGCAAAGGTGGGGGAGTAGCCTTGTACATCAATGATGAAATTAAATGTAGCGAAATAAGATGCGATGGAATGGATAAGACGGAGTCCGTCTGGGCAAAAATCACGCTGGGTAAAAAAGCAACTAGAGCTTCCCCTGAGATAGTGCTTGGGGTGTGCTACAGACCGCCAGGATCGGATTGGGATATGGATAGAGACCTCTTTAATGTCTTTAATGAAGTAAACACAAAGGGGAAATGTGTGATTATGGGGGACTTCAACTTCCCGGATATAGACTGGAGGACGAGTACTTGCACGAATAATAGGGGTCAGATTTTTCTGGATGTGATAGCGGATGGATTTCTTCATCAAGTAGTTGAAGCACCTACGAGAGGGGATGCCATTTTAGACTTGGTGTTGGTGAGCAGTGAGGACCTCGTAGAAGAAATGGTGGTAGGGGACAACCTTGGTTCGAGTGATCATGAGCTGATTCAGTTCAAACTAGATGGAAGGATAAACAAATGTAGATCTGCGATTAGGGTTTTCGACTTCTCGAGGGCTAATTTTAAAGAGTTAAGGAAATTAGTTAGGGAAGTGGATTGGACGGAGGAATTAGTGGATTTAAATGTGGAGGAGGCCTGGAATTACTTTAAGTCACAGCTGCGGAGACTGTCGGAAGCCTGCATCCCGAGAAAGGGGAAAAGAACCATGGGCAGGAGTTGCAGGCCAAACTGGATGAGCAAGCAACTCAGAGAGGGGATTAGACAAAAGCAGAAAGCTTACAGGGAGTGGAAGGAAGGCAGGATCAGTAAAGAAAGCTACCTGCTGAGGTCAGAACATGTAGGGATAAAGTGAGGAAGGCTAAAAGCCGCATTGAACTGGAACTTGCAAAGGGAATCAAAACCAATAGTAAAAGGTTCTACAGCCACATAAATAAGAAGAAAACAAAGAAAGAAGAAGTGGGGCCGCTATACACTGAGGATGGAATGGAGGTTAAGGATAACCTAGGCATGGCCCAACATCTAAACAAGTACTTTGCCTCGGTTTTTAATAAGACTAGTGAGGAACCTTGCGATGATGGAGGGATGATAAACGGGAATGTGGATATGGAAGTGGATATTACTGCAACTGAGGTAGAGGCCGTACTTGAACAGCTCGATGGGTCGAAGTCGGAGGGCCCGGACAATCTCCACCCGAGGATATTAAAGGAACTGGCGTGTGAAATTGCGAGCCCGTTAGCGAGAATTTTTAAGCAATCGATAATCTCGGGTGTTGTGCCGTATGACTGGAGGATTGCTAATGTAGTTCCTATTTTTAAGAAAGGGAAAAAGAGTGATCCGGGTAATTATAGGCCTGTTAGCTTGACGTCTGTAGTATGTAAAGTCTTGGAAAAAATTTTAAGGGAGAAAGTAGTTAAGGACATAGAGGTCAATGGTAATTGGGACGAATTGCAACACGGATTTACTAAAGGTAGATCGTGCCAAACCAATCTGATCTCCTTCTTTGAGAAGGTGACGGATTACTTAGATAAAGGAAATGCGGTAGATATAATTTACCTAGATTTCAGTAAGGCGTTTGACACGGTTCCGCACGGGGAGCTGTTAGTTAAATTGGAAAAGCTGGGAGTGAATATGAAAGTTGTAAGGTGGATAAGGAACTGGTTAAAGGGGAGACTCCAGAGGGTCGTATTGAAAGGTAAACTGTCGGACTGGAAGGAGGTCACCAGTGGAGTCCCTCAAGGATCGGTTTTGGGACCGATCTTATTTAACCTTTTTATTACTGACCTTGGCACAAAGAGCGGGAATGTGCTAATAAAGTTCGCGGATGACACGAAGCTGGGGGGTATTGCTAACATGGAGAAGGACAGGGATACTATTCAAGAAGATCTGAACCACCTTGTAAACTGGAGTAATAGAAATAGGATGAAATACAATAGTGAAAAGTGCAAGGTCATGCATTTAGGAATTAATAATAAGAATTTTGGATATACGTTGGGGGCGCATCAGTTGGAAGCGACGGAGGAAGAGAAGGACCTTGGGGTACTGGTTGATAGCAGGATGACTATGAGTCGCCAATGTGATACGGCTGTTAAAAAAGCAAATGCGATTTTGGGATGCATCAGGCGGGGTATTTCCTGCAAGGATAAGGAGGTGTTAGTACCGTTGTATACGGCGTTGGTGAGACCCCATCTGGAATACTGTGTGCAGTTCTGGTGTCCCATGTTCAAGAAGGATGAATTCAAACTGGAACAGGTTCAGAGACGGGCTACGAGGATGATCCGAGGAATGGAAAAACTGCCTTATGAAAGGAGACTCAAAGAGCTTGGCTTGTTTAGCCTGGCCAAAAGAAGGCTGAGGGGGGATATGCTCGCCCTATATAAATATATCAAGGGGGTTAACGTTAGGGAGGGAGAGGAATTATTTAAGTTTAGTATTAATGTAGCCACGAGGACGAATGGGTATAAACTGGATATTAGGAAGTTTAGACTTGAAATTAGACGAAGGTTTCTGACCATTAGGGGAGTGAAGTTCTGGAATAGCCTTCCGAGGGAAGTAGTAGGGGCAAAAGACTTTCCTGGCTTTAAGACAAAGCTTGATAAGTATATGGAGGGGATGTTATGATAGGATCGTTAATTTGGGCAATTGATCTTGAATTACCACCAGACAGGTCTGCTCAATGGTCTGCGGGGTGATGTTGCATGCGATGGGTACTGAGTTGCTGCGGAGAACTCCTTCTTGGGTGCTGGCTGGTGACTCTTGCCCACATGCTCAGGGTTTAGCTGATCGCCATATTTGGGGTCGGGAAGGAATTTTCCTCCAGGGCGGATTGGCAGGTGCCCTGGAGGTTTTTCGCCTTCCCCTGCAGCGTGGGGCACGGGTCGCTTGCTGGTGGTGTCTCTGCAGCTTGAGGTCTTCAAACCATTTTTGAGGATTTCAATAACTTGGTCCTGGGATAGGGGTTGTACAAAATTGGATGGGTGGGGTTCTGTGGCCTGCCTTGTGCAGGAGGTCAGACTAGATGATCAGATTGGTCCCTTCTGACCTATGAGTCTATGAGTCTATACAAACAAAGAATTGTCATTAGACATAAGTTATGCCTACTGAGAGTTTGGTCCCATTCATAAGTCATGACAAAAAGACAAATGCAGGCATTGTGTTGACACTATTGCATTAACTTTATAAATGTTTTCTGTATGTTGGTGATCAAAAACTCAGGAAACGTGACAACATCATAGACTGTCACATTAAGAGGTTCTCAGAAAATATTCATAGCCCTTTTGTATTCAATAAGTGTTATATGTATTTGTGTATTCTGGTTTCGCTGGGTGGGTTTCCCTTGGAATCTGGGTGAATAATGCAGAAGCTTTGTCCTTTGGAATAAGTGGCAGTGATTGGTTTTACCTGTTTTTGGAGGCCTGAAAAACAAAGAAAGCCTTTTGGGTACAAAGGCTGAATTTAAATTAACTGAGGGGCCCTTATTTTGATCCAGCAAACTGAATACAGCCCTGAGAAAACAGGTGGAACTTCATTAGCTCACCTTTATAAAAGAGGGGTTAGAACTCTCAAATGGACTGTCACTGAGAGAATCTGTTCCAGAAACTAAATGGACAAGAGGGGAGATTGTCTGAGGAGGCCTGAGGGTCAGAGTCAGGAAATTTTGTTAGGGGAATTATTGGGGCGAGAGACTGATTTGGGGAGGACACTACTGTGCTTGCATAGGCTTTGAAGAAAGAGTCTGCAGGGGGTGGGATTGTGTTTAAGAAGGTTCAGTTACAGAAATTACCTCAATTGAAGACAGTGTCCCTGGATTCCTTGAGGAAAGCACAGATGAGGGTTACCCTGGAGAATGAGTTGACCTGGCAGAATGCAGCTCAGTCTGACAGCAGGAGGGTGCTGTAAAATAGGCCCAATCTATCACGGTGCCCTTGCTGGGACATTGAGGGGAAACACAGATGCAGTTGCCCTAAACTGTTACAGGTAGCTACCCATTATTTTTAGGAGGTTGTCTCTATAGGGATTTTTGCCTTAAGAATAAAACTGGGGGAAGGGATAGCTCAGTGGTTTAAGCATTAGCCTGATGAACTATGAGTTCAATCCTTGAGTGAGTCATTTAGGGATCTGTGACAAAAAACTGTCGGGTGGTACTTGGTTCTGCTGTGAAGGCAGGGAACTAGACTTAATGATCTTTTTAAGGTCCCTTCAAGCTCTATAAGATGGGTATATCTCCAGATAGGCAGGGCAATGTAGGGAATCTACTAGACCTGCCCTGAAACTCTATTCCCCAGGCCTGCCAGTGCAGAACCTCTCAGTGCTAAACTCACTCCATGGAATTGTAAAGGGTGTTACACAGACTCAGAGTACTAAGATTCCAGGATATAGCAAGTATTGATTAGGGTATAACATGTATCAATAATCAGCTTCAAATGTAAACATTTCCATCTCAACCCACATGACTCCAAATGCACATGGATGGATAATTCCCTTTGAATTGCTTCAGGAGCACCTGGCCTGGATTAGGAGCTGGGAGGGAGCAACAGGCAATTACATCCCAAGCCATGATAGAAACCCAATATAAATATCTCTAAGCACAGATCCTTCTGGAGTTTCTTTCCTGGTGCTACAGGTATGTTGTATGGTGATGGCTTTACGTAGAACTAAATAAACTAATAGATGCATTTTTAATGTCATGCAAAGGTATAGTGATCTACCTACCTCTCTGTCTAGCTATAGTTTCAATAATAGAGAGAAAGAAGGATATAAAAGAGTTGGTAGGAATTACATTCCATGGGAAATTCAGACATTTTGAAATTTGTTTTCATTCCAAATTAAAAAATAAAAAGAAAAAACAATCCTACAAAAGAAATTTTTGGGGGCGAGGGGAAATTGTTTCAGGCCAAGCAAAGGTTCCATTTCAAAAAAATCAAACCAATTCATTTCAATGTCCATCTTTTTAATTTAAAGTTATGTTATAATATAATAAAAAATAAAATACATTTGAAACTGGAAAAAAAATTGAAAAGAAAACTCAAAACATCCCTGTCTTCTCAATTTTTCCCCTTCAATTTTGACAAGATAGCCTTTCCTCATGGAAAAATGTTCTATGGGAAAATTTTCCACTAGTTCTAATATATATATATAAAAGAACTGTTGGACTTAGTTTATCAGCTATTTTTCAGGGTGTCTTAATTCAGAAATCATTGCAGGAAAGCATCCTGCCTACTCCTACATTCCCTCATTCCAGGAAAAATAAAAGCCTCCTGTTCCACAGACGAAGTAGTATGAGTTGGAACATAAGAAAGGGTGACTATTTAAGACGTATGGATGCACTGCAGGTGCCTAGTGGGAAGATGGTATTAAAAGTACAGTGCCTGGAGGTATAATGCCCAAAATATCTTGGTTGATGTGGTGAATCCTTAATAACTAGAAGCTTTCCTTAGACACCCAGATTGTGATAGCACTCAGGCTGGTGTAAACCCAGAGTGTTGCCACTGAAATCAACTGAGTTCCTCTGGATTTACACAGTTTGGAAGTCGTCTTTAGCACATTCATCGCCTTTTTTCCCCTCTGAGATGGGCAAGAGAGAAGCAGATCATTTTTACCCATCAGAATATGATTTTGTTCAGAAAGTTGGATGGTTGGTCTTGCTGTCTTTCTAGGAATGGAACTGAGACTCGCTGAGTGCTGTCTAGTTGTTGAATGTGTTTCAGCAATAGTTCAGAGGAACCTGTCCCTGCACCCATCATCAGCAATGATGAGAGCTGAATAAGTATGTCAGGGTACAGCTACACTGCAAAGAAAAACTCACAGCACAGAGCCTCTGAGCCTGAGTCAACTGATTTGAGCTTGTGGGGCTAAAAATAGAGGTGTAGATATTCAGACTCAGGCTGGAGCCCAGGTTCTGAGACCTTCCGCTCTTGCCAGGCTACACAGCTCAGGCTCCAGCCTGAGCCCGAACTTCCACACCACTCTTTTTAGCCCCGCAGTCCGAGCCTTGTGAGCCTGTCGAATGACTCCAGGTCTTTTATTGCAGATTAGAGACTCTGAGTTACCCATTCCTTGCTAGCTAGCTTTCCTAGTGTTGTAGCTGGGGTTTCCAGGAAAGATTGGATGATTATTATAATCATATTAATTATCTAGCTCTTACATAGCACTTTTCATTTCTAGATTTCAAAGTTCATTTTTTCTATACCTCCATGCCCCTACCGCAACATATGCATAATAACACTTAGAACTTGTATACGAGTTCCCACATAGATCTCAAAGTGCTTTACAAATGAGTGGTAGGGAGAAAGTGAATAAGGAAAAGTTATTTACTTGTTCCCATAATCGAAGAACTAGGGCCACCAAATGATATTAATAGGCAGCAGGTTTAAAACAAATAAAAGGAAGTTCTTCTTCACACAGCGCACAGTCAACCTATGGAACTCCTTGCCTGAGGAGGTTGTGAAGGCTAGGACTATAAGAGGGTTTAAAAGAGAACTGGATAAATTCATGGAGGTTAAGTTTATTAATGGGTATTAACTTGGATGGGTAAGGAATGGTGTCCCTAGCCTCTGTTTGTCAGAGGGTGTAGATGGATGGCAGGAGAGAGATCACTTGATCATTACCTGTTAGGTTCACTCCCTCTGGGGCACCTGGCGTTGGCCACTGTCGGTAGACAGGATACTGGGCTGGATGGACCTTTGGTCTGAGCCAGTATAGCCATTCTTATGTTCTTAAAGGCATGTGAGCACAATTTCCCCCATTTTAGGCACAGGGAGGTGTAGTGTCTTACCCATGGTCATGAAGAAAGCCAGTGGCAGAGCTGGGAACAGAAACCAGGTCCACTAACCCCCAGTTCTCTGTTCTGTCCGGTTGCTAATAGATATGTGCCCACATCAATTTTTTCCACAGAGATTCATAGAGTCTAAGACCAGAAAGGACAATTGTGATCATCTAGACTGATCTCCTGTATAACACAGACCAGAGAACTTCCCAAAATAATTCCTGGACCATACCCTATGGAGTTAATAACACTTCTTAGGAGTGGCATACATGACCCTTTTTTGTCACTTGCAACAGACAATCAAAGGACTAAATAAAACCCTCCTCTTCTCCAATGACTACAAAATCATTGACTGTAGCTAGGCAGATGGTGTGCTACAGCCACTGCCTAGCATCTCATTGCTTCCTTGTACTCCTCCATCTGTCAGATTACACCCACTTGTTGTCTATTGTCTTGTACTTAAATTGTAAGCTTTTGTGGGCGGGAACTGTTTTGTTGTTCTGTTTTTGTACAGCATCTAGCACAATAGATTCTGGTTTATAATTAAGGTTCCTGGATGCTACCTAAATAACTGTGTAATAATAATAAATAGCTCATATGGCTGTCCTCATCTTCTCTAGAAGAGATCCTTCTGAAACAAAGTGGAGTCCAGTTGGGGAAATAGGTTGGGATAAACTTACATTGTCGTTGTCCATACTCTATCAGCTCCCCAGAAACAGAGCATATCGCAGCCAAAGCTCCTGTTACCACCATAACTTTATAAATCAATCAATCAATCATTCAATCTACCCAGCTTCTTAAGTGGGCTCCCCCCACTGCAATATCTGACCAAGGAATACATGACAGTAAAATAAATGATAAAATACCATTAAAAAGATCAGCAGTTTTGGGCTTGTTTTAGTTCCCTCACACCAATCATTCGATAATGTCTGAGGCTGTGTTAGAGCTAACGGAAGCAACTCCGATGGTGTTGTATAGCTCCTACGATCTTTTGCGTCCCTTTTCCCTTTGAGTTTAGATGCTTTTGATGATGCCCAGAGGAAACAAGAGCGCTGTGTCTCAATTTCTGCTGCTGGGATTCTCCAGCCTGGAAGAGCAGCAGGTTCTGCTTTTCCTGGTGTTCTCCCTGGTGTACTTCATAATCCTGACCTCCAGCATCCCAATCCTGGCAGCCATCAGTGTTGATCGGAGCCTCCTTACCCCCATGTACTTCTTACTCTCGCTTTGTCCTTCTCAGAAACTTGCACCACTTTTGCTGTCATCCCCAAGCTGCTGGTGAATTTGCTGTTGGGAAACCAAACAATTTCTTTCCTGGGATGTGCGGCTCAAATGTTCTGCTTCTTCGTCTTTGGGGCCACAAATTGTTTCCTGCTGTCAGCCATGGCTTACGATCGCTATGTGGCCATATGTAATCCACTGCAATACCCAGTTGTGATAACCAGGAGGGTTTGATTTGAGCTGGTCGCCATTTCATGTGCAACTGGCTTTCTTATAGCGCTAGGCATCAGTTCCTTGTATTCAGTTTGCCCTTCTGCGGGCCCAATGCCATCAGACATTTCTTCTGTGACATCTCGCCCGTTCTGAGACTGGTCTGCAGTGACCACCATATTGCTGGGATGGCCACTGTTTTTCTGTGTGCCTTTGTTTTGCTAGGCCAGTTCACAGGAATCATCCTCTTACATCTATATCCTCGCTGCCATCCTGAAGATCCACTCTGCCCCAGGCACGCGCAAGACCTTCCCCACCTGAGCCTCCCATCTCATCGTTGTGATCACACACTTCGGCTGTGCTTTTTTCGTCCATTTAATACCCAAATCAACCTCTTCCCTAGATGAGGACACTTTCATTGCCTTGTCTTATACCTTCTTTAGCCCCATGTTGAACCCTGGGGTTAATAGTCTGAGAAACCAGGAAGTTAAATCAGCCCTAAGGAAATTAACTGCTCACATATTTCTTTCTCCCAAAACGTGAAAAGTTGCAAATTTGGGCACCTCCAATATATCAATTAACTCTGCATGATGTCACTATTGTCCATAGTATGGTCTTCAAAGCAGTGACTTTGTCTTTCTTTTTGTCTGGGCATTAAGAGCCCCTGTGGTTCAGTATAAATAATGGACAATAAAATAATATTGTTACCCCTTATTCTGAAACTAGTGTTGCCCCTCTGCCAACGTCTGGGGCCTTGCAGGTCAGCTTCCCGGTAGCAGTTAAATCTACAATGCAGAATCTGGCTGTATTCTGAGGGTAACTTGCACTATTCACACACACATATCAGTCCTGAAATGAGATGATCAAACAACATGCAGAGCCATCTCTTATTCCAGGAATCTCATCCCAACACCGATGCCCAAGGAGCAACTCTGCCTCAAGAATTATCTCTAATCAGAGGCCAAGGCAGACAGCAAACTCTCCTGCCACTCACACAACTCCCATTCCCCCTGAAGTTGCCTCTACAACCAAAGCCTTACTTTACCAAAATATGATGACAACACCACATGTTCCCCCAAGAGTCAAAACTTACTTGCACACCAAGAGGATGTTTATAGTGGCTCTGGAGGTGTAATTTCCAGCTAGGATTGACATACCCCTTCTAGCTCTGATCAAGCTAGCATGCTAAAAACAGAAGTGTAGCCGTGGTGGTGCGAATGGCGGGACAGGTTAGCTACCCCGAGTATGATCTCATTTGAAACTCTTGGCATGTAATCAGGGATAAGCCCTTGTGCTGTCGGGCTATGGGATCAGAGCTAGAAGGGGTATGTCTACCTGAGATGGATGTTACGCCTATCAGCTTTAGAGTAGACAAACCGTAAGGACAAGAACTGAGACCATGGTGGTACCGGCATGACATTATTTTTTCTCTCCTATTTTTTTATTATCTCTGTATATGTATAAGTGCAAAGTGTTGTTATGGCCAGTCAGTGGCAATGGAGGAGTTCCTGACTTCTAGCTTTTTACTCAACGAGAAGCACGGACAATCAGTACCTCTCCCACCCCCCAAATACACAGATCTTTGCTGGAATGGAAGTATCGGTATTTGGAATCACAGGGAAGGTGGCTGAATGACTACCACAGGTTGAGTTTTAAATAGAGCTGGTGGATTTTTTCCCACAGGAAAAAAGGGATAAACTTTTTTTGTGAATAACATTCCCCATTTGACCAGTTCCAGTTTTTGTTAATAGACACCCCCACCCGGCCTTCTCCCATCTCCCCGAGATAACTGCCGATATCCCAGCACAACCATTTCCTCCCATGTAAATATTATAAAGGAAAATAACCTCTTCAAGATCCCCGCTGCTAGTGCTTGCCCAGTGCATCTCTTTACTTGTGTGAGATGAGGACCAGGGGGTGTTTGCTCATGCCACTAAACTTCTTAAACTGAAAAATAACTTCAATTTTTTTTCAAAGTGATAAGAGTAGAATTAAAGGCAATTTATGGTCCTAGTCAGATCATAGCATGTTCTCTCCCCGTTCCCCGTAACCTCACCCTCCACTTGGAATGGTGATGACAAAGGTGCCATCCCCTTCCAGAGAGGCAAGGCTAATGCATTTTCTCACCCAGGAGTAGCATCATGTTTGTTTATCCCTCCGTTGAGGAGCATCAGGAGTTTCCTTTGCCCCTAGAGAGGAACAGACTGTGGCAGGACACCCCCCCCAGTACTTACCCCAGCAGCTAGAGTGTATCTGTTTTTGAAGAGAGCAAGCCAACTGAATTCCTTCATTCCTGCCACACAGAGTTCACTGCTGGGATGGGTTGACATAGCTCCCAAAGCAGTGTGTCCTGCAGTTACCTGCCCCATACATCTGAATGGGATGTTAACAGAATAGACCCATGGTCACACACTACACGGTATTGTTATAATGCTTGTACAAGGTTTGCCTTGTGAGGTGGTATTTAAAAACACATTGTTTGCTGGTCAATATCATGGCAAAATGCACGTGGCACCATTACATGTAAAGTTATGTACATAAGATGAAATCATGACTCAAGCATGTTTCCCACATAAGTCCGAGGAGTAGCTAAACCACTTCCTCAGAGGCAAAGGGCAAGCTGATGCCTCAGGCATCAAGTCTGAGTCAACAAGGCTGATGGACCGTTATCATCTAAGTGGCCATTCTTTGAGGAGGAAGTGGGAAGGGACAGAAATCTACATTTGAGCAAAGAAACTGCATGGAGTTTCCTTTCTTCACCAGACTGCCTGTCACCTTTCTCCCATCTGGAAATGCTTCTCAATGGGGGGCAGGACTATAAAAAGAAGGAGAAGACACCCCAAGACTCCCATCATCTCTCTCCCTTTCTAGCTCTGACATCACACTTATGAAGATAAAAGAAAACAGCCACTGGACTCGAGGGGAGGGATCCAGACTGAAGAGTTTGGTCAGTAATATGCTGGAGTCTGTAGTGAGAAACTTTGTTTGAATCTAACATTTTATTAAGTTAGGCACTAGTAAATATTTTATCTTTATTTTTCTTACAACAGTTTGTGACTTTTAAGACTCATTACTTGTACTCACTTAACATCTATCCCATTGTAATTAATAAACTTTTTTTTTTACTGTTTTACCTAGTCCAGAGTGTTAAAATTGGAGTGTCTGGCTACGCTATTTAAAATAATGAGATGGCATATACCTGTTGGCTGAGACAGATGCTCATGAGAAAGAGGCAAAAGGAAAGGGATAGAAAAGAGGATATATAAGGTGTGGAAGGAAAATGTCACATGAGGGAGGGTGTGACAGCAGGAACACAAGTCTCCTATCCCAAGTATTCAGAATTTAGCTCAAGCAGGGCCAGATGGAGATATCATCTGGTTTCTTTTCTCTGACTTTGTCTGGTGAGGATGGTTTTTCAGGATCAGGACGATGTAGGACCAATTGTGTCATGGTGGATGCCAGAGGATGATGAAGGTGGAAGCCATAATAGAAAGCTCAGGCCTTCCAACCCACTTGTCCCTGTGCTACCATGTAGTGACCGCACTCCCAGATAAACAACATCCTTTGAAGCATGAATACTATATCCCACGAATCATTAACCTATCAAAGCACATTTGGATGAATTCAACTATAAACATTTCCTCTCATTTGTGGAATCTTTCAGCTCATTGCCCTGCCAACCCATGACTTTACAAGATGCCTTGCAGACCCTTTAGTGCTGTTCCTTTAACCCAACCATCCGGTTCATAGCAGTCTGTCTATCCCCATCTTTTGATGACTTTTATACATAATTCTATGTAAGAAGCTGAGTGGGATTCATGTTGCCTGGAGCATCTTAGATTTCATACATCTGCCCAACCCCAGCATGTAGCACAATGTGGGCTGGCTCCACGACTGGGGGCACCAAACAGTATAGTTAATTGAGACTGTGACCTTGTTGTGCCAAGCACTGTATCAGCAGAGAGAGGGAAATAGATTTCCTGAAGGTCCTACAGCAGGTGAAAGCTGGAATAAAATCCAGGTCTCCTGGCTCCCAGCCCAGTACCTAATGCACTAGACCACATTACTTCTTTGCATTAATTTAAGTGTTAGTTTAGCAGCTCTGCTGAATCATTGCGCCCCGCAACATGCCATAAAAACTCCAGAGCCCAGCTGTGCCACAACAAGTGTATTTCTGCATAGAAAAGCCAGGGCCAGCATTAGGGGATAAAATTGCCTGAAGCCCTATACCACAGCTGATCCCGCAAAGCTAAATTGCTCAGGCTTCAACTTCAGCCTTGGGTACCGGGGCTTGGGGCCATGGGCTGCCATCCTGTATGGTGGGGCTTTGGCTTTCTGCCCTGGGGCCTAGCGAGTCTAATGCCAGCCATCCCTGGAGTAAACCCTGAAACCTGCCCCAGACTCCTTGTTGGGAACTACAGAGGTAGGGAACAAAACTAGGGCTCTGACTGCTAGAAACCATATACCATTGGACTGTCCTAGGATCAGCTCCTTACTGAGTGATACACACTAAGCAGTGTACTCCCTTGGTGACTTAAGGGCACAGGTGCTGTTCCTAGAACCAAAGGACTGTGTGTCTCAACCCTTTACTCCAGTATTTTGTGTGCTGTCCACCTTGGTGCTCTCCAGGTGCCTTTCTGCTCAATGTTTATGACCACAAGGAAGCAACGGACAGGAACGGTAACTTTAGAGGATGTCCAGCCCTCCACAGACATTGCCCCCACCCCCTAGTGCCATAGAGCTATCTGCCAACATGTAGGTGTGGGACAGTTTGGAGAGCAGTGCTGGGTCAAAAGTATGATGCCTGGATGGCGATGGAGAGCCTTGAAGATATGGGAGGAAATCGTTGCCACACAGAAAATGACACAGAGAGGCGAGTGTAAGAGTCTCAGCCAGGATAAATCACCTCTCTGTTGGGATAGGCTCACTGAACGCCTGCCTGGCAGCACTCAATATGATGAACAGGGTCTGTGCCAGCCACAATGAACAAATTCACTCAATGCACAGCACCAGCACACGGGATGGAGTGGGGAGCTGAGAATTGTGTATGGTACAGTACATAGCTCCGGGATTGTAGCCGGGAGCTGAGCATGCATCAATGAGAGCAGACTAATGAACCAGGAATGGGCATACTCAATGAGCGGCACATGCATACAGTGCTGGAATACGGACTGGATATGTGATCTGCATGGCACAAGTTCAACAAGGGCTGAGTTGCAATGCTACAGGTACATTCAAGGCACGTTCAGTGTGCGGCATAGTGCACAGACCAGGTGCAGTCAGTGCATGGCACAGAACACAGCTCTGGGATCATAGTTGGGAGCAGGAGAGATGCATGGTTGGTGCATGCACCTGGCACATACTGAGAGGCCATCGTAGGGATCTGGGAATTAGTATGTTTGGTGCCTTGTGCAGGCAGAGAACTCTTCCACTGGGATGGGGAGCTGCAAATGGGCTCTGGAGTAGGAAATGTATGTGTCCATGTGTCATATGCTTTCTCACACTGAGTAGAAGCTTGTTATGCAAAGATTCCCATTGGTCAATGGTAGAGCTCCTTGATGTGAGTTATGGTCTCAGATTCTGGGTTTTCTATAACCTGTTTTGGAGGCTTATGACAATACTTACCTATCTTTAGAATTAGAGAGTTTTCCCCTCAAAACTAACCTAACCTGGAATGGTGGTCGAAGCATGAAGGGACATACAAATGTTTAGCATATCTGGACGTAAATATCTTTCAACACTGGCTACAACAGTGCCATGTAAATGCCTGTTCTCACTTTCAGGTGACATTGTAAATAAGAAGCAGGCAGCATTATCGCCTGTAAATATAAACAAACTTGTTTGTCTTAGTGATTGGCTGAACAAGAAGTAGGACTGAGTGGATTTGTAGGCTCTGAAGTTTTACTCTGTTTTGTTTTTGAGTGAAGCCATATAAAAACAATTTTACATTTGTCAGTTGCTCTTTCACAATGAAGAATAGATTGCAGTACAGTACTTGAATGAGGTGAATTGAAAAATACGGTTTTATCTTTTATAGTGCAAATATCTGTAATAAAATAATAACATGAAATGAGTGCTATACACTTTGTATTCTGTATTGTAACTGAAATCAATACATTGTTGAAAACATCAAAAAATATTAAAGTAAATGGTGTTCTATTGTTAAATCTGCAATTAATTGCAACTATTTTTTTAATCTCGCCATTATTTTTTTAATTGTTTGCTTATGAAAATGTTACGTACAACTGTGTCAAAAGCCTTACTAAAATGTATATCATATCTACTGCTTCACCTCATCTTCTAGGCTGGTTACACTGTCAAAGAAGGACATTAGGTTGAGTTGGCATGATTTCTTCTTGACAAATCCGGGTTGGCTGTTACTTAGTGTTGACATGGGGATTGAACTATGGCTCTGACTTTAACAGTATGAGCTTCTACTGCCAGAACTAAAAGTCCCACTTGTTTAGCCTGAAGCCAGTAGCAGACTCTTAAATCTCGATACGGTCCAGTCACTACAGTGACCCAGAGAAGTATAGGCTATATTTAATAATTTTAATATCTTCAGACTTATGCACTGACTACAGGCCTTATTTGTCTCCTCTTTCAGTGTACACCTCACTTTTCTAACCTGCCAAAGACAGTGCATCTGGGATAAATGGGAGAGAGAAATCACACTCTGGTGACTGAGTTCATCTTGTTGGGACTCACAGACAATGTGAAGCTGCAGATCACCCTCTTTGTAGTGTTTCTGTTGATCTACTTGCTGATCCTAATGGGGAACCTTACCTTGGTCACCTTAATCAGGATTGACTCCCGACTTCACACCCCTATGTACTTTTTCATCAGCAACCTGGCCCTCCACCATCATAATTCCCAGCATGCTGATGACCTTTGCAGCAAGGAGCAAGGTCATTTCATTCACTGGATGCACTGTGCAATTTTTCTTCTTCAGCATCGCCATCTCTTGCAAATGCTGGCTGTTGAGTGTGATTGCGTATGATCGCTTCACGGCTATCTGCAGCCCATTGCTCTACACTATCATCATGTTCAAGCGGTTCTGCCTGCTGTTGGTGCTGGGGTCGTACTTCATGAGCTGTCTGAATTCAATGATGCAAACTGCATTTATATTCCGTTTGTCCTTCTGTGATGCTTATATCAACCATTTCTTCAGCGATGTGCCCCCTCTTATGAAGCTGTCCTGCTCTGACACCCGCATCGCAGACATTGTTCATTTCACCTGTGCGACGATGCTGGTATCAACCACCATCTTGATTATCCTCATCTCTTATATATACATCATGGTCACTATCCTAAGGATCAACTCTGCTAAGGACCAATGCAAAGCCTTCTCCACCTGTGCCTCCCACCTGACAGCAGTCACCATCTTCTACGGAACAGGCTCTTTCATGTATTTACGGCCTAGTTCAAAGTCTTCCATGGATCAGGACAAAATCATCTCTGTGTTTTATACCCTGGTGATCCCCATGCTGAACCCCCTGATCTACAGCCTGAGGAATAAAGAAGTCAAAGAGGCCTTTAGGAGGATAAGAGAGAGGAAGGTATTTTCTCTGTAAATGTAAATACTGGATATGGTTTTAATTCAATAGAGGGAATAAAAGGCAGGGAGTGATTTCTCTGGATTGTAGCTTGATTTCTGTGAATAACCCAATGTGCGCACCTTCCATGAAAAGGAACATAGGAAGGCAGATTTTCCCAGGGCCGCTGATCGGAGGGGAGAGGGGTGGGCATAGGAGGCATACCACGGGCTCTGGTGACTTAAAAGGGCCCACAGCTCCCAGGCCCACTGCTGCTGCCAGGGTAGTACTGGCAGAAAGCTCCTTGCCACTTTTAAGTCACAGTAGCGGTGCAGTGCGGTGTGTTAGTAGCGGGGGGAAGTCTCGGGCTGCCCAGGAATCCCTGCCACTTTAAATCACAGTGATTTAATCACTGGCCGGGTCTGCAGGAGAGTGGGGCACCCAGAGCTGCGAATGTGTGTGGTGTAGGTGCAAAAGGGGCAGTGGTAATCACCACTGGAGCCCCAGGCAGCACAGGCCAGGCAGCGCTCAAGGCATCTCGAAGGGGAACTAGCTCCCATCCCCTCCCCTTCTGCCTGAGGCCCTGCCCCTTCCGGGGGCCTGGAGCCTTCCTCACACACAGTTTCCCTTGGGGCCCAGCAATTCTGTTAGCAGCCCTGGATTGTCCAAAGAGCTGGGCACCCAACAACCACCAAGAAGGGCACCCCAGGGAGTACGCAGATGGTCACAGCAGATCAGCTCCCAATCATGCACCAGTTTGTGCTAAGGGCACATTGCCATCCCCAGGTGCTCAAAAGCCTTGAGTCAAATCCTAAAATTGAGAGTGCTTGAAAAAAGCATTCTTTTTTTTATTTTATTTTTTTTTAAATTTCTCTACATGTTGAACCTTTTGAGTCCTTTCAACTATTTAATATTTGGGTGAACTCTCATCGTGTGTACAGGCTTTTCCTTCCAGGATTTGAGTTACAGAAAAGGACTTGTCCCAATGAGCCAAGCTGAAGCATTTTAAACCCACTTTTATAATGCCAGGCCATTCTGTGCCACCTTCTACCTACTCGGCAATAACCTTTTTTGTATCATGGACATCCACATATAATTTATACTTGATGGTTGCTTGGTTGCCTAAAAGATTGACTGTGGTTTATTTCACTAAAGTTTCTAAGGGAAACCTTCCAATTAAGCCTCATAATACCAAGTAAATTACTTCCACAGAGTTATACAGCTGAGAATTTGGCCTAGTATACACATCTAGAGCTGAAATTTGTTTAGGTGGTTGATTTCTTCTTAGAGGAGACAGACTGCTTTGTAGACAGCTGTCAGTTCTTCCTGGATTATTGGGTACTCACTCCACTTTGGCTGGACTGGGCTTGAGGTTAGTCAAGGTTTTATTAAATAGCACTTCCTTATCAATTCTTCTGTGATGTACTCCCCAGCCTGAAGCTGACCTGCTCTGGCACTTGCATTGCAGACATTGTTCATTTCACCTATTCCGCTATGGCTGTAACATCTCCTTTCCTGATCATTCTCATCTCTTACATGCACATTGTGGTCACTCTTCTAAAGATCAAGCCCATGAAGGGCAGGAGCAAAGCCTTCTCCACCTGCACCTCCTAACTGATGGCCAGCACCATCTTCTATGAAACAGGCTCTTTTATATATTCACAGCCCAACTCAAAGTACTTCATGGAAAAAGACAGGGTCACCTCTGTGTTTTATACCCTTGTGATCCACATGCTGAGCTCCTGGATCTGCAGCCTGAGGAACCAGGAGGTGAAAAAAATGGAGTCCTGTGGCACCTTAAAGATTAACACATGTATTTGGGCATAAGCTGATGAAGTGGGTTCCAGCTCACGAAAGCTTATGCCCAAATAAATGTATTAGTGTTTAAGGTGCCACAGGACTCTGGTTGTGTTTGCTGAAGCAGATTAATATGGCTATCCCTGTGAACAGAGTTGAAAGAGGTCTTTGGAGGATCATAGAAAAGAAGGTATTTCCTTGGTGTAAATGTTGGACGGGGTGTTTAATCAATAAATGGGAGCGAGAAGGAGAAGTGAGTTTTCTGTTTCGTTATCTTTATATGAATAACCAAATATGTATCTTTCATTAAAAAAAAAAACCTATTGCCCAGATTTTTCCAAAAATCTCTATCCAATAGCTAACTTTTCAGAACCCAAACAAATGACTGGATTTTCCAAAGGTCTCCACTCCCACTTAGGGACCTAAATTATTCACTTGGGACTTGCACTTTTTATCTCAGTGTTGGGTGCTGACCACTGCTATAACTCGGGCTTCCTAATTGCGGTGTCTAACTGAAAGCCCAGCATCTCTGAACATCTGCCTCCAATTGTAGGTGCTGCTGGACACGTTGTACTATCTGTCCCGAAATGTACACTCAAAGCTTTCTCCTCTTTTGAGGTGTATTGCCAGTTTGGAAAGTTTTCCATTTTACCAGACTAGAGCTCTTACAAGTAAAGGACCCAGTTCTGGAAAGCCCTTAGGTATGTGCTCGCACCCATCTCTATATAGTGAATCCATTAAGCATATGCTTGACATTGATCACGTGATTAAATCCCATTGAATTCTGGGGGATTTAAGCACACTCTAAATGATTTCCAGAATAGAAATATTTGCCTAAAATGGGAGCAGGATCTTTAAAAAACAAAAATCAACAACAAAAAAAAAACAAAACAAAAAAACCCACAACCAACTGTTTGAAGGATTTGATCCTAAGACTTAAAGAAAGAATAATGACGACAGTGGACTTAGGTCAGGCCTGATCAGTAATTACCCTAGCAGAACCCATGTCACATGGCAAATGACCATTTCCAAGAGACGTGTTGACTGGATGAAGGCCAGGTCCCACTCTGTGTCCAGCCAGGTCAGAGGCACAATAGACAAACCAAGTAGTTACCAAGTAGAAGTCAATGGATAGGGATTAAGATGCTTTTTTTTTTTTCTTCAGAGATGTCTAAGAACCTGGGATTGGAGTGGTAAAAATAGCTGAACATCAGGGATGAGGGGCACTGGCAGACTCAAAGGTTCAGAAAGGGCTACAATAGCATAGAGTGATGGGTTGACTGGATGAAGGCCAGGCCCCATTGTGTATCCAGCCAAGTCAGAGGCACGATAGACAAACCAATCTCCCAATATTCTTACATAACTATTCCTGCTGCATTTAGTGATCAGAGAAGAAATGGGGGACTTTGTCAATGTTTGTGCAGCTGGCTCTTATAACACAAAAATATGGAAATAGGAAAGCCTGTGTAAGAGAATCATGAACAAGCAATGCAAATTGCCTTTTGCTAACTAATAGAAAATAGATGCATTCAACTCACGCAGACAAAATATATTAATGAAAGCATGGAATTTGTTTGTTGTTGCAGCTATAAGTGCAAGTAAAAAGGAGATGTGATGTAACCACAATAAGAAAGTAGTGAATAGGTATAGTACATTGTATTAAGAATGTTTTATATTGATGCTGAAACTGTACTGTTGTTAGATGATGTAATCTTTGCATGACGCTTGCTCTGTATACAGCAGCGGAATTCAACATGGCTAAAGAAACATATTCAACCTGAGATCCTTTAGGTATTCTCTTATGCTTGGCTCCTGCAACCATCTATCTATCTATCTATCTTAGTTTTATAGTGTTAGCCAATATCATATACAGTATTATATATAATAGTATGTATTTTTATAGAAGTATGAATTGTATTCATCTTAAGTTCTTCCAAAACTATATATACATATGTTATGCTATTTAGCCAAGGGCAGATGTGAACTATTGTTATCTCAGAAAACAAGGACAAGATAAATAATTTTGCTAACACCCCACTAACGTGCGCTTTATGACAAGGTTTTACTGGTAGAGGATACTTCTAAGGTTTTGTCAACTTCTCAAATATAGTGGTCACGGCATAGATAATAAACTAGTTATACATGTTGTCCTGTTTACTTTCCAGTTTGTGCAAGCTTAGCAAAAACATTCAATAACATGTCAAAAGGTAAGAGATTTAAAGGCAGTCTGACCACTGCACTGTTACCATGCAGATGGGTTGGTAATATATGTAGTCTTTCTTTCTCTGTTATACCACATTTATCTGTTACTAATAATCTTTTATTCCTAAAAGTTGATTAAGCCTAGACATTTGGCATTATTGAACTCAGTCAAACCTGTAACACATGGTAATGATTTAGGGCTCGACTCAGTGTGCCTTAAAGATTAAGTGCACAACTCCCACTGATTTCAATGATGCAAATGAAACCCTTAAAGGGGGTGGAGTGAGGGAATTCTCTGAGTTTGTCCATTTTACAAATGATTTTTATTTACCTATCTTGCACAAATATCTGAAGAGCTAAATTCGGTTTGGGCCAGTAAAGGCAGCAAAATGAAATTTCCTCTCTCGGTTACATGACATGACATGTCCCATTTTTGGATAGTATCTGTGCCATTAATAGTTTCTCTGTTTATACCTTGGAAACGATTCAAAGTGATGCTTCAAAATGTCATGTGATGGGAAGATGGATAAACTTAAATGCTCATCTGTCCCTTAGGTAAGATCCATTTTGATAGTGATAGCTATGGTTTCCATGTATTTATCTGGCACATTTCATCCACTGAAGGATCTCAGAAGATGTCACAGGAGTCATATGTGCATTATTTCCCCCACTGCTTTATCACAGTTGCTGCTGTGGTGAGGCTGTTCTGGGTTAATTCAATGTAGCCAGCATGAGACACGTCAAGAGCTAACAGTTGAGCTGCCTCTTGAACCCTCTTTGGCCAAATCCATGGAGGACTGGTGCAATGCCTCCTCCACCTGCATCTTCCACCTGGTGGCCATCACAGTGTTCTTTGGTACTGTCTCATCCGTGTATTCACAATATTTTGTGCACTCCCTCACATGTTTGGGCTCTTGCCTTCCCCTGTCCTGGGATGGAATCCCCAGACTCTCCCACTCTTAGGTTATCGCCTCCTGTGTATCTACAGGTGCTTCTCATCTGGTCCATTTGGCTGTAGGGCCTGCCAGTCTTCCCTTCGGGAGCTGTGATAAGTAATTAACACAGTGACCAGCTTTCTAAGAAAAAACACCACCACACATCTGTGTTTCATCTTAACAGCAAAAACACAGTGCAGCCTGGGAGCAAAAGGATTCTCAGAAGTAAACCAGTCTATGTGCACAAGTGTCTCACCTAAGGCTTAATAAGCCCTGGGGAGACTAGCAAGGCCCTTCTGCTGGGCCCATGGCCATGTCAGCCTAGAGTCTCACAAACAGCACCTGACAACTGTCCCCATCCTCTCTAGAGATTTGCTTTTTAACTATTTCATATTCTTACACTCTATTCCCACCTGTATAGGGGCTGATCTGCACTGAAAAGTAACATCAGTGTAGCTACGTCTCTCTGGAGTGTGAAAAATCCACACACACCCCTCTGAGAGACGTAGCTATGCCAACATAACCCCGGGCATACACAGTGCTAGGTCCATGGAAGAATCCTTCTGTCAACCAAGGTACTGCCTCTTGGGAAGGTCTATTAGTGACACAGATTGGAATACCCCTCCTCCCCCTGTTGTGAGCATCTCCACTGAAGTGCTACAGGTGCAGCACCGCTCCTGTGCTGCGGTAGTATTTGAAGTATAGGCGCACTCTAATTTTGGGCTGGAGACAAGGATTTGGGCACCATTTCTTAGTCCTGTTGCAATGTGAAGGATGGGAGAGTTGATCCATAACCATTTATGGCTCCTGTATGTGACATGGATAGTGAGATTAAATACGGTCTAGTTACCCTGGGTTCTTGGAATGATGTCATAGATACATGGATTAAGCTGGACTGTTAAGAAATTATCATGAAGGCAAAAAAATATCTCTAGTAGAAGTAACCTGCTGATAAACATGGCAGGAGTCATTAGCGGCTTCCTATTAATTTCTTTGGCTGATCTGTGATTCTTGTCTTTTGTGAAGGGGAATATGTTATTTCCTGGGGTAAATAACACTGCCTCATCCACTTTCTCCATATCGTTAATGATTTTATTGACATCAATCATATCCCTTGCATCGTTGTCTCTTTTCTGAACTGAACTGTTCCAATCCTTTTCATCTTTCTTCAGATGGAAGCTGTTCCATAACCCTGGTGATTTCTGTTACCCTTCCCTGTATCTTTTCCACTGCTAATTTACATTTTTGAGATTGGCTGACCAGCACTGCACGCAGTATTCTAGATGTGAGTGTACCATGGATTTATATAGTGGCCTTATGATATCTTCTTATCTGTCCCTTTCCAAATGGTTCTTATCATTTTCTTAGCTCTTGACTGCTACTGCAGCTAGATCGGATGTTTTCAGAGAACTGTCCACAATGACTCCAAGATCTCTCTCTTGAGTGGTAACAGCTAATCTAGACCCCATTTTTCATGGATAGTTGTATGACTCCTCAGTCTGGGGTGGTTCCTCAGATCCATCACATAATAAGAAAGGCTCAGGTGTGGGAATCTCCCTCACATCCTTTGCAGTGAAGACTAGTGCAAAGAATTCATTTAGCTTCTCTGCAATGACTTTGTCTTTCCTGAGTGCTCCTTTAGCACCTCAATCATCTAGTGCCGCCTCCCATTCTTTGTCAGGCTTCCTGCTTCTGATGTACCTAAAAAAAATACTGTTAGTTTTTTAGTCTTTTGCTAGTTGCTCTTGAAATTATTTTTTCACCTGCTTAATTAGACTTTTACACTTGACTTGCCAGATTTTAGGTTCTAGGTGTATATTATATTTAATAGTTTAATATAATATAAAAGTAAAAAAAAAGAAATAAGGTTGAACCAAAACATTTTCCTTATTGAAATGATATATTTTTACCTTTGCGAAACAGAGTTTCAACATTATTAAAATGAAATGTTTAGACAATATCAGAATGAAACCTCCTGATGGTCCCAAAGAGAAATTGTTCCAAATTGTGGTTTTTGTGGGAAATGTCAAAATATTGTCTCTCTTATAATTCGGAATGAAATGTGGGAATTTTCTGAGGAAGAGGGATAGCGGTTTCTGACCTGTTCTATGTCTAACACATTACTACCAATGTTTAAGGAGCGCTCGGCTGACTGGATGTTGAATGGGTGTATGCCATTACCTCCAGTGGCTATATTCCTTGCCTGCTGCTCAGCTAGCAAGGCGGGGGGAGGGGGGATGAGAAGTTGCCGTTATTGACTCTAATTCTCTCCTGCCTTGTTTCTTGTGCTATCATTTATACTGAATCACAGTGACTACTAAAGACAGGATCAACTATTATATTTCACTCAAATACCTAATTCTGGGGGAAAATAACACTGAAACAGGATAATATCAGCTTATCTGGACCTCATGAAGAAGAGCATCAAATATATAAAGTCCTTCAGAGAGAAATTATTTAAAAAAGCCGACTAAATAAAGTGGATTGAATATAGAAAAAAACAATGGCTAGGGAAGTGGACAATCTGGGCATCCTAGAAGTCAGGGAAGTCTCAGATTCTGGGGATGCAGGACATTCTCCAGTCCATCAACACAGCAAGCAGGAAGCCTGGACAACTGGCTGCCAAGGAAGATGAGGATCCTAGGGACGAGGTAGGCTGGGGAGCGTGAGAGCTTGGAGGAACAGGGCGGCTTTCACTACCACCCATCAGCCAGCAAGCATGCACATGGCCTGGAAGGAAACCAGGCAGGAAGACCAGGCTTCTTGTGATGCATTTTAATTCAGTCTGTATATGTGTGGCCTCCTCTTGAATGTATATTTGTGGCTTTGAGGCAGCCCTGCAAGTGGCCCCTCATCTCAGTTTCCCTTTTGGATAACTCCAAGCTCTTCATTTCAGACTCTTACTCAAATAGTAGTCAGCCTGGGGGCCAGTTCCCCAAGCTGCCTGCCCAGTGTGCTGGTATGAGTGGGTTGCGGGGGGGGGGGGGGGACGGGGGGACGGTGACTGCCCGAATTACTAGGAACTGGGATCTCCCTGACTTCCAGGGAAGTACTCCATATCATCCCATATTGTCCTGAAATAGGATGATTCGGGGTTTTTTGGTTTTGTTTTGTTTTTTTTTTTGGAAATCTCAACATTTTCCATAGGAGAGAAATTCCATTTTCAGGCCAGCTCCTCTCACTTCTATTCATTATTAAAACATGAAACTCAGCCTCTCAGTTAGATTCAGTGAGGAATCATTTTCTGGTATATTGTCTTCCTCAAGGTGTCCTTCACCTCCTTGTTCCTCAGGCTGTAGATCAAGGGGTTCAACATGGGGATCACAAGGGTATAGAACACAGACACCACTTTGTCGTACTCTGCTGAGTTGCTGGATGTGGGTCATAAGTACATAAAGCACAGAGCCCCATCCAGTATGGACACAGCTATCAGGTGGGAGGCACAGGTGGAGAAAGCTTTCCGTCTGCCCTGGTTGGAGTGAATCTGAAAGATGGTCACCATGATAGAAACATAGGAAATAAGGATGGCCAGAATAGTACTTAATGCAACTATGACAGAAAGGAGGAAATGCACAGTGTCACCCATGTGAGTGTCAGAGCAGGAGAGTTTTTGGAGTGGAGGGAGATCACAGAAAAAGTGATCAATGATATTGGGACCACAGAAGGACAGGCTGAACAAAGAGCCTGCTTGTATGTTTAGTTTGGAAAGGAGGAGATTAAGGATGGACATGATAGCAATCTTGAAATACTTGAAACATTGCTATAAAAAAGTTGGAGAAAAGTTTTTTCTCTCTTGCCACAGAGGGCAGGACAAGAGGCAGAGGGTTCAAAGTACAGCAAAGCCGATTTAGATTAAACCTCAGGAAAAGCTTCCGAACTGTCAGAGCAGTCGGACAAAGGAACAAACCTGCCAAGGGAGGCTGTGGAAGCTCCTTCACTGGAGGTTTTCAAAAGGAGGCTGGAGCCATCGGTCTTGGGTTAGTCCAGGGATCAGCAACCTTCCAGCAGTGCTGTGCTGAGTCTTCATTTACTCACTCTGATTTAAGGTTTCGCGTGCCAGTCATACATTTTAACATTTTCAGATGGTCTTTTTTGATAAGTTTGTAATATATAGCTAACCTATTGTTGTATGTAAATTAAATAAGTTTTTTAAAATGCTTAAGAAGCTTCATTTAAAGTTAAATTAAAATGCAGAGCCCCCGGGCCGGTGGTCAGGACCCTGGCCGCGTGAGTGCCACTGAAAATTAGCTTGCTTGCTGCCTTCGGCACACGTGCCATAGGTTCTCTCCCCCGGGTTAGTCAGACACAACAAACACTGCATCTTGGCTGGGGGTTAGACTAAAACACGACCCCTGTGATCTGTTCTAACCCTGTGGTTCTCTGATTCTCTGAACTCTGCAACAATCTGATATAGAGCAGAAAGGTTGATGAGGTCTTTGAAAACCAGCCTTCTATTGCAGCTCTAGCACCTTTCCATAAATAAATCATCAGTTAGGAACCAGGATATATTCATGACAAGTCAGCCAAAACCTCACATTTGGAATAAAGTCCCCGAGTAAATTCCACAAAGACAATTCTTTTGGAGATAACTAAGTTAATATTCACAAAGGGGTGTTTACATAACTAAAGGAGGTATGAATGAACAGCAGAGGTCAACAAAGGGAGGCTGTAGTTAAACCATGGTTGAAAGAAGCTCTCACACTTGTTCTGGCCCCTGGTACTGACATGGAACCGGTATAACTCAGCGGGGAATCAGAAGCAACACAAGTGGGTTTCGAAAAGATCACCATTCAGGAAAGAAACAGCCTACTGAATACAGATACAAATAAAAACCCTCTCTCATGTTCACTATGGCAATAGCTGATCACTCTCCCGCCTCCTCTGGTGTCAGAGCCCAGGCTCCAGCCTGAGCCTGAATGTCTACACAGTTATTTTTTTGCCTGTAGTGCAATCCCCAGGACACAGAGTCAATTGACCTGGCCTCTAAGACTCTCTGCCATGGGTCATTTTTCCTTTCTGCAGTGTAGACATACTTTGAAGCTCTCTCAATCTCTTTCTTGTACCCAGAGTGCGTGGAGACAGTGGGAGTCAGACTAGATGATCATAATAGACCCTTCTGACCTTAAAGTCTATGAGTCTATGAGGGCCGGCCTTTCTTTCTCAGAAGATACTTTGAAAGGAGAGACATTAGGCAGCTTCATAGTGAATATGCACCCGATAGCCACCTAGAACTCCACAATGAGGTGTCTCTGTAGCAGGGAGTGTCAGTCAACAGTGCCCAGAGAGATGTTTCCTGGGAATCCAAGTGTGCTTGTTCTTCCACTTCAAGCTAATGAGAAAAAACTGAAATATACACGAGCTTTTTATTTTCATTCCATTATCTCTGTGTATCCACCCTGAACCCACAAGACCTTCCGTGGGAGCAGAGACTGCTGTGTTGGGGGAAGCCAGTGCTGCCCGTTCTATATAGAACCCTTTTTCGATAGAGAGAGACCATCTCTCTCTAGGGTTGCCAATCTAGAATATTTCACCAGCAGAAAACCTGCTCAAAGAAGTTTAAAATGAACATGGCATTTACAGAAAACAAAATCCCTAGCAACTCGATTTCTGGCCAATAAGGGGTATTTTTGTCTTATCTTTTCCCTTTTTTCATTTGAGGAGCATGTACAATAACTTAGGTCATTAAAGCACATTGGGCCAGATCCTTAGTTGGTGTAAATCATCACAGCTTTATTCAGGTTGATTGTCATAGCACCATCAACAACACCTGAGGGTCTCTAGCCCCATATACAACCCTCCCCCCTCCCCCCCAAAAAAATCACATTCCTCATTCATGGTATTTTATGCTTTTTGTCCCATTTTACTGCAAATTATAGAGTGAGAGATAATCAAGACAACATTTTGGTGGTAAAAGACTCACCATTTTGAGAATAGGAAAAAAAAACTGTTTCTCATTGAAAAGAATGGATCTGGATGTATTTACCAGGTAGCTGAAGAAAAGAAAACATTTAGTTGACTCACATTAGTGTTCGTCCTGTAATATTAAAGCTGCCTGTTGCAGGAGAGACATCTCTCTTTATTGGATTCAAAAGGAGTAATTAGAGGCAGGGCATATTTATGTGGTCTGCAGGCATTTGGAGACACAATCCCTTAGAGCTGCCAATCTCACCCCTGGCACAAGAGGTGTCATTAAAATGCGCTTTAGATCATGTGGGAGCAGTAGATAGTGGGATGCCAATCTGTTGGCTTCTAACTTTGTTCAAGTTCTTTGAAGCGTTGATGCTGCTCTCTATCCCTTTCCCCTGTTTTAAATCTGAACCTTCCCCTAGCAATAATTATTTCCAGTCAGGAGTAAATGTGGAAAAGTTTATTGAAAATTCATTTTCTGTTACATTTATTTAATTATTTTGTATGTGCAGAGAAAATTAGAATTGAGTCATTCATAACAGTGTTTTTTTTTAGAAAGCCCAGAGATAGAAACTTTATAAGCAGTTACCAGGTAGAATGCAATGGATTGGGACTAAGATACTTTTTTTTTCTCTTCAGAGATGTCTAAATACCTGAGATGGGAGTGGTAATAATGGCTAAAGATCCATCTTTGAGGGGCACTGGCAGACTCAAGGGTTCAGAAAGAGCTGCAATAGCATAGTGGGATGGGTTGACTGGGTGAAGGCCAGCCCCATTGTGTGTCCAGCCAAGTTAGAGGCACGACAGACAAACCCATCTCGCAAAGTTCTTCCATCACTAAATGCGGCAGGAATAGTTTTCAGAGAAGAAATGGGCGACTTTGTCAATGTTTGTGCAGCTGGCTCTTATAACACAAAATTATGGAAATAGGAAAACCTGTGTAAGAGAATCATGAACCAGTAATGCAAATTGCCTTCTGCTAACTAATAGAAAATAGAGGCATTCAACTCAAGCAGATCTTCCAAAATTAGTTTTACTTATGTTATGCTATTTAGCCAAGGGGAGATGTGAACTATTGTAATCTCAGAGAACAAGGACAAGGCAAATAATTGCTAACACCTCACTAACGTGCGCTTTATAACAAGTTTTTACTGGTAGAGGATACTTCTAAGATTTTGCCAACTTCTCAAAGATAGTGGTCAAGGCATAGATAATAAACTAGTTATACATATTGTCCTGTTTAATTTCCAGTCTGTGCAAGCCTAGCAAAAACTTTCCAAAACATGTCAAAGGGTAAGAGAGAAAAAAGTCCTCAACTCTAGTATAGATAGAGGCAGAGTGAAGCTGAGATTTAAAGGCAGTCTGACCTCTGCACTGTTACCATGCAGATGGGTTGGTAATATATGTAGTCTTTCTTTCTCTGTTATGCCTAATTTATCTGTTACTAATAATCTTTTATTCCTAAAAGTTGATTAAGCCGAGCCATTTGGCATTACTGAATTCAGTCGATCCTGTAACACGTGGTAATGATTTAGGGCTGGACCCAGAGTGCCTTAAAAGCCAAGTGCACAACTCCCACTGATTTCACTGATGCAAATCAGGCCCTTAAAGGGGGTGGGGAGAGGGAATTCTCTGAGCTGAGACTCGCTGAGTGCTGTCTAGCCGTTGAATGGTTTTCAGCAATAGTTCAGAGGAACGTTTTCCTGCACCCATCATCAGCTATGATGAGAGCTGAATAAGTATGTTAGTGTACAGCTACACTGCAAAGAAAAACTCACAACACAGAGCCTATGGGCCTGGATCAACTGATTTGACCAGGTGGGGCTAAAAATAGAGGTGTAGATATTCAGGCTCAGGCTGGAGCCCAGGTTTTGAGACCTTCCGCTCTTGCCAGGTTACACAGCTCGGGCTCCAGCCTGAACCCAAACTTCCTTATCACTCTTTTTAGCCAAGCAGTCCGAGCCCTGTGAGCCTGAGTCCATTGACTCCAGATCTTTTATTGCAGATTAGAGACTCTGAGTTACCCATTCCTTGCTAGCCAGCTTTCCTAGTGTTGTAGCTGGGGTTTCCAGGAAAGATTGGATGATGATTATAATCATATTAATTATCTAGCTCTTACATAGCACTTTTCATTTCTAGATTTCAAAGTTCATTTTTTCTATACCTCCATGCCCCTACCGCAACATATGCATAATAACACTTAGAACTTGTATACGAGTTCCCACATAGATCTCAAAGTGCTTTACAAATGAGTGGTGTGGAGAAAGTGAATAAGGAAAAGTTATTTACTTGTTCCCATAATCGAAGAACTAGGGCCACCAAATGATATTAATAGGCAGCAGGTTTAAAACAAATAAAAGGAAGTTCTTCTTCACACAGCGCACAGTCAACCTGTGGAACTCCTTGCCTGAGGAGATTGTGAAGGCTAGGACTATAAGAGGGTTTAAAAGAGAACTGGATAAATTCATGGAGGTTAAATTCCTTAATGGGTATTAGCTGGGATGGGTAAGGAATGGTGTCCCTAGCCTCTGTTTGTCAGAGAGTGTAGATGGATGGCAGGAGAGAGATCACTTGATCATTACCTGTTAGGTTCACTCTGGCTAGGGCACCTGGCATTGGCCACTGTCGGTAGACAGGATACTGGGCTGGATAGACCATTGATCTGACCCAGTATAGCCATTCTTATGTTCTTAAAGGCATGTGAGCACAATTTTCCCCATTTTAGGCACAGGGAGGTGAAGTGTCTTGCCCATGGTCATGAAGAAAGCCAGTGGCAGAGCTGGGAACAGAAACCAGGTCCACTAACTCCCAGTTCTCTGTTCTGTCCGGTTGCTAATAGATATGTGCCCACATCAATTTTTTCCACAGAGATTCATAGAGTCTAAGACCAGAAGGGACAATTGTGATCATCTAGACTGATCTCCTGTATAACACAGACCAGAGAACTTCCCAAAATAATTCCTGGACCATATCCTTTGGAATTAACAACACTTCTTAGGAGTGGCATACATGACCCTTTTTTTGTCACTTGCAACAGACAATAAAAGGACTAAATAAAACCCTCCTCTTCTCCGATGACTACAAAATCATTGACTGTAGCTAGGCAGATGGTGTGCTACAGCCACTGCCTAGCATCTCATTGCTTCCTTGTACTCCTCCATCTGTCAGATTGCACCCACTTGTTGTCTATTGTCTTGTACTTAAATTGTAAGCTTTTGTGGGCAGGAACTCATAGACTCATAGACTTTATGGTCAGAAGGGACCAATATGATCATCTAGTCTGACCTCCTGCACAAAGCAGGCCACATAACCCTACCCATCCACTTCTATACAAACCCCTAACCTATGTCTGAGTTATTGAAGTCTTCAAATTGTGGTCCGAAGACCTCAAGCTGCAGAGAATCCACCAGCAAATGACCCAGACCCCACGCTGCAGAGGAAGGCGAAAAACCTCCAGGGCCTCTGCCAATCTGCCCCGGAGGAAAATTCCTTCCCAACCCCAAATATGGCGATCAGCTAAACCCTGAGTATGTGGGCAAGACTCACCAGCCAGCACTCAAGAAAGAATTCTCTGCAGTAACTCAGATCCCATCCTATCCAACATCCCATCACAGACCACTGGGCATACTTATCTGCTGATAATCAAAGATCAGTTGCCAAAATTAAGCTATTCCATCATACCATCCCTTCCATAAACTTATCAAGCTTAATCTTAAAGCCAGATATGTCATTTGCCCCCACTACTCCCATTGGAAGGCTATTCCAAAACTTCACTCCTCTAATGGTTGGAAACCTTCATCTAATTTCAAGTCTAAACTTCCTAGTGTCCAGTTTATACTCATTTGTTCTTGTGTCTACATTGGTACTAAGCTTAAATAATTCCTCTCCCTCCCTAGTATTCATCCGTCTGATATATTTATAAAGAGCAAGCATATCCCGCCTCAGCCTTCTTTTGGCTAGACTAAACAAGCCAAGCTCTTTGAGTCTCCTTTCATAAGGCAGGTTTTCCATTCCTCTGACCATCCTAGTAGCCCGTCTCTGAACCTGTTCCAGTTTGAATTCATCCTTCTTAAACATGGGAGACCAGAACTGCACACAGTATTCCAGATGAGATCTCATCAGTACCTTATATGATGCTACTAACACCTCCTTATCTTTACTGGAAATACCTCGCCTGATGCATCCTAAACCTGCATTAGCCTTTTTAACGGCCATATCACATTGACGGCTCATAGTCATCCTGTGATCAACCAATACTCCAAGGTTCTTCTCCTCCTCTGTTGCTTCCAACTGATGTGTCCCCAATGTATATCTAAAATTCTTATTATTAATCCCTAAGTGCCTGACCTTGCACTTTCCACTATATGATTTCATCCTATTACCATTACTCCAGTTTACAAGGTCACCCAGATCTTCCTGTATGATATCCCGGTCCTTCTCTGTGTTAGCAATACCCCCCAACTTTATGTCATCTGCAAACTTTATTAGCACATTCCCGCTTTTTGTGCCATGGTCAGTAATAAAAAGGTTAAATAAGATTGGTCCAAAAACTGATCCTTGTGGAACTCCACAAGTAACCTCCTTGCAGCCTGACAGTTCACCCTTCAGTATAACCCGTTGGAGTCTCCCCTTTAACCAATTCCTTATCCACCTTTCAGTTTTCATATTGATCCCCATCTTTTCCAATTTAACTAATAATTCCCCATGTGGAACCATGCCAAATGCCTTACTGAAATCGAGGTAAATTAAATCTACTGCATTTCCTTTGTCTAAATAATCTGTCACCTTCTCAAAGAAGGAGATCAGGTTGATTTGGCACGATCTACCTTTAGTAAAACCATGTTGTAACTTCTCCCAATTACCATTGACCTCAATGTCCTTAACTACTTTCTCCTGCAAAATTTTTTCCAAGACCTTACATGCTACAGATGTCAAACTAACAGGCCTATAGTTACTCGGATCACCTTTTTTCCCTTTCTTAAAGATAGGAACTATGTTAGCAATTCTCCAGTCGAACGGTACAGCCTCTGAGTTTACTGATTCATTACAAATTCTTGCTAATGGGCTTTCAATTTCATGCACCAGTTCCTTTAATATTCTTGGATGAAGATTATCTGGGCCCTCCGATTTTGTCCCATTAAGCTGTTCAAGTTTGGCTTTTACCTCAGATGTGGTAATATCCACCTCCATATCCTCATTCCCATTTGGCATCCTTCCATTATCCCTAAGCTCCTCATTAGCCTTATTAAAGATTGAGGCAAAGTACTTATTTAGATATTGGGCCATGACTAGGTTATCCTTAACCTCCATTCCATCCTCAGTGTTTAGCTGTCCCACTTCTTCTTTCTTTGTTTTCTTCTTATTTATATGGCTATAGAACCTTTTACTATTGGTTTTAATTCCCTTTGCAAGGTCCAACTCTACATGGCTTTTAGCCTTTCTCACTTTATCCCTACATGTTCTGACCTCACTAAGGTAGCTTTCCTTGCTAATCCCACCCTTCTTCCACTCCTTGTAGGCTTTTTGCTTTTTCTTAATCACTTCTCTGAGATGCTTGCTCATCCAGCTTGGTCTACAACTCCTGCCTATGATTTTTTTCCCCCTTTATTGTGATGCAGGCTTCTGATAGTTTCTGCAGCTGCAACTTAAAGTAATTCCAGGCTTCCTCCACATTTAGATCCACAAGTTCTTCAGTCCAATCCACATCCCTAACTAATTTCCTTAATTCTTTAAAGTTAGCCCTTGAGAAGTCAAAAACCCTAGTCCCAGATCAATTTTTGTTTATCCTTCCATCTAGTTTGAACTGAATTAGCTCATGATCACTCGAACCAAGGTTGTCCCCTACAACCATTTCTTCTATGAGGTCCTCACTACTCACCAAAACCAAATCTAAAATGGCATCCCTTCTTGTTGGTTCTTCAACTACTTGGTGAAGAAATCCATCTGCTATCACATCCAGAAAAATCTGAGCCCTATTATTCTTGCTAGCACATGTCCTCCAGTCTATATCTGGGAAATTAAAGTCTCCCATGATCACACATTTCCCATTAGTGTTTACTTCATTAAAAACATTAAAGAGGTCTCTAGCCATATCCAAATCAGATCCCGGCAGTCTGTAGCACATCCCAAGCACTATCTCAGGGGAGGCTCTAGTAGCTTTCTTTCCCAGTGTGACTTTTGCCCAGACAGACTCTGTCTTGTCCATTCCATCACTTCTTATTTCTTTACAGTTAACCTCATCAATGATGTACAATGCTACTCCACCACCTTTGCCTTTATTTCTGTCTTTCCTAAACAGCACATAGCCTTCAATACCTGTATTCCAGTCATGACTACTATTCCACCATGTTTCTGTTATCCCTATACTATCTGGTTTCACTTCCTGCACCAGTAGCTCTAGTTCCTCCATATTGTTACCTAGGCTTCTCGCATTAGTGTACAGACATCTTAATTTTTGCCGTTTGGCTTCACTGACATTCTTTACCCTGATAGGCACAGACATTCCACCACCAGCATCACCTGTTAGTCTGGTATCTACACTACCCTTCCTCCTTATGTCAATTCTTCTGTCCACTGCTGTATCCCCTCTTACTTTGTTTTCTTCCCTCTCAAGGTTAAATTCTGGCATGGAGATCTCCTGGACATCTCCCAACTATCTCCCCCAAATTCCTAGTTTAAAGCTCTCTTAATCAGTTGGATGAGCCTCCATCCTAGAAGTCTATTTCCCTCCTTACTCAGATGAAATCCATCCCGAGAGAACAGTCTTCTGTCCATAAATGCTTCCCAATGGCCGTACATCCCAAAGCCCTCCTTATAGCACCACTGCCTGAGCCATCTGTTGATCGCCATAATCTTGTCACACCTTTGTTGCCCTTCTCTAGGAACCGGCAGAATCCCACTGAAGATCACCTGAGCCTCGATTTCCTTAAGCGTCTTCCCCAGTCTGGCATAGTCTCCCTTGATACACTCCAACGAAAATCTAGCCGTATCATTCGTTCCCACATAAAGGACAATCAACTGATTCTTTCCCGCTCCCGCTAGGATCCTCTTCAGCCTCAGGTCCACATCCTGTATCTTAGCACCCGGCAGACAGCACGCCCTTCTGTTCTCCCGATCACCTCTAGTTACAGGCCTGTCTATTCTTCTCAGTAAGGAGTCCCCAGTCACGTAGACCTGCCTTTTCCTGGTGACAGTGTGATTCTCCGGTCTATCGCCTGCACTCACTGGCTGCAAGTCCTCTTGATTCCTATTCACCTTTGCAGTCCTCCTGGGGCTTATATTTGGTGTTTCCTCCATTGACTCCTCCCCTTCTCCTGTAGGACTAACAGCTCTTCTCTTTTTCCTTGCCTTCTCTCCTTCAGCCACCACCTGCTGTGCTCCGTCTTCATTTTCCAACTCTGCGAACCTGTTCCTGAGTTCTATTTCTCCTTCACTGGCCCAGCTTTTCATCTGCCTGGTTCTCTTAGTCACATGCTTCCACCGTCCACTTTCCTCCCCCAGCAGTCTCTCCTCAGAATTCTTTGGTCCTGCTTCCATCTGCACGTCTGAGCTTATCCCTTCAGCCCCCTCATGTCTGTGCTCGGTCATCTGCTTAAACCCCCTGTCTTAGTCTCCGCTGCAACCTCCCCCTGTAAACTCCCTCTGAAACTCTCCTGTTTACAGCTCTGTTTGCTGGCTGGTGTGCCGCTGCAGCTGTCTGTTTAGTTGTTGTTCTGTTTTTGTACAGCATCTAGCACAATAGATTCTGGTTTATAATTAAGGTTCCTGGATGCTACCTAAATAACTGTAATAATAATAAATAGCTCATATGGCTGTTCTCATGTTCTCTAGAAGTGATCCTTCTGAAACAAAGTGGAGTCGAGTTGGGGAAATAGGTTGGGATAAACTTACATTGTCGTTGTCCATACTCTATCAGCTCCCCAGAAACAGAGCATATCACAGCCAAAGCTCCTGTTACTACCATAACTTTATAAATCAATCAATCAATCATTCAATCTACCCAGCTTCTTAAGTGGGCTCCCCTCATTGTAATATCTGACCAAGGAATACATGACAGTAAAATAAATGATAAAATACCATTAAAAAAATCAGCAGTTTTGGGCTTGTTTTAGTTCCCTGACACCAATCATTTGATCATGTCTGAGGCTGTGTTAGAGCTAATGGAAGCAACTCTGGTGGTGTTGTATAGCTCCTAAGATCTTTTGCCTCCTTTTCCCCCTTGAGTTTAGATGCTTTTGATGATGCCCAGAGGAAACTAGAGCGCCGTGTCTCAATTTCTGCTGCTGGAATTCTCAAGCCCGGAAGAGCAGCAGGTTCTGCTTTTCCTGGTTTTCTCCCTGGTGTACGTGATAATCCTGACCTCCAACATCGCCATCCTGGCAGCCATCAGTGTTGATCGGAGCCTCAATACCCCCATGTGCTTCTTATTCTTTACTTTGTCCTTCTCGGAAAACTGCACCACTATTGCTGTCATCCCCAAGCTGCTGGTGAATTTGCTGTCGGGAAACCAAGCGATTTCTTTCCTAGGATGCGCGGCTCAAATGTTCTGCTTCTTCATCTTTGGGGCCACAAATTGTTTTCTGCTGTGAGCCATGGCTTACGATCGCTAAGTGGCCATATGTAAGCCTCTGCAATACCCAGTTGTGATAACCAGGAGGTTTTGCGTTGAGCTGGTCGCCGTTTCATGTGCAACTGGCTTTCTTATAGCGCTAGGCATCAGTTCCTTGTATTCAGTTTGCCCTTCTGCAGGCCCAATGCCATCAGACATTTCTTCTGTGACATCTGGCCCGTTCTGAAGCTGGTATGCAGTGACCATCATATCACTGGGATGGCCATTGTTTTTCTGTGTGCCTTTGTTTTACTAGGCCACTTCATCGGAATCATCCTTTCTTACATCTATATCCTCGCCCCCATCCTGAAGATCCACTTTGCCCCAGGCTGGCGCAAGACCTTCTCCACCTGCGCCTCCCATCTCATTGTTGTGATCACACACTTCGGCTGTGCATTTTTTGTCTATTTACTACCCGAATCAACCTCTTCCCTAGATGAGGACACTTTCATTTCTTTGTCTTATACCTTCTTTAGCCCCATGTTGAACCCTGGGGTTTATAGTCTGAGAAACGAGGAAGTTAAATCAGCCCTAAGGAAAGTAACTGCCCACACATTTCTTTCTCCCAAAATGTGAAAAGTTGCAAATTTGGGCACTTCCAATATATCGATGAATTCTGCATGATGTCACTATTGTCAATGGTATAGTCTTCAAAGCAGTGACTTTGTCTTTCTTTTTGTCTGAGCATAAAGAGCCCCTATGGCTCAGTATAAATAATGGACAATAAACTAATATTGTTACCCCTTATTCTGAAACCAGTGTTGCCCCTCTGCCAATGTCTGGGGCCTTGCAGGTCAGCTTCCCGGTAGCAGTTAAATCTACGATGCAGAATCTGGCTGTATTCTGAGGGTAACTTGCTCTATTCACACATATATACCAGTCCTGAAATGAGATGGTCAAGCAACATGCAGAGCCATCTCTTATTCCAGGAATCTCATCCCAACACCGATGCCCAGGGAGCAACTCTGCCTCAAGAATTATCTCTAATCAGAGGCTAAGGCAGACAGCAAACTCTCCTGCCACTCACACAACTCTCATTCCCCCTGAAGCTGCCTCTACAACCAAAGCTGTACTTTACCCAAATATGATGATAACGCTGCATGTGCCCTCAAGAGTCAAAACTTGCTTGCACACTAAGAGAATGTTTATAGTGGTGCTGGAGGTGTAATTTCCAGCTAGGGTAGACATAACCCTTCTATCTCTGATCAAGGTAGCATGCTAAAAACAGAAGCATAGCCATGGTGGTGCGAATGGCGGGACTGGTTAGCTGCCCCAAGTATGATTCCATTTGAAACCCTCAGCATGCAATCGGTGATAAGCCCGTGTGCTGTCGGGCTACGCGATCAGAGCTGGAAGGGGTATGTCTATCTGAGATGGATGTTACATCTACCAGCTTTAGCTTAGATAAACCCTAAGAAAAAGAACTGAGACCATGGTGGTGCCTGCATGACATTATTTTTTCTCTCCTATTTTTTTATTATCTCTGTATACGTATAAGTGCAAAGTGTTATTACGGCCAGTCAGTAGCAGTGGAGGAGTTCCTTACTTCTAGCCTTTTAATCAAGGAGAAGCATGGACAATCAGTACCTCTCCCACCCCCCAAATACACAGATCTTTGCTGGAATGGAAGTATCGGTATTTGGAATCTCAGGGAAGGTGGCTGAATGACTGCCACAGGTTGAGTTTTAAATAGAGCTGGTGGATTTTTTCCCACAGGAAAAAAGGGATAAACTTTTTTTGTGAATAACATTTCCCATTTGACCAGTTCTAGTTTTTGTTACTAGACACCCCCACCTGGCCTTCTCCCATCTCCCCGAGATAACTGCCGATATCCCAGCACAACCATTTCCTCCCATGTAAATATTATAAAGGAAAATAACCTCTTAAAGATCCCTGCTGCCAGTGCTTGCCCAGTGCATCTCTTTACTTGTGTGAGATGAAGACCAGGGGGTATTTGCTCATGCCACTAAACTTCTTAAAATGAAAAATAACTTCAATTTTTTTTTCAAAGTGATAAGGGTAGAATTAAAGGCAATTTATGGTCCTAGGCAGATCATGGCATGTTCCCTCCCTGTTCCCCGTAACCTCACCCTCCACTTGGAATGGTGATGACAAAGGTGCCATCCCCTTCCAGAGAGGCAAGGCTAATGCATTTTCTCATCCAGGAGTAGCATCATGTTTGTTTATCCCTCCGTTGGGGAGCATCAGGAGTTTCCTTTGCCCCTAGAGATGAACAGGCTGTGGCAGGACACCCCCTAGTACTTACCCTAGCAGCTAGGGTGTATCTGTTTTTGAAGAGAGAAAGCCAACTGAATTCCTTCATTCCTGCCACACAGAGCTCACTGCTGGGATGGGTTAACATAGCTCCCAAAGCAGTGTGTTCTGCATTTACTGCCCCATACATCTGAATGGGATGTTAACAGAATAGACCCATGGTCACACGCTACACGGTATTGTTATAATGCTTGTACAAAGTTTGCCTTGTGAGGTGGTATTTAAAAACACATTATTTGCTGGTCAATATCATGGCAAAATGCACGTGGCACCATTACATGTAAAGTTATGTACATAAGATGAAATCATGACTCAAGCATGTTTCCCACATAAGTCTGGGGAGTAGCTAAACCACTCCCTCAAAGACAAAGGGCAAGCTGACGCCTCAGGCATCAAGTCTGAGTCAACAAGGCTGATGGACCATTACCATCTAAGTGGCCATTCTTTGACGAGGAAATGGGAAGGGACAGAAATCTACATTTGAGCAAAGAAACTGCATGGAGTTTCCTTTCTGAACCAGACTGCTTGTCAAGAGTTTGGTCAGTAATATGCTGGAGTCTGTAGTGAGAAACTTTGTTTGAATCTAACATTTTATTAAGTTAGGCACTAGTAAATATTTTATCTTTATTTTTCTTACAACAGTTTGTGACTTTTAAGACTCATTACTTGTACTCACTTAACATCTATCTCATTGTAATTAATAAACTTTTTTTTTATTGTTTTACCTAGTCCAGAGTGTTTAAATTGGAGTGTCTGGCTACTCTATTTAAAATAATGAGATGGCATATACTTGTTGGCTGAGACAGATGCTCATGAGAAAGAGGCAAAAGGAAAGGGATAGAAAAGAGGATATATAAGGTGGGGAAGGAAAATGTCACATGAGGGAGGGTGTGACAGCAGGAACACAAGTCTCCTGTCCCAAGTATTCAGAATTTAGCTGAAGCAGGGCCAGATGGTGATATCATCTGGTTTCTTTTCTCTGACTTTGTCTGGTGAGGATGTTTTTCAAGATCAGGACGATGAAGGACCAATTGTGTCATGGTGGATGCCAGAGGATGATGGAGGTGGAAGCCATAATAGAAAAGCTCAGGCCTTCCAACCCACTTGTCCCCGTGCTACCATGTAGTGACCCCACCCCCAGATAAACAACATACTTTGAAGCATGAATACTACATCCCACGAATCATTAACCTATCAAAGAACATTTGGATGAATTCAACTATAAACATTTCCTCTCATTTGTGGAATCTTTCAGCTCATTGCCCTGCCAACCCATGACTTTACAAGATGCCTTGCAGACCCTTTAGTGCTGTTCCTTTAACCCAACCATCCGGTTCATAGCAGTCTATCTTTCCCCATCTTTTGATGACTTTTATCCATAATTCTATGTAAGAAGCTGAGTGGGATTCATGTTGCCTGGGGCATCTTAGATTTCATACATCTGCCCAGCCCCAGCATGTAGCACAATGTGAGGCTGGCTCCATGACTGGGGGCACCAAGCAGTACAGATAATTGAGACTGTGACCTTGTTGTGCCAAGCACTGTATCAGCAGAGAGAGGGAAATAGATTTCCTGAAGGTCCTACAGCATGTGAAAGTTAGGAATAAAATCCAGATCTCCTGGCTCCCAGGCCAGTACCTAATGCACTAGACCACATTACTTCTTTGTATTAATTTAAGTGTTATTTTAGCAGCTCTGCAGCTGGGCAAACACTATTAATTGAATAACTTATATGAGGAATGACATCAAGATTTGCTGAATAAATTATCCATACAATGTTTTCAAAGTTCTCATTCAGCTCTGCAGAACACTTTGCTTTTGAAGGTACATTTCCTTCGTGAATATCACATGACCTATTAAAGCAGTACATTGAAGAGTCTCATAGATTGCTAAAAGACATTTTTGGAAAGGAGAAGAGAGTAGGAAAGAACAGGATAAGCCGTGTCTCAAAAACCTGTAGAAATATATTATGAGATGTTTATTTGCAAAAAAAGGTTCACAACAACATTAAAGAGAGTATTTTTAGGCGTATCGTTGATCTCAGAGCGTCCTTTACCTCCTTGTTCCTCAGGTTGTAGATCAGAAGGTTCAACATGGGGATCACCAGGATATAGAACATTGAGACAATTTTGTCTTGTTTGTGTCAGTCTTCAGATTGGGGCAGGACATAAATGCAAATGGCCATCCCGTAGAACATGGTTATGGCATCAGGTGGGAGGTGCAGGTGAAGGTCTTTGCACCTGCTCTCAGTGGAGCAGATACTCAGGATGGTGGAGAAGATGTAAATGGAGGATAGAAGGATGATTGAAATGGTGGAGATAGCAATAATCTCTGAGAAGGCAAAAAGCATCAGTTCTGAATTGTAGGTGCCGGAGCAAGACAGCTTGACAACTGCAGGGATGTTGCAAAATAAATGATTGATGATGTTGGAGCTGCAGTAGGATAATCAAAAGACACCGCTTGTTTGTACTGAAGCTCCAATGACCTCAATGAGATATGACCTACCTACCAGCTAGGCACATATCTTTGGGGACATGATGGTGACATAGAGCAGTGGCTTACGGAGGACCACATATTGGTCGTACGCCATCACAGCCAGGAGGTAACACTCTGTGGTCAAAATTGTATTGAAGAAGAACATTTGAGCAGTGCAAGCAGCATAAGCAATGGTTTTCCTCTCTGCTAAAAGGTTCTGCAGTGCCTTGGGGACAATGGCTGAGGAGTAACAGATGTCAACAAAAGACAGATTACGGAGGAAGAAGTACATGGGTGTGTGGAGTTGAGGAATGATTCTAATTAACATGATTATCCCAAGATTCTCCACCAGGGTGATAATGTAGGTCCCTAGAAACACCAAGAAGAAGGAGACCTGATGCTCTGGATGATCTGTGAATCCCCAAAGAATGAACTAGATTGTCATAGTGCAGTTTTCTGTTGCCATGGAATCAACACAGGGAATCTACAGCACAGAGTATAAGAGGTAGGTTAAAATGAGAGAAATAGTCAGGGATTGAAGTCTTTGCACAGGAATCCCCTGGAATGGCAGAGCATCCCTGCTATTAAACCCATAAGGAGCAGAGGTGGCGATAGCAGGGAGTACATTCATAATCGGGGACAATTTCTGAGTGCCACCAGGAAATATGACAATCTGGCAATGTCTTTTGTACCAGGGAAAAGACACAGAGGGTCAGGTCCTCATATTGTGCAAATTCCTCATCTCAGTGGAGCTATGCTGATCCACAGTAACTGAGGATCTGGGCCAGAGTCCGCACTATCCTAAGTGACGACCAAGGGTGGGGTTATCAAAAGCACTCCGAACTGACCTAACTCTGTTCCAGTTGAATTGACTTTAGTGGGAGCAGAGTGAGACCCAAGGATGAGTGTTTTTGCTCCATGAATCCTGTATTGAAAAGTCTTGTTAGCACATCTAAGTTGCAAATACTGACCTGATTTGAAACAGGTATCTCGTGTGACATGTACCAGAGGCAGGTCCAAGGAGGCTGCATCAGGTATATTTAGCAAGAGGATTAACATGGGGAACCATATTTGTTACGTAGAAGGATACAACATTTGTTACCTAGAAGAATACAATATGTTGCTCTTTGCATCTACAATGAGGTTTTTACTGGTGAGGGATCCTTCAGCTTCCTGTCTGAGGAAAATGGGCCAATTTTCTTTGAACCTAAGAACAGGGAATGAAGTGAGCTCATGAAGTGAGCCCAAGTTTTGAAGACAACACGTCCATGTGCAGTTATCCACGGAGGATTTGAAAAACATTTTAATGATCCCATCTGTGCTTAGCCTGATATGTAGAACTCTGTGGGCAACCCAGGGATTACATCTGCAAATGCCACTTCAACTAATATATAAAAAAACTCACCGGTCTCCAGATACAATTCTTTTGATGGGGTCAACAATGACAGATATCTGCCTGCTGCAAGTGGGTTTCATCACTCTGGTTCTGGTGGAGGTGGTGTAAATATTCTCTTTTGATTTTTTTTTTTTGCATGTGGAAATAGTTCTTATTTGGAGGCAATTCACCTGGAGAATGGACTGTCTGAAGAGTTCATATATTATTATTATCCTTTTGCACAGTAACACAATGATGAGGAAAGTCACACTGATGCCTCAAGTAATCTGGGACACACAAGTGACTGCTTAGGTAAGAGTGGTAGCTCTGGTATACTTAATGATGGGACTTGTCTGCTGTTTAAGAGCTGGTTTCTGTAAGTGCTTTACAATCAGCGTGCTTGCTTGGGATGTCTTGAAAATTGCAATGCCTGCTGGAAGCCAAGGGCAAGGTACAAACGGATAGTCCCTTGTGCTTGGAATTCTCGAGATACAGCCCCACGGTTCTGAGTTCTTGCTAACCCCAGCCAGACTGCGCTGAGTGTGGACTGAAGGGGACTTGGGCTCAAACCTGACCCCAAACCTGGGCTTGGCAGGCATTGTGGGATACTCAGGCTGGCTCAGGGCGACAGTCTGTGCTCATCGAGTCCTAACATCACTCTTCAGCTGTGAGCTTCAGTCCTGGCCTTGGCAACTTCCTTAGCCTGTGTGTGGATGTTAGTTCCATTCTGCAGAGGTTTCTTTTGGAACTTCTGCGCTGAGGCAGGACTGGCTCCAGACACCAGCTCAGCAAGCAGGTGCTTGGGGTGGCCAAGGGGAAGAGGCGGCACGTCCAGCTCTTTGGAGGCAATTCGGCGGTGGGTCCCTTGGTCCCTCTCGGAGGGAAGGACCTGCCACCGAAGTGTCACCAAAGAAGAAAGCGGCGCGGTGGAGCTGCCACCGAATTGCCACCAATTGCAATCATGACTTTTTTTTTTCCCCACCACTTGTGGCGGCAAAACCCTGAAGCTGACCCTGCCCTGAGAGCAAAGCTCCTGGTTTAGGAGCTGATTTTTCAAGATGCTTCAAAATGTGTACGCATCAGGGGGTTGCCTTTGAAAGTGACATGGTAGAACTGACCCAGAGATGGGATCTGAGACATAAAATTGAGATCATTTCGTTCTGAGGATCCAGCCATGCAGCCCTTCCTAAAATCAGCTGCTTATAATTTTCAGGGTACGAAAATCGACATATATTTGTAAATTGATTTCCAAAGTGATATGCTGCAGGGCAGTTTGGAGTAGAGCTGGTGGTGCTATTTTGGGGTAATTCGGTTAAGAGATTCCTGAGAAGCCAGGGCAGGGGTTCTCAACTTTTTTCTTTCTGAATCATTGCGCCCCCCAACATACCATAAAAGCTCCAGAGCCCAGCTGTGCCACAACAACTGTATTTCTGCATAGAAAAGCCAGGGCCAGCATTAGGGGATAAAATTGCCTGAAGCTCTATACCGCAGCGGGTTCCGCAAAGCTAAATTGCTCAGGCTTCAGCTTCAGCCTTGGGTACCGGGGCTTGGGGCCATGGGCTGCCGTCCTGTATGGTGGGGCTTTAGCTTTCTGCCCTGGGCCCTAGCGAGTCTAATGCCAGCCATGCCTGGAGTAAACCCTGAAACCTTCCCCAGACTCCTTGTTGCGAACTACAAAGGTAGGGAACAAAACTGGGCTCTGACTGTTAGAAACCATATACCATTGGACTGTCCTAGGATCAGCTCCTTACTGAGTGATACACACTAAGCAGTGTGCTCCCTTGGTGACTTAAGGGCACAGGTGCTGTCCCTAGAAGCAAAGGACTGTGTGTCCCAACCCTTTACTCTGGTATTTTGTGTGCTGTCCACCTTGGTGCTCTCAAGGTGCCTTTCTGCTCAATGTTTGGGACCGCAAGGAAGCATCTTTGGAAGCATGAGCGGGATTGGTCACTTTAGAGGATGTCCAGCCCTCCACAGACATTCCCCCCCCCCAGTGCCATAGAGCTATCTGCCAACGTGTAGGTGGGAGACAGTTTGGTGGCCAGTGCTGGGTCAGAGTTATGATGCCTGGTTGGTGATGGAGAGCCTTGATGCCACACAGAAAATGACACCGGAGAGGCAAGTGTAAGAGTCCCAGCCAGGATAAATCACCTCTCTGTTGGGATAGGCTCACTGAACGCCTGCCTGGCAGCACTCAATATGATGAACAGGGTCTGTGCCAGCCACAAGGAACAAATTCACTCAACGCACAGCACCAGCACAGGGACGGGATGAGGAGCTGAGAACTGTGCATGGTACAGTACATAGCTCTGGGATTGTAGCTGGGAGCTGAGCGTGCATCAATGAGAGCAGACTAAGGAACCAGGAATGGGCATGCTCGATGAGTGGCACATGCACACAGTGCTGGGATACGGACTGGATATGTGATCTGCATGGCACAAGTTCAACAAGGGCTGAGTTGCAATGCTACAGGCACATTCGGGGCACGTTCAGTGTGCGGCATAGTGCACAGACCAGGTGCAGTCAGTGTATGGCACAGAACACAGCTCTGGGATCATGGATGGGAGCAGGAGAGATGCATGGTTGGTGCATGCACCTGGCACACACTGAGAGACCAGTGTAGAGATCTGGGAATTAGTATGTTTGGTGCCTTGTGCAGGCAGAGAACTCTTCCACTGGGATGGGAACTGCAAATGGGCTCTGGAGTAGGAAATGTATGTGTCCATGTGTCATATCCTTTCTCACACTGAGTAGAAGCTTGTTATGCAAAGATTCCCATTGGTCAATGGTAGAGCTCCTTGATGTGGGTTATGGTCTCAGATTCTGAGTTTTCTATAACTTGTCTTGGAGACTTATGACAATACTTACCTATCCTTAGAATTAGAGAATTTTCCCCTCAAAACTAACCTAACCTGGAATGGTGGTGGAAGCATGAAGGGGCATACAAATGTTTAGCATATCTGGACGTAAATATCTTTCAACACTGGCTACAACAGTGCCATGTAAATGCCTGTTCTCACTTTCAGGTGACATTGTAAATAAGAAGCAGGCAGCATTATCGCCTGTAAATATAAACAAACTTGTTTGTCTTAGTGATTGGCTGAACAAGAAGTAAGACTGAGTGGATTTGTAGGCTCTGAGTTTTACACTGTTTTGTTTTTGAGTGAAGCCATGTAAAAACAATTTTACATTTGTAAGTTGCACTTTCACAGTGAAGAAGAGATTGCAGTACAGTACTTGTATGAGGTGAATTGAAAAATACAGTTTTATCTTTTACAGTGCAAATATTTGTAATAAAATAATAACATGAAGTGAGTACTATACACTTTGTATTTTGTATTGTAACTGAAATCAATATATTGGTGAAAACATCAAAAAATATTTAAGTAAATGGTGTTCTATTGTTGTTAAATCTGCAATTAAATGCAATTACTTTTTATCTCACCATTATTTTTTTAATTGTTTGACAGACGTACTAGTTTGCTTATGAAAATGTTACGTGCGACTGTGTCAAAAGCCTTCCTAAAATCTGTATCATATCTACTGCTTCACCTCATCTTCTAGGCTGGTTACACTGTCAAAGAAGGACATTAGATTGAGTTGACATGATTTCTTCTTGACAAATCTGTGTTGGTTGTTACTTAGTGTTGGCAATGGGGATTGAACTACGGCTCTGACTTCAACAGTATGAGCTTCTACTGCCAGAACTAAAAATCCCACCTGTGTGTAGCCTGAAGCCAGTAGCAGACTCTTACATCTCAATACGGTCTAGTCACTACAGTGATCCAGAGAAGAATAGGGTATATTTAATAGTTATAATATCTTCAGACTTATGCACTGACTACAGGCCTTTTTTGTCTCCTCTTTCAGTGTACACCTCTCTTTTCTCACCTGCCAAGGACAGCACATCTGGGATAAATGAGAGAGAGAAATCACACTCTGGTGACTGAGTTCATCTTGTTGGGATTCACAGACAACGTGAAGCTGCAGGTCACCCTCTTTGTAGTGTTTCTGTTGATCTACTTGCTGATCCTAAAGGGGAACCTCCCCTTGGTCAACTTAATCAGGATTGACTCCCGACTTCACACCCCTATGTACTTTTTCATCAGCAACCTGGCCCTCTTAGATGTTGGCTACTCCACCATCATAATTCCCAACACGCTGATGACCTTTGCAGAAAGGAGCAAGGTCATTTCATTCACTGGATGCACTGTGCAGCTTTTCTTCTTCGGCATCGCCATCTCTTGCGAATGCTGTCTGTTGACTGTGATGGCGTATGATCGCTTTATGGCTATCTGCAGCCCATTGCTCTACACTATCATCATGTCCAAGCGGTTTTGCATGGTGTTGGTGCTGGGGTCGTATTTCATGAGCTATCTGAATTCAATGGTGCAAACTGCATTTATGTTCCATTTGTCCTTCTGTAATGCTTATATCAATCATTTCTTCTGCAATATGCCCCCTCTTGTGAAGCTGTCCTGCTCTGACACCCTCATCATAGACATTGTTCATTTCACCTGTGCGATGATGCTGGTATCAAATACCATCCTGATTATCCTCATCTCCTATATATACATCATGGTCACTATCCTAAGGATCAACTCTGCTAAGGACCAATGCAAAGCCTTCTCCACCTGCGCCTCCCACCTGACGGCTGTCACCATCTTCTACAGAATGGGCTCTTTCATGTATTTACGGCCTAGTTCAAAGTCTTCCATGGATCAAGACAATATCATCTCTGTGTTTTATACCCTGGTGATCCCCATGCTGAACCCCCTGATCTACAGCCTGAGGAATAAAGAAGTCAAAGAGGCCTTTAGGAGGATAAGAGAGAGGAAGGTTTTTTCTCTGTAAATGCAAAAACTGGATATGGCTTTAATTCAATAGAGGGAAGAAAAGACAGGGACTGATATCTCTGTATTGTTAGCTTGATTTCTGTGAATAACCCAATGTGCGCACTTTCCATGAAAAGGAAGAAAGGAAGGTAGATTTTCCCAGTGCTGGTGACCAGAGGGGGGGAGGCAGGCAAGGAAGGCAGACTACGGGCTCTGGTGACTTAAAAGGGCCCAGGGCTCCCAGGGCCACTGCTGCTGCCAGGGTAGTGCTGGCAGGAAGCTCCCTGCCACTATTAAGTCACAGGAATGGTGCAGTGCGGTGGGCTCCATGCCACTCTATATCACAGTGATTTAATCACTGGTCGGGCCAGTAGCAGAGTGGGGCACCCAGAGCTGCCAATGAGTGTGATGTGAGTGCAAAAGGGGCAGCGGTAATCACCACTGGAGCCCCAGGCAACGCTCAAGGCAACTTGGGGTGCGGGGGGGCTAGCCCCCAGCCCCGGCCCTTCTGCCTAAGGCCCTGCCCCTTCCGGGGGGCTGGAGCCTCCCTCACACACAGTTTCCCCAGGGGCCCAGAAATTCTGTCAGCAGCCCTGGATTTTCCAAAGAGCTGGGCACCCAACAACCACCAGAAGGGCACCCCAGGGAATATGCAGATGGTCACAGCAGATCAGCTCCCAGTCAGGCACCAGTTTGTGCTAAGGGCACATTGCCATCCCCAGGTGCTCAAAAGCCGTGAGTCAAATCCTAAAATTAAGAGTGCTTGAAAAAAGCATTCTTTTTTTTTTATTTTTATTTTTTTTAAATCTCTCTATATCTTGAAACTTTGAGTCCTTTCAACCACTTAATATTTGGGTGAACTCTCGTCATGTGTACCGGCTTTTCCTTCCAGGATTTTAGTTAGAGACAAGGACTTGTCCCAATGGCCAAGCTGAAGCATTTTAAAACCACTTTTATAATGCCAGGCCATTCTGTGCCACATTCTACCTACTCGGCAATAACCCTTTTAGTATCATGGATGTCCACATATAATTTATACTTGATGGTTGCTTGGTTGCCTAAAAGGTTGACAGTGGTTTGTTTCACTAAAGTTTCTAAGGGAAACCTTCCAATTAAACCTCATTATATGAAGTAAATTACTTCCACAGAGTTATCCAGCTGAGAATTTGGCCTAGTATACACATCTAGAGCTGAAATTTGTTTAGGTGGTTGATTTCTTCTTAGAGGAGACAGACTGCTTTGTAGACAGCTGTCAGTTCTTCCTGGATTATTGGGTACTCACTCCACTTTGGCTGGACTGGGCTTGAAGTTAGTCAAGGTTTTATTAAATAGCACTTCCTTATCATTTCTTCTGTGATGTGCCCCCCAGCCTGAAGCTGACCTGCTCTGGCACTTGCATTGCAGACATTGTTCATTTCACCTGTGCAGCTATGGTTGTAATATTTCCTCTCCTGATCATTCTCGTCTCTTACATGTACATTGTGATCACTCTTCTAAAGATCAAGCCCATGAAGGGCAGGAGCAAAGCCTTCTCCACGTGCAGCTCCCATCTGATGGCCATCACCATCCTCTATGGAACAGGCTCTTTTATATATTCACAGCCCAGCTCAAAGTACTTCATGGAAAAAGACAGGGTCACCTCTGTGTTTTATACCCATGTGATCCACATGCTGAACTCCTGGATCTACAGCCTGAGGAACCAGGAGGTGAAAAAAATGGAGTCCTGTGGCACTTTAAAGACTAACATTTATTTGGACGTAAGCTGATGAAGTGGGTTCCAGCTCACGAAAGCTTATGCCCAAGTAAATGTATTAGTGTTTAAGGTGCCACAGGACTCCGGTTGTGTTTGCTGAAGCAGACTAACACGGCTACCCCTCTGAACAGAGGTGAAAGAGGTCTTTGGAGGATGATAGAAAAGAAGATTTTTCCTTGGAGTAAATGTTAGACATGATGTTTAATCAATAAATGGGAGTGAGAAGGAGAAGTGAGTTTTCTGTGTCGTTATCTTTATAGGAATAACCAAATATGTTTCTTTCATTTCAAAAAAAAATATTGCCCAGATTTTTCCAAAAAGCTCTGTATCCAATAGCTAACTTTTCAGAACCCAAACGAGAGTAACTTTTCCAAAGGTCTCTGCTCCCACTTAGGGACCTAAATTATTCACTTGAGACCTGCACTATTTATCTCAGTGTTGAGTGCTGACCACTGCTATAACTCGGGCTTCCTAACTGCAGTGTCTAACTGAAAGCCCAGCACCTCTGAACATCTGCCTCCAATTATAGATGCTGCTGGACATGTTGAACTGTCTGTCCCGAAATGTACACTCAAAGCTTTCTCCTCTTTTGAGGTGTATTGCCAGTTCGGAAAGATTTCCCATTTTACCAGACTAGAGCTCTTAAAAATAAAGGTCCCAGTTCTGGAAAACCCTTAGGTATTGCTCGCACCCATCTCTATCTAGTGAATCCATTAAGTATATGCTTGACATTGATGAAGTGATTAAATCTCATTGAATTCTGGGGGATTTAAGCACACTCTTCATTGATTTCCAGAATAGAAATATTTGCCTAAAATGGGAGCAGAAACTTTAAAAAACAAAAAACAACAACAACAAAAAACAAAACAAAAAAAAACACAACCAACCATTTGAAGGACTTGATCCTCAGACTTAAAGAAAGAATCACAACAACAGCAGACTTAGATCAGGCCTGATCAGTAATTACCCTAGGAGAACCCATGTCACATGGCAAATGACCATTTCCAAGAGACGTGTTGACTGGATGAAGGCCAGGCCCCACTCTCTGTCCAGCCAGGTCAGAGGCACAATAGACAAACCATCTCTCAAAGTTCTTAAATCACTAAATGCAGCAGGAATAGTTATCAGAGAAGAAATGATGGACTTTGTCAATGTTTGTGCAGCTGGCTCATATAACACAAAAATGTGGAAATAGGAAACCTGTCAAACAGACAGAATCATGAACCAGCAATGTAAATTGCCTTCTGCTAACTAATAGAAAATAGATGCATTCAACTCAAGCAGACAAAATATATTAATGAAAGCATGGAATTTGTTTGTTATTGCAGCTATAAGTGCAATTAAAAAGGAGATGTGATGTAACCACAATAAGAAATTAGTGAATAGGTATAGTACATTGTATTTAGAATGTTTTATATTGATGCTGAAACTGTACTGTTGTTAGATTACGTAATCTTTGCATGACCCTTGCTCTGTATACAGCAGGGGAATTCCACATGGCTAAAGAAACACATTCAACTGGAGATCCTTTAGGTATTCTCCTATGCTTGGCTCCTGCAACTATCTATCTATCTATCTATCTATCTATCTATCTATCTATCTATCTATCTAATTTCATAGTGTTACCCAATATCATATGCAATATTATATATAATAGTAGGTATGTTTAAAGAAGTATAAATTGTATTCATCTTAAGATCACCCAAAACTATTTTTAATTATGTTATGCTATTTAGCCAAGGGGAGATGTGAACTATTGTAATCTCAGAGAACAAGGATGAGACAAATAATTTTGCTAACACCTCACTAATGTGTGCTTTATAACAAGTTTTTACTGGTAGAGGATACTTCTAAGGTTTTGCCAACTTCTCAAATATAGTGGTGGCATAGATAATAAACTAGTTATACATGTGGTCTTGTTTACTTTCCAGTCTGTGCAAGCCTAGCAAAAACTTTCAAAAACATGTCAAAGGGTAAGAGATAAATAAATCCTCAACTCTAGTATAGATAGAGACACAATGAAGCTGAGATTTTAAGGCAGTCTGACCTCTGCACTGTTACCATGCAGATGGGTTGGTAATATATACAGACTTTCTTTCTCTGTTATGCCACATTTATATGTTACTAATAATCTTTTACTTGTAAAAGATGATTAAGCCGAGACATTTGGCATTACTGAATTCAGTCAAACCTGTAACATGTGGTAATGATTTAGGTCTGAACCCAGTATGCCTTAAAAGCCAAGTGCAGAACTCCCACTGATTTCACTGATGCAAATCAAGCTCTTAAAGGGGGTGGGGATAGCAAATTCTCTGAGCTTGTCCATTTTCCAAATGATTTTTATTTACCCATCTTGTACAAATATCTGAAGAACTAAATTCAGCTTGGGCCAGTAAATGCAGCAAAATGAAATTTCCTCTCTTGGTAACATGACATAACATGTCCCATGTTTGGATGGCATCTGTGTCATTAATAGTTTTGCTATTTATACTTTGGAAACTATTCAATTTGATGCTTTAAAATGTCATGTGATGGGAAGATGGATAAACTTAAATGCTGATCTGTCCCTTAGGTAAGATCCATTTTGATAGTGATAGCTATGGTTTCCATGTATTTGTCTGGCACATTTCTTCCACTGAAGGATCTCTGAAGATGTCACAAGAGTCATATGTGCATTATTTCCCCCACTGCTTTATCACAGTTGCCGCTGTGGTGAGGACAATCTGGGCTAATGCAATGTAGCCAACATGAGACACGTCAAGAGCTAACAGTTGAGCTGCCTCTTGAACCCTCTTTGGTCAAATCCATGGAGGACTGGTGCAATGCCTCCTCCACCTGCATCTTCCACCTGGTGGCCATCACAGTGTTCTTTGGAACTGTCTCATCCGTGTATTCACAATATTTTGTGTACTCCCTCACATGTTTGGACTCTTGCCTTCCCCTGTCCTGGGATGGAATCCCCAGACTCTCCCACTCTTAGGTTATCGCCTCCTGTGTATCTACAGGTGCTTCTCATCTGGTCCATTTGGCTGTGGGGCCTGCCAGTCTTCCCTTCGGGAGCTGTGATAAGTAATTAACACAGTGACCAGCTTTCTAAGAAAAAACACCACCACACACCTGTGTTTCATCTTAACAGCAAAAACATAGTGCAGCATGGGAGCAAAAGGATTTTCAGAAGTAAACCAGTCTATGTGCACAAGCGTCTCACCTAAGGCTTAAGAACCCCCGGAGAGATTAGCAAGGCCCTTCTGCCGGGCCCATGGCCATGTCAGCCTAGAGTCTAACAAGCAGCACCTGATAACTACCCCCACCCTCTCTAGAGATTTGCTTTTTAAATATTTCATATCATTTCACTCTATTACCACCTGTATAGGGGCTGATCTGCACTGAAAACTAACGTCAGTGTAGCTATCTAATGTCAGTGTCTATCCGGAGTGTGAAAAATCCACACACACTCTCTGAGAGATGTAGCTATGCCAATATATCCCCTAGCATACATGGTGCTAGGACCATGGCAGAATCCTTCTGTCAACCTAGCTACTGCATCTCGGGAAGGTCAATTAATGACACAGATTGGAATACCCTTCCTATCCCTGTTGTGAGCATCTCCACTGAAGTGCTACAGGTGCAGCACCGACCCTATGCGGCATTAGTATTTGAAGTATAGGTGCACCCTAATTTTGGGCTGGAGACAAGGTTTTGGGCACCATTTCTTAGTCTTGCTGCAATGTGAAGGATGGGAGAGTTGACCCATAACCATTTATGGCTCCTGTATGTGACATGGATAGTGAGATTAAATACGGTCTAGTTACCCTGGGTTCTTGGAATGATGTCATAGATACATGGATTAAGCCGGACTTTTAAGAAATTATCATGAGGGCAACAAAATATCTCCATTAGAATTAACCTGCTGGTAAACATGGCAGGAGTCATTAGCGGCTTCCTATTAATTTCTTTGGCTGATCTGTGATTCTTGTCTTTTGTGAAGGGGGATATATTATTTTCCGGGGTAAATAACACTGCCTCATCCACTTTCTCCATATCGTTAATGATTTTATTGACATCAGTCATATCCCTTGCATCGTTGTCTCTTTTCTGAACTGAACTGTTCCAATCCTTTTCATCTTTCCTCTTATGGAAGCTGTTCCATAACCCTGGTCATTTCTGTTACCCTTCCCTGTATCTTTTCCACTGCTAATATATATTTTTGAGATGAGCTGACCAACACTGCACGCAGTATTCTAGATGTGAGTGTACCATGGATTTATATAGTGGCCTTATGATATCTTCTTATCTGTCCCTTTCCTAATGGTTCTTATCATTTTCTTAGCTTTTGACTGCTGCTACAGCTAGATCAGATGTTTTTAGAGAACTGTCCACAATGACTCCAAGATCTCTCTCTTGAGTGGTAACAGCTAATCTAGACCCCATTTTGGGTGGATAGTTGTATGACTCCTCAGTCTGGGACGGTTCCTCAGATCCATCACATAATAAGAATGGCTCAGGTGTGGGAATCTCCCTCACATCCTCTGCAGTGAAGACCAATGCAAAGAATTCATTTAGCTTCTCTGCAATGGCTCTATCTTCCTTGAGTAGTCCTTTAGCACCTCAATCATCTAGTGCCTCCCATTCTTTGTCAGGCTTCCTGCTTCTGATGTACCTAAAAAAATACTGTTAGTTTTTTAGTCTTTTGCTAGTTGCTCTTGAAATTATTTTTGCAGCTGCCTAATTAGACTTTTACACTTGACTTGCCAGATTTTAGGTTCTAGGTGTATATTATATTTAATAGTTTAATATAATATAAAAGTAAAAAAAAAAAGAAATAAGGTTGAACCAAAACATTTTCGTTATTGAAATGATACATTTTTACCTTCGCGAAACAGAGTTTCAACCTTATTAAAATGAAATGTTTAGACAATATCAGAATGAAACCTCCTGATGGTCCCAAAGTGAAATTGTTCCAAATTGTCGTTTTTGTGGGAAATGCCAAAAGTATTGGCTCTCTCTTACAATTCCGAATGAAATGTGGGAATTTTCTGAGGAAGAGGGATAGCGGTTTCTGACCAGTTCTATGTCTAACACATAATTACCAATGTTTAAGGAGTGCTTGACTGACTGGATGTTGAATGGGGGTATGCCATTGCCTCCTGTGGCTATATTCCTTGCCTGCTGCACAATCGGCATGGGGGGGGGGTGAGAAGTTGCCCTTATTGACTCTGATTCTCTAATTCTCTCCTGCCTTGCTTCTTGTGCTATCATTTGGATCACAGTGACTACTAAAGAGAGGATCAACTATTATATTTCACTCAAATACCTAATTCTGGGGGAAAATAACACTGAATCAGAATGATTTCAGCCTATCTGCACCTCATGAAGAAGAGCAGCAAATATATAAAGTCCTTCAGAGAGAAATTATTTTAAAAGCTGACTAAATAAAGCAGATTGAATATAGAAAAAACAGTGGCTAAGGAAATGGACAATCTGGGCATCCTAGAAGTCAGGGAAGTCTCAGATTCTGGGGATACAGGACATTCTCCAGTCCATCAGCACAGCAAACAGGAAGCCTGGGCAACTGGCTGCCAAGGAAGATGGGGATCCCAGGGACCAGATAGGCTGGGGAGCCTGAGAGCTTGGAGGAACAGGGCGGCTTGCACACCCGCTCATCAGCCAGCAAGCATGTACCTGGCCTGGTAGGAAACCAGGCAGGAAGACCGGGCTTCCTGTAATGTATTATAAGTCAGTCTGTATATGTGTGGCCTCCTCCTGAATGTATCTTTGTGGCTTTGAAGCAGCCCTGCAAGTGGCCTCTCATCTCAGTTTCCCTTTGGGGTAACTCCAAGCTCTTCATTTCAGACTCTTACTCAAATAGCAGTCATCCTGGGGGCCAGTTTTCCAGGCTGCCTGCCTGGTGTGCTGATATGGGTAGGGAGGGGGGGGTCACTACCTGAATACCCAGGATTTGGGATCTCCCTGACTTCCAGGAAAGTACTCAGTATCATCCTATATTGTCCTGAGTTAGGATGACTCTTTTTTTTTTGAAATCTCAACGTTTTCCATCTGAGAGAAGTTCCATTTTCAGGCCAGCTCCTCTCACTTCTATTTATTATTAAATCATGAAACTCAGCCTCTCAGTTAGATTCAGTGAGGAATAATTTTCTGGTATATTGTCTTCCTCAAGGCATCCTTCACCTCCTTGTTCCTCAGGCTGTAGATCAAGGGGTTCAACATGGGGATCACAAGGGTATAGAAAATGGCCACCATTTTGTCGTACTCTGATGAGTTCCTGGATGTGGGTCGTAAGTACATAAAGAACAGAGCCCCATACTGTATGGACACAGCTATCAGGTGGGAGGCGCAGGTGGAGAAGGCTTTCCGTCTGCCCTGGTTGGAGTGGATCCGCAAGATGGTCACCATGATAGAAATATAGGAAACAATGATGACCGGGATAGTACTTAATGCAGCTACGGAGGCAAAGACGAAATGCACAGTGTTACCCATGCGCGTGTCAGAGCAGGAGAGTTTCTGGAGTGGGGAAATGTCACAGAAAAAGTGATCAATGATATTGGGACCACAGAAGGACAGGCTGAACAAAGAGCCTGTGTGCACAATGGCATTAATGGAGGCATAAATGTATGATGCCGCTACCAGCTGAACACAGACTTTTCTGGACATAATGAGCATGTACATCAGTGGCTTGCATATAGCTATGAAGCGATCATACGCCATCACAGCTAGAAGAGAAGCCTCAGAGTTCACGGAGAAGGAGTGAAAGAAAAATTGCGTGGCGCACCCAGCAAAGGAAATGACTTTCCTCTCTGCTAAGAAGTTCACCAGTGCCTTAGGGGCAATAATGGAAGAGTAAGTGATGTCTACAAGGGACAAGCTGCTGAGGAAAAAATACATGGGGGTGTGTAGCCGCATCTCGATCCTGATTAAAGAGATCATGCTGAGGTTCCCCGCTAGGCTCATGCTGTAGATAAGCAAAAACATCCCAAAGAGAACAGCTTGCAGCGATCTACTGCCTTTGAATCCTAGAAGGATGAACACTGAGAGTCCAGTGTGATTGCCATGCGCCATATATTCCAGATCCTGTTGGGGTAAAAGAAAGAAAAACAGCCAAGGTACAGTTTGTGATTCAAGATTTACCGAAGGGGACTGGGAGGTGGATACCACCATTGTGAAATACAGAAGAAAACCAAGAACAAAAGCCAAGTCTTGCTGTTCTGGTTGTGTGACATTTGCAAACTTAAACTAATTTCATGTGAGTCTGTATAATTGCCAAGATTTTACTCCTTTTGAAGAAAATTAAAATAAAATAGAAAGATCACTTCAGAATTTTCAGTCTGCATCCTTAGCAAGCAATGGCATTTACTAATATCTCTTCATGGCATTCTACGGCTCGGCATCATTTGAAAGGATGTCGAGAAACTAGAAAGGATCCAGAAAGGAGTGACAAAGGGATGGAATGCAAGCCATGTGAGCAAAGGCTGAAGGAACTGGGTATGTTTAGTTTGGAAAAGAGGAGATTAAGGACGGACATGATAGCAATCTTGAAATACATGAAACATTGCTATAAAAAAGTTGGAGAAAAGTTTTTTTCTCTCTTGCCGCAGAGGGCAGGACAAGAGGCAGATGGTTCAAATTCCAGTACAGCTGATTAGATTAAAAATCAGGAAAAGCTTCCTGACTGTCGGAGCAGTAGGACATAGGAACAAACCTGCCAAGGGAGGTTGTGGAATCTCCTTCACTGGAGGTTTTCAAAAGGAGGCTGGATCACTATCAGTCTTGGGTTAGTCAAACACAACAAACACTGCATCTTGGCTGGGGGTTAGACTAGAACACAACCCATGTGGTCCCTTCCAACTCTATGGTTCTATAAATCTCTGAACTCTGCAACAATCTGATATAGAGCAGAAAGCTGGATGAAGTGTTTGAAAACCAGCCTTACATTGCAGCACTAGCACCCTTCCATAATTAAATCATCAGTTAGGAACCAGTATATATTTATGACAAGTCAACCAAACTCTCACATTTGGAATAAAGTCCCCGAGTAAATTCCACAAAAGCAATTCTTTTGGAGATAACCAAGTTAATATTCGCAGAGGGGGTGTTTACATAACTAAAGGAGGTATGAATGAACAGCAGAGGTCAACAAAGGGAGGCTGTAGTTAAATCATGGTTGAAAGAAGCTCTGACACTTGTTCTGGCCCCTGGCAGTGGCATGGAACTGGCATAACTCAGCGGGGAATCAGAAGCAACACAAGTGGGTTTGGAAAAGATCACCATTCAGGAGAGAAACAGTCTACTGAACAATGATACAAATAAAACCCTTCTCTCTCTCTCTCTCTCTCTCTCTCTCTCTCATGTTCACTATGGCAATATCTGATCACCCTCCCACCTCGCCTGGTGTCAAAGCCCAGACTCCAACCTGAGCCTGAATGTCTACATAGCTATTTTTTGCGCTATAGCGCAAGTCACACAAAGGCAGAATCAATTGACCTGGCCTCTAAGACTCTCTGCAATGGGTTATTTTTCCTTTCTGCAATGTAGACATGCTTTGAAGCTCTCTTAATCTCTCTCATGTACCCAGAGTGTGTGGAGACACTGGGAGTTGGACTAGATGATCATAATGGTCCTTTCTGACCTTAAAGTCTATGAGTCTATGAGGACCAGCCTTTCTTTCTCCAAAGATATTTTGAAAGCAGAGACATTAAGCAGCTTCTTAGTGAATACACACCCGATAGCCACCTAGAACTCCACAATGAGATGCCCCAGTAGCAGGAAGTGTCGGTCAGACAGCGTCCAGGGAGACGTTTCCTTGGAATCCAAGTGGGTCCAAATGTGCTTGTTCTTCCACATCAAGCTAATGAGAAAAATCTGAAATATACACGAGCTTTTTATTTTCATTCCATTATCTCTGTGTATCCACCCTGAACCCGCAAGACCTTCCGTGGGAGCAGAGACTGCTGTGTTGGGGGAAGCCAGTGCTGCCCGTTCTGTACAGAACCTTCTTTCAGCAGAGAGAGACCATCTCTCTTTAGGGCTGCCAATATAGTATATTTCACCAGCAGAAAATCTGCTCAGAGAAGTTTAAAATGAAAACATTCGTTGTTCAAAAGCATGAACCTTATTTAAAAAAAAATAAAAATCCCTTGCAACTTGATTCCTGGCAAACAAGGAGTATTTTTATCTTTCTTTTTCCTTTCTTTTCATTTGAGGAGCGTATACAATAACTTAGCTCATTAAAGCACATTGGGCCAGATCCTTAGTTGGTGTAAATCAGCACAGCTCTATTGTGGTCCATGCTGCTATGATAATCAACAACAACTGAGGGTCTCTAGCCTCATATGTGACCCCATCAAAAAAAAACGTGTTGCATTCAGGGTATTTTAGGCTTTTTATCCCATTTTACTGCAAATTATATGAGAGATAATCAAAACAACATTTTGGTGGTAAAAGAGTCACCATTTTGAGAATAAGGTGGGGGGGAACTGTTTCTCATTGAAAAGAATGGATCTGGGTGTATTTACCAGGTAGCTGAAGAAAAGAAAACATTTATTTTACTCACATTAGTCTTTGTCCTGTAATATTAAAGCTGCCTGTTGCAAGAGAGACATCTCTCTTTCTTGGATTCAAAAGGAGTAATTAGAGGCAGGGCGTATTTATTTGGTCTGCTTGCATTTGGAGACAGAATCCCATAGAGCTGTCAATCTCAGGTCTGGCACAAAGGGCATCATTAAAATGCCCTTTAGGTCACATGGGAGCAGTAGATAGTGGGATTCCAATCTGTTGGCTTCTAACTTTGTTCAAGTTCTTTGAAGCACTGATGGTACTCTCCATCCCTTTCCCCTGTTTTATGCATTCCATAAATCTAAACCTTCCCTCAGGAAGAACTGCTTCCAGTCAGGAGTAAATGTTTACTGAAAATGCATTTTCTTTACATTTACTGAAATATTTTATAATTACTGAGAAAATAAGAATTGAGTAATTCATGACACTGGTATTTTGAGAGCCCCAAAATAGAAACTTTATAAGCAGTTACCAGGTAGAATGCAATGGATCAGGATTAAGATGCTTTTTTTTCTCCAGAGATGTCTAAAAGCCTGGGACTGGAGTGGCAAAAATGACTGAAGATCAGGATTGAGGGTCACTGGCAGACTCAGTGGTTCAGAAAGAGCTGCAATAGCATAGAGTGATGCATAGAGTATGGGATGAAGGGCATGGCTGGGGGCATATCTCACCCTATATAAGCAATAATGTGTGCATCTCTCTAGCAGTGATGATGAAATGGAATTTAAAAAATACCAGGATGATCATGTCAAGATAGAGACTAGCAACTTGTGATTCTACTACAGAAAATCATTCCTCATTTATCTACTATAATTCTTTCATTTTGCAGACAAAAGAGTGAATATGGGAGGAACCATCTAACATAATATACTTGGACTTTTTTTGACAAAGTCCTTCACATGAGGCTATTAAGGAAGTTAGGTAGACATAGAATATGAGGCAAAATGCTGTCACAAATGAGAAAATGGTTACGCAACAGAAAACAAGTGCCCAGATCCTCAGAGATACTTAGACTCCTAACGTCTGTTGATTTCAGTGGAAGTTAGGAACTTACCTACCTTTGAGCATCTAGGCCAAAGAGTAGAATAAACCATCAATTTCAACACAGCAACAGGTAAAATATGGGTTGACACAATGTTCCGCATTAGGACTGGTGGTGTTTCAAATATTTGTTAATGATCTGGTACAGGGGGCGAGCCGTGAGGTGGCAAAATTTGCAGATGACATGGAATTGCTTTGGTGAGTCTAGGCTGGGGAATGAGAGAGAAAACTTCAGAGGGACCTAGCTGAGAGTTGGGGGAACGAGCAGCTCAGTGGCAGGTGAAATTAACAGTTGACAAAGGATTTGAACAGCTCACGCACAATTCTGTGTTCTAAGGTCAGTAACTGCCAGTGAAACATTCTCTGGTGTTACCAGGAAGAGCTGAATGACAATTTCTCCCCAGTGAAATGGAAAGTTGGCAAATTCAGACCTGAACCATGGAAATACTGGAGCTTGTCACAAAACAGGGGAATTTTTACGCAGTAAATTATTTGTTGTTGGTTTTTTTTTTTAAAGAAAATATTAAACCCCAGAAATGTTCAGCCTAAAACTTTTGGCTGAACACCAAAAATGTCTATTTGCCCTGCAGCCTTAGGGGAGTGATTGTGTGGGTGTCTCGTGTTGCAATTCTCCTCAAAGAGCTCGGGGGTGTCTGGCAGGATTGTATCTCCCATTGTTCTGATACTGAGGTGCCCAGCCTATGGCTTGCAGTCCATATATGGGCTGCCAGAGCATTTTGTAAGGTCTGCAGCCTGCTTCAACGTAATCTACTGATGGCCAATTCAGGGGCACTGAAACAATTTTTATAGTGGGGCTGCTGGAAGCCATTGAACCAAACTGTAAACCCTGTACATGATGGAAACCACTTCAAGCCAGGGGGTGCAGCAGCAGCACTCCTGGGTCTAGCACCTATGGGCCAATTCATTAGTGTTTTGGTGCCATGTTTACATCATTTTAATTTACACATGTGTGTAAATAGACAATCGTGAACATAGAAACAATCCAAAGATACATGAAACAAGCTGAACTTAAAATATAAATCAACATCAGCGACTTTAAATCTTATTAAAATGTGTAGAATCTGCTTGACCCCCAGTATTTGGTTCATGTGGCCCTCCTGTGTAATAGGGTTGGGTACCACTGTAACCTGATCCATTAAGCTGATTTCTTATGGCCCAAATCCTTGGTAGTTAGGTGCCTAAATACTGTTGAGGTTCGGGGCCTATGTTCCTATATGCAGCACTAGTCAGGAAAGCAAAACTAACATGTCAGACTGCCTAAGGGATAAGACAGATTTACAGATTTTAAGGCCAGAAGGGATCATTATTATAATTATATATTACAATTAATATTGAGCAGCACTTTTTGTTTAAAGGTCCTCTCTTCTATATGCTTAAACATCAGATTGCTTCTTTGGATTAGATTTTCTGTTCTACTTCTCTGTTGAACCAAGAGCATTTCCAAGCAACCTGTTGTTACAGCAACGTGTGTAACCCCTGAGTCTGAACTCATGCGGCTAACCAGAGCCACTGCCAGTGCCGTAATTGCTAAAGGGCAAGTTTTGGCACCCTAGCTCGAGAGGAGCTAAAGTGAGTCTGCCTAACCGGGCTGGGAGGCGAGCTCCTAGCTGCAGTAAAGAAATACTCTGTGTGACTTAAGGTTAGGTCCACTTAATGTAAGGGTGTTTTACAGTTAAAACACTACAGTGTAAACATGACCTGCACTGATGGGAGAGAGTCTCCTGTTGGCGTAGGCAATCCCCCTCCTCGAGAGGCAGTAACAAGGTTGACAGAAGAATTCTTCCTTTGACCTAGTACTGTCTACATAGGACCTTAGGTTGGCCTTACTGCATTGCACAGGGATGTGGATTTCTGGTGTAGACCAGGCCTAAGATACAACCACACGCTGTGAGTTTATTCCCCTTCTTGGGGAGAAGTCATTGCCTGATAAGCTTTAACGAAGAGGAATAGCAGAAAGGATATTGTAATTCAGTTTCCTGAAAAATGGAACTGAGGTCTGCGTAGGCTGCATCTGGAAGCATGTTTCCTAAATCAGACAGACAGACACAAGTAAAGTTGTGCTATTTGATATAACATTATATAATATAATATTTTAATTATATAATATTATATATAATGTTTAATATGTTATAAAAGTTTAAACAAAACTAATTGTTATAACAATATTATTTGACATTTTCAGAGGAACTGGTAATGAATCAAAAATTTCTGAATATTAATTCTGTTGTAAATTCCAAAATGTCCTACTCCATAAATGTCAGAATTTCCTGCAGAATGGAAAGCCATTTTCTGACCAGGTCCAGTTAAAAAAAAAAAGAAAATTACACTCTGCCACTCCTTAATTCTATGAATTGCTTCACATTGGTTCAGAACCATTTGTAAATGTGCCAGGGTAACACAGTATGGTGAAACTGATGCTTCATTCCCCCTACTCAAGTAGCCCAGTAGCTCAGATGAATGAGCACTGGGAACAAACACAGGAGCTTTTCGCCACATGTCACAATATTCGTTTAATTCAGACTCACACCACCCATCTTCTAGGAAAAGAGAGAACATTGTCACTCCTGATTTACAGAAATGTACAGAGAAGATCAAACCCAATGCTTAAATGTCTGGAGGAAAGAGCTTGTGAGGAAAGATTTAAAAGAGCAAAGCATCTCTAATATACTCAGGACATTGGATTTAATCGATACAAAATTCCTCGAATCAACATGAAACAAAACTTTTTTTTACATTAAGACATACATTATATATTAAGACATACATTATATATATAAAGGAATTCTCAAATGACCATTTAATTAATTATAAAAAAGGAAGAGCATCAAGAGGAGAGACTGAGACAGCCTCACCCCAGAATTTCCTATAATCCAGTGGCTAAGGCCCATTCTTGTAATGTGGGGGCCCTAACTTCAAATCTTTTTCTCCATCTCAGGCAGAGGGAGTAACTGGTCCTGAGTATCCCACAGCCTCAGAGAGCGAGAGGCAGCAGCCTGGCAGCTGGCTGCAGAGGAAAGGCCTGATAGCAGGGAATGAAAAAAAGAGGTAGGCAGAGCCTGTTGCTCTAGCAGCATACAGGACAATGGCCTGCATGCAAGATGTGTGTGTTTGGACACACTACTGAGGGAACCCATTGCTACATATCTGTTGAGGGAGTCTCTTATGCTACACAATTACTGTGGGTGCTCATTGCTACACAGCAAGGATGAGAGTCTCTCCAATTAGAGCTGCTCAAAATTCAGTGAATTTCAAATTTCTGATTAAATGTTTTGTCAACGGGTCAAGTATCGGTGAAAAGAAGAGGATGCCTTTTTGTGTGTACGAGAGAAAAGTTTCATCAGCATTTCAAACACACCACAAGGTAGATCTGGTTTGAGGGGATTCCTCTTAGACTATGAGACATCCAGGGCTCAGCAAGGGCTGTTCTGTGAACAATCATCCTCCATCCTTCTGGCTCCATGGTACGTCTGTCTCGCCTATGTCATGGGCCAAACTGTGCTCTTGGTTTTCTCTGTGTGAATCCATCATAACTGCAGTAAAGTCCGTGGAGTTCCTCTGGATTTACCCTACTGTAGCCAAGGGTAGAATTTGATCCAGACAAAACTGTCCAGCTCCCCAGTGGATGTAAGTCAGAATATCTTTGTTGACCTATATGGAGCTATGTTGATTTATACTTGATGAGGATCAGGCCCTATGACAGAGTTATCTGAGTGTCTTTAGCTGTCATTTGGGGTTTTAGGCTTAAAAGCAGGAAACACTCCTTTAGTTTTGAGTCTATTTCACAACCTATTCCTGGAGAGAAGGGCTTCTCTATGTGAAGCATATCCATATTTCTGCAATGAGCACATCCCTTTGAAAGAGGAAAAAAGAAGAGTAAACAAAACACCCAGCAAATCCACAAGTGATTCTTCCCGGGAGAGATGAGGGACATTTTGATGATCCCATCAGTGCCTGGCTAGAGATTCAGAGCTCTGAGATGCTTCAGGGACTTTGCACTAATATGCCACTAAACCAGATATAAATTGTGATACAGCATGGCCAGAAGGCAGCAGGAGCGGGTTAGAAGGGAGCCTTATTCTCTGTAAGGGAAAGAAAGTTTGCTATAGATTAACTAGAGCACCTGACACCAATTAGAGCACCTGCAGTCAGTCACATGATAAAAAAAACCCTGCTTCAATCAGACAGTGTGGGAGTTGGAGAAGAGAAGATCGGTGCTGGAGCAGAGAACAGTTTGAAGGGAAGCAGAGGAAAGTTTGGAGGAGTGCTGCGGTGGGCTAAGAAGTCCAAGACCCTAGGTAAGGGGCACCTGGCTTGTGCAGAGGGAGGGCAGGAAGCCCCCACACGCTGAAGAGCAGGAGAGGGAAGTAGCCCAGGGGAAGGAACTGCCAGTTCAAGTGGTTCACCACTATCCTCAGGGCCCCTGGGCTGGGACCTGGAGTAGAGGGCAGGCCCAAGTCCCTCCCTCTCCCCTCCCCTCCTCAAGGACACTAGTGGGGCAATTAATATTGCAATTCAGGGGCAAGAAATGGCACCGTGAACCCCCCCTCAAAGAAGAGAATGTGCGAGACCCATCATCATAGTGCTGGCAATTTGCCACAAAACCTATCCATCATCCTGATGTGATCCATTTGGAACTGAGAAGCACAGTAGAGGCAAATTAGATCATTTATTTTGGATGTGGGGGAAAAAAAATCTCTTTCATTTCAAATTTCTGCAAATGGCTGCATTATTAGACTGATCCACTCAGAACTGAGATTTTTTTGGTACAAATGATTTTGGTTCTTTGCCCTTTTCTAGCTCAGCATAAGTTATACTGAAAAGGGAACCCAGCTCTTGAAAGTTGTCCATAGACAGAATGCAATAATGAGGTAAGTATGTGAGGTTTTGAGATCAGTTCTGGCATCTGCAAATGATAAAAGGAACATTGTAGAATAATAAAAGTGTGTTGTGTGGCAATAATATTGGATTTTTCAATGATGTTCAATGTAGAAATGAGGGGATGGGCAGGTGGAAGGACAAATATGTTTGTTTTAAATTCTCTGAAGTGTTTTTTATGCTGGATGAAAGCTGCCCTCCAGACAGAAGTGCTCACTGGCTTTTGCCAAAGCCCACTGGTCAGTGGCAGTTCTTCTGGTGAGTTCAATGGGCTTTGGATCAGGTTCCTATCTGCTGAGATGCTACTGTTTGGTTCCGAGTGGCGCAGGATTTCCCAGCACAACGTCACCTCAGGAAGGGATGGGGGTGTGATGTCTGCCAGGGAGAGAATTGTCCAGATTGTCAGCTACCAGCAGGTTGCAGCTGAACCAGAGGCAGACCCCGCCCTATGGAGCAAAGAGAAATGTGTCCCAGGGAGGAGCCCAGAGGAGGGTGATGGGATCTCAGAAACCACTGGGGTGGGTAAGGGTTCCTGTAACTCTGTAACACAGGAAGGCAGGGGGCTTCCAAGCATGGGAGGGGCTGAGACTGGCTCCTTTCCAGCAGAAGGTGACACACCCTCAGGATCTGGGGCAGGAGAGGTGTTGTCACTGATTAAGGAAACTCTCTCAGTTGTTAGCTGGCAGAGTTTTGAACCTGAACAGTGGATGGACCCTTTTCGAGGGAGCACAGAGAAATGTGTCTTAGCAGGGCACACAGACAAGGGAACTGGGGAAGGAATAGTGAAAATACAGGAATGTCTCCTCACTGGTCACTTGGGAAAGGATGCGCAGGACCTAATGGCCAAGTCAGCATCTGTGCACCCAGGCACTCAGCCCACGGCCCAGGTTTTGAGAGGGAACCGTGTGACTGACCTCCTGGACTTCTCAGGGACAGAGAAACGGGTGGCGGAAGATACCCCAGTCCAGGTCCCAGCTTTTCAGGATGCTATTTCTGATAAGTTTTTGGAAAGTATCTGTGTCTCTTTGCATCAAGATGCAACTCCAATGCCTGTGATAACAGAGGAGTTGAGACCAGGAAATTGCCAGGTGGTAGTTTGTGAGAATTGAAATGACCTGGCTGATGTGGGGAAGCCGGGTTTTTCACGAGCAGGAGCGGCTGTAGACATTTTGCCGTCCCAAGCACAGAGGGTCCACTGGTCCCGCGGCTTCGGCGGACCTCCCGCAGGCATGCCTGTGGGAGGTCCCCCGAAGCTGCAGGAGCAGTGGACCCTCCGCAGGCAAGCCACTGAAGGTACCCTGACTGCCGCCCTAGCGGCGACCAGCAGAGCTCCCCCCGTGGCTTGCTGCCCCAGGCACACGCTTGGAACGCTGGGGCCTGGAACTGCCCCTGTCCACCAGGCTGGTGAGACATGGAGAGCAGTGATGGGAAAGATGCTGGGAAAAGGTGACTCTGATCAAAGAGTAGATACTCTTAGCCCCGACAGCACAGACCACAGCCCTAGAGAAAAAGAGGGGAGGGAAGAACTCAGTGCTGGGAGGGGAAAACACAGGGTAACCCCAAAAAGGGAGCTGGATTTTTTGCATATGTACAGTCCTGGAGTTGGAAGACTGTTCCCCAAAGGGCCAGCAACATGCACAGCCATTGGTGAGCAAATGTAGCCTGAATCAGAAAGTAACAGGAAGTTGCGCAGGAGAGACCAGTCTAAGCACACAACACATATCCCAGGAGAAAGCAGAGAATATTCATGCACATAGATTGTTCTGCATGTATTTTTTTTATTTGTCAAAGACTTAAAACAAAAATGCACTCAAAATATTAAAGTGCTTGATTTACAGATCCCCAAGCTATTCCAGTTTATACAATCTCAGGATCTAGCTTCACCAGTCCGGATTACAAGAGATGTACATCTTTTGCAGGAGATCAGGAGAGGGTACATTTGTGTCTGGATGTGTTTTGTGATGGCTGAGTTGTTCAGTGCACTTGCGTTTGCTGTTTCGATGTGGATTGTGTTTCTGCTAATCTATTAAGGCATCTAAAGCTGGCACAGATGTCTTTTAGGTCTTTAAAGTCTAAAGACAATGAATAACATATGGAAGGCACAGGAAACTGCAGTGGAAAAAGCCTAAACTAGGACAAGAATATTCAGAGGAGGGCTAGGAAGTCAGACATAAGGATGTTCCCATGGCTGAGGTGCTAATCCTAGACTTGGTAGACCAGGATTCAACTACTTGTTCTGCCAAAGACTTCCTAAGTGATCTTCACAACTCGCTTTATCTCATTGTGCCACAGTTTCCCAATTGTGAAATGGGGATGGTCGTAATTCCCGACCTCACAGGGGTGTAGTGAGGCTAAATACATTAAAGGTTGTGAGGTGTGCAGTTGTCATGCTACTGAGAGCAGGTGAATGCCATGGATGGTGGATGCCCATCTCTTACTTAATTTCAAATGGATCCGTACATCTAATTTTCATAAATTCTTTTGAACAGCCCAGATGAGATGCTTCAAACAGCAGCTCCACGCTGGCCTGAATGCATTGGTTTTTACATAGGGATTAAACACAAAGCAGACCTGGGTTTGGGTAGAGTTTGGCTGATTAGTTAATCTAAACACTTTATTTTTTCAAAGATCACCTCTGGTTTAATTCTGCACTTCCATAGGTCCTTCAACCCATAATTGTCCAACACTGGGTAATGTGAGGTGCCATTCCACAGTGAGTCAAATCTTAAGCAAAGGCCCAGCCATTTATTAACTTCCCCACCTGGAAAGTCATGAAAATGTGGCTGAACTGGGTATGGCTTTAGTTAAAATCCATCTTTTCCCTATAAGGTTTTGTGCACATAATAGCTCTTGTCTTTAGATTGACTGGAACCAGAGGGCTATCAAGTAGCTAGATATCTGGCTTCCTTTAATTGCAAACATGAAAACCTCAGGAACAAACAGAGAGGACCAGGTTTTTACATATTTGGACCATTGCATCTCTCATATTCATTTTTGCACGTTAGGTTGCTGTGCAAGTATATTGAGTACTGATCCTGTGGGGAGCTGAAAGCCTAACCTCCATTGAGGTCAGCCAGGAAGAATGAATGTGCCCTTTGCAGGATCTAGATTGTCAGGACAGCATAATCCACAGAAAAACGGCATAGCACTAATTGCAACCCAGACTCTCACAGTGTGGCTATTTGTCCTGTCTCTGTTGGCCGGAACATGAGCAGAGCTTTCTGAGACTGCTGCTGTCTTCTAGTTGATGATCCTGGTTATTTTGGTTAAACAACACAGGCCTGTGCTTTGTGACTCTGCTTTTAATATTCTGATTTGGTGCATTGAAAAATCCCATATTTAATGTTTTGTTAAAAAAAAGAAGGGTGTGTTTTCCTCTCCTCTTAGTTGACATAAATTTATAATTGTTAGTTGCCTTGAAAATATCTTATCAGTCAGTTCAGAAAGTTGAAATACATGGAATACTACTTTTCATCCCTTTGCACTCTTTTAGCTGTCAATATCAGGTTTCAACATTTTCTTAAAAGGCCTGCTCCAAAGTACACTGTAGCCAATGGAAAAACTGCCTTTGGCTTCCATCAGTATTGGTTCAGACATTCATAGAGGGAGTGGGAACACTACATACCGAGGAAGTAGGAAAATATGAATGTTTTTCTATGCAAAATTGCAAGATGAAATTAAAAACAAACAATCAAAAACAATTTTCATTCAAATTGTCCATGGAAAATTTCAATTGTTTGACCTCCACCAACAATTATAATTTAAATAATTGGGAATGTTGCCGTGGTCTCTCATGGAAGCTGTAGTTCAAGTTCCTCATGTACCCATTCTTTTCCATAGGTAGGGCTCACTGCTTGGACTACATTTCCCATGATGCACAGTTCACAATCAAAACACTTCTGATTTCAGACAAAATGTATTAGATTACAGCCAAACTATTTTATATTATTTCCCCCGTGAAAACATGGAATTTTCCAAGGGAAATGAAAAAAATAAAAACCCATTTTCCAATTTAGCTTTACATATTAGTCCCCTATTAAATATTCTGTTTCGTATCTCGTTTCTGTGACAAGTGATAACACCAACCTTTACTGTACATCAGAGGAGCCATTGGAGATATTTTGAGATACCCATTGTTCTGTCCTCTCATTTCTCTCTTCTTTGGTCGCAGAGAGCATCTACAGGATAAATGGCACTAGGGAATTATACCACAGTGACTGGCTTCATCCTCCAGGGAATAACAGAAAATCCAAAGCTGCAAATCATCCTCTTCATGGCATTCTCCTTCATCTATTTCTGCACCCTGGTGGGGAATCTAGGGATGATCATGTTAATCCATGTTGATCCCCGACTCCACACCTCCATGTATTTTTTCCTCAGCAGCTTGTCTTTCTTAGATACTGGCTACTCCTCTGTGGTTGCCCCAAAGACGCTGGTAATCTTTTCCACAGAGACTAAAGACATTTCTTTTGCAGGGTATGTAGTTCAGTTTTTCTTCCTCTTTCTCTGTGCCAACACCGAGCTTTGCCTCCTGGCTGTGATGGTCTACGATCGCTTTGTAGCCATCTGCAAACCATTGCTTTATCATGTTGTTATGTCCAGGAGAGTCTGCATCCAGTTGGTGCTGGGCTTTTATCTCTATGCCTTTGCCAATGCAATAGCTCACACTAGTTCTTTATTTTGTCTGTCCTTCTGCCACTCTCATGTCCTTGATCATTTCTTCTCTGATATCCCCCCTCTCCAAAAGATCTCATGCTCCAACACTCGCGTTGATGAGCTGGAGCATTTCACCTTTGCAGCTATAGCAACCATTGTCACCATTGTGATCATCCTTGTATCCTACACATATATCATCTTTGCCATCCTGAGGATCCGTTCTACTGAGGGCAGGCGCAAAGCCTTCAACACCTGCGCTTCCCACCTGATGGTCGTTGCTGTGCTTTATGGGACTCTCTTCTTTATGTATCTGCGCCCCATCTCCAATGACTCAGCAGATCAGGATAAAGTGGTGGCCGTGTTCTATACCCTAGTGATCCCCATGCTGAACCCCCTGATCTACAGCCTGAGGAACAAGGAGGTGAAGGATGCCTTGAGGAGAACAATATATTAGAAAATTATTCCTTGCTATATGCAAATATGGGGACCTTTTTACTGATCAGTACTGAAGCACAGGCATGAGCTAGTTCTGAGTCATTACGTCAACATGCAGAAATATCCTTCATTATGTGATATACAGGAGAAGACAGTAAAGAAATGGAAACTTGAGCCAGATAATTCAGGAAGGCGTAATTTCACTTGATAACAATGTCCCGTAACAGTGTTGTAGCTTTTCCATTATGCATTGTTATGTGATGTCTGCAAGGATAAGTATCTTCCTCATTGGTTTCATTTGCTACCAAACTGTGTCAGCTAGTGTATCAAGAGACACAAAGAGATGATACCAAGGATGTAATTTTTTCAGTTTGCCACTCCTGTCCCCTCAGCACCCACATCCCACACCAACCACCACTTTACAAGGAAATAAAGTACATTGTATATGTGGAGGTATATTTGTATATAGACTGACAGATTGATGGTTATGCACAGGGCTGGATGGGTAGCTAGATAGATTGATGTGCGGATAGATAGACAGACAAACATCATTTTACATACACATGTAAGAGGAAGGACGACCCATTGGCCAACCTAAGGCTAATGAGGTCTGAGTTCAAGTTCCTGCCATGTGACCTTGATTAGGTCACTGAGAACCAGTTTTTCAATGCGGGTTAGGTGCCTTTAAGAATCTTGGTCGCATGGCTTGTCTACAAGTAAAATGCTCCAGAGGCACAGCTATATTCCTGAAGTGCTACAGTGTAGGCACTACCTATGCTTACGGGAGGGGTTCTCCATTGGTGCAGATAATCAATCTTCCCAAGAGGTGATAGCTAGGTCAACAGAAGAATTCTTCCTTGACCAAGCACTGTCTACACTGGGGGTTGGGTCGGCACAGCTACGTCTTTCAGGGGAGTGGATTTTTCTAATTAAAATTCCTAGTGTACAACAGGCCTTAGTCTCTCTGGGCCTGACATTCCCGGCTCTAAAATGGGAATAAGGGCACGCCCCTATCTCACAAGTGGTAAGTACATTGAAGATTGTGAGGTGCGCAGCTACTGAAGGAGCAATAAGAGTAGATAAGATCACGTATTGCACCAAAGTAGTCACCTCGCTGTATACTTACCGGTCTACATTTGAAAAGTGAGTACTAATTTTGGATTCTTCCATTTTTCAGTTCCCAACCTGAGAACACTTCCCAGGACTGGGTTATCAGGCAGTGCTGAGCACTTGCCCTCTAAAACCTTTCTAAGAGGTCTCAGCTTGGGCACCCAAAAATGGAAACACCCAATACTATAGCAGAATGAGAACTCAGCTATAGTTAAGGCTAGCTTTCTGCTTAACTGTGGTGTAGCTTTTAGAGCACTTAGAACAGTCAGATTGCCTCACAATTTGGAGTGTCTCATGGGGGCATGGGGCTCTGCTATAAACCCAAATTTGGGGCTATTTGATCACAGAGTTCTTGAGATACAGCTGTTACCCCCAAACAGCTTTTCTTAAAATTAACAGATTCTATACTTCCCCATACCCAACATTAAATCTACAGACTGCTCTTGTCTCCCGCCTCACGACTGACAACACCCATGACAAGAAAAGCCGACTGCCCTGCTCCTGACATAACCTACATCATTTGGTATTGGAATGATGTAGACGGGAACCTCAAAGGACACATACACCTGTCAGGGATGGTCCAGATAATACTTGGTCCTGCCTCACTGAAGAGGACTGGACTAGATGGACTATTGAGATCCTCTCCAGTCCTATATTTTTATGATTTACATCAGGAGTTCTCAACCTTTCCAGACTACTGGACCACTTTCCAGAGGTGGATTTGGTCTTATGTACCCCCAAGTTTCATGTCACTTAAAAACAACTTGCTTACAAAATCAGACATAAAAATACAAGTGTCGCAGCACACTAGTACTGAAAAATTGCTTCCTTTCTCCTTGTAATCATATAATTATAAAATAGATTGCAACTCTCCAGTTGAGAAACACAGATATAGTACATAGAGCAGTATAAAGAAGCCATTGTCTGTATATAATTTTAGTTTGTACTGGCTTCGCTAGCACTTCTCATGTAGCCTGTTGGAAAATTAGGCAGATATCTAGATGAGTTGATGTACCCCATGGAAGACCTCTGCGTACCCCCAGGGCTGCACATACCCCTGGTTGAGAACTATTGATTGATATGACTCCTTTACTTCAATCACACACACTGGCGGACTGAGATCCATATCGCATCATATCTCAGTCACAGCTCCAACTTATTCCTCTGCCATTCAGTACATCTACTGTACAGTACAGTGACTGCAGCTGGAGTGCAAGCAGATAATTCCCGGTGGTTATTACCAGCTCCAGTGGGCAGAGATACGGTTGCGTGGGCGTTTCCCTGAACTTTGTATTTCCTGGTTTTCACAAGTTTGAGTTTTGCTGAACTCAACATTCTGGAATGGCATGACCCATCATTGGGCAACCATAACTCTGTGCTAATGTAGGGTTTTTTTTGCCATTTATTCACTAGTTAGTCTGGAAAATATTGATGTAAAGCCTATGATTCTTATCTGTCTGTTGCATGCCTTTATTGGTTCTTGTCTAACACTGAGATTGTACGCCCCTTGGGGTAGGGAACATGTGAGTCTGATTTAGTTTTGAAACACCTTGCACATTGCTGGCTGCTCTGAAAATAATAATAATAATAATAAATAATAAATAATAATAAACATAAGTGTGATGCTAACATGTTAACTAATCCATCATGTCCTCCTTTTATTGTAGCATATAGGAATAGCGTGCTATTTCTTTAGTCTGTGGATATGTCTAGGAGGAGGGAGAAAAATTATTCTCCTTAACCTCTGATGATAGGACAAGAAGCAATGGGATTAAATTGCAGCAAGGGAAGTTAAGTTGGACGTTAAAAACAACTTCTTAATTGTCGGGGTGGTTAAGCCCTGGAATAAATTGCCTGGGGAGGTTGTGGAATCTCCATCACTGGAGATTTTTAAGTGCAGGTTAGTCAAACACCTGTCAGGGATGTTCTAAATGGTGCTGCCATGAGTGCAGGAGACTGGACTTGATTCCTGTGATTCTATGGTCACAGAGAACATACCATGCATACTGACATCCACCAACACCACCCAACAGCTGCACAGTGGACCCAGCAACAGAAATTCGACCAAACTAAATGAGACCCAGAGAAGACTAGTCTGTTATGTGCCACAGGCAGAGGACAGCAAAGACCGAGGTGCACCAGAGCTTGAGGCCTCTGTAATGGCAGGGAAATAAGTGAGTGAGATATACCCAGATAATCCTGGCAAGTGACTCACATTAGGAAGCTGCTGAGGAAGTTGAATCCCATCCCCCAGGTCACTGCCAATCTGACCTGGGGGAAAATTCCTTCTCAACCCCATATGTGGTGATCAGTTGGACCCTGAGCATGTGAGCAAGAACCAGTTAGACAGCCAAGCATGGGAGAGGAAATGCTTGGTGCCACCTCAGCGAACCAGCCCTCTCCTTTCAGGGTACCAGCTCCAACCTTGGCCAACCCTGATGCTTCAGAGGAAGATATTTAACAACAACAACAAAAAACCCCTACCAGAATATAATGGTGAAAAAATATCCCTTCCTAACCTCTGCTAGTGACCAGCTGAAAGCCTGAAGCTTTTGCGATAGGAACATAAGACATAAACCACAAGTGAACCCCAGGGCTGTTGATCCCTGCCCCCACCATCACAAGCAAACCAACATGCAACTCCATCATACAATCAGACTCATAATTCATCCCACTCTCTATTAAAGCTAATTAAGCGGCTTGCCCCCACAAGTCCTATTGGGAGGCTGTTCCACAACCTCCCCCTTGTGGTGGTTAGAAACCTTCTTATAATTTCCAGCCTGAATTTGTTCACGTCCAGTTTATATCCAACATCGTCCAGTAGTTTAAATAGCTCATCACGCTCCCTGGTATTTAGCCCCTTGATGTAGTTATAGTGCCTGATGTTAGCTCCCTCAACCTTCTTTTTATGAGACTAAAAAAGCCAAGTTCTTCCAGTCTCCTTTCATGAAGCTCTCTGTACCTGTTCTGGTTTAAATTAATCTTTCTTGAACATGATTGATCAGAATTGTGCACAGTATTCCAAATGACATCTTACCAGTGCCGTACAATGGCATTAATACTTCTCTCTCTCTACTGAGAATGCCTGTCCCCGTGGTTCTCAAGCTATTTACCATGGTGGGCCGCATATGCAGCTCTCTACGTGACATTTGGGCCGCATCCAGACAATGTATGTACTACCTGTATGGCCCCGAGGATGTCACATGGGCTGCAGCCATGTGCTGATTGGGCCACAAGTTGAGAATCACTGACCTAGCCTAATACATCCCAAGGTCGCACTTGCATTTTCACAGTCTCATTACAGTGGTGGTTCCCGGTCACCCTGTGATCAGCCCCACAGCTCGGTCTCTCTCCTTCTCTATTGCTTCCAGCTTGTGATCTACAACTTGCAGAAGTTCCTATTATTAGATCCTTAGACCTTTCACTTTGTACTATTCAATTTCATCCTATGACTGTCAATCCTGTCTTCAAGGTCAATTCAAATCTTTCAGTATAATATTCTGATCCTCCTCTGTATTGGTGATGCCTCCCAACTTTGTATCATCAGCAAATTTCATTAGCACATACCTACTTTTTGTTCCGAGGTCATTAATAAAAATATTGAACAAGATTGGTCCCAAGACCAGCCCTTGAGGAACTCCACTAGTAAGCTCTCTCCAGTCTGATCATTCATCTTTCAGCACAACCTGTGTCTTTCTCCCGTTTAGTCAATTCCTTTTCCACCTTACAAGGCCTGTTCTGTTCTCTAGTTTAACTAATAATTTCCCATGTGGTACCATGTCAATGCTTTACTAAAGTCCAAATATATTAGATTTACTGAACTCCTTTTATCTAAAAATATCAGTTATATTCCCAGAGAAGGAAATGCGGTAAGTTTGGCATGATCTACTTGTAGTGAACCCATGTTGCATTACATCCTCTTTACCATTTACCTCTCTGAATTTAAATATTCTGTTTTTCACAATTTTCTCTAAAACTCAGTTCCATCTGTCAGTCTCAGTTAGTGGCAGTGGAATAAGACTTCAGTGACCTCGTTGAAGAATTATAGAATTCATCAAATATCCAGAGTTTTCTATCCTCCTCCAGGCTCTGCAGCATACTATAAAGCTAGGATGCAAGGATGTATGTTTGTTTTCCCTTGCTTGTTACTATATTCTCCTCCAGATTGCTTTATAATTGCAGCCAAACCACAGTATCTCCATAATGGACCAAAAAGGATTTGATCCGATCTGAATACCCAAACTTTGAGTTATTGACCTTTGGGCCAGTAGTGAAATGGACTCAAGCCGTGTGACTGGCTGGACTAGAAGTTACTAGATTAGTAAGTGAAGTTACTAGATCACAGGCCCTGGTTCTCATGGGGAACATCAATCACCCCGATATCTACTGGGAGAGCAGTATAGCGGTGCACAGACAATCCATGAAATTCTGCACAGCATATGAATGTGGTGTGAATTCTGCATTATGCAATGAGGCAGAATTCCCCCAGGAATAATGAGGAGAAGAGGTGAGAATCAACAATCATGTCACTCAATACACGGCAGGAAGATGCTCAGATATTATGGTGATGTAAGTCTATAGAGAATAGAATCAGAAATTGGGGGGTTATTTTGGGCTTTCTTCCACCCAAATGTGGAAGATCAATTATCCTTGTGGAAAAACAAAACAAAACCTGGAATAGAAATAGTGGGCATATGAGTAAAAATCTCTCCTCGCACCCCCACTCCCAACAGAACAATATATCGGAGGGCAGTTATTCTGTACCCAAAAACTCTGCCTACAACATGAGTCTTAGTCACTTAACTGTACGATTCTGTCATCAAGAGATCTGAAAACTCCAGGGAATCTGTCTTGGCTTTATAAACTAGCAATAAACACTTCATCTTAAAAGTCCGTCCTTTTACTGATGTAAATCCTTCGACGCCTTTCGGTAAATGCCAGCTTTCATCAGCAGGTAGGTTCCACGGGGCTGTATTTGAACTAAGTGGGGATAAATAATGGAGTAAACTATTGTATTTTCCTGAGTTAGGAGCATCTTCTTTTTAATGTAACTCTATTTTATCTTATTTATTGGTTAGTCAAAGTGAAATGCAGCTAGCAGGCTGGAAAGCTGAAATAATAGGAAGCAAACTATGCAGAAATTATTCATGATGAGCAAGATTCTGATACAATCTCTATTGTTGGGAAGTAACTTAATCCTCAGATTGCACCATTCATTTACATTGGTTAATCATGGTGTAGAGTATTATGCAGCCTTAGAGCTGGTTGAAGATTTTAAATTATAATTAATTTATATAATTTTTAATGATAATTAAATTTTAAATTTTGTGAGAAATTTCATTTAGCTTCCCCATCACCATCATAGATTTTACAAAAAAAACCCACAAAAATAAAACAGCAGAGCCCCTCCTCTCTATGTACATATTTTGCGTTTAAAAAAATGTTATTAAAATCTGTAAGGTCTTAGGTTCCAGATTTCATCACACATTGAAAATATCCCACCCCAAATATTTGGGGTTTGTTTCCCTTTTTTTTCCCCTGATACATCAGAGGAAGTTAGACTAGACTACACTGAACATTTTCTGCAAAAAATGCATTTTTCATAAAAATATGATTTGGTTAAAATAAATTCAACCACCTCCACTCAACATGGATTCCAACATATCACATTCTGGTCCTAAACAAAACAAAGGGCTACATAGATGACAAACAGTTTTACAGAAGAGTTAGTAAACCCCAAAGTTAAAGGTACAGATGCCATTTTTAATTCTTTCCCCTTCTGCATATGCATTATTAGAGTTCAGGTAGTTTGAAGTCAATTGAAGTTTTGCCACTTGTCTTTAGTAAGATCAGGATTTAGTGCAAAATATAGACATATATGCAATTGAGATGAAAATTATCAATATATTTCTAACCAGTAAAGCAGAACTAAATGACAAACTCACTTTTCTGCAACACTGAAAAAAAGTGCATGTGGCTCTAAGTACAATGTATGTACTGGATAGCACGGTGGTAGTGCCACAGATAAGGCTGAGTTTGCTTCCACTTAAGCAGAAATTCACTGTAGTATGCTGAGGTCACTGCCTTTCATGTGGACCATATTAACTCATAGACTCATAGGTCAGAAGGGACCAATCTGATCATCTAGTCTGACCTCCTGCACAAGGCAGGCCACAGAACCCCACCCATCCAATTTTATAACAACCCCTATCCCAGGACCGAGTTATTGAAATCCTCAAAAATGGTTTGAAGACCTCAAGCTGCAGAGACACCACCAGCAAGCGACCCGTGCCCCACGCTGCAGGGGAAGGCGAAAAACCTCCAGGGCACCTGCCAATCCGCCCTGGAGGAAAATTCCTTCCCGACCCCAAATATGGCGATCAGCTAAACCCTGAGCATGTGGGCAAGAGTCACCAGCCAGCACCCAAGAAGGAGTTCTCCGCAGCAACTCAGTACCCATCGCGTGCAACATCTCCCCGCAGACCATTGAGCAGACCTGTCTGGTGGTAATTCAAGATCAATTGCCCAAATTAACGATCCTATCATAACATCCCCTCCATATACTTATCAAGCTTTGTCTTAAAGCCAGGAAAGTCTTTTGCCCCTACTACTTCCCTCGGAAGGCTATTCCAGAACTTCACTCCCCTAATGGTCAGAAACCTTCGTCTAATTTCAAGTCTAAACTTCCTAATATCCAGTTTATACCCATTCGTCCTCGTGGCTACATTAGTACTAAACTTAAATAATTCCTCTCCCTCCCTAACGTTAACCCCCTTGATATATTTATATAGGGCGAGCATATCCCCCCTCAGCCTTCTTTTGGCCAGGCTAAACAAGCCAAGCTCTTTGAGTCTCCTTTCATAAGGCAGTTTTTCCATTCCTCGGATCATCCTCGTAGCCCGTCTCTGAACCTGTTCCAGTTTGAATTCATCCTTCTTGAACATGGGACACCAGAACTGCACACAGTATTCCAGATGGGGTCTCACCAATGCCGTATACAACGGTACTAACACCTCCTTATCCTTGCTGGAAATACCCCGCCTGATGCATCCCAAAATCGCATTTGCTTTTTTAACAGCCGTATCACATTGGCGACTCATAGTCATCCTGCTATCAACCAGTACCCCAAGGTCCTTCTCCTCCTCCGTCGCTTCCAACTGATGCGCCCCCAATGTATATCCAAAATTCTTATTATTAATTCCTAAATGCATGACCTTGCACTTTTCACTATTGTATTTCATCCTATTTCTATTACTCCAGTTTACAAGGTGGTTCAGATCTTCTTGAATAGCATCCCTGTCCTTCTCCGTGTTAGCAATACCCCCCAGCTTCGTGTCATCCGCAAACTTTATTAGCACATTCCCGCTCTTTGTGCCAAGGTCAGTAATAAAAAGGTTCAATAAGATCGGTCCCAAAACCGATCCTTGAGGGATTCCACTGGTGACCTCCTTCCAGTCCGACAGTTCACCTTTCAATACGACCCTCTGGAGTCTCCCCTTTAACCAGTTCCTTATCCACCTTACAACTTTCATATTCACTCCCAGCTTTTCCAATTTAACTAACAGCTCTGTGTGCGGAACCGTGTCGAACGCCTTACTGAAATCTAGGTAAATTATATCTACCGCATTTCCTTTATCTAAGTAATCCGTCACCTTCTCAAAGAAGGAGATCAGATTGGTTTGGCACGATCTACCTTTAGTAAATCCGTGTTGCAATTCATCCCAATTACCATTGACCTCTATGTCCTTAACTACTTTCTCCCTTAAAATTTTTTCCAAGACCTTACATACTACAGACGTCAAGCTAACAGGCCTATAATTACCCGGATCACTCTTTTTCCCTTTCTTAAAAATAGGAACTACATTAGCAATCCTCCAGTCATACGGCACAACACCCGAGATTATCGATTGCTTAAAAATTCTCGCTAACGGGCTCGCAATTTCACGCGCCAGTTCCTTTAATATCCTCGGGTGGAGATTGTCCGGGCCCTCCGACTTCGACCCATCGAGCTGTTCAAGTACGGCCTCTACCTCAGTTGCAGTAATATCCACTTCCATATCCACATTCCCGTTTATCATCCCTCCATCATCGCAAGGTTCCTCACTAGTCTTATTAAAAACCGAGGCAAAGTACTTGTTTAGATGTTGGGCCATGCCTAGGTTATCCTTAACCTCCATTCCATCCTCAGTGTATAGCGGCCCCACTTCTTCTTTCTTTGTTTTCTTCTTATTTATGTGGCTGTAGAACCTTTTACTATTGGTTTTGATTCCCTTTGCAAGTTCCAGTTCAATGCGGCTTTTAGCCTTCCTCACTTTATCCCTACATGTTCTGACCTCAGCAAGGTAGCTTTCTTTACTGATCCTGCCTTCCTTCCACTCCCTGTAAGCTTTCTGCTTTTGTCTGATCCCCTCTCTGAGTTGCTTGCTCATCCAGTTTGGCCTGCAACTCCTGCCTATGGTTCTTTTCCCCTTTCTCGGGATGCAGGCTTCCGACAGTCTCCGCAGCTGCGACTTAAAGTAATTCCAGGCCTCCTCCACATTTAAATCCACTAATTCCTCTGTCCAATCCACTTCCCTAACTAATTTCCTTAACTCTTTAAAATTAGCCCTCGAGAAGTCAAAAACCCTAATCGCAGATCTACATTTGTTTATCCTTCCATCTAGTTTGAACTGAATCAGCTCATGATCACTCGAACCAAGGTTGTCCCCTACCACCATTTCTTCTACGAGGTCCTCACTGCTCACCAACACCAAGTCTAAAATGGCATCCCCTCTCGTAGGTGCTTCAACTACTTGATGAAGAAATCCATCCGCTATCACATCCAGAAAAATCTGACCCCTATTATTCGTGCAAGTACTCGTCCTCCAGTCTATATCCGGGAAGTTGAAGTCCCCCATAATCACACATTTCCCCTTTGTGTTTACTTCATTAAAGACATTAAAGAGGTCTCTATCCATATCCCAATCCGATCCCGGCGGTCTGTAGCACACCCCAAGCACTATCTCAGGGGAAGCTCTAGTTGCTTTTTTACCCAGCGTGATTTTTGCCCAGACGGGCAAACTCCTTGTTTCTTTGTACTCCCTTATTAATCTGTCTGTGTACAGCTGTTGCCTCTGGACATATTTAAGCCACGTCCTCCTCATAGTTACAGCACTACACTCTAACTAATGAATGAATTTTCTGAGAATTTGCTAGTGCATCTGTTAATAAATTTCTGTGTTAAAATTAATTTAAAAAATATGTCCTTTAAAAATTTAACACAGTATCAAATTATTTATTTCTCCCTAAATAACCCAACCCAGGTCCTCCCTACTTCAATGGAAATTATCAAAGTCTTGGATGGATCTGGGGCAATGGGTGGTTTCTGAAAAGAACTTTTTAGATCTTTTTCCCTTTTATTTTACTTAACTGAAAATGCCCCCTTCATAGTAAAGTGTATTAACAAAACACTATTGATAGTGGCATAGTCTTTGAAACAATTCACATAATAATTTATTTCTAAATCACCGTACATGCAAACTCATTTTCATTAGCACTCCATGGTATTATATTTCACATGCTCAATGTTGTTTACATATGAATTTTAGTATAATTTTCATGTGAATGGTTTTGAGGGACACTAAGCCAAATTCTGCACCCTCTACCACTGGGTTATTTTGAGAGTAAGTGCATTAACTACTGTGCAGTCACAATGGATTCAAACAACTTTTCGATTGAAGGATTTAGATTTATTTATAAGAATATACTCAGGTATGCAAGGTGATCATACAATTGATGATGCTTCCGTAATGCATATAAGTGACAGTTACTGTGTTAACCAACAAGAGGCACTGAACTGGGACTCTCTAGAATGCAAGCAGGAGTGTCTACAGCTTGGCTAAAGTGCCAGCCATTGAAGCAATGGGCTATAACAGAAGCACATCCTCTGTACATCAGGCAATGAATGGGACACACATAATGCATTCTAACCAGCGGGTTACAGACATTAAGGTCATATGTTGCTATGCATTCCACAATGTTTTGTCTACTGCCTACTCTATGAAGAACTTGCAGCTATTGCCAGCACTCACAGGGAGATGGGGCACTCAAAAGCCCAGAGTGCTGAATAAATGTAAATCAGTTGCTATAAGCATCATGATTAATTATTTTTCCCTGCAGATAACAAGGAAGTTAACACGAATGACTGGATACAATCACAGCACAACGACCAAGTTCATTCTCGTTGGATTAACAGATCATCTGGAGCTGCAGGTCCTGCTCTTCATCACATTTTTTCTCATCTATCTCATTACCCTGATGGGGAATATAGGGATGATCTTGGTAATTCAGATCGACCCCCAACTCCACACACCCATGTACTTCTTCCTCAGCAACTTGTCTTTCTTAGATGTCTGCTATTCTTCCATCATTGCTCCCAATATGCTGGACAATTTCTTAGTGGAGAGCAAAGCCATTTCTTATAGCTGGTGCATTATGCAATATGGCTTCTTTGTTGTGTTTGTCACCACTGAGATCTTCCTCCTGGCTGTGATGGCGTATGATCATTATGTGGCCATCTGTAACCCACTGCTCTACATGGTCACCATGACCAAGAGAGTCAGCATAACGCTGGTGGTTGGATCATATTTCTCAAGCTTGATTAACTCTTTGATAAACACAAGCAGTTTGCAGAGATTATCCTTTTGTGATTCTAATGTCATCAATAACTTTTACTGCGATCTCACCTCTCTCCTGAAACTCTCCTGCCGTGATGTCTCTGTCAATGAGAGGCTACTCTTTACCTGTGGCAGTTTGTTTGAAAGGAGCACATTTCTGATCATCATCATCTTGTACATTCTTATTGTAATTGCAGTGCTGAGGATCCATTCTGTCCAGGGCAGGCATAAAGCATTCGCCACCTGCCCATCCCACCTGACAGCTGTTACTATATTCCATGGGACCATTTTTTTCATGTATTTGTGACCCAGTGCCAGCTACTCACTGGACACAGATCAAATAGCCTCTGTGTTCTATACAATAGTGATCCCCATGTTGAACCCCCTGATCTACAGCCTGAGGAACAGGGATGTGAAATGTGCTGTAAGGAAACTGCTAAGTAGAAAAGTGATTGTTACTCAGTGAAAATCTAGCATAACATCCTTCAGAGTAACTAACAGGGAAGGGTGGTAGAAGAAATGGGTCTATGCTGGGATGGAATCAAGAACTCCGTGACAGCAGCATCACCAGAAACAGTGTAAAGGCTCTTCCAAATGACAGATGTGTAAGGTGTTTATCAAAACCACACAATGTGCATTGCATGATATAAATTCACTAACGCCAATTATATCACTTAAAAGTTCTGTGCTATCAGATCCTGAGTAGAATAGCTTGTATCAGTCTGCTCCATTTTTATTCTAAATAAATAAAACACCTTTCATGTAACCCCAACCTTCCCAAGTGCTCAGCCCACTCTCATGGTTAACTGGATGGTGTACCAATATTCCTGACCCCTACTGGGTGGAATCAGAGTTATGTTCACAGTGTACAAATAGAGACGTTAGATGTAAGCCTCAAATACACTTTTGGAAGGTTGCAACATAACACTTTTATTTCTTTAGAATTCAGAACAATAACATACAAGGACATTGAAACAGAGAGAGAAAAAGCAGGCTGCTCCCTAAGGCTATGTCTACACTGCACACTCCTTGGGGTGGCATGTAAAGCTCCTCACCTGGCATGCCTCCTAACACCAGTATAAATAGCAGTGTAGATGAGGAGGCATTGCTTAGATGAGTAAAGACACAACTGAAACCATAAGGTATGTATCCTGCGTGGTTCTGTACATGCCCAGCCACTGCCTCCTCCATCTACACTGTTATTTTTAGCAATATAGTGTCACTCTATGTCACTGCCACTTCACTGCCAGAGACTTTCACCTCCACATCTAGCTACACACTGCAGTGTGGACAAAATCTGCTTTTCACTGCAAGGTACCTACACATACCCTACATACCGCCACCAGTGCTGTGCAGTATAGACATACCTTAAGTCAGAGAGGCAAAACTCATCCCACCTTGTTCTAAGCTCTCTGCAGAATGTCTCGGATCATAAGTTTCCTTACAGAGCCTCCTCGCTCTGGGTCACCACTTTTCCCAAGGGCAGGACACACAGCCTCAATTGCTCCAGGACTGGGTGGTGGAGCTCCAGCACCCCCTGTGTCCCATTGTGAGCTCCTTTAGCAACTCCACCTTAGTGCAGACTCCCATGGAGATTTTACCTTCCTATGGAGTGATGCAACCCAGCAAGTGTTTACAGTGACACGAGGCAGCCTTTGCAAAGTGAGGTAGCATTTTGTAGTCACCTGGAATATTGCATGAGCAAGACCTGAGGCTAGCAGAGGAAAACCAAGCTTAAGAGAGAGCCCAGTTTAAAAATAGAATCAGGCAGGTCATAAAAGTATTTGAAGAGCAATTAGCAAAAGACACAAAAACAGAAAATTGTTTTTAAGTACCTCAGCAGCAGGAACCCTGTTAAACAACCAGTCAGGCCACTGGACAATTGAGGTGCTAAAGGAGCACTCAAGGAAGATAAAGCCATTGGGAAGAACCTCAATAATTTTTTTGCATTGATCTTTACTGCAGGACCAGAGGGTATTCAAGCACGAGTTCTGAAGAAACTCAAATATGAAATTTGCCCAACTACTAACTGTGGTATGTAACCTATCACTAAAATCAGCCTCTGTACCAGATGACTGAAGGAAAGTTAATATAATCCTGGATTTCAAAAAATAAACAAACAAACAAAAAAACCATACAGAGATGATCATGGCAATTACAAAAGTAAGCTTAATTTCATTACCCAGGCAAATTGGTTGTAACTATAGTAAAGAACAGAATTATCAATTACATAGATCAAAATGATTTGTTAGGGAAGAGTCAACATGGTTTTTGTAATGGGCAATAATGCCTCACCAATCTATTAGCATTCTTGGAGGGGGTCAATAAACATGTAGACAAGGGTGATCCAATGGATATAGTGTACCCGGACTTTCTGAAAACCTTTGATAAAGTCCATCACCAAAGGCTCTTAAGCTAATTAAGCAGACAAGGGGTAAGAGAGAAGGTTCTGTCATGGATCAGTAACTGGTTAAAAGACAGGAAACAAAGGGTAGGAATAAATGGCAAGGTTCCATAAGGAACTGTATTCAACGTGTTAATAAGTTATCTGGAAAAAGGGGTAAACAGTGAGGTGGCAAATCGTGCAGATGACACAACATTACTCAAGATAGTTGAGTCCAAAGCTGATTGCAAAGAGTTACAAAGAGAATTCACAAAACTAGGCGATCAAAACTTTGCAATCGGGCAAGGAAATTCAGTGTCGATAATGCAAAGTAATGCACATTAGAAAACATAATCCTAACTATTCATACAAAATGATGGGGTCTAAATTAGCTGTTACCACTCAAGAAAGAGCTCTTGGAGTCACTGAGGACAGTTTTCTGAAAACTACATGCAGTGGTGGTTCAAAAAGCTAACAAAGTTAGGAGCCATTAGGAAAGAGATAAACAATGAGACAGAAAATATCATATTGCCTGTATAGAAATACATCTTATCCTTAGTCCCTGAAAACTTTATGCAGTTCTGGTTGCCCTATCTTTAAAAAAATGATATATTAGAATTGAAAAAGTCCAGCAATAAAAATATCCAGAGTTCAAGCTTTAATTTTTTTGAGAAAAAGCTGAAATTTTCTGCTAAATCGGTTGATGCATAAGAATTTGTGAATGTGTGTAAAAACTCCATAGGCCAGGGGAACATTTCCCAAAAGCTTTAATGGTGAATAACTTTCTTCTTCAGAGAACTGCAACTTTTCAAAATGGCCACCAGCTCTCATCATTGTCAACAGGAATGAGACTAAAGCTGCCTTTAAGCAGAGATCCTCTTTCAATATGAACACCATCTGCCATTATTTTCAACAGCAGTAAAGTCAAGCTGCCCTTACAGAAGCTGGTGGCCCATTTCCCCAGCACAGAGACACATTATCTTTCAAAGTCATATGCACCTTGCTGTCCTCGAGAACAATAGAATATGCAAGCTGTTTTGAAAGAGGGCTGTTCCACTTCAGAAGATATCAAGAGGTAAAGGCCAATTCTGTATTGAGACCATGCTGCCGAAACCTCTCCAGGTTCAGATGTGGTACACATGCTGCTATCGGTTCTCCAAAAAGAGACGTATGTCACCCGAATAGATGACACTGTATGGATCCACAATGTCCCCAGCTACATCACTGATGAAATGTTGCAAGGTCAGGGGATTCACAGCAGGGGGTAATGGTTTCAAACTATCACTTTGTTCAGGAACCAATTGTCTAAACAGTAGAGTAGTAGAGTCCTACATTTCTTCTTCCCAAAAAGGGCCTGGGCACCCCTGGGAAATGCTTATTTGCTCATAAATTCTTAGGACTGGTTTCCATGAATGTACCCACGGAGATCCACTAATTCTGGTTCTAACAATGCGTAAATACAGGTGAAAGCAACTTTCAACCAAGATTGTAGGTCAATAGGGCAGTCATAGTCCTGGTGCAGAGGCAACGAGTCCACATTTCTTTCTAAGGTATCCATGTAATCTGCGTATTTACCAGGAATGCCGGGTGTCTGAGTCAAGAATGGTGGAGTAGCCTCAGAGGCAGAGATTGGTTAAAGGAACCCCAACATTTTCGGTCATTTCCATTTCACAACTCCAGTAGGGGCATCACCGGGCCAGGCTCATGTAGTGAGGCCATGGTTCACATATGGTGTGATGGGTCCCCTGTTGCATATGGGCCACTTACTTGTGGAGAGCCTGATTTTCTGCAAGAAGTTGCCCCACCTGATGTCACGTGCTGCATCTGATAATTAGGTCCAGTGGTGGAGCGTAGGTCGCAGCGAGGTGCAGGATGGCACCTAGGCTAAGAGTGGTGCTAGAATTAAGGTCCAGGGACACACCAGGATCAAAACCGATATCAAAGTCCATCGACAAAGCAGAACCAGATCTAGAGCCAGTGTCCAAGTCCAGGCCAGAGGTTGAAACCGGGTGGTCAGACTAAAGATCAGCCAAGTCCGTGTCAAGCCAGAGTCCAGATACAGGCCGAAGGTCAAAGCCAGGTAGTCAAAATCCGAGAAGCTGGGGAAGATCAGGAGGAGGAAATGCTGGAGCGGGTGGGTGGAGGGCCTGGAGCGAGGCTAGAGAAGGGCTAGGAGAATATTGAACCGGGGTTCATAATCCAAATCTGGAGCCAAGAAGGGTCATGCCAAAGTCACAGCCAGAGACTGGAGCCAAGGGTCAAGTCTCAGTCAATAGTGAAGAAATGGCAGGGCAGGGCAGGACAGGGCAAGGCAGGGCAGGGCAGGACAGGGCAAGGCAGGACAGAGTGGTACATGCAGGCAGGAACCAGGATGATTTATAGGTACTCCTAGTTACTGCCCACCTGGAGCCCTGGAGACCCCTCATTGGGGGACTCCCTTCCTAGCAATAAAAGAAGGACAGCAGGATGACAAAGATATCTCTGACCCTGGGGTCCAAGACAAGGGGAGCTCCCGTCCAGGCTGTGTGCCAGGACCCATCACCCTCCCTGTTCATTTCACACTCAGAGACCCCCTAGTCAGAGGGGAGAATAAGGGCAGAAAGCGAAGGTGCCCCTGGGGGAAAGGGTCTCGGCTGGGACCCAGTTCACTTCCCAGATCTACACCCAGGATTGTGTGAGCCACCCCTCCCAGATTGCAACGGCTATTGAGCATAACCCCTGGTTCTGCGGATGCTCTCTTTTTCTGGGCCAGCCCCACAACCTGATTCTTCCAAACCAGTATCTGGCCTGGCCCCAGCTCCGGGGGTCGGGGTGGGGCAGGGTGTTCAGAGCGAGGTGCTCGGCCTTGGTTTGGCTCAGTGCTGTGGGCTCTATGGCCTCTCCCCCCAGCCCTCCCCCCCCCAGGCACAGTGAGACAGAGCAGTACCTGCGGCAGTGGGTGGGAGCAGGTCATGTGAAGTGGGGGAGTCTTCAAGGCTGCCCCACAGAGCACAGCCCCTGCAGGGCTTTGGGGACCTGGCACAAGCACCTGATGTTAAACAGCTCGGCCATGATGTTGGCTGTAATGTCCTCCTGTTGCAAGGGAACAAGGATCAATCAGAGACTCGGACACCCACGAGAATGAAGGGTATTAATGGCACCAGCAGCCAGCAAAATTTCCTCCCTACCCCTCCCCATGTCTGTTTTATTTATTTTCCAAGAGACGAACCAAAAGGAGAAGAACAGCATAAGGCAATTTTGTTGCTAGTCTTAGTCTCTGCTCTCTGGGTCTTTCCTCCAAGGTTATTGCCAAACTCTCTCTCTCTAGCCGTCCTTGCTGCTCCTTCCTTTCTCTACAGCTCCTGCAACTCTCTCAGCTACTTTCTCTTCTGCTCCCTGCTGATCAGTAAATGAATCAGCTGATCCCTGTTCAGGTGAGCCTTCTTGGCCGCGAGGATTGGCTGAGCTCAGGCCTTCAGTCTTCATAATGCCAAGCCACCCCATGATAGGGCTATTTACAGGGACAAGCCATAATCGAAAATCTGGTACTTTTCTACATCACCTCCCTCCCTCTCTGTTTTACCAGTACAGCTAGCACCAATGCCACGTGTGTTTCGTTCTCCCGTTCCATTCTTCGTGTGTTTACATATTGCTCCTTCTGCATGGAACACCCTCACCACACAAGTTCCCCAATCCATCACCCTTTCTCTAAAAATAATAATAATAATTCATAATAAATAAATGACTATTCTTCAAAAGAAAGAAATAAAGTCCTAGTTCTTACATATCCTGCTTTCTTTGTATGTGTCAGTCTTCCTTAGATCATAGGGGCTTTGTATTAGGGAGTGTCCTTACTTTCTCTGTCTTGTAAAGTGCACACTAGTGACACTGACCAGATAAATAATGGAGACATCACACACACAAAAAAATAACCAAACCCTTCATCATAAAGACTGTTCTCATCAGTAAAGCAAGCTATAAACATTAGGAAACACACAGAGGACTAAAAGGCTGCAAAGTGAAGCACTCTCAAGTTAGGAAATACCAGAATGAGCATTTCCTATGCAACATTAATTCTGCAATAAATGAAGCAGGGATCCTATTGACAACAGACTCCTTCAATACACAGCCCCAGAGCAGAAAATCCTGTGCTCTGAATAAGGAAGGGGTCCTGTGGAGAAAAAAATAATATGGGATCGTGTCATTAAAGTCTGTATCATCATGCAAATGCACAAGAGGTCTGAATTAATGATGTCAGAGCAACATTTATTTGGACATTTGCTAACCTGAAAATGCTTAACTTTGTAAACATTTAATCCTTTTAAAAACCTTGACTTTGTATTTCCTAATTATTTTATGGTTTAGTTTATTGATGAAAGCAAACTTAAGTAATGTTAATCAAAGGGGTTTTTGTTTGTTAATTTCCTTAGTTTTTAATAGAAAGAAAATATTTTATATATGTGCTATTTAAACAATGAAGCTCTTACTCATGTGTTGTTTCAGTCTATATTTTATTGCCATTGTTATCTTGGTGAAAATCCCAGTTTTACCGCTCAAAGCTGTGCTGATCAGAGTATTGAAAGCAATTACATTAAACTATATTAAAATAAAACTCATTTTATGCAACTTCAGTTTCAGTGAATGTTCTCAGCTATAACCCCTAATGTGTAAGAAGCAGATAAACAATATCCAAGGAAAAGAGCTGGAATTTTGCATCTTGTTTTCACCTAGGCCTTACTGAGGATAGTAGCAAGCACCTGCCCTTTGCGAAGGAACACAGAACCGTACCACAGCACAAACCCCCACTGAGCATAGCAGGGGGCGGTCCTGGTTATCCAGATCTGGCCATTTCATTACAAACTTCCTTTCGGTGATGATGTTCTGGTAACAAGGGGGAAACCAGTTGTCAAAGGTACCTGTTGCCATGGCAGCCAAGGTGCTAGTCATTCTCCAATAGTATGAAAATGAACCGGAGGGAGGGAGTGCTGAGTAGTGGGTTATCTCTGATGTCACAATGCAACTGCTTAGGCAGCTCCAGTGGGCAGCAAATGTGTGGTGTATATGTGTGTTGGGGGGGGGGGGCTTTCCCAGTGTTCCTGTTTTCACAAATTTCCTGAAGAAGCCAACAACATAACTACACAGAATATACATTAATGATGATTCCACCCACATGATAATTAGTTGCTGACATTTAATTCAAATCCTGCATGGCATGCTTAGAAACAAGGGTTCCAAAAAAGGAGAGACCTCGTTAAACAGAAAATGTTGATTCTCTGGTGTATTTGTGGTTGTATTAAAATTGAATACTGTAACTTTAAATCTTGGGCAGGATTCCTGGACATGCTTGCATGCTAGGGAGCTTGGTAGGGCAGCACACAATCGGGGCGTAGCAGCAGCCAGTCAGCAGGTACCCAGTGAGTTGTGCCTCTCTGTTATAGGCAGTAGCCTGAGTTCTCTCCCTCTGAGTTTTGGGTTCTTACGTGTTATTGTTCTGGCTCCTAAGAAACAAATTAGCGAGATTTTGCGAACGTCCAGCAAGAATATTTTGTTTTCTCTAACTTGTCTGCTTGTGTGCCACAAAACATGAAAGGCACAATCTCATCCAAAATAAAATAAACTTATGAAGCCAAATGTCCTTTTGAAACAAAAAAATGGAACCATTTCATTCTGTTAACGTTGATCTTACTGAAGTACTTCACTTTTCCTTTCCACTGCACAGGTAGGGGTCTAATTTAAGTTTCCCTAAATTCATGATTGGAATAGTGAAGCAAAGCCTCACTAGAAGCCAAGCAGCTCGGAAAGAATGGGATGATCACAATACAGTAGAACCCTGTTTATCTGACCCTCCATTATCCGGTTCTCTGTATTATCCCAACAACCAGCGCACACAGATCCAGAAGTGTGCAATCTCTCCTATGGTCCCTAGATGGCGCTGCAGCCTGGCACTTTCCCATTCACCAGCTTATCTGACGTTTTGGTTAACCAATCTGGCCCTGGTCCCAACGGGATGGGATTAAAGGGGTTCTGCTCTCCTTGTGAGCGATCATTTGATGCAGGGGATCTGCTGCTGGTGTTATTCCTTGTGGAAAAGTACAAATTGCAAAATTGATGGGAGGGGCCTTCTGAGGTGCTAGGAAGGGGTCACGCTGTTACCTGCAATGTACACAGGCCCAGCAGCAGGGACACACCTCAGACTGTGCATATAAACAGGTTAAAAGTGCATCACAACAGTGAAGCTGTTGTCAAGATGATATTCTGTGCAGAGGATTGTAAGACAGCCCCTGTTCCTGATCTGAGGCCTGAATGCCATAGGGATATCCCCCTCGAGAGCTTTGAGGTGTGTGAACAGGTCACTTTAAGTGAAAAGATAGTGGTCATGGCTGTGCTGCAAACTCACTGGCAGGTATTATCAAGAAGGCCAGGCCTGACTCACAAAAAGATAGGGGATGTGCTGCTGCTTCTGGGAGCTACACGAAGACAAGGCACTTGTGTTTTTGTCGCTCTTATCTGGACTCTCTGCAATTTGTCCACAAACTAGGAATAAACTCTGATTACATTCAATAATCAGCATTTTTGTTGAAATCAGTAAGGTTATGTTCACAATGTTTTACTGTATATTAACTGAGGAGATATGAATGAAGAGCAAAGTTAAGCAGTGGGAGATGAATTCAAACTATGGGTGAGACCCTTATGCCTCCTCTGGCTTCTTGCACCACCTAAAACTGGAGTTCTGCAGTGGGGAAGCAGAGGAAGCAAATGACTTTGGAAAAGCTTCCCCCTCCAAAAGAAAAGACCCTAATGAATACTAAGTAAAATATCTCCCTCTCTCCCGTGCTCACATGCAATATCTTATCATCCTGTACAACCTAAGGCTACAAATCTCTATAATTTACCATGAGTGAGTGGAGACAGTGGGAGGACCAGCCTGTCCTTTTCAGAAGATAGTTCTTTAGCAGAGTCATAAAGCAGTTTCCTTGAGAATACCCACTGATCTCCATCTAGAGGGCCACAATGAATTGCAGGTCAAACAGCATCACGAAAGATGGTTCCCTTGGAAGCTAGATGAGTCCAGATGTTCCTGTTCCTTCTCCCGCTTCAAACTAAGAAGAAAACTCAACTATGCAGGAGAGATTTCATTCCATTATCGGTGCGTAGCTACCCCGAACCCATGAGACCTTCCATGGGGGCAGAGAATGGTGCACTGAGGAAGTCCATTCCATACTATACTGTCTTTATTCACAATCTTCTCTCTCCAGGGCTGTTGACTGGGACTATTTCACCAGCACAAAACTTACTCTGGGAAATTTTAAATGAAAATGTTTGATATGCAAATAAATGAAACACATTTTTAGAAAAAAAAGAAAAAAACCCTCCATTAAACAAGATTCTGTAAAACCAAGGGGTAATTTTAAACAGACTATTTTCATCTTCATATGCACAGCGCATGACACCTTTTAACTCCGTACAGCACAATGGACCAGACACTCAGTTGATATAAATCACCATAGCTCTGCTGATGCTAATGGATCTGTGACAACTGACGCCAGGTGATGATCCATCCTGATATTCCCAAACTCTGACATGCAGCGTTCAGGACAGTTTAGGCAGTTGGTCCCATTTCACTGCAAGTTATTTTGTGAGAGAAAATGAAGACAACATTTTGGGGTCAAAAGCATCAGCACTTTGAGAACAGAAAAACAATCTGTTCTCTTGGTAGACAGAATGGATTTTGGAGCTTTCCTCCGGTATTAGAACTGAAAGAAAAATAGACCACTCACCTTAGTCTTTGCCCTGTAATGTTAAAACTTGTTGCAAGACAGATCTCTCTTTCTTGAGCTCAAATGGATTGTGTAAGGGGTAATTGGAGGTGGGGTTTATTTGTTCTGCCAACATGAGAGGACAGAATTCATAGAATAGTAGGGTTGGAAGGGACCTCAGGAGGTATCTAGTCCAACTCCCTGCTCAAAGCAGGGCCCATCCCCAGACAGAATTTTACCTCCATTCCCTAGATAGCCTCCTCAGAGATTGAACTTGCAATACTAGGTTTAGCAGGCCAATGCTCAAACCACTGAGCTATCCCTCCTGAATCTCAGGTCAGGCACAAGCGGGGTGAGTGTGTCATTAAAATACCAGTTGCGTCTCCCAGCAGCAGGAGGTAGTTAGACACCAATACATGGTCTTCAAATATTGTTCAAGTTCTTAGACATGTTGATGCTTCTCTTTGTCTTTCCCTCTGTTTTATGCAGTTCATCTGTCTGAAAATCCTCCCTAGCAAGAAGCACATCCAATCACAAATACACTTAGAGGAGCACGACAAGATTTTAATCAATATCTGCCAGAATTAGAGCTGTGAACACAGTTTCTTTCAGAGCAGCAGGACTAGCCATCTGGATGTCGCACAGTCAAAGGGCAAGGAGCATTTTGCTGCTCAGCGCTGAGCGAGAAAGAAGATTTGAAGCAGCAGCATGAGAGGGTCCAGGAGTCCAGTAAAAAGTCAGGAAATGGACCTGCACGTGCCTGTCCGATTCAGATCTCGACTGGGCGCTGCCAATCAGCCCTCAGCAAAGAGCCTGTCATGCCACATGCCATTTAGCTGAGCCCTGGCAGGATCCTTATCAGGCAGGATAACGTGGGTGATGCTGCAGCTGGGAACAGCGAAGATCCTGCCAATGTCCCTAAAGGCCAGGATGTGACCTCACATTAGATCAGGAGGACCAGTTTGGAGAAGATAGCAGTGAAAACTCTGGAGAGGGGGATGTGCCTGGCCAGAGACTGGAAGTCCAGGTGGTTACTGCAACTCTCTAACCCCTCCCTCCCATTGTTTTCTAGAGAAATTGGACTTTCAACACTGAGGATTTTGTTGGTTATGGCCAAATAATTTACTGTCCTGGATAATATGCCCTGCATTGCTGTGTGTGTGTCTGTGGGGTAGTGCAAACCCCACAACATTTGCATGGCCTACACTCCCTTCCCCTCCCCTCCACCAGCCTCTGCGGGGCACAAGCCCAAGTGGATGCAGAGCACTAGGGGGAAAAGTTTTGGAAAAGTCAGCTTTGCTGTTTATCCAAGAGTTCAGAGTATGGGCTGTACGGCTTGTGCTGAAGCCAACGGTCTGTAGCAAGTTCACAACTAGAAATCAGTGCCCCTCTGTTCATTTCACCACAGGCAGGCAGGTGAGGGTGGAGGGGTTCAAACACGGCTTGGATCAATGCTCTCCATCCTAGCTCAGGTTTTGGTTGGTTTCCTTCATTTCCTCCCAGTGCTGGTAGCTTATTCTGAGAAGTTTCTCAGGCAGCAGGAATTCTCCATGGCCTTTCAGGAGAACGAGGAGTGCAAACCTGCTTGCGCCTCAATAATAGCCAGGTCCCTACCAAATTCAGGGCTTACTTTGACTAGTTTACAAACCTCTGGCCTTGAAATTGACCAACATCACCATTTCAATGTTTCCACCTGACATTTCCTGGTATTGTAACCATGGAGGTCCCGACTAAACTGGGAGAATGGGGGAGTTCAGAGGTTCTTGTGGTGGGCTCACAGCATTGTTACCCTCACTTCTGTGCTGCCTTCAGACCTAGGCTCCAAAGGCAGCGGCCAGCAACCTTTCTGAAGCTAGAGGAGGTTCCCAGATGTTCAGGTGGGTCCCCGCTGTTGGGAGCACCTCAGCTCCTACCTACTACTTGGGAGCACCTCGGCTCCTACCATTTTGGGGGCATCCAGAGAAATGGACCCCTAAGCCCCAGAAGGAACTGCAAGGGAAGCCCTGAGCCCCCGCTGCACAGGCCGGGCATAAGCCCTGAGCCCAGGCACCCAGAGCGCCGGCAGGAGTGGGGAGGGGCATGAAAATCCTGAGCCCAGTGCCCCAGCACTGGCTGACCCCACGGGGGGCCAGAAGCTCTGAGCCCAGGCACCCAGAGACGTGACTGGAGCAGAAGCTGCCAAGACCAAAGCCCTGAGCCCAACGCTGGGCCAATGCAGCGCACTCACTTCTGCATTGCCTCTGCAGGTGTGTCTGATATCCCCACGGAGAGGAAGTCCTGTCCCCAGCCTGGCAGAGAAACAGCTAGGAGGCCCCTACTGGGTTCTCCTAGCTGGTGGGCTCCCAGCAGGATGAGGAGAGGTGGAGTCTCTGTTTCCTGGTGTCTTCACATCACAACTGCCTGTCATTCTGGAAGGTGCCTTTTAGTGAATTACAAATAATTGGGCTCTGTTTTGTAGATGAGCATGAATGTCTGTTGCCACATCCTGATTTAGACATACTATCTCCATTCTTCTTAGCAACATCCTGGGAAGAAGTACCAGGAAAAGGGTTAACACTCTGGGCAGCTGATGGGAGTGCTTGTCACCATGAAGGGCATCCTGTTGCAGGGTTTGCTGCAATCCAGGAGGGGACACAGCAAGTGGTGCAGGGTATGGAGAGGCCACCATCAGCACAAGCTACACAATTAATTGCGGTCCTGGCAGTATTGTCTGAGGTAGGACATGAGGAAAACATCTGTCTGTGTTCTGCTTCTAGTTGGGTGGTTCAAGCCCTTACTAGCTGGCTTCCCATCTGGAAGAAAAGAGGAATGAACACCGCAGATGAGAAGTCTGTCAAATATGCCTCTTATTTCAACCATGCTTGGCAGTTGGCTTCATCAAGAGAGGGTCATACCTACTTGTTGAAAGTAAAAGCCCATATGAAGGGGGTTGGTTCTAGCCACACTTGACAATCAGGCCAATCAGCTAGCAAAACAAACTGGTAGGTTAGGATCAGCATATACATGGGATAAGACCCCCATTGCAGCTGCTGTAGTTAAGTTGCCGTCTCCAGATGTGTCAGCAGGCCATGGCATCTTGACCCTGCAAAAACAGGATAAAGATCTCCAAGCCCTTTTAACAGCAGGGAAACATGAAAAATATGTAAGGACAAAAAGAGATTGATTATAGCAACATCGCCAGACTGTGAATTACCTGTACTGGTTATGCCAGTAACTCTACGAAAAGAACTAATAACTTTAGCTCATGACCAGAGACACTATGCTGTGTCCAAAACTTTGGAATGGATGTCCAAAGTGGCGTGGTTGCCTAACATAAAGGAGGAAATAATTAATCATATTAAATCATGTCTTTGGTGTGCGGAGAATAACATAAAACCAGGCCTATCAAGATCCCATATATCACCATCAAGTAGCTCACCTTCAAATTGATTTCATAGGGCCACTCCCTCGATCCAAAAAGGGTAACCTGTATTGTCTAGCAGTGGTGGATGTCTTAACACGGCGGGTGGAGGCCTATCCTACGAGAATACAATGGCTTTGTCCACCATTCGTGTTCTACTGGAACAAACCTTTTCTCGATTTGGTATCCCATCAGAAATAGATTCAGACAGAGGACCACACTGTGTGGGTGAAGTCACAAAAGTGTTGTGTGCGGCCTTTAACATCAAACAGTGGTTGCACATAGCTGCTCCCCGACAAGTCTGTTATCGTCGAGAGGCTAATAGAGCCATGAAAACTGCTCTTAGAAAAGTAATAGATGTGCAAGGAAGGGATTGGGATAGCAAACTCCCATATATCCTAGTGGCCATGCGATCGACTAGAACTGTGTGTGGGTTTTCACCGCACGAGATGCTAACTGGGAGAATTATGCACACCCCTGAAATTTGGTGGATGGGAGGAGTTCCACTGGATGAGTACCAGCCCAGGGTGCAAATAGACTTATACATGCCACAGTTGCTAGACACCATCAGCAGTCTTCAACATCGAGTAGCTCCCCAGCTCAAAGCTAATAACCAAGTCATTACTGCTTGGTTAGGCCATGTTAATGATGTAGGGTAGGAGGTTGGTACAAAGGTAATGTTTAGGTATTATATAGAAAAAGGCCATGTCCTTAGTCCTCGTTAGGTGGATCCAGTTATCATAACAAATGGAGCAAGTGTCTCTGTATATCAGGTTCAAATACCAGCAAAGAAGGGGACCAAATTAAAGTGATTCCATAGCAGCCAGTTAAAGGAATGGAAAGGAAATCAACCCATTTAACTGTGCTAATCATCTTTTCTCTTCCATTCCTAGATCGACATGACCACCATCATCCTATTCTCTATGCATATAGGTGGCACTGTATTTGTTAAGGTTTGGTTTATTGATTTGGTTGAAGGTGACCATCTGTTCTGTATAACAGGGTGTCATTATGCCACAGAGGATCCCATGGCCACCCTGGATCCTTTGGAACAAAATGACCCCATTTCTGTTTTTATGATCAGGGAAGAACCGTGCTGTGTGCTCAAGTGGGTCAAAGAAAGATCGAACAAGGCAGGTATATTTCAAGCAGTAATTTCAGAAATTTACCATAACTATCAGGCTGCACCTGTGGGATGCAGAGAAAAACCAGAAATGTCATGTAAGTGGGAGATAGAAAAACCTCTTTTGGGGTTTGTACCAAAGTTAGGATGGCTGACAGTTCTCAGATTTGCGGTTGCATTAAATTGGAAGTACCTGAGCATGTACCATGGGGTGGGTTTCTGGAAATATATCAGCTCCCTGGGTTCATGAAAGACCTACTGCCATGTTCAGAATTAGTACTCCAGCACAGTCCTTCCTTCTCGGCTCTCAATGTACTGTTGTATCCACAGCTTCCTGCGATAGTTCGTCTATGCAGGAAAATGGTTGTAAAGCAGGAAGAGTCTTTTCATTGCAAAACTTTCTACTGCAGTAAGATCAAGGTTAAATTTTCCCGTAAATAGTCATAATTGTATAGAGAGGTTTAAAATTCGTGTTACAACGGCAGACTCTGGTAAATGGTCTGTGGTAGGTCTGTATGGAATAAGCGTATACCAATTTGTTTTAGTTCTTCCTTCTCCTATTTCTAGTTTAACTTGTCCTGTGGTAATTAGGGAAGAAGCGAATCAAACAGTTATTACACATCCCCAGTTGCGATAAGGAATGTTTTAATCACCACTACCCCCTCTGTAATACTATGGTTGTACTTATTATTTGGGTTCAGGGCAAATTTTTCACCATGTGACAATTTATTCATCGGGTGGGTCATAATTTGGCAAAACCACAGGTGTCAGCAATTACATCCTTTTAAAACAGGTGTAACACCGACAAGGAGGGGAAATGTTAATTTCAGTTTACGTTTGCCAAATTATTCTGTATAAAAGTTAAAATAAGTTCTGTAAATCAAAAGGCCATTTTGTTTTGGTAAAAGGACAAGGTGACCTCCATTGGGGGTCAGGTCAGGTTCTTGTTCCTCAGTTCCTAGAAAAAGCAAGAAAGTGGGAAGAGCAGGAATCTGACCTTGCCCAGCAACAGCTCCCTACAGAGACCAACAAGGGGAGGGGCCAGGGGCACTGGCTCTTGAGCTTTTGAGCTGTCAGAGGTGCAGGTGGCTGCTGTCTCTCCTGGTGCGGTACAATCTTGGCACTGGTATTGGCCTGCAATAGCTACTTACTAATTAAGTTGGGGTTGTTTGTTTGTTGTTTTGGGAAAGCAAACTTGCATATATGGACCTGGTCCGATTAGTTAGATCAATTGTGCACTCAGGACGACGCAAAGCGGGTTAGGGTGGGAGTTAAGATAGGGATACATATCTGTCTATTTCATCTGTCGTCCATGGTCAATGTTCACTACTGGCTTCTGTTTTCTGGATCCTGCACCCCTTTATTGCTGATGTCTGTAAAGGTAGAAGAACATCTTGTATTATAAGTGCATGTGTGTGCCTGTGTGTTATTCCGAATCTCCACAATCATTAATCCATCCACCTTTCCATTCCTTCATCTCCCCTTAGCAAATAAAGTGTTGTTGTTTATTTGATAGTCTTGTGTGTGTGGAGTTCATTAAAGTCAGCTCTGATAAATGGCCTTAAAAAGGGGACTCAGCGGGAGATAAATTGTAAGGCTCCCCGAGATCTTCTGATCAGATTGGCCTAGAGAGATAAAAATCCTTACACCTGTTGAACCTCATCAGATCTCTTTTGGCCCAGTCCTTCTTGAGAGTGGGAAGGGGCAGGGACAGCAGCTTAAAGCCACGTCTCCCCAGGGCAGCACAGCACAGTGTGCAGTGCAGGGGGCACATTTCAGTTAGTTTCACTTTGTGCAACTTAACCCTGAGGTTCTCAGCCCAGTGAATGAGACTGTGGAATTACCCAGCCCGTGGGAAAGATCATGAGTGTAAAATACTCCCCAGGGTTGTTCCATCCCTGGGGGACCATCTGCCTCTGCAGGCTGCGGATGGAATCAGGACCTTTCACTGACAGGCCTCTGATTACGACCATGACCAGGTCAGCCGTGATCAGGTATAAACAGTGACTTCCAATGAGCCTTAGCCCACTGACTGTTGTTAACGGGCAAGGCGGAAAGGCCTCAATTTACAACAGTGGCCTAACTTTGGGTACCTCAGTTTCTCTCTTTGAGCTACAGGACTGCAGGGAACTTGTTCCAACTGCAGACACAGCTGCATGTGGAGTCCGTGGGCACTGCAGGTGTCCAGCCCCTATGCACGTTAAGGCAGGATCCCATATTTGGACCCTACGTCAAGAGACATTCTTGAAATCTGGCCCCAGCCCACCACTGTGCTCTGCCTCCCATGCTGCCCAGTGTGGGCCAAAGGGGCTGTAGGGAAGGTGTAAATCCCTCCCCCACCCTGGAAAATTCCTCCCACACAGGTGCCACTTGTGTCTCCCCCCAGCAGCTGCGGCACAAGGAGTGTTCGGGGATGGGGGGGGGCATGGACACGCTGGAGGGGTTGGGGTGGAGCAGGGATAGAGGGGTGTGACCAGGACGAAGCTGCACCTCAGTTTTATACAGGGCAGCCCAGAGTGGCAGGGTAAGAGGGGCAATTTGCCCCAGGTCCCGGGCCCCGCTGAGGCCCCCATGAGAGTTTTTCGGGGCCCCTGGAGCAGGGTCCTTTACTCGCTCAGGGAGCCCTGGAAAACTCTTGTGGGGCCCGGGTCCTCGGAGTTTCTTTTGCTCCCAGTCTTCGCTGGTGGGAGGTCCTTCCGCTCCGTCTTCAGTGGTAAATTGGCAGTGGGGGGCTCTTCCCTTCCGAGACCTGCCTCCGAAGTGCCTCGAAGACCCTCCACGGGGGCCCCACGCCACCGAATTACCACAGAAGACCCGGTTGCACTTCGACAGTGGGTTCCGCTTCAGTGGTAATTCAGTGGCAGGGAGGCCCCGCCTCGCATCTCCAGGACACTTCAGTGGCAGGTCCCAGAGCAGAAGGGCTCCCGCCGCCAAATATCCGCCTAAGCGGGCGCCCCCCACTGCCAAAGACCCCAGACTCCCGGAATCCTCTGGGCGGCCCTGGTTTTATACCCTGGCAAAGCCCCTAACACCATTAAAACGGGTGCAGCACATTACTCAGCTGAGCTGCAACCTCTATATTAACCATGTAGTTAAAATGCTGCAGCTTCGTACCCAGGGAACTAGCTGCATCTGCAGCAGCCTCTCTGCTCAGCCCTGCTTCCCCAGCACAGCTGAATTCCCTCCTTCACCCAGATGGCTGTTTTCCTGACTCCTACCCCAGTCCCCTCGGGCTGCTCCCAGATTCCCTCCTGCAGTGGAATGGACACGTGGCCTGAGAGCCCTGGACACTGGAGTTCTCTGTTCATCCCACACCATGGACCCTGCAGGAGCGCTAGTGCAAGCTCCCCTCACCCGCTGCCCTTGACCATTGGGTTGCAGCCCCTAGCTGGGGGAGAGGAGCTCATTCTCCATGGACCAGTGAGTCCCTGGTCTCTCTGCTGGGACTCACAAACAGGGAGAAAATCGGTGCAGGCCTTCCTGGGGGTGGTTGTGTGTCACGGGGTCACATACTCCTCTAGAGCCCAGGCCGAGATCCTAGCACATTCCACGCCAGCCCCTCACCCGCCATAAGATGGACTTGCAGCCTCTGTCCCTGTGGTGGGGGGAGGTATTGGATCATTGCCCTGGGGGAGCTGCTGGGTGAGGGAGGCGATATACACTGAACAGTCTCCCAACATTTTCCACAGCAGTTAATCTTGGAAGATGCCTCGCTGCTGCAGGTCACCTGGGAAGAGCGGAAGGGTCTTCTACAGCAATGCAGATTCCGCCCTGGGCCCTATGCAGCTTGCCTGTGTGCAGCAATGGTCCCCCCACCCCTTGCAGCACAGTGGCACGGACGCATTAGCCTGACTGGGACAAGGACCACAGTGGCTCTCCCTATAAACTTGTACAAGCGCATTGCCCGCGCTCTGGCTGAAACTTTTGAAGAGATTACCAAGGCGACATGATAGACCACATCAATGGGCTATTCCACATCTAGGCATGCATGCATGCAGCCCTAACCCCCACTTCTCTCCCGAAACATTTCCATCCTGAAAATAAAAGCCGCTTACTGGTAACCCGCTCCTCTGCTTGTCCTTCACCAAGTACCGGCTGCTGCGACTGGCTACCTTCCTCCTGGCTTGAGAAGAGCTCCTGGCTGCATGCCTCCTGGGACTCCGGGGTGTCTCCCCCCACCTCGGTACCCTCAGTCTCAGTTTCCTCCCCCCCCCCCGCTCTGAAGTGTCTATCGTGGTCGTCGGATTGGCAGTGGAGTCACCCCTAAGTATCGCGTCCAAATCCTTGTAAAAACGGCAGGTCGTGGGGGCAGCACCTGAGCAGCGGTTTCCCTTGCGGGCTTTGCAATAGGCACTCCGCAGCTCCTTCATTTTAACCCTGCACTGAACTGCGTCCTGGTCATGGCCCCTTTCCAGCATGGCACTTGAGATCTGCCCATGTGACTGCACAGCTTCCTCACCCCAAACACTGATGAGGTCCAGCAACTCGCCATTGCTCCATGCTGGCTCGTTTGGCGCGTGGAGGCATGGTCACCTGGAAAGATTCACTGATTGCACTCCACACCTGGCTGAGCAAACAGGAAGGGGATTTTTAAAATTCCCGGGGCATTTAAAGGGCGGGTCACCTGAGGCCAGAGCAGTAGAGTGCGAACTGATGAGCAGAGTGGCTGAACAGGCATTCTGGGATACCTCCGGATACCTCTGGATGCCAATTACAGTGCTTTTGGTGGCCACACTGGTGGAGCAGCGCTGAATCACCAGCGCTGCAATCGTTATACCCTAGGCAGAGCAGGAGTACAGCCAGTGCTGCAGCCAGGGAGATGCAGCGCTGTATGTGCTTTGCAAGTGTGGACGGTAAGTAAGTTGCAGTGCTGTAAACCCACCACCAGTGCTGCAACTCTCCAGTGTAGCCAAGCCCTTTGTTTTGTTGTGATGCCTCTCTTTGTTTTGTTGTGAACTCGGGGCTCCCGGAGCTGCTTATCTAAAAAACAAACACAGCTACTGTTTGCAGTGAACGAGCAGAGGCAGGCAGGGGGATCCCTTTGGAATGTCCACAGCTAGTGTTTGCTTGAGGAGAGAAGCAGCATGGCGGACGGGAGGCGGGGGGTCCGTTTCAGAGCAGCTGCTTATCTGGTCTGTGAGGAAAAAAACAAAGAAGGCTATTTGCATTTAGTGAATGAGAGAGGGGTGGGGGAGGGGGTCAGAACTTAGAAAGCAGGGAGCTGACAGTGTCAGCTCCAAAAATCCACTCTCTCTGTCTCCCCCACGCGCCCTGTCACACTCCACTCCACCCCACCCCTCTCTTTTGAAAAGCATGTTGCAGCCACTTGAATGCTGGGATAGCTGCCCATAATGCATCACTCCCAACACCGCTGCAAATGTGGCCACACTGCAGCGCTGGTAGCTATCAGTGTGGCCACACTGCGGCGCTTTCCCTACACAGCTGTACAAAGACAACATTAACCCCTGGCGCTGTACAGCTGCAAATGTAGCCAAACCCTAAGTGTGGCACACTGAGCAGCCTCTGATGTTTTCATGTGTCGTCTGCTTGATCTCCAGAACTAACACTGAGTGAGTGGGGGTGGGGGTGTGACACAGTGGGAGCAGCTCAAACATGCAAAGGGGCTGGCCAGGGCAGTGACATCACAGTAGCCTTTTGCAGGACCTCAGCTGATTGGTCAAAGGCGGTTGGGAGGTGGTGACCTCACAGAGAGTCTATGACAACGGGCAGGTAAAAAAGGCTGCAGGGAGTCTCCTTCTCAAGATCTCCCCTTGAGGACTGTGAGAGAACACAGGGTCATGCCTGTGAGTGTGAGGAGGAGCCTCCTTGGGGTTTTCCCCTTTCCCACTGCTAATTGAGCAAGAAGACAGACATCCTGTGGAGCAGGTAAGAGCCCCAGAGAGGCCTGGTACCTAGGCAGCCTGACCCACCTGATGCTGGCCAAATTCAAGGCATGGAAAACACTAGGTTAAGGTGTGAGAATTCCCCCCCCCCCCCGCACATACCTTAGGCCATTGTCCCTCAGAATTACTGGCAGGGGAGGCTCTAGACATTTCGCCGCCCCAAGCACGGTGGCATGCCGGGGAGGGCGCTCTGCCAGTCACTGGTCCCGCGGCTTCAGTGGACCTCCCGCAGGTGTGCCTGCGGAGAGTCTGCTGGTCCCGCAGCGCCACCAAAGCTGCGGGACCAGCGGACCCTCCGCAGGCATGCCGCCGAAGGCTGGCTGCCTGCCGCCATCCTGGCGACCAACAGAGTGCCCCCCCACGGCATGCCGCCGAAGGCTGGCTGCCTGCCGCCCTCCTGGCGACCAACAGAGCGTCCCCCCACGGCATGCCGCCCAAGGCTGGCTGCCTGCCGCCCTCCTGGCGACCAACAGAGCGCCCCCCCATGGCATGCCGCCCCAAGCACATGCTTGGCGTGCTGGGGCCTGGAGTCACCCCTGATTACTGGGAACATTGGTGTTTGTCAGTTTTGGTTTCCCTTTTCCCTGCTTCCCTCCCTCCACTGCTCTCTAGCCCTCGTTGTGTTGTGGGAAGCCCTCACACAGAGATGGGGCAGGAAGGCTGCTTGGAGAGTGATCCCCACAGGTGACCTGAGCCATCCCTGGGACATCTGGCGAGAAATGTCAGTTTCCCACCCCTCAGAGTCTCAGTGTGATTGGCTGAGCTGGTGGCTAAAGCTCTCCCCTTTCTACACCTTCAGCTTCCCTGACAGCTTAGGGAGTTTAACAGGCTGTGGGTCTCCTTTTCCTGCAGCAACAGAGAGCTCCTGTTCCCAAGAGCCCCTCCCGGCCACAGAGTCCTGATGGTCTTTGAGCAGGGCAGGCCATCCTTTCTGTTATGGGGCGCCCCAAACTGGGCCATCTAGCAGGCACAGAAGAAATCGCCAGCTTCTGGACCCGTGCGCACTGGTGATTTGGTTAATATGGAAAGCTGCATCCTGGAGCCTGGCCAAGATCCTGCTCCTTATTTTTAGCTTCCAGACTTCCTCGTTCATCCAGTGGGAGAGGACGGCTTTCAAGGTCCTGGCTTGAAGCCTTGCTAATGGTCGTGTGTTCCATGGATCCCCTGCTATGTGGCATGAAAAGACTCCCCGGGTGGGTGAGTTACTGCAGGATTGTGTCTCTGAAGACCTAGCTCCTGTCCCTGTCTCCCTGGCTGGCCCATGAGTGTCTGAGAGGGGAGTTGGTGGGTTGGTGAGTGGGCAGGACACACCCAGCGATTGCCTGAGCAGATGCTTGTGGGAGTCCCAGAAAGGGGGTGGGGTTTGCCCAAAGCCACCACAAGTCAGGGAGCAGACTCCTGCTCCTTTTCCAGCTGCCTATTGAGTGAGGCCACATTGTCCTTGTCCTGCTGCAGTTTGACTTCCCCTTAGAACAAACCCACAGGCTGCAGCCGCCAGACCCAGTGACTAGAGACATCCCTAAGGGGAGGTGAATAGACCTTTGGTCTGTCAGCTCCAAAAGCCCCAGGCCCTAAGCCAGAGGTAGTGAGTTATATGGGCCCATGGTGCTGGGCACCAGGAATATTCCTGGCCCAGGGGCCTGGCTCCAGCAAATTTTGGGGCCAGGTCTCTCCCCTGGCCCCACCTGCCATCTCTGTGCAGCCCCCAGCCCTACCAGCCGCCCCTGGGCAATTGAAAATGGCCCCCTGCCACCACTGGTAGTACAGCAGGCCTGAGTGACTTCTTGCACGCTCGCCCCACGTGTCTGGTACCACATCCCTGTGGCCTGGAGGGGGTAGGGGGCAGTGTCTCCGCACGCTGCCCCTGCTCCGAATCTCCTGTGACCAATGAGACATTGCGGGGGCTATGGAGACAGGAGCGCATGGAGACCTCCTGGCCCACCCCACCTAGGGGTGGGGGGGAATTTGGAGGGGTAGGTTCTGGACATTACCAAATTACTCTTCCTGTCGGTATGCATTCTTCCACCTTCTCATGTTCTCTGTATGTACAAATATCTCCTGTCTGTGTGTTCCATTCTGTGCATCTGAAGAAGTGAGCTGCAGCTCACAAAAGCTCATGCTGAAATAAATTTGTTAGTCTCTAAGGCGCCACAACTACTCTTGTTCTTTTTACTTGTGTACAGTAGAATTAGATCAAGTGGTCGAGTGCTCACTTTGCATGCGAGTAGCAGTGGGATCAATGGCCCCATTCCCCAGTGGCAGAAGTGTTCCCATCCTCTGCCCTCCTTTTAAAAGCACTGACAGCTCAACCCCAGGTCCGCAATGCAGCTCCTCCCCTCCCCGCCTCGCCCGACACCTCCCTCCCCCCACGGACCTCCCGCCTGGCCCCAGGCTCTGCCACCCCATCCCAGCGAGGCCAGAGCAGATCCTGCTGCAGCTCCACTGGGGCCAAGGCTGCTCAGCCCGGGCTCGGTTCACACGGAGGCGACAGCAGCAGCTTTATTCTCCTGCCCCCCACCGGGGCTCGCATGGAACATGCGCAACTTCACCTGCTGAACCCCTCCCTTACCTGAGCTGGAGAGGGCGGAAGCGCCCCGGGGCAGGCTGGGAAATGTAGTTCCTGACTCTCCGGGTTGCGTTTCCCGTCTCTGGGCATGCGCAGATCGGGGAGCGGGGCGGAGTGTGATCAGCTGCTCTATTGTGATCTGGGAGCCCGGGCGAGGCTGCAGGGTCTGTGCAGGGGAGACACATTAACCACCCCGGCCCCAGCCCCAGCCTTGCTCCCACTGGAGCCGCCCTGGGGCCGCCCCGGGATCTGCCTGCCGCGCTGCGGAGCTGCAGCTTCCAGGTACCGGAGCGATCCGGGGGGGCGGGGCCGGGCGGTGACTCTGCCCCAGTGTCTGGGGGGACCCGTCGTCTCGCAGCGCCGGAATCTCCTCCCTGGGGCGCGCCCGCGGGGGGCTCGGAGCTCCTGTCCCCGCAGGAGTCCAATGCCCCCGGGCAGGGCCAGGCTCTGCCCTGGGGTCCTATGGGGGGACCCGGGGGGAGGGGACCAGCCCCCACTGGGGTCCCGGCATGGGGCCGGGCGGGGGCTGCCGGGGGGAGTGAGACCGGGCGGTGGCAGCCAGGGGGAGTGAGACCGGGCGGGGGGGGTCCCCAGGGGGAGACCTGGGAAAGAGGCGGATGGAAAGTGTCTGTGCAGCCTGGACATGGCCGAGGGAAGAGCCGGTGACCCCCCGAGGAGTGGAGAGAGAAATGGGGGGGGGCTGAGATCCCCTCGGATTTACCATTGCCCCCCTCCTGTGGGGATCCCTCATTCCCTCCAGTCCTGCCCCCTTTCTCTGTAGGGAGCGACGAGCCACATCCAGGGTGACCCCCCCCCTCAAATCCCTGAGAAGTGCCCTGTTCTCCTCCCCTGTTTGTGTCCCATTTTCTCTCCACTTCGCCAATGTCCAGTTCAAATCTCAGGTTTGGGGTGTTCCCCCCCCTTTTTACCTGCAGTGATTTGTCCTTGTTTAGGTGGGAAATCGTTCCCCTGAGTGATTGCTGAACTGGGCAGAGGGCTGGGGGAGCCCTGAGACAGGGACACCTCTGGGCTGGGCTGGCGGGGGACGGCACTCTCTGCTGGCAACAGGGCATGGGAAGGCCCGGGAAGGGAAAAGAGGAGCAAGCATCCCCCATGGAGATGGCCCAGCCCCAGGCTTCCCTGTACCAGCTACTTCCCCCTCCCCCACCCTGCCCAACCTAGCAGCCCCCCCCCCCACCGCCTGCTAGTCACATTGCCAGACCCCACAAGCCAGTGACTTTCACAGTCACAGCCAGTGACCTTATGACTCCAGCCGCACTCCTTTCCCCTGTGAAAGCCACATCACCCAGGGCTCCCTGCTGGCCATATGAATGTGAGGCAAGAATAATCCATTCCATTCTGTTGTTGATTCAATATCACTGTATAATCCCCTCAAATTTCCCCTCTTTTCTCTTGAGTGGTTGAATGATGACATAAAATCTCCCCACATGTTAATGCTTGTTCCTTATATTGGCAAATATTTAGTTTGTGCCCCATTTTTTCCTCATTCTGAAATACTGAACAAATTCTTAAAAATCTTCCCGCTTTTCTTTCCCAGGTGTGTGACTGAGATCAGGGCTCTTATCGTACTAAGCATGGCCCTGTTCTGCCACGTGCTGCAAAGACCCCAACTGAGATCTGGGCCCTGTTCTGCCAGGCACTGAAGAGACCCCACGTGAGATCAGACCCCACTGTTGTGCCAGGTAAACTGAGATCTGGACTGAGATCACGGCCCCCCTTGTGCTGGGCAGCGCACGACTGCTACCCAAACTGCTGCCTCCATAGTGCTGGGCACTTCAGAGGCCTTGACTGAAATCTGTGTCCTCGGTGGGCCTGGCACTGCACTGACCCCAAACAAAATCAGGGATCCTGTAATGCTGGGAGTTGCAGAGTCCCCGACCGAGATCAGGGGACTGTTGTGTCCCCTGTTGTGCAGGGCTCTGCACAGATACCGACGATCAGGGTCCCTATTGTGACAGGTGCTGAACAGACACCAAGGGTATCTCTACCCTGCCGTTACAAACCCCCAGCTGGCACATGTCAGCTGCCTCAGGCTCACAGGGCTCAAGTGAAGGGGCTGGTTAATTGCCATGTAGATGTCTGGGCTTGGGCTGGAGCCAGGCTATAGGACCCTGCGAGGTGGGAGGGTGCCAGGCATCCAGCTCCAGCCCAAGCCGGAACATCTACACCACCATTAAACAGCCCTGCAGCCTGAGCCGTGTCAGCCCAAGTCAGCGGGCATGGCCAGCCGCTGGTGTAAAGTTGGGAGGAGAAACATTGACATGTCCAAGGTCACCCAGGCTGTCCCTGACAGAGCTAGAAATAGATCCCAGTTCTAGTGCCACCATACTGCTGTTTTGGGCACTAAAGGGCTCTGCCACACTGGTGTTTTAGGCACTGGTGTAAACCCTTAGTATAGACAAAATTTACACTAATGCACTTGGATTGGCACTGGTGCACCATGTCCGAGTTTGAAGGTTTGGGGTGTGGGGGGACAGTGACCTCACTAAGGCCGGGGGTTGCTGAACAGTGCAGCTGGTAACGGAGGGGCAGCAGTGAGGGCTGGAGGTGTGAGCCAGGAACACAGGGCTGTGTGCAGGAACTGCAGCTGAGCTCCCTGCCAAGACAGCTGTGCATCCAGGGGCAAACCACCTCTTCCTGCAGCCTAATACATTGGGGTCTGGGGACCCTTCCAGGCTGCAGGTGACGGGGCTCTGGAGTTACTGGGGTCTGTTCTGGGGTCTGTCGCTGACCTGCTTGATGACCTTAGGGAAGTCACAGCTCCTCTCTGTTTTCCTCCTACTCATTGTCTACTTGGATTGTGATCTGTTTGGGGCAAGGACTGTCTCTCTCTGTCTGCAGTGCCCAGCACAATGGTGATGCTGATCTCAGTCAGGTTCTTTGCCATGCACAGCACAATGGGGCCCTGATCTCCGCCAGTGTCTGTGGAATGCAAGGCACAGTTTATAGACTCACAGACTTTAAGGCCAGAAGGGACCATCATGATCATCTAGTCTGAGCTCCTGCACAACACAGGCCAGCGAACCTCATTCACCCACTCCTGTAATAGACCCCTAACCTCTGGCTGGGTTAATGAAGTCCTCAGATCATTATTTAAAGACTTCAAGTTACAAATAAATCCACCATTTACACTAGTTTAAACCTGCAGATGACCCAGGCCATGCCCCATGCTGCAGAGGAAGGCAAAAAAACCCAAAACCCCAGGATCTCTGCCAATCTGAGTCTGGGCAAAATTCCTTCCCATCTCCAAATCTGGCAATCAATTAGACCCTGAGCATGTGGGCAAGACCCAGCAGCCAGACACCTGGGAAAGAATTCTCTGTAGTAACTCAGAGCCCTGCCCATCTAGTGTCCCATCACCGACCATTGGAGATATTTGCTGCTAGCAGTTGCAGATCAGCTACATGCCATTGTAGGCAGCCCCATCATACCACCCCCTCCATGAAGGTATTGAGCTCAGTCTTGAAGCCAGTTAGGTTTTTTTGCCCCCACTGCTTCCCTTGAAAGACTGTTCCAAAACTTCACTTTGATGGTTAGAAACCTTCGCCTAATATCAAGCCAAAATGTGTTGATGGCCAATATCCATTTGTTCTAGTGCCAACATTGGTGCTTAACCTACATAACTCCTCTCCTTCCCTGGTATTTATCCTTCTGATGTATTTCTAGAGAGCGATCATATCTCCCCTCAGCCTTCTTTTGGTTAGGCTAAACAAGCCAAGCTCTTTGAGTCTCCTCTCATAAGGCAGATTTTCCATTCCTCAGATCATCCTAGTATCATACAATCATAGAATATCAGGGTTGGAAGGGACCTCAGGAGGTCATCTAGTCCAAGCCCCTGCTCAAAGCAGAACAAATCCCCAAAGAAATCATCCCAGCCAGGGCTTTGTCAAGCCTGACCTAGTAGCCCTTCTCTGCGCCTGTTCCACTTTGAATTCATCCTTCTTAAACATGAGAGACCAGAATTGCCCACAGTATTTCAGATGAGGTCTCATCAGTGCCTTGTATAACATTATTAACCCTTCCCTGTATCTACTGGAAATACCTTGCCTGATGCATCCTAGGACTGCATTAACCTATTTCACGGCTGCAGCACATTGGCAGCTCATAATTATCCTGTGATCAACCAATACACCCAGATCTTTCTCCTCTTCTGTCACTTCCAACTGATAAGTCCCCAGCTTCTTGCAAAAATTCTTGTCCTTTGTCCCGAAGTGCATAACTTTGCACTATTAGTTTTCATCCCATTTCTATTACTCCAGCTTTCAAGGTCATGCAGGTCTTCTTGTAAGATATTCCTGTCCTCCATCTTGGCAATACCTCCCAGTTTTGTGTCACACTTCCACTTTTTGTGCCAAGGTCACTAATCAAAAGGGTGAATAAGATTGGTCCCAAGACTAATCTCTGAGGAACTCCACTGGTAACCTCCCTCCAGACTGATAGCTCACCGTTCAGTATGGCCCCTTGTAGTCTCCCCTGTAACCAATTCCTTATTGACCTTTCAGTTCTCATATTAATCCTCTTCTTCTCCAATGTAACGAACAGTTTCCCATGTGGAACTGTATCAAATGCCTTATTGACATCCACATAGAGGAGAGCTACTTCATTTCCTTTGTGCAAAAAATTAGTTACCTTCTCACAGAAGGAGAACAGGTTTCTCTGGCATGATCTACCTTTTGTAACACTGTTTTATTTATTTATAGTGCTGAAGGCTGGAAGGAGCTGTTAGCAATGGGCTGAGAATGGCCATGTGGAGGTGTGGGAGGGGATGGGTTGCTGGAGGTGTATCAGGGATTTTGTTTTGTAGGAGTCCATGTCTCTGCTCCCTGTGGCCGTGGTGCCTTCTGTACCAAAGCAGCACGTCAGCAGAGCAGACACACACACCGTAACTCCGTCTGGAACATGCAGCATTCGCTACCAGGCAGGATAGGCGATTTTTTCAGTGGCTCAGCTTGATATGCCTGGCTGGGGTAGGTTCAGTTGGACGGGGTTCTGGGGCTCTGATAGTTTGTGATGTTCCTTTTTGCATAGTTAGTTCTTTCCCTTTGTTTTACCTCCGCCTGTGTCCCATGTCACTCTTTTCTTAACTTGCTTTGGTTATTTCAGTTCCAGTTTTTAAATGGGATCTAAGAATTGCAAAGCTGAATGAAAGATAAAACGAACAGAACCATTTGAATTTTGGCACATAGCTGGTAGAACGATACCTAGTGAAGGTCTGCTGTAATGACCTTGTTACCTACAGCCTTTTCTGGTGGAGTGCATAAAGCAATGTCAGAGAGCCAAAAACGCTTTTAGGGCAAAAGGGCTCATCAGGTGTTTGCTCTCTAGGGAGCAAGTCACTGGCCGGGACTTGCAGTCTTTCAGGAGTGGTGCGGTGGGTTGTATTTAGTAATCTCAAAATAAAAGGTTAAGATGGCTGGTTCACAATATCCAGTGAAATCTTGCAAACAATTATACAAATAGATTCTGATGATATTTAAACAACATAGTGTTAATACTGATCCAAAGCTAAAATTAAAATTGAGATAAATGCATGAGAAATGAACGGGCACCTAATTTCAATTCCTTAATGCCTGAAATTTTTACATTGGCTCATGCCATCTCTTTTTTAAAGCGATGCACAGCGCATAGTCAAGTTAATTCATGAAAGCACACCAATTATTGACTGCTTTGTGTTGCATAAGTATCTGATTAAGCACCTAATTAAAACCGTACCATTGTCATTGGAAATGCATCAAAACAGCCTAGTTCCAATGCATTTAAATGTGAATGAAAAGTTTCTATATTAAATACATGCCAGGATGCTAAATGGGGAAAATACACAGAAGTGCCTCTGCCCAGTCCTGTTCACTTCTTGTCCCAACCCCCCATGAGTTCTGGCCTCTTGGTCAACTCAGCCCCCAGTCCCACATCAGCTGTGCCCTCTCCCAGCCTAACCCATTTCTACTGCACTTCTTCATCCCCCTCCTCCAGGCAGAGGTTGGCGCTGCAGCTCCTAAGGCACCTGCGTTAATCACTGTCTCACATACTGGGGCTATTTAGATTTCAGGGAAGGATGATCAGAGTTACTGACTCTGGGAGGTGGGAGAGAGGAGAGGCTCACAGGGAAGTGTGCCCCCCCCACTCTGTAGGGCCATGTTCAACCCTGGTAACCTCCATGTTACCTCATCCTCCACCCTCCCCCATGGGTCTCTGCTCATGTGTCAGTGTCACCTTCTGATCAGAATGCCACTGGCCTCAGCAGAGCTCCCAGACAGGAGCTACATCACAATGAGGTTACAGTACTGAGAGTAAAATATATCATGAAGGATGTAATTATCCTCAAAGCAAGCATTACAGTCTAAGAAGTGAAAGAATTAAAGTACTTCATTACTTCAATGAACGCTTGAAAGGACTGGATTTTTTTTAAATTGCAATAAATGTTGATTTCACTGTACACACAGAGATGAAAAATATTTATAGATGTAAGCAGTCAGGATGAGCTCTACCCTGACATCTGGTGGTGAACTATGGGAAGTGCAGAAAGAATTTCAGGAATTGTGAATTCTCAGATATTTGCATGGGCACGCCCAGCATAGCCCAATGCAGCCTGGGATGGTTATTTTGACAGCTCTGGGATCCCCAATTTCTTTGTAATTGGGGCAGGATAAATAAAGTGTTGCCAGCTGGTTATGTGAATGAGGAACTAGGAGACTGCTTTATGACAGAGATGTCTTAATATAACTTAAGTGACACTTGCTAGACAAGGGACATGGGTTCCAACTCCCAGTGAATTGAGAGTGATTGGGGACTGGTGTGTGTACCTGATGGTATGGGCCCCTTTTGAGGGCCTGGAACACCAATTGCACATCTTCCTCTCTTCACTGTAAAAGAGTAGAGCTAATTTTGGTTCTTTTAAAAGTCTGCCTAGAGACTGCTGAGCTGAGTTCATGTTGGGCCAATGGTGCAGCAGCACCAGGGCTCCCCTACTAAGAACTGAAATCACTGAGTGCTGTGTTAACTAGTGGGGGAGCCTGAAGATCTATTGTTAAGCAGCTGGCAGAGCAGAGCAGTTTGCAGCGTGTTGGAGCAGCCCATGGAACAGTGAGCGGGGTGAAGTGGTTTGCAGGGATGGCTGGAGGAGTGGCACAGCTGGTGTAGTGGAGCTGGTCATGGTGAAGGCTGCAGCAGAACTCCATGTAGAGGCGGAGCAGTTGGCCCTGGCCCATGTAAGGTGCCCCTTAACACCCTGTGTGGACTCCCTCCCCCCCCCCATTTCAATCCAGGGAGGCGGGGGTTGGTGGTGTAAAACTCTTGCAGATAAACTCTTGAATTCTGGGGTGGCACTGACCAGAGACTTTTGGGTTGTTGGACTTTGGGGTGATTGGACTGAAGACCCTAAGAGGAAAAGGACATTGCCAAACGTACTTGGAGGTGGGTTTTTGTTTATGGTTTGTGTTATAATCCTGTTTGTGGTGTTCCTCCAATGGGATGCCGCATTGTTTCCTTCCTTTATTAAAAAGATTTTGCTACACTCAGACTCTGTGCTTGAGAGAGGGGAAGTATTGCTTCCTAGAGGCGCCCAGGGGAGTGTGGTATGTAAGTGTCCCAGGTCACTAGGTGGGGGCTCGAGCCGGTTATGCATTGCGTTATTGAAACGGAACCTCTGGATACTGTACCCGGCCCTAGTTGCTGCCAACTCAGAGGGGCAGAAGGGTTACATATATAATTAATAAAGGTTTGGCTTTCTGACACTCAGCAGTTACTGTTATTAAATAATTGTTGCCTGGTCACCCCCATAATTTCCCACAGCTCTGAACATTGAAATTGTAAACATTGGAAAAAAAGGGTTTAAAAATAAATATTGATACCATCAACTGAAATTGAAAAAAAGAAAGACAAAGTGAATTTTGTCAAACCCACTTAACAGCAATTGCAATATACTAGGGAATGGAAATTCACAGCTATGACACCCAACCTTAATTCTTCCCCGTAGTGACACCAGGCAATCGCCATTTGGCTATGAATAAGGCATTTCAGTGTATAAAATCCCAGATTAGATTATACCAATTTATAAAGACACATGAGATCTTTCTCTCAGGGTATCCGCTTCACTGGGTTGTTTCCTTTATTGGTACTTCCCAGAAGTCAATAGATAAATAACATTCTATCAGTTATCAACTGGCTATTTCAGATTTCTGGGGAGCATCTATTATTTTGAACTAGGGTCCAGGTGGTTGGAAAGACGGAACCTTGGTTTAATTTTAACTTGTCCATGCTCAGCAGCTTCCAGAATTTGTTTCTAAGAATTTACATGTTTCCCTGACCTGTTTTTAGAAGTGCTGCTATAGAAAGTGAGGAAGGGCAGAAACTCACTGCAGGATCGGTCGCTGAGTCCCTCAAATATTTATAGCTCATCGGAAGATGGACAGGATTGGTGGATGTCTGGAGATTTAATAATAAACACACAAATATCATTGTTCTTAATGAATTTCCCTCTTCTAATTCTCATAACCCGCTAACTATCCCTGACTGCCCCCAGCAGTCTGGGGAGGGAGTACTAGTAAACTCCTGTGACCGGTGTGGAACTGAAGGCACAAGGACCTTTTGGTGGCTGGCTCAATTCACTTCACTACCCCTGTGTGCTGAGACTGCAGCTTTCTGCCCTGGGCCTCAGAGAGGCTAATGCCGGCCTTGCTTGGCAGCCCCCCTGAAAGCTGCTTGCAGTCCCCAGCGGGCCAGAGACCCCTGGTTGAGAACCACTGCCTTACACCATGAATCACAGCAATGTTCAGGTTACTGCCAGTCCCAAAGGACCAGTCACTTACTTAGATCCATTGAATCTTAGACATCACAGCAAAGACACACTTGTAGCCAGTCCTGTAATAACCTGTATTAAGATTTATATAAAAGGCAATGAGAGTTGCTTACAAAGTTAAAGCAGGTGATCATATAGATGCAGACGAGCTACAGTCTTAAATTTCAAAAGGCTATAGAAGCTTCTATAATAAGCAAGCTCTATATCTTCCTTAGCACTAACACAGGCTAATCAGCTGGGGATCTTTTCCTCCCAGAGTCCAAGCAGCATACAGATAATCGGCTCCTTCTGTATGGGGTTTTTATCAGCTTCCCCGTCTCCTCCCTCTCCCAGAGCCTCAGTGTGCCATGTCCAGGAGCGGCCCTGGACAGTGCTGCAGCGCCGTATCTTCAGCAGGGCCTGAGCTCCCATCAGTTGACCCAGAGCTTGCAGCCCCTCCCCTTTACGACGAGGCTCTGAGTGGGAGGAGCTCTGGCCCCGCTGGAGCCATACTGCTGCAGCACTGTCCAGGGCGGCTCCTGGACAGGGTGCACGGAGGCTGCGGGAGAAGGGGGAGGTGAGGGTAAGTGGCATGGTAAGGGGCTGGGACCGGGAGGCATTGGATAAGGGGCAGGGAGTCCCGGGGACAGGGAGTGGGGTGGGGGGGTTGGATGGGGCAGAGGTTCTGGGGGTGCGGTCAGGAGATGGGGAACAAGGGGGTTAGATGGGGGAAGGTGGAGGTGAGGCCAGTGCTGGGGGGGAGCCTCAGAAGGCCCACTTCCTCCCCCGCCCCCGGTGGCCTTGCCAATCCCTCCTTCCAGCCCTGGCCTGGCCCCCTTACTATGCAGTGTGTGTGTGTGTGTGTGTTTGTGTGATAGAGGTGGGAATTTTGGCGATATTTCTTTGATGCCAATACACACCTCAGTTTCCCTCTGTGATTGGTATTGCTGTGATTAGAAAGAGCAGGAGACATGAGATGTTTCATCACGTAGCTGTCATGGGGGTGATATGAATGGGTCATTAAGGACTGGCTGGGACCAACCTACATCAGTCTGATGCCTGACAGAGACAAGGGAATAATTGTCACCTGTCCACGGGAGGATCTCCTCTTGGCTGAGTGAAGCATGCATGAACTCGTTATGTTTTTGGGAGCAGGAAGAACTGGGCTCGCAGATGCAGGAATCTCTATTGGAGAGAAGACAAATGGACAGGTACAGTGAAAGGAAACCAAACTACTTTCTACAGCAGCATGACTCAAGGGCATTGGCCAGTTTGGACTATATTGTTTTCTTTGCTTCTCTATCCTACTCTAAATACTTTCAGTGCTGTGTTTCAGTTGACTAACAAACCCTGCTGTGTTTTAAAAGTTTGCCCAGTGTCACAGCACAAACTTGCTCTGTGCGTTGAATGAGGAACAGTCTCTGAAGAGGAGTGTCATTCAGCTGGGCCTGTTGGCAGAGCTCACAGGTTGAAATAGGAGTGTTGAAGCCAGAAGAATAGCAGCAATTTCTGAAAAACACTGGCTCTAGTCATAACATTAAATACAATAGTCTCAAGATCTATACCTGTGTTCATCAGATCTATCCCTCTGCCTTCACATAGTTCATTTTGCTGGTGGATTTCACCTCTTTCCCCATCTGTGTCTGTCTTGTCTATTTAGATTGTAAATTCTTCAGGGCATGGGCCATCTTCTATTCTGGGTTTGTGCTGTACCTAGCACAGCAGAGGCCCACGGTTTGTTGGTTCTTAGGCACTAAGGTAATTAATATGATTTATAGTGATAATAACTCTTCTGCCACTTTGAGCCAAGGAAGCCGGCCTTGGGATGTTACATCTTAAAAATGAGTGGGGGATAAAACCGTGGAATATTCCTTGTGACAAGTATCCCACAAATTCCATGGACCTTTCTTGTTTTCTTTCCCTTCCCAGGGTTTCCAGTTTCCAAACCTGATGTGATCTTGCAGCTGGAATAAGGGGAACAGCTGTGGGTCTCAGACCTCTATGGCTCTGAAAAAAAGTGCTCCCGAGAGCTGTCTGCGCAGGTGAGGAATTGGGTGAACCCTCTCAAAAACTGTCCGTGAATACAGGAAACATTTGGGATGCCCTCCAAAGACTCTCCAAGTTGTAAGCACTCCAAGTTCAGGATTGTTCCGTGCAGATGTGGAATCATTAGGCAGATGTCATTCATGGCTTCCCACCTATCCTGACTGACAGTGGGCAGCAGGTCCCTCCCCAATCTCACTTACCCCTGAGATTTCTGGCGAGATGCACACCCAGAACGGATCCCTTCCTCTCTCTCCTCTGGGGAAGGGTTTTGGGAAAATCCACTCCTGATAGGTTTGATCTCTCCCGCACATATTTTGGTTTGTTCACACCTTTTTCCATTCCTCTGTCTGAGATTTCCTTTCTTTGTGGTGCAGGGAGTGACCTATGTCTGGATTCTCTCTGTCTCCCATCAGGTGATAGGATGGTGAGTGAGAACGAGGAGACACCCCAGCAGGAAGATGCTGAGCAAGTAGAACCACATGGGACGTTATCAGGAAGACCCAAAGGGAACGTTTCCGGGAGTTGTGCACTCCCAGAAAGAACAAATGTCTGTGAGACTAAGCACAGGCCAGAGGAAAACTTCAGTAGCCACTCAGACCTTTTTACACGCGAGAGCATCAACTTGGAAGAGACACGCTACAGACGCCATAAGTGTGGGAAAAGCTTCAATGGGAGCTCAGACCTTCTCATACATCAGAGAATCCACAGGGGAGAGAAACCCTACATGTGCTCTGAGTGTGGGAACAGCTTCAATCGGAGCTCACACCTTATCAGACATAGGAGCATCCACACAGGAGAGACGCCCTACACGTGCTCTGAGTGCAGGAAAAGCTTCAATCGGAACTCAAGCCTTATTAGACATCAGAAAATCCACACAGGAGAAAAACCCTACACCTGCTCTGAGTGTGGGAAACGCTTCAGTTATAACTCAGTCCTCATCTCACATCAGCGAATCCACACAGGAGAGACACCCTACACGTGTTCTGTGTGTGGGAAAAGCTTCAACCAGGGCTCAAGCCTTATTAGACATCAGCAAATCCATACTGGATGGACACCCTACACATGCTCGGAGTGCGGGAAATGCTTCAGTTATAGATCAGCCCTTCGCATGCATCAGAGAATTCACACAGGTGACAAACCCTATGGATGCTCTGAGTGTGGGAAACGCTTCATGGATCGTTCAGCCCTCATCACACATGAAAGAATCCACACAGGAGAGAGACCCTACATGTGCTCTGAGTGTGGGAAAAGCTTCAATCAGAGCTCAAACCTTACCAGACATCGGACAATCCACAGAGGAGAGATGCCCTACACATGCGCTGAGTGTGGGAAGAGTTTTAAGCAGAGCTCTGCCCTGATCACACATCAGAGAATCCACACAGGGGAGATGCCCTACACATGCTCTGAGTGTGGGGAACGCTTCAGTTATAGTTCAGCCCTCGTCTCACATCAGAGAATCCACACGGGAGAGACGTCCTACACGTGCTCTGAGTGTGGGAAAAGCTTCAATCGGCGCTCCAGCCTTATTAGACATCAGAAAATCCACATATGAGAGAACTGTAATAAATGCCTTGATTCCGGCTGGCCAAAGCTTGTTTTTAAAAAAATCACAAATGTGAATTCCCACAGAGCGACCTTTGCACCAGGTTCAGCGTGGTCTCTTAGCTCCTCTAGATGAGTTGCCCGCTTCTGCCTTTTGCAGCTCCCCATTCTTTGGGATCAGTCCTGTGATTTTTTTTTCTGTCAACTCTTTTCATTTTAAGTTGTAGGCGTGTGTATCCCTCCAGCCAGGAATGTTCTTCACAGGGAGAAGAGGTGGTGAAGAGAGGTTTGATCAAGCTACACTGAGGTAAAAACTACCTGGGCCTTCCATCCACTAGGGCTGCACATGGCATTGGCTGCTCAAGTTAGTGATCTTGGTGTAAACAGACAATTATAGTTGTAGTGTAGCTGCAGCCCAGGTGCAGTGGTTGGCATTAGCTTTCCCCTTGACCTGACCTAAACTCCATCACCTTTCCTAGTCAAAACAAACCCTGAGCATCACAGTTATATTGTCCCCCCATTTCAAAGCAATTGTTAATCAGTGACAATGAAATTAAACATGAAATTAATTAGTGTAATGTAAGAGGCTGATTCTGTGATAACTTTGTGTTACAATATGATTCAGGTTTTCTTCTAGTTCTGTCCCTGCCCCCTCCTACTCTGTTGGAAATGGTGGCTAATCCTGAAATTAAAATCTCACTGCGAAGGAATTAGAGTGGGGGAATATGTGAGAGAAATAGCATGCACGAGAAGAGAGACCCAGTACGGCCTGTAATTATTTCTATTTAAAATGGAATTTATTTTGATAAATTTTAAAATAAATCTTCTGTTAAGAGGAAAATTACTTGAGACAAGATGTGCAACCTTTTACCCATCCTGTACAGGACTGATATGTTTTTGTTTGTTGGTTTGTCTGTCTCTCCTCTGGTGGTTGCTTTTTAATAAAAGAATCATTTTGGTTTGAAAGCAATCTTTATGCCATTAATTGAAAACAAACAGAGCCCTGCAAAGCAACAGGCAATTTTCTTAAGCCTTCATAGTGCTTCGTCTGCACCAATAACAATCACCTCCTAGCATTACAAGCCCTGCACTCCCATGCATAGCAACAAATATTAGTGGCTTTCAGCTTCAAATTGCTGCCTAAAGGTATCCCTGATCCTTATGGCCCTGCGCTCCGCCCCTTTAATAGCCCTGGTCTCTGGCTGTTCAAATTCAGCCTCCAGGTGCTAAGCCTCAGTGGTCCAGCCCTGAGTGAAGCTTTTACTCTTCCCTTCACAAATAAATGGCCAAAAGCACACTCAAGAGTCATTCTGCATTTGCTCAGCCTGTTGTTGAACTACTCCTCGCTGCTGTCAAGGTGCTCCATGAATGGCTTCATAAGCCACAGCACTGAGAGGTAGGCAGGGTCTCTCAGGATCCCAATGGGCATTTTGACTTCCCCTACGGTGATCTTCTGGTCTGGGAAGAAAGTCTCTGCTTCCAGTTTCCTGAACAGGCCAGTGTTCCGAAAGATGGGTGTGTTTTAGCAGGCCAGCCTGCATTAATGTCTGTGAAATGCCCACGGTGATCCACAAGTGACTGGGGAACCGTAGAGAAGTACCCCTTCTGATTAATGTACGCCATGACTAGGTGGTCTGGTGCCAGAATTGGAATATGTGTGCCATCTATTGCCCCTCTGCAGTTAGGGAAGCCCACTTGTGCAAAGCCATCCACAATGTCACACACACTGCCCAGAGTCACAGTCTTTTGGAGCAGGATGCAATTAATGGCCCTGCACACTTTTGTCAACACATGTCCAACTGTCGACTTTCCCACTCAAACTGGTTAGCGACCGATTGGTAGCAGTCTGGAGTAGCCAGCTTCCACCATGCAATTGCCACACACTTCTCCAATAACAGAGAAACTCTCATTCTCATGTCCTTGCTCTGCAGGATTGGAGTGAGCTCATGACAGAGTCCCATGAATGTGTCTTTCCTCATCCAAAAGTTCTGCAGCCACTGCTTGTCATCCCAGATGTGCATGATGATGTGATCCCACCACTCAGTGCTTGTTTCCGGAGCCCAAAAGCAGTGTTCCACTGCGGTCAGCACCTCCGTGAATGCCACAAGCAATCTCATGTCATAGCTACTATGTGTGGCGAGATCAATAATGAACTCCTCTTGCCTTTGTAGTTTAAGGAATAACTCCACTACCATTTGTGACGTATTAGTAAGAGCGAGCAACATATTGATCAATAGCGCAGGATCCATTCCTACAGCCCAAAGAGGCAGAATGTGCAGTACACCAACCATTGAAATATAGCAGCAAATGTGGATGGAAGCACAGGGATTTCTGGGATGCAAAGCAATGCATCACGCTGGATTGGGACAGGACCCAGGATGGCTCACGACCCCCTCCGCCTTCCCACAACTCTTAGGAGCAGAAGAGGAAGAGATGCTCGGTGGGATAGCTACCCAGAGTGCACCGCTCTGAATACTACTGCAAGTGCCGCAATGTGAACACACTATTGTGCGGGTAGCTGACAGTGTGAACACACAATAGCGGTTTCCCTTCAGCACTCTCTGAGCAGCACTGTAACTCCCGGTGCTGTAACTCTGCCAGTGTAGACATAGCCTCAGAGAGACTGACTGCCAGGATCCTTGGCCTGATCCCCTCTGGGGAATGAAGCACAATGGCAACAGGCTGTACAGCCTTCACTAGTCTCCCTGTACCTGCAAAGCCTGCTAGCCCAACATGCTGGAGCATCTGTGTCATTACCTGGTTCCTAAACTGGAGCTACAGGTCCTACCCCATGTGAATCTAAAGACCAAGAGGTGCAGAGATCCAGCCCCTTATAATCTTAGAAACATTTTGTTCCTTTTTCTAATTTTTGTCTGTTTCTTTTTATGAACTTGGAGACCTCCCAGACTTTCTATTAGATTGCGGTGTAACTGTGCGGCTCAATGAGGGTGAGAGTGTGAACACCTCTGAAATCTACAAAGGGAAGATGTTAGGAAGAATAGTTCCCCAAACCTTAATAGCCCCATGAAATGACAGAATGCATGATCCTCACCTGTGCAAGCATTGCAAGGAATTGAGCTGTCAGATATACATTGTTCAGCGAGAGCTGTTTGAACTTCTTTTGCTAATGTCTCTATAAGGTCTGTACGTTTTTTGGGGCAAGAAGAAATATTAGCTACGCAAGAGTGAAATCTAAGGAGAAATTGTAATTGGCTTTGAGGTTGTGGGCTAAATGTAAGCAATAATTTGGTTTCGGTATTGAACTATTCAGCTGGCTAAATCTGGGATGCACTGCCTGGGTAAAAATCTCTGATTTGGGTTTCAACATCACTAAATATGCACGTGCCTTCTTGGGTTGCTCTTTTAGGATTTATAGGGGTTGTATTTATAGCTATATTAATCTGATGGTTAGACTAAACTGATTACTTGATTCCAATGCAATATCCTTGTTAGCTCATTGATTTCCTGATTTGGCCTGAACTTTATCACTGTATTGTTTAGCAACAGCGGCTGGAACTTCAATTTGTATATTTAATTCAATCTCCATTTTCTTCATTTCATTACTGTTCTAAGTTAAGGAATGTGCAGCAACAAAAACTGACACAAGCCTTTTGCTGCCCCATTCTGTGCCCATCCAGCAGGAGTAGAGAACAAACCCCTCCTGGAGCAGGGCTTGTCACACTGGACTGTAAATACAGATGCATGTTCCCAAGGTTTGCTGTCTTTCTCAAATCATGGCATAAGGGTGACACCTACAGGCAGCTCCTTGTAATCATGCCTGGCAGGAAGGAGATGCCTACGTGCATTCCCTAGGGAGGCAGGGGGATCTGGGAAACCCTGGACACTGGGGGCTATTTACCCAGAGCTCATGAGGAATCTACTCAGGGGTGATGCAGTAGAAAAGAGCTGGGTGCTGCTTTCCCCACTTATTTCTCCTTATCCCCTTTCAATCTCACCTGTTTCCCTTTCTTCCCCCCTACCCCCACCCTCTGGCAGGGAGACTTGGTCACTTCCCTGCTCCCAGGGGTGCTCACTCTCCTGTAGCTGGATTGGCCCCTGTGAGTGCTAATAGGATTGAGATCCTGGGTGTGGGACAGTCCCTGCAGTGGCTCTAGGACACACAGAGGCAGGAGAAGGAGCAGAGATGGGGCTAGTTCCCACCTCAGAAAGTCCCTGGCTGCCGGGGCAGCCCTGGGTGGGCAGAAGAGAGACTCCACACAAAGGTTCCAGAAGCTGAAGGTCTCGCAGCCCCTGGGGATCTGCTCTTGGGTGGGGTCTGGACAGCGATGGAGCCCCTGCCTCATGCTGCCTCAGGTGTAGTGTGAGAAACTGCTATCTGTAGGAATTTGCTACTGATGGTGCACTGAGCATGCTCACATGAACTGAGCATACTCAGTAAATTTGCTGAAGCCACTTCCCTTCCCCCTACCCTTACTCAGAATCAGATTCTGCAGATTGCTATTTACAGGGTGTCATAAACATATAGCTACAGGTAGCATAAAATACTCTGTAAAGGGTTAAAAAGCTCAGATAACCTAGTTGGAACATGACCAAAAGGACTAATAAGGGAAGAAAATACTTTCAAATCTGTGGGGGAACGTTTTTGTTCTCGTGTTCCTTTGTTCTCTCCAGGTCAACGAGGAACCAGGGCATGGAAAATACATCTCCTTAAGCACATGTTAATTACTGTTGCATAACCCAAAATCCACTTTAGAGTTCTGTCCATAGGTAGGTTTCTGCGTAGCTTGCTGAGTCACAAGGCGTATCTGCCTTCTCTCAATGGTTCGATTGTATAGCTGATGGTCCTTAATGGGCCATCAAACAGGCTAGGCAGAACTGACACCAACTTGTCTGGCTGGGTTCCCCGGAAGCATAGCACAAGTTTGAAATACATACAGCATAGAGCCAATATTCATAACATCAGCTACAAAAATAAAACATATCTAGAGATAGCATCTTTATAATCAGCCAATCAGAACCTCTCCATAGACCCCTTACACTATAACCTTTCTACAATATTGGCTACAAATATAGAACAGTGGTCGCAACGGTGATCTATACAGTTACAGATTATGTCACTAACATCACAGGAGGTGACACAGCCTCAGTGAGACTGATATTGGAATAGTGCCTCCAGTTTTGGTGCCCTCATTTGAAAAAGATGTTGTGAAATTGGAGCTGGGGCAGTGAAGAGCCACCAAATGTTCAGAGGCCTAGAGAAAAATGCCTTCTAGTGAGCTATTGAAAGAGCTCAAACTGTTTAGCTTATCAAAAGAAGATTGAAAGATGACTTCATTGAAGCGTTGAAGTTCCTTAATGGAGAGAAAAGGTTGGCTATTAAAGGGCTCTTTAATCTAGGCCTGGTCTACACTACGTGTTTAAACCGAATTTAGCAGTATTAAACCGATTTAACCCTACACCTGTCCACACAACAAGGCCCTGTCGGAGAAAAACTCAGTTCTCGATTTTAGTTTGGGTGCAGCAAAATCAAATACTTTATTATTTCTCAAGCAATATTAATTGAGGGAGGGAGTGCCCTAGGACACTGGGTTGCCCCAGTCCCGGACAGGTCTCTCCACAGGTAAACAATTACAGCAAGCATTTATACCTTTGTTACAGACAATAGCAAGCAATATTACAGACATGATGAGCAACAGATGCATTTTGTTTATGCATAGGCTATCCTGCTATCTTATTTTTCTCAGCTTCTGGGCGCCAGCTTACAGATTTAATTATCAGAGCAAGGTCGTAATAACTTCTCACACAGTTCTTTTCTGCTCGCCTCACACAATCCTCGCTTCTACAAGTCTCACGTCATTAGGGTTACAGCTGGCCTAACTCTTGTTAACAAACTGACATGCATTAAGATCCCCTACAAATTCTTGTCAATTCTTTCCCTTCTTCCACACTCCCCCCTTTTGTACTTCTAGTACAACAGATATTCTCAAATCTCTATTTGCATTAAGCCTTCGATTTCTGATTTTACATCAGATGTTTCAACCGTAGGGTTTTTCATTGAATGAAATGACAATGCATGATTAGCATGGACATGAAAGGTATTACTATTACTACATCTTTTACAACAACAATAACATAATCCTAAACTGACTAACAGCAATGCAAGCAATAATATACTCAGAGCAAGCATATGACGAGGTTGTTGTACAATTCTGGTTACAAAGCATAATACATCATACTTAGTACACAAAGTAGATACTCTATAAGCTGTATGAAAGGCATTCTTTTCAGCTTGATATATATTCTGAAGTATGTGAATTTGTCCTTGTAATTCAGAGATTCTTTGAACCTCTGGTAACAATGAAAGCAAATTTTGAAATCGATCAGGCATTACTTTAATCCAGTTAAATGATACCTGAAACCTAAGAGCTACTTGCAACATTCCCTCTGCAGGCCAGTAAATGATATGGTTGCCTGCAGCAGTGGTAAGATTAATGTGTATATCTTGCAACGTGGTGGCTTTGAGATACACACAGCTATCATTAGCTTGAAAAAGTGGGTGTCCTGTCAGGGTAGTTCCTTGTCCTCTACCCTCCCAGCAGACGCTATCATAAACAGTGACAACTTCCCCTGGCTTTAGTTTCCGTACACACTGAAGCTGTGGTGGTTCTAATGGCCAAAATGTCCATTGATTTCCTAATCTCATCCAAATATCAGTTGTAATCCCAGGAGCACTAACTAAAAATCGATTAGGCAAATCAGGTGGTCTAACTTCCCAGATATCTCGATGAATCACCCAATCCCATAAGCATCCTCCCCATGGACCTGGTAGGATTCGGTGCGTGGGAGCCCACACTCCCTTAACCGGTCCATATGCTTGGAAGGAGCACTGTGAATGTCCACATTTCCACCCAGAAAGTTTCCAAGTATGTCTCCATGGCCACAGATCAGATGGTACTCCTGACGTGTTTGTAAGGGCAGTGGGCCAAGCCTGGTGCTCAAAATCACTCCGAATGGCCATCAGCTGGTCATTCAGGAAATCCTGAATTTCTGAACATGCTAGATTCCACTGCAATGCCTTCCCAGCCTCAGTGATATTCAGTACCATCTCTCTCAGTAATTTCTGGGTCATAGAACTAAGGGCGGAAAGAATATGTAACTCACCCACTCCAGCCTCTACTTGGGTTAGTTAAGCTCCAGAAATAAGGCCAGTAGCCTTCTGTAGTTGACCCAATTGCTCATCATGTTCTTGGTTCTTAAAAATATTCCAAACTGCTGCTGCACTGTTGGCCCCATCCCATAAGGATCCAGTCAGGTCCCTTTTCTTTCTAGAGGAAATAACCCAGGCCCTCTGTTGTGCTAATCTAATGGCAGCCCCTTGTGAACAATTTGGATATGTAGAGGTGATCTGGAAATTAGATAAGGGCAATGTAAACTTAACAGTCCCTAGTGTAGTGTTGATTACAGTCCATCAATATTCCGCTACATCTCTCTTTGGTGTAGGGTTATACCACATCTGTTGTATACCTTTATATATTTCTAGGAGGCATTAATATTAATAGCATAAGAGGGGGTGTATTGCAATAAGGTACAGGTTACATTATCAATCACTGAAATGGTTTCAATACAAGTAAAATTTCTAGTGGCAGAACAAACTCTTTGGGTATTCGTTTGATCATTCACTAATTGGGTGACCAAATAACAATAAGGGCCTCTTTCAGGTAGCATAGTACAAATTCCAGGGATAGCCATCATATCTACTTCACTATGAAACCCATCTATTCCAATTATAAATTTTTGGGATTCATTTGCAGTAATATTGTGGATCTTTATTTCTACTGATCCATTTGTTTTCCGCTCAATTATTCGCTCATATGAATTCCTGTGAACCTTAAAAAATAATCTTTCTGAGCAATATTCTAATAGGTCACTAAGATGGGAAGGCCTTGGCCAATAAATTTCAATAGAATGTACAATTTTGTTTGTATCTGGATAAATTACAGAGGTGATGGCAAGGGTTGAGGAGCTAGTGGGGGTAACAATTGTGGTAGCAAGGTGGTTTCGGTATTCATCATCTGAAATCCAATTAGGGAGGGCAGTACATCCCCGAGGTACTTGTCCATAAGCACAAAGCCCTTCCCCTGGAAGAAATCCAAACCACCATTCAATCCCACATTCCCAAGAATGATCACCACAGTTTCCTCCTTGCCAAGTAACAATGCTTCGTTTCTTCCCCCAGGGCCAGTTCTTAATGTCTCTTGTAGTCAGGAATACCTGGACTTTGGAGGTTTCTGCAGAACGAATGTTTCTTCTTTTCTTTTCCCAGGATAATTGTGGTTTAGTGTGATATAGGGGAGAGGTTGCTAGCACTTCACCCTGTAATGTTGGAATTCCTTTAGAAAAATTCAAAGGCACAGTAGGTCTGTCAGTGGACAAGGGAGAGGTTGCTAGCACTTCACCTTGTCCTCCTTCCTCGCTGTCCAGTAGGTACAGTAGGGCTGGAAGAAGTAGTACGTTGGTCATCAGTAGGAGTGTCCTCCCGAGGTGGAGGGGTCTTTTTGCAGTGAGACGCATGGGTCCAGGCAGGTAGTCCTTGACACTTCACAGCAGTGTTGGTGGTTAACAGGACTTGGAAAGGGCCTTTCCAGCGTAGAGCCAGAGCAGTCTTTCGTTGATGGACCTTTATGTAGACCCAGTCTCCTGGTTCCGACGAGTGGCAAGGTTGTACAGGATCCTTGGGTAGTGCTTCTTTCACCTGTATATAAAAAGACTTAACACATTTCATTAGTGCCTGACAATACTTAAGCATTATGTCATCCATCAAATGAATGTCCATCTGAGCTAGGGTCAGTGGGGTTGCAGCTGGTAATCGCATCGGGTGCCCTGTTAAAATCTCATGAGGGCTGAGTCCAGTCTTTCGATTGGGAATGGCTCTCATACTCATCAGTGCTAGAGGAAGAGCATCTGGCCATTTTAAGTTTGTCTCAGCACAAATCTTGGCTAGTTTATTTTTTAAAATCCCATTCTGGCGTTCCACTGTCCCAGCCGACTGTGGGTGATGAGGGCAGTGAAGGTTGTGCTGGATCTGCAAAGCTGCACATAACTCCTTTACAATTTGTCCAGTAAAATGAATTCCACGATCACTGTTGATACTCACAGGGATGTCAAACCGTGGTACAAAATCTTTAAGCAAAAGTTTCACAACAGTCCTGGCATCTGCTTTCCTGCAGGGAAAAGCTTCAACCCAATTGGTAAATACATCAACTAAAACTAACACATATTCATAACCACAACATTTAGACATTTGAATAAAATCAATCTGAATATTTACAAAAGGTCCCCAAGGAGGAGGGTGAGCTGCCCGCGTAGCTTTAACAGCTTTACCAATGTTGTGTTGTTGACAAATCACACAGTGTTGACAGTAGGAATGTGCTACAGATGGGAAACTGGGTGCACACCAATCTCGGTTAACTGCAGCAATCATCCCTCCTTTGCTCACGTGTGCCATTCCATGGTATATGCGAGCAAGATAGCATCTTCGGTGCTACCAGGCAACCATCTGGGGCACGCCAAAGATGATCGGTATGTAGAGTGCGTCCAGCAGCACTCCAAGAGCGTTTCTCAGTTCCTGATACTGCCTCCTGGATCTTAGCCAGATCTTCAAGGGAGGCTAGTGGAGGCTGCTCAATTAAGACACAAGTATGTTCAGCCTGAGGTGCAGAAAGGGCCGCTGCTTTGGCTGTAGAATCTGCCAAAGCATTTCCACGGGTAACTTCATCATGAGGGGTTTTGTGAGCAGCACATTTAACAACAGCAATAGCTTTAGGCAATAAAATAGCGTCCAAAAGAGCGGATACATAAGAACTATTCTTAATAGGAGAACCAGTGGATGTAAGGAAACCTCTATATTTCCAGAGCAAACCATAATCATGTACCACTCCAAAAGCATAACGAGAATCTGTATAGATAGTAACTGTTTGATCTTGAGCCAAAGTATAAGCTTGAGTTAAAGCCACAAGTTCAGCCACTTGAGAGGAAAACACTGAAGGAAGAAAAGCACTTTCAACAACAGCATAAGCAGTACATACAGCATAACCAGCAACCAATTTACCCTTAGAATCCCGTAAACACGAGCCATCCACAAAATAAAGGAGATTAGGATTTTGCAAAGGCACATCTAGCAAATCATCTCTAGGACGGGTGAGGACAGATATTACAGACACACAGTCATGTGGTTCTCCATCTTCTGGCCCTGGCAATAAAGAGGCCGGATTAAGAACAGGGCAGTGAACCAAAGTAATATGAGATGAAGATAGTAAAATAAGCTCATATTTTGTAAGACGAGAAGTGGATAAATGCTGTGTCCTAGATTGTAACAGAAGTGCAGCCACAGCATGAGGAACAGCAACAATCAAAGCAGATCCTAAAACAATAGATTCAGATACCTGAACAGCAAGGGCTGCTGCAGCCACAGCCCGAAGGCAAGGGGGAAATCCAGTTGCCACAGCGTCTAGGGCAGTACTGTAATAAGCAATGGGACGGTGTTTATCTCCGTGCTTTTGCGTTAGTACAGCCAAAGCAAACCCATTACGCTCATGACAGAAAAGAGTAAATGGTTTAGCATAGTCAGGAAGTCCCAGGGCCGGTGCACTGGACAGTTTCTGTTTGATAGTAATAAAAGCTCTCTCAGCTTCTGGTGGCCAAGGAAGTGGCTTAGGGGTACCTGACTTAGTCAGATCTTGTAAAGGTTTAATTACTGTTGCATAACCCAAAATCCACTGTCTGCAGTATCCAGTCATACCAAGAAAAGTACGCATTTGAGAAACAGTACCAGGCCTAGGCATATTTAGAATAGCTGAAATACGAGAATCCGATAAATGACATGTGCCATGGGAAATATCATGACCAAGATAATGAACTTTAGGTTGACATAGTTGGAGTTTTTCTTGGGATGCCTTGTGACCTTTGGCAGCTAAAGCAATTAAAAGTATTAAAGTATCAGCTTTACAAGATTCAAAAGAGTAAGATGCAAGCAAAAGGTCATCCACGTACTGTACAAGTACTGATTTACCAGGGAAGACCACATCATCCAGATCCTTCTTCAGGATCTGGGAAAACAGAGATGGAGATTCAGTATATCCTTGGGGTAATCTGGTCCAGGTATACTGACATCCTTTGTAAGTGAAGGCAAACAAATACTGACTGTCTGGGTGAATGGGAATAGAAAAGAAAGCTGAACACAAATCCATGACAGTAAAATAAGTGGCTGATGGGGGAATACAAGAAAGAATTGTAGCTGGATTTGGAACCACAGGGAAAGAAGGCAAAACAACAGCATTAATCGCGCGAAGTTCTTGGACAAAACGATAAGTGTTCTTTCCTGGCTTCTTTACAGGAAAGATGGGAGTATTACAAGAACTATTCGTGGGAATAATAATACCCTGTTGTAACAGAGACTCTATGACTGGAGCTATTCCTTCCTGCTTCAGGATGGAGTGGGTATTGTGGAACCTTTGGTAAAGCTTTAGCAGGGTCAACAAAAATTTTTACCGGCTCAGCTGTCCGAATCTGTCCCACTTCGTTTGCATGTCGAGACCAGAGATGGGAGGGTACTTGTGATAGCAAATGCACAAGATCGGGGCTGAAAGCTATCTTTGATTTAGCTGGCTCTGCTATATGGAGTGTGGCCAACACCAGATTAGTATTCTCATCAGGAACTTGTAAGAATACGCCATCTGGTGTACAATAAATGGTACAACCTAAATTACACAACAGATCTCTTCCCAGCAAATTCACGGGAGAGGAGGGGCTGAGCAAAAACACGTGCTCATCGGCGAGGGGCCCTAGCGAAACAGCAAGGGGTTTTGTGACAGGATGCGAAACAGGACAGTTTGAAATGCCTACAGCATTAACAGACAAAGTTGACAAAGGAACAGAGGGAAACTCTGAGGATCTTAAAGCAGATCTACTAGCTCCGGTATCCACAAGACAATTGACAGATTGTCCTGCAATTTTACAATCAACATATGGGCCTTCCTGATTAATAGGAATTAAAGGAGTCATGATGCAGTTACGTTCCCTCAGGCTGTCCTAGTAAGTGGTATTCTGCGGTGAAAAAGCAAGCGCTTCAGGATTTGGGAATGAAGGGTTTTGAGACAATCGGTTTGGATACTTATTTTTCCAGTGTCCCTCCTGACCACAAAAGTGGCATGCAGTGTTCCCTGTCGGGGCAGGATACTGGGTAGGATATGAAGGACCCTTCCCTCTACCTCGCCCGCGACCTAGTCCTCGTCCTCCTCTCATTCCCCCACGGCCCCTGTTTTGATAAGTCTGCAATTGCAAAGCCATAAGTTTTGTTTCAGTATTTTCTTTCTTCTGCTCTATGCAAGCTGTACAATGATTGGCAACTGTCACCAATTCAGAAAGGGGTTTAGTTTGCCAGCCAATACAAATAGTTCTTAACTGTAGCTGAACTTTTGGTAAGAGTCCCTGAACAAAAGCAGCTCCTACTGCTTCTCTGGCATTTTCAGCTGGCTGAGCAATTCCCGAATGCTGTTCAAAGACCTTAGTCAGTCTATCTAGATAATCAGCAGGGGACTCTCCTTTGTTCTGTTTGCAGTTAGTAATTTTTGTCCAATCTGTTTTCTTAGGACTAACCTCCGTAACAGAGGTTAAAAGACGGTTTCTAGCCTCTCTTAACTCACGCTCAATTCCAGGGTCGGCATCAGGCCAAGCAACCTGTCTGCTAAGCCGTTGATGAACTTCAGCTGGCAGAACTGCCCTCAAGAGTTGATTAATATCTGCCCAAGATGGATTATAGCACTGAATTACTGTTTGAAGCTTTTCTCTAAACTTTTCCGGTTCCTCTCTAATCTTAGGAAATTCCTTTACCAAGTTTCTAAGATCTCCGGGTGTCCAAGGGGCATGCACTGTAACTAACCTCCCATCTCCAGGCAAGTCTCTCAAAGGAGCCTGGAGTGCCTGTGCCCTGCTTCTAAGAAAGTAGTGGGCATTTTCATCAGAAGGATCAGATTCGGATGGACTAGTGGGAGGATCAGAATCACTCACAGGTGGAGAAGAAACTCCTTCCATAGGAGAGGAAAGAATTTGTGTAGGGGAAACTACCGGGGCAGGGGGATGTGACGGCTGTGGCCGTGGAATGCTGCTGAAAAAATCTACTATGTCTTCAGCAGTCTCCTCCTCACTATCAGCTTTAACTAATTGGGGATAAAGAGGAGCAGAGGGATTTGCTCAAGCAGGAAAACTTCCAGACGTCTTACATTTATGTATCAAACCCTGTACTTGAGTTTTTAATTTTTCTTGGGAGTCCTTTAGACTCCGTACTCGAGACTCATGGAGTCTCTTTGTTGCTTCCTCCCACCAATACATAAACTGCTCCCGCTGTGTATCAGAGGCTTTTTTTTGAAGTTAGGATTCCTCTGAGGTATGTAAGTTTATCTAAATCGAAGGTACCTTCTAATGGGCATTGTTTAGATGAATTTTCACGCGTGTTCAGATTCCAATTGTCTAAATGTCTGCAGGTTTCAGGACCATAATGTATGTTCATGTAATATGCTGGGGTACCCTTAGGGGGTGAGGTGGAATATTTAGACTGTCCCCCACCCATTTTCCACTTACACACACACAGGGATGGTGCCCTGTCCTCGCTAGCGGCTCATAAACTAATGATCTCTCCCTACAGGGTACTCACACAGGAGAGGCTAACGCGGATTTCCACGACCCTCCTACACCTCCTTTCAGCAAAGAGCGTTGGCTAGTCTCTGAGAGACGGCGCCGCTTACTCTGATTGCATCCAGTGAGATGATCAGACTGTCAGTAGCCCACACAGAAAAGGAAAGGGGAAGGGAAGAAGGGTACACACACTCCTAGACCCAGGTAGCTTCCTCACCGGACGATGCCAGGCCGAGTCAGCCCACCATGGGTCGGATCTCCTAAAGATCCACTAGTTACCGGGCTTGCGTTAGAGTAGTCCTGGTCACGAGCTTTCGCTTCACAGGGTACTCTGGGCGTCTTCCGGTAACAGTCACTCACACTGGTGTACACACACACACACCAAGGCCTTTATTTCCTATTACCACGATGCATCTGTACCTTATATCCGGACCTAATACTATGAGGCGGTATAACAACCCCTCTTGAGGCGGTAAAAACCCCTCAGCACCAGTGCATCTCTAATGCATCTCACTATGCATTACCTAATGCATTACCTTATGCATTACCTTGTTGGCAACCCAGCAGTTTCCCGGTACTGCTATAAACTAACCTGATTGGGGCTTTCCCCCAATACCACTCTGCATCTGATCTTGCTGCACAGTCAATAAGTTCAGATGGCGTGAGCCCAACAGACACAGACGTCCACACAGACAGTCCTCCTCCGACACCCCAATAGAGATTTCAAAAGGTCTCTTACCTCCATTGTAGTGCCATGGGGTTCGAAGGGGAACGATCCGTAGCTGCTGCCTGTGGGTCCGTGGGCGTTGCCATCCCGGACGAGCCCCCAAATTGTCGGAGAAAAACTCAGTTCTCGCTTTTAGTTTGGGTGCAGCAAAATCAAATACTTTATTATTTCTCAAGCAATATTAATTGAGGGAGGGAGTGCCCTAGGACACTGGGTTGCCCCAGTCCCGGACAGGTCTCTCCACAGGTAAACAATTACAGCAAGCATTTATACCTTTGTTACAGACAATAGCAAGCAATATTACAGACATGATGAGCAACAGATGCATTTTGTTTATGCATAGGCTATCCTGCTATCTTATTTTTCTCAGCTTCTGGGCGCCAGCCTACAGATTTAATTATCAGTGCAAGGTCGTAATAACTTCTCACACAGTTCTTTTCTGCTCGCCTCACACAATCCTCGCTTCTACAAGTCTCACGTCATTAGGGTTACAGCTGGCCTAACTCTTGTTAACAAACTGACATGCATTAAGATCCCCTACAAATTCTTGTCAATTCTTTCCCTTCTTCCACAGCCCTTTATATCGATATAAAGGGCTCTTTAAACCGATTTCTGTACTTCTCCCCAACTAGAGGAGTAGCGCTGAAGTTGGTATTGCCATGTCGGATTAGGGTTAGTGTGGCTGCAAATCGACAGTATTGGCATCCGGGTGGTATCCCACAGTGCACCCTTGTGACCGCTCTGGAAAGCAATCTGAACTCGGATGCACTGGCCAGGTAGACAGGAAAAGCCCCGTGAACTTCTGATTTTCATTTCCTGTTTGCCCAGCGTGGAGCTCTGATCAGCATGGGTGGCCATGCAGTCCCAAATCCAAAAAGAGCTCCAGCATGGACCGTACGGGAGATACTGGATCTGATCGCTATATGAGGCGACAAATCTGTTCTATCAGAGCTCCGTTACAGAAGGTGAAATGACAAAGCATTTGAAAAAAATCTCCAGGCCATGATAGAGGCCACAGCACAGTGCTGTGTGACAAGCGTAATGGAAAGCCAAAGAATCAAATGGACACTCATGGAGGGAGGGAGGGGATACTGAGGACTCCAGCTATCCCACAGTCCCTGCAGTCTCCGAAAAGCATTTGCATTCTTGGCTGAGCTCCCAGTGCCTCAAGGGTCAAAAACATTTTCCCGGGTGTTTCAGGGTATATGTCGTCAATTTACACCCATCCCCCCACCCCGAAAGAAAAGGGAAAAAAAAGTTTCTCGCCTTTTTTCAATGTCACTCTGTCTACTGTATCCTGCTGGTAGACGGGGTGCTGCAGCGCTGAACACCAGCATCCCCTTCCTGGTGGCGGACAGTACAATATGATCTCTATCAGTCGTTATCATCAACTTGTGAGTGCTCCTGGCTGGCCTTGGTGAGGTTGGCCGGGGGCATCTGGGTAAAAATGGGAATGACTTCTGGTCATTCCTGGCAGATGGTACAGAATGGCTGGTAACAGTCTTCATCATAGCAACTGGAGGCTGAGCTCCAGCAGCACCCCCCTTTCATGTCTAAAGAAAAGATTCTGTACTGCCTGGACTATCAGAGCAGTAGGAGGCTTCCTTCCCCTCATTTTATCCCACTAAAACGTCAGTGTTTCTTATTCCTGCATTCTTTATTACTTCATCACACAAATGGGGGGACACTGCCACAGTAGCCCAGGAGGGTTGTGGGAGGAGAGAAGCAACAGGTGGAGTTGTTGCAGGAGCACCTTCTAGAATGGCATGCAGCTCATCATTTCTGCAGGATCTCTGAGGGTCTGACACGGAGTGGCTGTGCTCTCTGGTTCTTTAGTTCACTTGCCCCATATTCTAGGCAGGACTGACTCTATTTTTAGACAAAACATAAAGAAGGGAATGACCCAGGGAGTCATTCCCATTTTTGTCCATGTGCCCGCGACCAACCTCAGCGAGGCCAGTCAGGAGCATCCATGACAGCAGCAGATGGTACAGAACAACTGATAATCATCATCTCATCACCAGTTTACAATGACATGGCAGATGGTGCAATAGGAATGGTAACCATCTCTCCTACCTTGCAAAGGCAAATGGATGCTGCTGTGTAGCACTGCAGTACCACCTCTGTCAGCAGCATCCAGTACATATACGGTGACAGTGACAAAAGACAAAATGGGCTCCATGGTTGCCATGCTATGGCGTCTGCCAGGGCAATCCAGGGAAAAAGGGCGCGAAATGATTGTCTGCCGTTGCTTTCATGGAGGAAGGATTGCGTGACGACATTTACCCAGAATCACCCACGACACTGTTTTTGCATTGGGATCTCAACCCAGAATTCCAATGGGCAGGGGAGACTGCGGGAGCTATGGGATAGCTAGGGGTTATATAAACCGGTTTATGTAAAATCAGAATAATCCCATAGTGTAGACATCCCCTCAGTGAGAACAGAACTAGAATGTAGTGAGAGCCACATATCAAGCAAGTAGTTGTGGCCGAGTGGTTAAGGTGATGGACTAGAAATCCCTTGGGGTCTCCTTATGCAGGTTGGAATCCTGCTAACTATGGAGGAAGTTGTAGTTCTTCAGTTTCAGCAGAGCTGGATCTTGTCTCCGGGGGTGGCTCCAAGCATGTGCCTGGGGTGGCAAGCCATGGGGGGCGCTCTGCTGGTTGCTGCTAGGGCGGCAGGCAGGGTGGCTTGATTGCGGAGGGTCCACTGGTCCTGTGGCTTCAGTGGACCTCCTGCAGGCATGCCTGCAAGAGGTCTGCTGAAGCTGCAGGACCAGTGGACCTTCTGTGCTTAGGGTGGCAAAATATCTAGAGTTGCCCTTGCTTGTCTCACTCTCAAGCTAGGTGTACACTAAAGGGTAATGTGGCTTTAGTTAAAGTGTTTTAATTGAACAGCTGTTGCATGTCCACCCTGTGTCACCAGAGCACATCCATGCTAGAATCTCGGATTGCCACAGAGAGCAGTGCACTGTGGGTAGCTATCCCACTGTGCCACTGGCTGCAGGGTGCTTTGGGAAGGGTTTGCAATGCCTCATGGGCTGGTGCAGCATCACATGATGCAGGTTTCTCTATCCTATTGTTCTATGGGCATCCTACTAGATTGCCAGCTGCTTTTCAACTGCAATGTGCGTGGTGGGGTAGAGAGCGTGTGTGTGTGTTGCGGAAGAGTGAGTATGTCGGCACATTGTCTCTAAGTTGAGACAGCAGCTGGAAGCAACCAGTCCTGTGGCAGGGGGCAGGGGACAGCCTCGACATCAGCCCCCCTTTTCTCACTGGCTCAGCTCAGCACAGCACTCTCTGTCACATACACACACATGCACACACTGCTGCCTCCTTAGCTCTGTGTCAGGGGTGCTGGAACGGGGTTTAGAGGGCCATGGCCCCACCACTCTTTACTGGCTGTTAGGACAAATGATGGACGGGGGGAAAGGGTGCAGTCTTGGGGAAGAGGTGTTCTGTGGGTGTGGCCTCAGGGGGAGAGGTGGTGTGAGTGTGGGTCCTTAGGGAAGGGGTGTCATGGGGGTGCAACAGTTCAGACAACGGTGCCCTCCCCACTATAAGGAAGCTTCTGCCATCCCTGCTCTGTGTTCGCAGAGCGGGAGAGAGCAGCATTCCACGGTAGTGATTTGCTCCCCAGGGTCCAGCAGTGGGGCTCAGGAGGCGATTTAAAGGGCCCGGGGCTCCGGCCAGTGCAGGGAGCCCTGGGCCCTTTAAATCATGAGCCTGGGGAAGCTGGGTCGGGCTGGCACAGCATACCGGCTCTTGCCAGTACCCCATACCGGAACATACCGGCTTACTTTCACCTCCGGAAGGTCCTCACGTGGATCAATAACTGGTTAAAAGATAGGAATCAAAGGGTAGGAATAAATGGTCAGTTTTCAGGATGGAAATAGGTAACTAGTGGTGTCTGTATTGAGACCAGTACTAGTCAACATATTCATAAATGATCTGCTAAACAGTGAGGTGACAAAATTTGCAGATGATCCAAAACTACTGAGGATAGTTAAGTCCAAAGCAGACTGTGAGGAGTTCAAAAGAGATTTCACAAAACTGGGTGAAAGGGCAACAAAATGGCAGATGCAATTCCATGTTGATCAGTGCAAAGTGATGCACATTGGAAAACATAATCCCAACTACACATAGAAAACGATGGGATGTAAAATAGCTGTTGCAACTCAAGTGGGAGATCTTGGAGTCACTGTGGATAGTTCTCTGCAAACATCCACTCAATGTGCAGCAGCAGTCAAAAAAGCAAACAGAATATTGGGAATCATTAAGAAAGGGATAGATGATGAGAGAGAAAATCTTATTGCCACTATGCACATCCATGGTACACCCACATCTTGAATATCACGTGCAGATATGGTCGCCCCATCTTAAAAAAGATGTATTGGAATTGGAAAAGGTTCAGAAAAGGGGTATGGAGTGTCTGCCTTATGAGGAGAGAATAATAAGACTGGGACTTTTCAGCTTGGAGAAAAGGTGACTGAGGGGGGATATGATAGAGGGCTAGAAAATCGTGACTGGTGCGGAGAAAGTAAATAAGGAAGTGTTACTTATTCCTTCTTATAACACAAGAACTAAGGAGTCACCAAATGAAATGAATAAGTAGCACATTTAAAACAAAGAAATGGAAGTATTTTTTCCACAACGCACAGTCAACCTGTGGACCCCCTTGTCAGAGGATGTTGTAAAGGCCAAGACTATAACAGGATTCAAAAAAAGAGCTAAATCAATTCATGGAGGATATGCTATGAGCCAGGATGGATAGGGATGGTGTCCCTAGTGAGCCTTTGTTTGCCAGAAGCTGGGAATAGATGACAGGGGATGGATCACTTGATGATCTCCTGTTCTGTTCATTGCCTCTGAAGCACCTGGCTTTGGCCACTATGGGAAGACAGGATACTGGGCTAGATGGACCCAGTCTGACCCAGTATGGCCGGTCTTAAGCCTTATGCTCCTTTCATACAGATGCCTGGGATTGTGCCTCACAATGTGTCCCTGAGGTCTCAGCCAAAATGCCCCAGACAGGCAAACACTCTGGGCTCCTGAAGCCTCTGCATCCCATCTAGTGCCCTATGGCTCATGCCTGACCCTTGCTGCTGCTCCTTGCTATAGAATGTGAAAGGAGCAGAGGCAGCACAGGAGCCTTCTGGGGACGCAGATCTGAGGCTTCGGGAGAGACACAGTGTCTGAGACATCAGAGCGCTGTAAACCATGCCGCCACCCCCTCAATCAGGGGCCTGTTCCAGCCCTGAGTCTGGGCTACTGGAATCTCTCCCACAGAGCAGGGTGCCCACAGATTACAGCCTGAAAATAGGCATGTGACACTAACTCCTGCTTTCCCTGACAGGGCCTCCCCTAGAACAAGTGGCATCCCAGGCAAGAAGTGTCTTCAGTGCCCACCCCTCAATACGTTAAGCTTTTGAATATCTTATTTTTTATTGCATTTTTAGCTCATTTCATTATTTTGATGTACAATTTGGATGCATGATTTTCTCTGTCATATAAGATGATAAATTTGCAGGCTAGGATCTGTAAACCTGTATTTTTCATGCCATGTATAAGCAAATAAAACAAATTCATTTCCTCTGAGCATATAGAAACTTTTTAATTTTAACAGTAACTGAAATGTACTAACATCTAGAAATGGAACTGTCACCAGCACAGTGTGGGCCAGTATTAAATAGTGTTACAGTAGGAGACAGCGTTAGGATGTTAACCCTAGTGCTTTAGTTCAAAGGTCGCTTTTCTCGCCTTTGCCTTCATGAACTGAAGTGCAGCATTAGAGAGATCCAAAGATTGGCCAAAGGGATTTTCAAGTGCTAAAATAGCAAGCGATGTCAGTCTCTCATTGGCCAGCATCGATTGAAGATATGGTTTAATAAGCCGGAGCTTCAAGGTGAGGGTGCCTCTGTCCACTGCCTTCTGTTGCACTGTTGGGCACCAAGTCCCTGTTGGCCAATATGTGAAGCTGGGAGAAGAGAGTGGGGTGGCAAGTGGCGGCAGGACTTTTGCCACCAGGGTCTAGCTGCCCAACTTCCTCCTCATACTGCTGGGCCCCAGTCGCCTTTAGGAAACCCAGGAACGAAGGCAGGAATAGAGCAAGGAAGTGAGTAAAGCCAAGCAAGGAAGGCAAAAGTTAATCTTGCCGTCGTGGGTTGCTTCCAATGATGTCCTGTCTCTGTGCCACAGCTGACAAAAACATCCCAGACAGAAAAGCAGCAGGCTGAAAAGCAATCTAGCAGCTGCTGAAGTAGTTGAGTTGGGTGAGTGCTAAACTAAAGGTCCCTGGTTCAATCCTAGACCTTAGAGTTCTCTTCTATCCCCCCTGTGTGCAGAGCTGGGGTGTTTCTGAAAGTGCAGTCATTCCTTTATCTGCCACAAGTCCCTCATTTTAGACTATGCAGCAGGAAAAGACAGCATGGGCTTCTGCACCGAGTTGGCCCACCTGACCTTTCATTCTTCTCTTGCTCTTTGTCAGCAAGGGGAAGAAAAAGAAGCTCTCCCTCAAGCTGGAGACAGAAGGGTGACATGAGGATGACTTCCTGAGCTCCGGCTCCAGTCCTCTGCTCTACCAGCTGACCTATTGGGGGGCTGCCACCACATTCTCTAGGTTTGCCCATTGGTGTATACCAGAGTGAGTGCCTGCCAAGTACATGGAGTTTCTGTAGTGTAGTGGTTATCGCATTTGTCCAACATGCAAAAGGTCCCTGGTTTGAAACAGGCTGGTTTCCTTTTCCCAGATCTCCTTGCTGTCCAGGAAGGTGCTCCTTCTTCTGCTAGTGGCCTATCCCTGGGATAACAACAACTCCCGCATGACAGAGGGTGCTGATGTCAGTGGAGAAAGCACCTTGGCATCAGCCTGGAGAACCTAGAGCAGTTAGGCATGTCACCTTTTGGAGGCTTGTGGCTTGCCCTCCTCTGCCCTGGGAGGTTGGCCTATAGAGGCTGTCATTTTCTGCTGGCTTCCTTTGCATGACTTGCAAAAGGAGGCAGTGAGGCAGGAATGGGGCAAAAGAGGAAATTCAAGCTGAGAAAGGCAGGGCAGAAGCTGTGCAGCTAAGTGGGGTTAGTAGAGCACCACCATTCGCTCTGCCACAGCCTGGGGAGGTGGAGTTGGCTGCTTGGAGGTAGAATCCTGTGCCTGCCTCTTGGCATCCCAGGGATGACTACTTGCAGCCCAGGAGAAGGAGGATGGTTCTGGGTGAAAGGAAAATGAGCAAAGCTGAGTCCAACTGGAGAATGGCTGCTCCTTTACGGCCACTCTGGGGGCATGATTGATGGCTTTAGAGGTGGGGGCTGGGCTGGCTGTCAGCAACTGGGATGCAGGAAACCCCTACCTGTCCTTCTGAGGGCCAAACCCATGGAGATACGGTTGGCTTCTGGGAGATAGACCTCTTTGCCTGCCTCTTGGCATCCCAGAGATGGCTACTTGCAGGCCAGGAGAAGTGGGGTTTTGGGGGGAAGTAAAAGAAGCAATAGTGAGGCTGAGTGGGCTCCTTTCTGGCCGAGATGGTTGGCTCTGGGGGGTCTGGGAGTTGCCTGTAAGCCATAAGTGGACTTGGTGCAGTGAAAACCGCTGCTCCATTCTGGCCGACCTGGGGGCACAATGGCTGACTTGTGAGTGGGGGCAGGGGGCTGGCTGTGAGCAAATGAGATCCAGGAAGCCCCAGCCTGCCCCTCCAGGGGTCCAGTCCTCTTCTCTCCTGCCATGGGGAGCCCAGCCTTAAGCCTGCCAAGCATGTGCTGCAGCTCGAGCATGAAGTCTTCCAGTGGGCATAACCTAACTACTGACTAGTGTAATAAGGTGTAAAGTTTAGACTGTGAATTTTTCTTTGGTAACTTACTTTGATCTTTTATGCCTACCACTTATAATCCTTAAAAATCCATCTTTCTGCAGTTAATAAATCTGTTTTATGCTGTACTTAAACTAGTGTATTTTGCTTGAGAAAAGTTGCTTGGGAAATCTCAGCTCCATTACAAGGCTGGTTCATGTACTATTCACAGTGAGGGAGGGGTGGACTCTGCGTAATAAACTCACACCGATCAGGCTTCCGACTAGGACAAGATGGTATGATCCAGGGGTGCAAGGCTGCAGAGCTGGGGGGAATTGGCGGAAGGCTCTCTATCATTAGTTTTGTGAGTGGCTGGGAGAAGTATTCATGTAACTCAGCTGGATTTGCCCCTACCTGTGGATGTCTGTATAAGTGCAATATGTGCCAGAGATTCGCAGCCTGTCACAGCATCACAGTGTGAGAGGGAGTCCAGGTGGTAGGACAAAGGGCTCAGGGGTCCCACCTTTCAGGTTGCATCCCATAGATCCCATCACAGACTTTCAACAGCCACAGCAGATGTTCACTGAGACAGTGAGAGATGCCAAATAGTGATCTCCAGGGCCTGCAGACATCGAACGATGAGGAATTCTGCACACAGAGAGGACCCTGCTAGTGGAAAATGCCTTTGGAAAAGCCCCTTCTGTCACCAGCTGTGGTCGTACAGTGCTCACTGCTCTGCGTTGTGGCCTCAAGAGCCATGGATACAAGTTGAGTTACGATGACCTTTTCCTTGTCTCCACGTTTCTTAGGTGCCTCCTTCCAACACTTGTCAGAAAAAACGACCGGTTTCTTTTGGAAGCATTTGCATTGCAAGGCAGAGGCAATCTTCTCTGCTTCCTCAAAAGATTGACCAAACGGTGGGAAGAGCAGACACATTTGGCAAGGCACCACTGTGTACTGCATCCCTAACCTCCACTTTACCTGGCAGGTGCCGTGGCCAGCTTAGCCACGGTGCCGCTCTCTGGGACTTTTCTCCCAGCTGCTCCAGTTCTCATGACTGACAATCAAAAGGAAGGTGACATGGCCTCTGTGTGTGGACATCTCCAGCGAATCACAAGGACTTGTGGCAAAGGCTCTCATGTTGCAGCAATTGCAGTCGATTCAACCGCCATGCCAATGCCAGACACAGCAGCCTTTTGATCAGCTCCAGGCTTGTGATTTGATTCTTTCCAATGCCTCTCTCCAAATAAGCCTTTTCCTTAGCAAACAGTTACTTGGATCCCAAGGGAGGTCTCTTCTGTTTCGTAGAAAGACACAGGAAAATGTGAGCAGAAGAGACAAAAGCCATACAACAAGGCACCACTGGGAGTTGAACCCAGGATCTCCTGTTCACTAGATAGGTGCTTTAACCAGCTAAGCAATGGTGCCTGTCTCAAGAAAGTGTTTACAACTGTTCCATTTGAAGGCCCAGGACAACACCTGCAAATTATAAAGTACAGACATTCCCCATTTCCCTCAAGACATGCAGACCTTGAGGTGTCTGGCTCTCTGTGCACAGAAAGCCAGAGCTGAGTTGACAGAGGGCTTCTAACATGTGCTTCTCCCACCAGTCACTGTGATCATATAGTGGTTAGTGATCTGTGTTTCAGTCGCAGCAACCTCGGCTCAGTTCTAAGTCATGGTAACCTTTCCTTCAGCTCTAGATTTCTCATTTGTCGCTTTCCGAGTGTGGTGGGGTGGCTGCCCTAAACAAGCAGGAGAAAGATTAAGGCAGCCTTGCAGAGGCGGCGCAGAACCCAGCCAGTCAGGAAAGGGCTTATTGGGAGAGCCAATCAGGAGAAGGCTTGCTGGAGCAGCCCATATATAAAGGGCTGCTCAGCACAGCAGGAGTCAGTCCCTCCTTGGAGTTTGAGGAGAGAGGATTAGCTGCCCTGAAGGAAGGAGAAGAGAGGGCACCATGATCAGAGTAGTGCTGGGTGGGTAAGGGGAGCATGAGTGACCTCCTGGCCGACTACTGCCAGACTGAGGCCCTGATAGAAAGGTGGAGGAAGGTGCTAGGTCTGTGGGGAAGCGGTCCAGGGAAACAGATGACGGGGGTCGGAGGTGCATCCCTTTTGCCTCAGTCGCCACTGACACAGGTGGTTACACCCTTGACTGCAGCTGGCCACTGAGGCAAGTGTCTGGGTAGAGGACAGCTGCCCCCTGGAATGGGAGAGAGAATTGAGTGGGGCACAGCCAGAGGGCTGTGTCCATAAGAGGACATTGAAGTCCTGAGAGAGATAGCAGCCAAATGCCACTGGATGAAGGTGCACCAGTGGACCAGAGCCAATTGCCAGGATGACCAACAGGAGGCACTTCAGTGGTGAGACATGCCCCATGGCACCAAGACTTAGCCGCAAGGAAGGCTCTCTCTGTCTTGAACCACCACTTAGAAGGATTCTGCTGACAGGTCTTTTCTTTTTCTGAAAAGAGATACAAAAAAGGAGCCAATAAAGACACTAGGTTCAGCGAGGAAGAACTGGCAGGCCAAGCCAGGATCTCCTGGTTACTAGGAAGGCTCTTCAGCCAGCTCTTCCCAAAGACCACTATCCACAGGCCTTTGGACAGTCACTGCACATGTTCACCACAAAAGAGACAAAGAGATGCCAAAATAGAGTTCTCCACTTCCTGCAGCCATCAAACTACCAGGAGTTCTGTGCACAGAGAGGCCCATGCCGGTGGAAAAAGGCTTTGGTAGACACTCTTCTGACACCAGCCGTGGTCATACAGCGTTTAGCACTCTGTGTTGTGGCTTCAACATCCACAGATGCAAGTTCAGTTAGGGGATGTTTTTCTTGTCTCCACATTTGTCTAGTGGCTCCTTTCAACACTTGTCACCAAAAAGACCTGTTTCTTTTGCAAGCAATGTACAGCTAGGCAAAGGCAGTCTTCTCCATTTCCTCAAAAGATCACCAAGCTGCAGGGAAAGGAGACGCATTCAGCATCCAGCACCCAGTGGTGCCTGGCTGAATCTCCTCTTTATTCAGTAGGTGTCTGTGAAGGACATAAATCTACACCATGTAGAGGTCAAGAACAGGAGTTTATTACACACAGCGCTGGTGGAGTGTCACCTTGCTTATTAGGCTCAGAGACACTGCCGATCAATTGATTACAATAGAATATATAGGTTTTTCCATGGGCAGGGGAAAGTGACGGGGTAGGCAGTTCCACACCCCAGAATAGGTTTTGCACCAAGACAAGATAGCACAGTAGTCAATGGTTAACAGGTTACATAATGTCTCCACCCATGGTCTCAAGTTAGCAAGTTCACATTTAATTAATACTTTGATAAAATGTTAATAGTATAAAATATCTATGTTGAATTCTGATTTGAGGTCCATAGGAATGGAGCAACTCTTTTGATTGTCCAACGGGTACATTCCTGGAGGTTAAAACAAAGAAACAGTGAAAGCATATGGCAATAAAGATTGTTTTCTGTGTGTCTAAAGACAAGGCATTGGTCTCTTGGAAGGGAGGTGGAAGGATGCAATATCTTATACTGACGTGCCAACTTCTCAAACTCAAGGTTGGATCTGTGGGAAGAACGTCTCCCTACAGAAAAGACTAACAGAATAGGAAAAGGGATTCTTTGTTCAATCTGCAACTCTGAATAAGACACAATTATTTAGTTCATAGCTCCAACACCGGACAATTTGCTGACCAGGCCTACCTTAGCACACAAGGCTTTCTGTTTACCCAGTTTTCTCTTAGCTGATCATGATTTGCTAGGCCTCTGGTCCCTTGACCATACTCTGGACTTTGCATCTGGAAAAGATCTGGCACAATGCATAGACCAGGTTGTTACATAAAATGCACATGGATTTTAACCCTTCACATCCAGTAATGGCAAAGTTCTTGGTTCGGGCTTGTAGCAGTGACGGAATAAACTGCAGGTTCAAATCAAGTCTCTGTAGTCCATCCACAGCTGGGATGAGTCATTCAGTCCTTTATAGAGAGCTTCAGTTTGTAGCAAAGTCCCTCCAGAGGTATGAAGCAGGATTGAAGACAAGATGGAGATGAGGCATCAGCCTTTTCTAGTCTCTTGCCATGTGGTCTTTGCTTTCTTTGTCCCAAGGACACTCTATCCAGCACGTGGCATAAAAAAACCTTAAAGTTCTGTCCAGAGGCAGGTCCCTGCATACCTTGCTGAGTCACAAGGCGTATCTGCCCTCTCTCAGTGGGTCAGTTGTATAACTCATGGTCCTTAATGAGCCATCAAGCAGGCTAGGCAGAACTGACACCAACTTGTCTGGCTGGGGTGTTCTCCGGAAGCATAGCACAAGTTTGAAATATGGGCAGCATAGAGCCAATATTCATAACGTCAATTACAAAAATGATACACATGTAGAGATAGCATAATTATAATCAGCCAATCATAAACTCTCCGTAGACCACTTACACGACAACCTTTCTACAATATTGGCTGCAAGTATATGAGTGGTTGTAACAGTGATCTATAGTTACAGATTATGTCAATAACATCACAGAAGGTGACACGGCATCAGTGAGACTGATACTGGGATAGTGCCTCCAGTTTTGGTGTCCTCATTTGAAAAAGATGTTGTGAAATTGGAGCTGGTGCAGCAAAGAGCCACCAAATGTTCTGAGGGCTGGAGAAAAATGCCTTCTAGTGAGCTGTTGAAAGAGCTCAACCTGTTTAGCTTATCAAAAGAAGATTGGAAGGTGACTTCATTGAAGTGCCTTAATGAAGAGAAAATATTGGGTATTAAAGGGCTCTTTAATTGAGCAGAGAAAGGCATAACAAGACCCAATGGCTGGAAGGTGAAAAGAGACAAATTCTTATTACAACTAAGGCACAAATAGTCAAGAGCGAGGATGATTCACTCCAGGAACAAGGTACCAAGGAAAGTGGTGGATTCGCTATCTCCTGATGTCATTTAATGAAGACTAAATGCCTTTCTGGAATGTGTTTGCCCCTAAAGTAGCTATTATGTCATACAGGAGGCCTGTGATATCCAGGGGGTCAGATTAGATGCTTTAATGGTCTCTTCTGGCCATAGAGTCAACTAATTTCTGAAAAGCTGAGTGTAGCGTTGGGAGCAGCGTCTGATGTTTTCCTGTCTAGCTGGCTTGCTTCCTAGAATGAACGCTCCTTGAGTGGGGTGATCCACAGGGAGTAGCTCAAACCTCCAAAGTGCCTGGGCAGGGGCAGAACATTAGCACAGCAAGGGAGGGGTGTGGCAATGACATCACAAAGGCCTTTTGCAGGACCTCAGACTATTGGTCAAAGGTGGTGGGGAGGTGGTGACCTCATACAGAGATGCTGACATCAGCCAGGCAGGACAGGGGCAAGGGGCCAGGCGCCAGGGGCCAGGGAAACCTCAGAGACCCCTGTGACTTTGCTTCAGCAAGTCTCCTTCTCCAGGTCTCTCTTTGAGGACTGAGAGAGTATTCGGGTTCACATACGTGAGCGCCAAGAGGAACCTCTTTCAAGTTTTCTCCTTCCCTTTAATTGATTTTACTAGAAAAGAGCCATCCCTGTTTAGAAGGTAAGAGCCTCCTGGAGGTTTGAAACCTGTTCAGTCTGATCCATCTGGTGACAGTTGAATTCTAGGCATGGAAAACAGAAGCTTAAGGAGGCAGAATTTTATTCCACACTTGGGATTTTGTCCCCTAGAATCACTGGGGACATTAGGGTTTGTCCTTTTGCTTTCACCTTTTCCTCCATCCCTCCCTCCCTCCTTTCGCTTTGTCTCTTGCTTCTTTTGTCCTTTCTCCTGTGATGGAGTAGGGGCTGTCTGCATGGGGGATAGGAGAGCTGGGGATGTCTTTAGGTGAGGGACAGGATCTTTAAGCCTGTAACCTGAGCCAGGTAGGGGGAGGGGGTTAGCACCTTGGCCCGGGAAGCTGGACAGAGGAATCGACCGGCTGGAGGAGGGGAGTTTAGTTTTGGTTTTGGGCTGGGTGGTTGGAATTCAGGGGGCTAAGCTTCCTGAACCCCTGAGGGGCTTGATTGAGGGGTCCTGGCTGTGCCTACAAGCTTTTCTGTAACCTGCATTCCTGTTGTCCAATGAACCTTCTGTTTCACTGGCTGGCTGAGTCACTGTGGGTCCCAGGAAGAGGTGGTGCAGGACCGGACTCCCCCACACTCCGTGACACCCTACCAACACCAGGAGGTGTGTGTGTGTTGCAGGGGACTGCTCTGCAGCTCCCTCTGTGGGAAGTCCACCCAAAAATGTGGGGCTGAAATAGTGCTCGGACAGTGATCCCCACCCGTGACCTGGGCCATCCTTTGGGCTCTCTGGTGAGAACTCTAATCCTCCCATCTTCAGTCTCTACCCTGATTGGCTGAGCAGGGGGTTATTGACAGGGAGGAGACTCAAATCCTTGTTGTTCTCTTTTAAGCCCAAGTAAATAAATCATAACCAGTCACGTTTGATGAATTTTGCTGCTTCTCTGCATTAATTGTCTCTGAGCAGTTCATGATTCTATCTAACATTGCAGTTCTCCTCAAATACCTCCTGAATAATTACTGTGCACTGTTGTTGGTCTGGAGCTCATTTGAGAACACTTTACTCAAGTCATTCAATGTTTGAAATTCAAGATCTGATGATTAGTTTCAAAATCAGGGCTCTTGGGTCCTATTCCCAACTCTGCCACTGACTGGCTGTGTGACCTAAGACAAGTCAATTCTCCTTTCTCAGCCTTAGCTTCTCCCTCTTTCAAGTAGGGATAATAATGATCCGCTCCTACCTACCTCACAGTGGATAGAGGACAGGGATCCATTGGAGAGTGTCACTAGGAGTAGTGCATAATATGAGGTGTCCTATCACGTTTACTCAGAGCAGATTATGACATAATAGAATAGCTGAAATAGTCTATTTTATTTGTATTTTTTTATTTTGAAATTATTAAGAGCAGCAACTACTTAGCTCAGACTGAAGCATCTTATCTAATGTTTGTGATCTAAGTGTCTCATCTTTGTGTGCGATGAGACAATTTAACACTCTCTGACAAACAGGAGATGCTTTTGTTTTGCAACAAAATATTTTTGCAAAGAACTTTCATCCCACTTGTTTTGATTTCGAGAAACAAACTGGTTTAGTCTGAAGTGGATTTTCTGACAGAAACGGTTTCAATGACATTTCCCCACCATCTCAATTCCTGGGCTCTATCCCTGCCTCTGGGAGGTTTTGCTGTTTGTTAAAACAGGAGTCAGGACTGGTGGCTTTTCTTTCTGGCTCTGTCACCGCCTTGCTGTGTAGGCCCTTGGGTAGGTCACTTCCCTTCTCTGTACCTCAGGCTCCTCCCCATGTGTCCAATGGGAACAGGGACAATTCTTGAACTCTGGGCAGTCATAAGCCTGAATGAGATAAGGGGCGTTAAAGCCCTCTGTGAGGGAGAAAGGGGAGTTTCACGGTGTTTAGCACCTCGGAATTCTAAAGGTTGCTAAACTGTCTAATCTGAAGAAACAAGAAATGGTCGAGGCCAAACTTTTTAACCACTGCCTTTTTTAAAGCCCATTCAGGGATGGGAGTCCCTGTCTCTTTGGTACCTGGGGTTCTTCGCCAGCAGGAGAGAAGTGGTTCCTGCCTTTGTTTTTGTGGCCTTAACAAACCAGGTGTTGTGCCCCAGTTCTCTTCTGAGATCCCTGAAAAAGAACATCTTCCCATCCATGAACAAGACAGGACCTATCTTTCAAAGGGAAACAAAGAGAACCCTGGGACTTACAGACTAGCTAGCCTCACTTCCATAGCTGGAGAGATCCTGGAATACGTTCTTAAACAATCAGTTTGTCAGCAGCACCTACAGAATAATTGAGTTCTTAGGACTAGTGAGCATGGATTTGGTGTTACTAAGGCTTTTGACACAGTCCCGTAGGACAGTCTCACAAGCAAATGAGGGAAATGTGGTTTAGATGCAATCAGTGTGATGTGGGTTCAGAGCTGGTTGAAAGCCCAGACTCCAAAAGCCCTTCTCCATGTTTGGCTGTCCAACGGAGAGGGTGCACCTAGTGGGTCCGGCAGGGATCAGTCCGGGGTCCAGTACTATTCAATAGTTTCATGAATGATTTGGAAAATGGAGTGGAGAGCATGCTTCTAAAATTTGCAACTGACACCAAGCACTTTGGAGCACAGGATTGGAATTCAAAACGTCCTTAACAAATTGGAGAATTGGTCTTCTTGAGCCAAACTCCATGGCTGGGCCCCTCTCTATAGACTGGGCTGAAGTGAAACCCCAGAGCCAAACACTTCTCCTCCTGGGCAGTGCACTCCAACCTTGAATGGTCTGATGCTGCTTAGCACTGTCAGAGCAGCTTTGTCTGGGGGATTCTTCCAGCACTTTCCAATAGTGGGAAAGTATTAAATCCCCAGCAATGGAACTCAGGGGTCCTGACTCCCAATCGCCTGGCCCAGTCACTCCGGCGGAACACACTCCCTCTCAAAGGCAGGGGGAGGTGCCATGAGGGCCTGCTTGTAATTGCCAGCTGTGGGATGGAGTGTGCAGCAGTGATGAGCAAAGGGGCCTGGAAAGAAGGACTGCTGGGTCCCATCCATACTTCTGACACTTGTTGTGACCCTGAGCCAGTAGCTTCCTGTCCCCAGGCCTGTTTCTCATCAGTAGGGTTGGGGTCACAGTCCCAACAGCCCAGGGGTGGGGGGGGTTGGGAGGCTCCAGGAAGGTGTGTAAAGTGCTGGGATTTCAGGATCCCGGACGTGCTGTCACCCTCGCACTAGGGTGATGTTCTGCACCCTCTGCTGCTGGCCAAGTTTCTCCTTTCCTTGGCAATTAGACAAACTCTTGTTTTCACAGCCAGCCCATCCCGCAATGTCATCACCCTGCCTGCTGGCTGGGCAGGGTAACTCCTCAGGTCCCCATCCCCCTCTCCAGCCTGCCTTGGGCTTGGAGAGTGAGGAGAAGGGCGAGGGATCACACTGAACATCCTCCACCCATCGCTCCGTCACCAGAGCAAGTGAGTGGCATTAGAGATCCTTGGTGGTGTCCCCTGTCTGTCTGGGGAGAGGCAGAAAGAGGGGGACAGAATCTTTCCCAAAGGACATTGGATTTGCAAACAGCCTCCAGGAGCCCTCTCACTCTCAAACTGGGGAGGGGCTTCTCCAGAGCCATCTCCAGTTTGTTTGGCAAGGTCCCAGCAATGGGGCTTTCAGCTCTTCCCTTGTGGGAGACTGTTCCCCAGGCTGAGAGTCTCTGAGCTGGGCCAGACCCGGTGAGCTGCTGAGCATGCAAATCAATGCATAATGACTTCTTTGTTTCGGTCTTCACTGACAAGTCTGAAGGAATGTCTAACATAGTGAATGCTTATGGGAAGGGGGTAGGTTTAGAAGATAAAATAGAAAAAGAGCAAGTTAAAAATCACTTAGAAAAGTTAGATGCCTGCAAGTCAATAGGACCTGATGAAATGCATCCTAGAATACTCAAGAAGTTAATAGAGGAGGTATCTGAGCCTCTAGCTATTATCTTTGGAAAGTCATGGGAGACGGGAGAGATTCCAGAAGACTGGAAAAGGGCAAATATAGTGCCCATCTATAAAAAGGGAAATAAAAACAACTCAGGAAACTACAGACCAGTTAGTTTAACTTATGTGCCAGGGAAGATAATGGAGCAAGTAATTAAAGAAATCATCTGCAAACACTTGGAAGGTGGTAAGGTGATAAGGAATAGCCAGCATGGATTTGTAAAGAACAAATCGTGTCAAACAAATCTGATAGCTTTCTTTGATAGGATGATGAGTTTTGTGGATAAGGAGGAAGCGGTGGATGTGGTATACCTAGATTTTAGTAAGGCATTTGATATGGTCTCGCATGATATCCTTATCGATAAACTAGGCAAATACAATTTAGATGGGGCTACTATAAAGTGGGTGCATAACTGGCTGGATAACCGTACTCAGAGAGTAGTTATTAATGGCTCCCAATCCTGCTGGAAAGGTATAACAAGTGGGGTTCTGCAGGGGTCTGTTTTGGGACCGGCTCTGTTCAATATCTTCATCAACGACTTAGATGTTGGCATAGAAAGTACGCTTATTAAGTTTGCGGACGATACCAAACTGGGAGGGATTGCAACTGCTTTGGAGGACAGGGTCAAAATTCAAAATGATCTGGACAAATTGGAGAAATGGTCTGAGGTAAACCAGATGAAGTTCAATAAAGACAAATGCAAAGTGCTCCACTTAGGAAGGAACAATCAGTTTCACACATACAGAATGGGAAGAGACTGTCTAGGAAGGAGTATGGCAGAAAGAGATCTAGGGGTCATAGTGGACCACAAGCTAAATATGAGTCTACAGTGTGATACTGTTTCAAAAAAAAACAAACGTGATTCTGGGATGCATTAACAGGTGTGTTGTAAACAAGACACGAGAAGTCATTCTTCCACTCTACTCTGCACTGGTTAGGCCTCAGCTGGAGTATTGTGTCCAGTTCTGGGCACCGCATTTCAAGAAAGATGTGGAGAAATTGGAGAGGGTCCAGAGAAGAGCAACAAGAATGATTAAAGGTCTTGAGAACATGAGCTATGAAGGAAGGCTGAAAGAATTGGGTTTATTTAGTTTGGAAAAGAGAAGACTGAGAGGGGACATGATAGCAGTTTTCAGGTATCTAAAAGGGTGTCATCAGGAGGAGGGAGAAAACTTGTTCACTTTAGCCTCTAATGATAGAACAAGAAGCAATGGGCTTAAACTGCAGCAAGGAAGATTTAGGTTGGACATTAGGAAAAAGTTCCTAACTGTCAGGGTAGTTAAACACTGGAATAAATTGCCTAGGGAGGTTGTGGAATCTCCGTCTCTGGAGATATTTAAGAGTAGGTTAAATAAATGTCTATCAGGGATGGTCTAGACAGTATTTGGTCCTGCCATGAGGGCAGGGGACTGGACTCGATGACCTCTGGAGGTCCCTTCCAGTCCTGGAGTCTATGAATCTATGAATCTATGAATGGGAAATGAGGGGGGCCTGGCATTGCTATGCCTAGGAACTTTGAAGTGGGGAATGGTTTCCCAGGAGAAGTCCGGACTCCTGGGTTCTGTTCCTTCTCTAGCCTGGGCGGGGGGTGGGGGGGAAGTGTGAGTGTGTCCTGGGCTGGCAGAAGGGAGCTGCTTGTCCAAAGTGACTGACGGTCTTTGTAATTGACCCCAGTGCTCGAAAAGGACAAGACTCCCTGGTTCTTGCAGCCCCAGGGATGACAAGGGGGAACGTTGAGGGGGAGCAGACCATGCAATGAACTCCTGCCAGTGTGTGTAGCTTGCACTCCCTGCACCCCTGTGTGGGGGAGGAGGAGCTGCTCTGGTTGGGGCAGGGATGGGGACAGACCAAACAGGCTGGTTAGTGAGAGGCTGCCTTGAGCCCAGACTCATGGCTGCTCCCCGCTCAGTTCCAGGATGGCCAGGCTCTTGAGGATGTTCAGGAAGAAGGTTCTGCAGATGGCCCCAGAGCCTGAGGGAAGCAGCTGCCATTTTCCCCGGGAGCAGAGCGGCCCCTCCGTCCCCGCTGGCAGGGAAGGAGCTCCCAGCCAGGCCAGGAGGTGGAAGTGCCCAGCCTTCTGAAAGAAGAAATCTGCTCCCAGCGCAGGCGTCGAGGTGGGAGAGGCACTGGCCAGGCCAAAATGAAGCTGGGCCAGGATGCGACTGGGCAGGCAGGACCCAGCCCAGGAGCGGAACCGGGCAGGGTGGCTCTGGGGCTTGTTGTGTGGGCAGCAGCCGCCCCAGGAGCCCAGCCCCCATTTCCCGCAGGAGGCATCGCCCTGCCCAGTCAGTGGGGACCTTCCAGACTTCTCAGGGCAGGAAGTGGAGGATCCCTCTCCCAACCCCAGCAGCTCGGCCCGCTCCCCATGGGACAGCAGCAGCACCTGGGACTCGGACAGCAGCGAGGCCGACGGACGCTTCTGTTTTGTTCCAGGTGAGAACCAGGCTGGGCTCAGGGAGGGGTGAGGAGGGGGCTGTGAACACCTTGGGCCCAGGCCCTCGAGCAGTGCTATGAGGGCGGGTCCCCAGCTCAGGTGTCTGGCCTGAGCCACTGAACCCCACTGACCCTAGATGCTGCCACTTTAATCCTTGGTGCTCCATTGGGCGGGGGGCAGGGAAGGCACCTCCCAGGGAGTCCAGGACAGTGTGTGTGTGGGGTCTCTTTGCTATGGACTCCTGAAGGAGTTGGGAGCTGACGACACTGAGGCTACTTGGAATCAAATACATTTGAGATACAAATACATAGCCCATATTCATAACTTCAAATACAAAAATGGTAGACACATACAGCTAGTATAATTATAACCAGCAAATCATAACCTTGTCATAGACACCTCACACGACAACCTTTGTACAATATATAACAACCTTTGCTGCAAATATATAACAGTGGTGGCAACAGTGATCTCTACGGTCCCAGTTCATATTAATAACGTCATAGATGGCTATAGAGAAGTGGGAGGGAGGCATCTTCCAGCCAGCGTGTCTCATCCGTTTCCCCCTTGCCACTTGGGCCGAGGTGGGAAGGGAATGAAACGTGCCCGGCTGAAGGTTTTGCGCTCGGCCTTGAAGATTAAGCCCGAACTCTGGGCATGGCTAGGTTGGGGTTGTCCAGGGCTCTGAGGGTGGAGGGCTCAGCGGGGAGAAGGGGCAGACGAGGGGATTTTGTCTCTGATAGATAAGGGCTTTGTCAGCAGGAAGCTGTAGGTCACATGCTGGGGGTGACAGTGGGGTTTGAGCTGGGGTAGCAGTAGCAGGGGAGCAATGTGTGTGTGTGGGGGGAGGGAGGATTCACTTGCTAAAAATGAAACTGCCAAGCCGCTCCCTCTGCCGGAGCAAAAGCCTCTAATTTATCTCCTCAACTTCCCTCCATGAAAATCTCCACCTCTCCCCTGGTGCAGAGACCCCCTCACTCCCATGGAGATTTGTAATTGTTCTAACTCTTCCTTGGCCTTGTCCAAATAGTTTTTCCAGAAAAATTATCCAGAACATTTCAAATGAGAAAAACAAATCAAACTAAAGAAACCCCCACCACACACAGTTTGGGTCTGAATTTTTCTACTGAAATTTGGAGATAATAAAACTCATCCCTCTGTTGGCCAGAGACCAAAGCTAGACCTCCCTCGCTGTAGCTGTGACTTCTGCAACTGAACCACCAATGCGCTGACTCCTCTTGTGAGACATTTTGCTGCACAATACTGCTGCTATTCCAGCTATTGACTCCAGGAAACAGTTTCCTTAGCCTGGTTCCGTGTGTCACTGGTTTCTATAGCAAAGATCAGTCCCAGGCCCTGTGGTCCAGACATCCTCATTCACATCAGGCTTCAAGTTCAGAAACATTTCCCATTCCAGTTCTGTGGGAGGGGAGACTTTTAAAAGCGCTCTCTGTGCAACTGCACATGGCTAAGCAAAGAGAACGAACCCCAAATCCCCCCTGTGCTTTGGGAGCCAGGTTTGCTATGGGAATTCTGTAGTTCAGATGGCTTCATGCCTGGGCATTGTGATTCTTTACCAGTTTCTCTGGCATTGGGGCAGTGTTGTGGTCATGGCTGAGTGGTTAAGGCATTGGAGTTGAAATTCAATAGAGTTCTGTGCAGGTTTGAATCCTGCTCACAACAAAGCCTGTGTTTTAGCCAGTCTCTCACCCGGGTAATACCTCTGTACAACCCCCTGAGATACTCTCAATTCTCTCCCCACCCCAAGTAAATCCTGGTCTGCTCCTTTCATAGAGATCCCTGGGGCACCACCTCACACTGTGTCCCTGAGGTGTCAGGCAAACTCTCAGCGCCTGAAGCCTCTGCCACTCACCTGGTGCCCCATAGATCAGTCATAGCCCTGGTTCTGCTCCTCTCTCTAGAGTGTGAAAGGAGCCAAGTCAACTGCTCCAGGGCTGCAACACCAACAGAAAAAAAAAGGTGCTCAGCTGTTCGGTGAGGTGCTGGAGGGGCGATGGGGAGAGGAATGGGGCAGGAACGTGCAGGGTGGGAAGAGACGGGACAGGGGTGGGGGCTTGGGGGAAGGGGTGCAGTGGGGGCAGGACCTGGGGAGGAAAGGGGGGATTTGTCCTGGATCCCGGACCCCTCTAGGGCCGGCCTTGAAGGGAAGTACTTACTATCACAGTGACAATAAAACTGACCAGCATTGCGGGGGAGACTGAGGGAGATCCACATTCATCAGGTCTCTTCTCTCCCCAAAAGTGAGCCAGACACTGCTCTCTCCTGGCTCTCACTCTAGCAGCTGGACGCCAAGGAGCCATTTCCCCACAGGAAGTGCATTGAGTGCCCTTGTGGTGCTGAGGGGGCTGGCGCTGCTGCTGCCTGCGGGGCTGGCAGAGGGGTTGACGTCTGCACAGACTCTCAACTGCCAAGTCAGAGGGGGCACCTACCAGCCTGGCTCTGAAGACGGGGGGTTGACAGAGCAATACAGACGCTCTCCAGAGCACGGAGCAGCATCCGCCCATGCAGCCAGGCAATGAGCATTTCCCACAGCCTGGAGCCGAGAGGGAGGCAGCAGCTGCTGTTCCAGCTCCTCGAGGACAGGGCCTGTCAGCCAACAGACATTTCTCACTCATCACAACTAAGGGTGTCGGGTTCCTCTGGTGGGAATGTGGAGCAGCCTTTCGTTTTCCTGTTCGCACGCCTCTGCAGTGTGAAAATCGGGGAGGGGAGGCAGAAGCCCCACTTCCCTCCCAAAATGACGTCCAGTGGGGGAAGCCAGGACAACAGGGTGGGGCGGCAAATGGTGGCCAGACTCTCGCTGCCAGGGTCTAGTCTAGCTCAGGATCCAGCTCAACTTCCTCCCTGTGCTACTGGCCTCCAGTCCCCTTCAGCCACCAGGCCAACCCGGGCACTAAGGCAGGAACAAGGTGAGGCAGCAAGTCAAGCTGAGCAAGACACACAAAAGTGAATCTTCTCTTCATGAGCCACTCACAATGACATCCTTTTTGTGTGTAATTGCTGCAAAAACATCCCAGGCAGAGAAGCAGCAGGCCAAAATACTTCCAAGTAGCTCAGTTGGGAGAGTGTTAGATTGAAAATCTAAAGGTCCCTGGTTCAATCCCAGGCTTTGGCAGGCCATGTCATCCCTCTTTGTATTGTGGTGGTTTGTTTTCTGGGAGCACAGCAGTGTCTGCACCCAAGGTGAGTCCCTGAGCTTGGGCTCTGCGGTAGGAAAAGATACTGTGGGCTTCTGCCCCTAGCTGGCTGGCCTGACCTTTAACAATGAAGGATGGGAGCTGTCTCTCCTACATGAGTTATTAGTGGTACCAATATGGCAGGAAGAGGGTGAGACAGGGTGGCCCTCAGGAATGGTGTCAGAGGGGGTGCTTGGCAGTGACAGGCAGGTATAGGGGATGAAAACTCCTCTGTGCAGCTGAGGGAGGGCAGTACCCTGGAAGGGGCAACTATGAAAATGGCTGTGTGGAAGATGGAAGGGATTTGGGGGCCCAGGAGGAGAGGCTTGATGTTCAGTCCCTTGGAGCAGCTGGACTTGAATATGGTGGGTGTTCAGGAAATGCACATTAACAAGTCTAGGGTAGCTTGATGGGCAGAGGGTGATGGTGGAAGGGCCCATCTCTCTGGTCCTCCAGGCCAAGAAAGAATGATGGGGTTGGAGTCTTGTTCTTCACATTCATGATGCGAGTACAGAAGGGGCTGGAACTCCAACCAGGGAGGGCATTATTGGTGGGCTTTGTGCTCTGTGGCACCGGTTACAGCTATATTAGTGTGTATGGTCCCCAGTTAAGGCGTGAAAGGAAAGTTCTATGAAGGGAACTGGCTTCCTTCCTCTAGACAGTGTTTGGTGTTGCGGCGGGATTTCAATTGTTGCAGCTGACCTGAGGACTGCTGGTCCTGTTTTCCTGACCGTCAGAGGAAAGTCTTCTATGATGAGCATTACCTGGTGCAGGTCTGTAGCGAGGTTGGCTTAGAGGACGTGTTTCTCTGTAGTGGAACCAGTGGCAGGCACGTGGTAGCCTCCTATTTCTCTGACCCAAGCTAACACCAGCCGCAGAGGGGATACACATTTCTGCAGGGACAGGCCAGGAGTCGCATTGACCGGATTTACGTGAAGGAGAGCACATTGACAGCCCAGTGCAGGGTGGTTCCAATGGACTGTTCGGATCATGCAACTCTCACCGTGTGCTCAATATGGGCAATTCCCTGACCAACAGCAGAGGATATTGGAAGCTGAACATCCAGAGCTTGCAAGATAAAGGAGCAGGATGGCGAGGCCTGGCAGTGTTGGCAGAACGGGAAAGCATCAGAGGGGTCTATGGCAACCAGGGGTATTGGTGGGAGTCGGTGAGGGAGGAGCTGGCGGCTTTGTTCTGGTGGTCGGGAAAACAGCGCAACATTAAAGAAACCAATGGTGCCAAGTCCTGCAGCATCACCTGTGGGATTTCCACAAGGCCATCCAGGCTGGGGAGCCAGTCAGCGTGTGACTGTACGACTGGATCAAACGACAGCTGGCCGAGTTCCAGGAGATGAGGCTGCAGCTGGCCGATTTGAGTGGGAGCACCGAGTGAAGGGAGGGGTGGCCTCCCCTGACATTTTTGCAGCCTGCAGGGAATAGAGACAAAGCAGGGGGATGCGGGGACTCAGGGCAGGACCTGCGGATCTGATAGTGCAGGACCACAGTCGCTGGAGGAGGAGAAAGAGTCCTGTGAGAGGAAGCCACTAGTGGGAAGCAATAACTTCAGAGTGCAAACCAGCCAGCTGAGAGTCACAGGAGGTCTAGAAAATGAAATAGTAGCAGGTCTCATGGTGTAATAGGCAGGACTCAGGACTTTGAATCCTGGAGTCTGAATTCAAATCTCAGTGAGACCTCCTAGAGGTACGTTGCTTTGCTACAAAGCCCTGGAGCAAAATGTGCTTGGCTAGCCCCGCTCAAGGTGAACTAAAAGCAAGGCTTTTTCCCTCCTGCTTAGTGACTGATGCCCACTGGAGATAGGTCTTTGGTCTGGCTGGTTCAATGGGCTGGCTGCTATAGGTTGGGGCTGTAGAACTTAACAGTCTGGCTAGAGATTCCTGTTGGTTGATCATATGGTTGTTTCTCGCTGCTTCACCTGATGTCCACAACTTTGGTCCCTGCAGCTGCCACACTCTTTCTCTTGCCCTCATGGCATTTAAAGGAAGGAGGGCCAGGGCCAGGCTTCATAGTCAGGGCTAGGCAGGAGGGAGGAAGAGTCCCAGGCTGGAGCCCAACACACCTTTCCTGCTCTGGGCACCTAGAGCAGAGGCAGCTAGTGCTGACAGCTCCAAGGGAAGTCTTAAAAGCCACAGAGCAACCAAGGGCAGGGCAAGAGGAGGGGAACCATGTCTTTGCGTGGCCAGCAGACAGCCACAAAGACACCCGGCCAGCCTGCTTCCTGCCATGCCAAACCCCCACTGAAGGCCACCCACAGACCAGCATTCGTTCTGTGGCCAGCATCACAAGGTGGTTGGAAAGCAGGGCCAGCCCCCCGGTGGAGCCTCTGACCGTTCCCACTCAAGGGGCTCCTTTTGGTGGTGGGGCAGGAGATATTTCCCCAAGAGGCTTTTTCCCAGATGCTGAGAAGCACAGAAGTACCCGGTGTTTGCTCTTGCAGTGAAAGGGGTTAATACGTTTAGGCGGCCTGGCTAGCTCAGCTGGCAGCACCTCTGGCTCTTACTCTGAAGGTTGAAGTTAAAATTCCCTGTTTGGGTGCTTGGGGCTCCTTTTCAACAATACAACACACAATCTGCTTACGCCCGCACCCAGTAACCTGGGGAAACTAACCCTGGCCACTGGGTGCCTCTAAGATGTGATACTTTCCCCACTCACACGCACTGAGTGTAGAAAAGAAACTTCAATAAAAAGGAGGAAAATCACCTTGTATTAACTTGGGAAAACACCACAATCAGGATTCATAACACAACACTATGAGCAAAACACCCACCCACAGCGTGCTGGGCAGTGGCCTTCTGCCTCGGGCTCTTAAATCCAGACACCAAAAGCTCTTTGGATGTGCCCCTCCCTTCACTGCACCTCACTCACAGCTGCTGTCCTGGGTCAATGAAAACCCAGAGTTCACCTCTCACCTCCCAGGGGGAAAGCCCCTTTCTCCCTCTGCTGTCTGGCCACATTGCTGGTCACTTGCCGTTCCACCCTGTCACCGCTCTGCTGGCCACTCTCTCTCCTCTGGGACATCTTGTGGTCCCACCAGGAGCTGAGTAGGCTCCCTAAAAGTAGTGGCTACCAGAGCCCAAACAGTAGCCCCATCCCTTCCACTCCAGGCCACACCCCTGCACCACCCTTTCTCCGCAAGGCCCCACTCCTACGCTGCCTCCTCCCCCAAGACCCCGCCTCCCGCTTACTGCTCTCTGCCCCCTCCCCACCCTCACTTGCTCTTACAGTAATCACAAAGTGGTAAGGCAGAGCCCTCCCATTTTTAAAAGTCCTGGGGTGTTGTTCCCCCCTGTTCAAGCACCCCTTGGGCTCTGCACTTCACACTGCTCTCCCTGATTTCAGCTGTTAGTGAGGGAGCCTCACTGCTAGTGCAGACTGGGCAGTTTCTTGTATGAGAGACACTGTCCCAAAGCAGGACTAATGCTTAGACCTGGTTATCAGTGATTTCAGATCTGTTGGTCTGCAGTAAGACTCAACATTGAGTCTTAATCAGCTGTGTTATTACACAGAGAAGAACAAAAGGGTCAAATGGTGCCTGGAATCCTTAAGAAGAATCCACCCCACCAAGTACCAACACTTGTTGCTACCCGCTATCAACTCCACTGAGAATGTTTTGGGGTCACTCCTTGCCTTTATCAACCTAGGGGTCTGGGAGAACAGCAATTAACAGGTGCTCTAGTGGTGCAATTGGTTAGCGCACAGTACTTATAGGACAGTGCTGATAGGAGCTATGCTGAGGTTGTGAGTTCAAACCTCACCTAGAGCACTGGTTTTCATTAACCTAGTGGTGTCACCCCCTCATTTGGCCCTGTGGAATGTAGAATTCTAGCCCGGGGGACCCTGAGGAGGAGAAGAGTCAAAAATGCCCCCTTCACTTATTCTCTCCTCTCCAGAGTGCAGGTCAGAATCTACAATCCTTTCTGCCCCACCAGCCTCAGGTCACTCCACTTCCTGCCACCTGGTAATTGCAGGGCAGGCCTGACCCCACACTCACAGTGTGGCGGGAAGTGGAGTGATCTGATCCCTGCACTCTGCTCCCAGCCTTGAAACTTGTGGGATGGGTGGGAAATGCCCCTCAACACTCACCAGCAGTGCAGCTGGGAGCTGGTGGAGCAGAGCAGGCTGGGTCCAGGTCATTCCACTTCTCACTGCCCGGTGAGTGCAGGGTGCGCCTAGATCCTCCTGCAGTCCATCAGGATGTAGCTCAGGGGAAGGAGTGGAGTGGAGTGGGGTGGAGCAGGGGTGGGGGCTTTGGGGAAGAGGCGGAGCAGGGGCAGCTTTCCTGGCCGGCTCAGCCAGCCAGGAGATCGGGCTGGCTGCTGGAGCAGTAGGCAGCTGCGTAGGGCACCAGGAAAAATGGGCAATTTGGTGCCTCCACATCCCTTAATCAGGCAGTGTCCCTGTAGTGTGTGCTGTCTTCATAGGTCCTTTCTCAATCTTTCTCACCCTCTTGTCTTGAGTCTCCTGTGTCTTTCTTTTCAAGCACAGACTAATTCTGGCTGTTCAGAGGAGGGGAGGACCATGCCTATGCATGGCCAGCAGACAGCGACAAAGACCCCTAGCCAGCCTGCTCCCTGCCATGCCAAACACTCACTGAAGGTCACTCGCAGATCAGCATGCGGGGCGGCTGCTGATGCTCTGTGGCCAACATCAGAGGATGGTAGGAAAGCAGGATCAGCCCCCCTGGTGGGGCTTCTAACTGTTCCCACTCAAGGTGCTCACTTTGGCAGTGGGGCAGATTTTACCCCAAGAGGCTTTTCCCCAGCTGGCGAGAAGCAGAGAAACACCCAGGCTCCCAAGGCGCTATGTAGCAACCCCCCTCAAGCACAGGGACAGAGGGAAAATGCTCCACACACTAGCCTGGGCAGCCGCCCATTTTCTTTGGCAAGTCAGGAATGGCAAAGGCTAGACTGGGAGCACTTGGGGCTCATGCCCCGGCCTTTGTGACCCCCCAACCTCCAACTCCTCCCTGGGGCTCTAGCTGAAGCCAGAGCATTGGCCAGAGCGGCCAAGAAGAGGGTCCAGCCCTGAAGGGAGCAGGACTTTCAGCACAATGGTAAAACTGCACAAGACCAACCATGAAGGGATTCAAACTCTCCATCACCTGATCCAAAGTCAGATGCCTTATCCATGAGGCCACATAAGAAAAATCTCTCCAAGTACTTCTTTGGAGAAAACGAACACTGTGTTTCTCAGACTCAGGTCATCTACTGAGGGGGGTTGAGACTCTCTGGGCACAAGAAGTCGAGTTCCCAGTGACATGTGAGACTTAATTCTATGGGGCCAGATGCAGGACTTTGGCAGGGAGGCTTAGGCATGGGGGATTGAGGTGCAGCGGATGGACCGGCTGTCTAGGTGCAGAGATTTAGTCACACTGAGGCACAGGAGTGAGGAAGAGGAGGAATTCTGCTGATGGTCAGTGGCTGTGCAGAAAAAAGGGTGTTGATTCCCCCATCCTAAATGGGCTGGTTGGCTTGACCCTTCTCCCCTCTGCGGAACGTGGTGGGGACTGCAGCTCGCCCCTTGTGGGGCAGGAGGGCACAGGTGCAGGGCGCTGGGCTCCAATGCACCTGGAAAGCAGCTCCGGTGGGGTGGTGCAGGGCAGGGCCTGTGGTTTACATTCTGCATTGTCTGGTGCTAGGCCATTGCACAATCCCCAGTCATGCCGCACAGCACACCCCAAGAGGCGGTGGGGGGCCAAGGAGATGATCCAGCACAAGGGAGGAGAGGAAATGTGGTTGGGGGGAGGAAAGGTCTTCGGCTGCACTGGGGGAGTGCAGAGCAGGGGTGACACCCCAGAAACCTGCAGCAAAGGGATGGATAGGTGGGCTGGGTGGATAGATGAGGCAGTGAGCCTAAAAGAGAAGTGGGGTCTAATGGTCAGAGCAGGGTGGAGGTTGGGTTCTATCCCTGGCTCTGGGAGCAGAGGGGGGTCTAGAGGTGAGAGCAGGGGGACTGGGAGCCAGGACTCCTGGGTTCCATAGTGGCAACGGTTTTTTCCTGTCTCTGCCTCCCTAGAGATCCCAGCCCAGCCCCCTAGCAGAACCTGACTGGGGGAGGGGGTTGCCCTGCCACTCCAGACTTGTGATTAGAACCCCTCCTCCCACAGGCTCTGACATCAAGGAATCTCCCCCCCACAAGTCAAAAAGTAGGAGCTGCTTTCCACATGTGGAGGAAGCTAGTGAGTTTCTTGGGGGTCTGTGGTGGAAGTGACAGCACCCACCAGACATCCACTTCATGGTTGCAAGGAAACCCCCCCTACACAGCCCCCTGCTACAAGGGGCTGGGGGTGCCCAGCCAGGGTCAGGAGGTGAGATGGTGCTGCAGTGCCAGGAAAGAGGCAGAGCTGGGGGGTGGTGCCAGGTCAGTGTTGGCTACATAGGGAAAAACCACACTGCTCCATTACATATTTCCCAAGGTTATCATAGAAAATCAGAGTTGGAAAGGACCTTAGGATGTCATCTAGTCCAACCCCCTGCTCAAAGCAGGACCAATCCCCAAATTTTTACCCCAGTTCCCTAAATGGCCCCTTCAAGGATTGAGCTCACAACCCTGGGTTTAGCAGGTCAATACTCAAACCACTAAGCTATCCCTCCCCTCTGTGTTATGGCTGAATACGGGGTTTGGAATGACTTCAGGGAAATATTTTGTTTCCAAACAGACTCCATATACCAAATGATGGTGCTAATATGCTCCCCCTGCACCCCTCCCCCATTACTCCAGGATCTGAGCATCTTCCTAATTTGCAGGGTAGTTTTCCTCCCAGGCTCGTGTGAGGGCGGGAAGCACCACCAGCCCCATTTCCTGCACTGGAGAACTGAGGCCCAGAGAGGCTGAGTGATGTGCCCAAGGACACTTGGGAAGTCTGTGGCAGAGCAAAGCATGTTTCTGCCTCCCCCATCCCGGATCTGGCCTGCTCCTGGGTCATTGGTTGGTGCAGGGGCGGGAACTTGGGGGAAAGGGCAATGTGAGGGCAGGGGAGGGTCAATGCAGGAGTGGGGATTCGGGGGAAGGGGCAGAGTGAGGGTGGGGTATTGGGGAAAAGGGGCAATGCGAGGGCGGTGCCTTGGAGGAAGGGGCGGGGCAGGGGCAGGACTTTAGAGAAAGGGGCGGGGATTAGGGGTAACAGGCAATGTGAGGGGGGGACCTTGAGGGTAGGGGCAGCGTGTGGGCAGGACCTCAGAGGAAGGGGGGCAGGGGCAGGGCTTTGGGGGAAGGAGCAGAGCGAGGGGGGGACTCGGGGAATGAGGAGGATTAATTCAGTTCAGTGGCAGGTTTGTCTGTGGGTGACACTGTTGCTGCAGTGGGTGTTTAAAGCTGAGCTCACCCGAGGGAGGAGGAAGGGGCTGTATGGCTGGGGACAGCGGGAGTTAGGGGAGCTGACAAGTAGCCAGTTACAAGGCTCATCAGACACACACAGAAACCAGCTCACACCTGGGGGGGGGGGTGGTTAAAGCCCCAGCAAACAAGGGGCACTGGGAACATCCCCGTGGTGCAGACAAATGTATAAAGTCACCAGACAGAGACAGACCCGGCACTAAACTGCCCCACACACAACCCTGGCTCCAGGCCCCAGCGCACCAAGCGCATGCTTGGGGCGCCATGCCGCTGGGAGCACTCTGCTGGTCCCCGGGAGGGCAGCAGGTGGCTCCGGTGGCCCTCCTGCAGACGTGCCTGCGGAGGGTCTGCTGGTCCCGCAGAGTGCCCCCTGCAGCGTGCCGCCATGCTTGGGGCGGCGAAAGGGCTAGGGGCCCTGACTGCAGCCCAGAGCTCCCGAGCTCAAGCAATCTGCCAGCCTCAACCTCCCCAGGAGCTGGGATCACAGGCACCAGCCACGGTGCCCGGCTGGTTTTGCTGTCTGGCAGCTCAAGCTTTAAACTGTGCTTGTGAGCTCTGTGCCTTGGCCAGACGGGGACAGCCTGGAACTGGGTAATGCTCCTGCTTCCCCTGCCCCTGTCTCATGTTGGGCTGCAGGCATCGCTGTCCTCCTAGATAAGATCCCGGATGTTTTGGTGCCCCCACCCCCCGTCCAGGAACCCAGATGTCCAGATGCCTCTGCTCCCCATACAGAATCCTGGATGTGTGGGTGTCCGTCCTCTGCAGAGGATCCCGCAGTGTGGATGCCCTTGTCCCCACCTACAAGATCCTGGGTCTGTGGGTGCCACTCTTTCTCCATAGAAGATTTCGGGTGTGTGGGTGGGCACCTCTATTTGCCCTTACAGCATCCCTGGTGCACAGGGGCCTCCCTCCACCCCAACTCAGGGTCCCCAGGGTGTGAGTGCTCCCATCCCCCGATACAGGTGGGGGCGGGGGGGTATAACTGGATCTTACTCTCCTGCCCTGGTGGTGCTACAGCAGCTGTTCACAGGGGCAGCAATCCCACTGTCAACCTGCAGCTTTAACCTGCTCCAAGAGTGACCTACTTCACCCCTCCTTTGGGAACCTGGGGACCCTGAACTTCCCAGAATCACCTTATTGAATCCAACCTTAGCACAGACACTGCTCAGCATGGCAGGGTGCAGCCTTGAATTCCATCAGATCGCCTCAGCCTCCTACTGCACAGCAAGGATTGTACGCAAGAACCTTTGTGCCCCGCTTGTCCAGCCAGCTCCGTCCCAGCTCCAGCTTTCAACTCTGCTTGTGAGCTCCCCTCTCCGGACAGACGGAAGCAGCACTAAGGGTCTGTAAACTAAACGCTGTTTGCATTCAACCCTTCAGATTGCAGATTATAACCCACGGACAGTTCTCTGAGTGCAGCCAAATCCTTCCCCAAACTAAACATTTAAGCAGAAGCTGCCTTGGAAAGATCAGGATTTTTGCCTTTAAAAACAAGGAAAATGTGCATTGTTCTCAGGGCTGGCTCCAGGCCACAGCGCGCCAAGCATGTGCTTGGGGTGGCATGCCACGAGGGGCACTCTGTCAGTTGCCGGGAGGGCGGCAGGCGGCTCCGGTGGATCTCCCGCAGGCGTCCCTGCGGAGGGTCCGCTGACCCCGCGGCTCCGGTGGAGCATCCGCAGGCACGCCTGCGGGAGGTCCACCAGAGCCGTGGGACCAGCGAGCGGCAGAGCGCCCCCCCCGTGGAGTGCCACCGTGCTTGGGGCGGCGAAATTGCTAGAGCCGGCCCTGATTGTTGTTCTGTTTACAGCGAGAGACTGAAGAAGCTCCATTGATTTCATTGACTGGCGGTTAAGAGGCGATTTAATCACTGTTTTAAATACGTTTTACAAATTCCCAGAGGGGGGAATATGTGATTTTAAAGGGTCTTTAATTCATCAGAGGAAGATTGAACAAGTCGATCATTGGCCTGCAGTCGATGTCACAAAATCCCAACTGGAAATGACCATTTTTTAACTGTGAGGCTGATTATCTAGTGGAACAAGCTCTGCAAGGGAGGTGGTAAATTCCCCATCACTTGCAGTTTGTAAATCAACACTGCAGCTCTTGCTGCAAGATACCTGGCGTGTGGGTGTCCCTGTTCCGCGTTTCGGGATCCCTGGTACATGGTGCCTCCCTCCCACCAGTTCAGGATCCCCACAATGGGTGCTCCCATCCCCCCATACAGCCTCTGTGGGGGAGGGGAGGTGTATAAAAAGAGACCGTGTCTCACCATCTTGCCCAGGCTACGCTGCAGAGGCTATTCACAGGCACGATCCCACTACTGATCAGCACGGGAGTTTTGACCTGCTCCATTTCTGACCTGGACCGGTTCACCCCTCCTTAGGCGACCTGGGGACCCCAAGCTTCCCAGGGATCACCATATTGATGCTGAACTTAGTGCAGACACCTGATCGGCACAGCCCAGAACTCCTGACCTCAAGTGATCCGCCGGCCTCAGCCTCTCTGGGAGCTGGGATGACAGGCACCAGCCACAATGCCCAGCTGATTTTACCTACTACCAGCTCCAGTTTTAACCTCTGCTTGTGAATAATGTGGCCAGATGGGGGCAGCCTGGAACTGGGCTAATGTTCCTGCCCCTGTAGAAGATCTCAGATGTGTGGGCTTCGCTATCCTCCCAGATAAGATCCTGGATGTTTTGGTGCCCTCTTGCCCCTGTTCAGGAGCCCAGGTGTCTGGGTGTCCATATCCGTCCATACAGAGTCCTTATTGCCTGTGCCTCTGTAGAGCACCCTGGGTGTGCGGGTGCCTCTATCTCCCCCCTATACAGGATCCTGGCTGTGTGGGTGCCTGTGATATTATCTGATAAAATATGACTATATAGATCATTGTTACTACAACTGTTATATAATCACAACAAATATTGTCCAAAGTGTGGCATGTAAGATGTCTATGGAAAGGTTATCATAGAATCGTAGAATATCAGGGCTGGAAGGGACCTCAGGAGGTCATCTAGTCCAACCCCCTGCTCAAAGCAGGACCAGCAGCAACTAAATCATTCCAGCCAGGGCTTTGTCAAGTTGGGTCTTAAAAATCTCTAAGGATGGAGATTCCACCACATCCCTAGGTAACCCATTCCAGTGCTTCATCACTCTCCTTGTGAAATAGTGTTTCCTAATATCCAACCCAGACCTCCCCCACTGCAACTTGAGACCATTACTCCTTGTTCTGTCATCAGGTACCATTGAGAACAGTCTCAATCCATCCTCTTTGGAACCCCCTTCAGGTAGTTGAAGGCTGCTATCAAATCCATCCTCAGTCTTCTCTTCTGCAGACTAAATAAGCCCAGTTCCCTCAGCCTCCTCTCATAAGTCATTTGCCCCAGCCCCCTGATAATTTTCGTTGCCCTCTGCTGGACTCTCTCCAATTTGTCCACATCCTTTCTGTAGCCGAGGGACCAAAACTGGATGCAATACTCCAGATGTGGCCTCACCAGTGCCGAATAGAGGGGAATCATTACTTCTCTCAATCTGCTGACGATGCTCCTACTAATACAGCCCAATTTGCCGTTGGCCTTCTTGGCAACAAGACACACTGCTGACTCATATCAAGCTTCTCATCCACTGTAATTCCCCAGGTCCTTTTTTGCACAACTGCCGCTTAGCCAGTAGGTCTCTAGCCTATAGCAGTGCATGGGATTCTTCCGTCCTAAATGCAGGACTTTGCAATTGTCCTTGTTGAACCTCATCAGATTTCTTTTGGCCCAATCCTCCAATTTGTCTAGGTCACTCTGGACTCTATCCCTACCCTCCGGCATACCTACCACATCAGTGTCATCTGCGAACTTGCTGAGGGTGCAATTAATCCCATCATCCAGATCACTGATAAAGATGTTGAACAAAACCGGCCCCACGACAGACCCCTGGGGCACTCTGCTTGCTACCAGCTGCCCACTAGACATCAAGCCATTGATCACTACCCATTGAGTCTGACAATCTAGCCAGCTTTCTATCCACCTTATAGTCCATTCATCCAATCCATACTTTTTAAAACTTGCTGGGAAGAATACTGTGGGAGACCATATCAAAAGCTTTGCTAAAGTGAAGCTATATCACATCCACTGCTTTCCCCATATCCACAAATCCAGTTATCTCCTCATAGAAGGCAGTCAGGTTGGTCAGGCATGACTTGTCCTTGATGAATCCATGTTGACTGTTCCTGATCATCTTCCTCACCTCCAAGGGCTTCAAAATGGATTGCTTGAGGACCTGCTCCATGATTTTGCCAGGGACTGAAGTGAGGCTAACTGGTCTGTAGTTCCCCGGGTTGTCTTTCTTCTCTTTTTTAAATATGGCCACTATATTTGCCTTTTTCCAATAGTCCAGGACCTCCCCCGATCACCATAAATTTGATGATGTGCGGAATATGATTATGCTACTTGTATGCGTGTATCACGTTTGCATCTGAAGTTATGAATATTAACTCTGTACCTGTATTTTAAATGTTTGCTCCTGTGGTAACACCCAGAAGGTATTTAGCCTGCACATCTTGAAGGGACCGTTGAAGTTAAATGGCCCAGGAATACTTAACTCACAATGGACCGTGGAAGATAATCATCCACACCTGATGGACTTTCACGTGAAGGTTCTATTGAGGGCCTTGTCTACACTGAGAAGTTTCCGTGTATAAAGCACCTAACCAGCCAATGGATTGTTACACAAAAGAGCTCAGATTTTGACCCTCTAGGACAGGGAGGAAGGGAAAAACTTCATCCTGCTAATGGAAGCCACAGGTTAACCATTAAATGCTGAAACCTCAATGACATTGAGCCAAAGATGTGACATGACAAAAATACTTGTTAATATACACGTGATAGATTTCATGATAATATTATTGCTGTTAACTTTTGTGACTTTTGTTTCTGATACCAAAAACTATAAAAATGTACAATGTGCATGAGCTTTTGGGAAAACGCTTAAATATGTTGGGAACTCACTATGTGCTAGAAACCATTATGGTTATGCTGTGTCATTACCTGACAACACACTTTATGTTAAAAGACCTTGTGAGACTAATGTTTCACAGCTAGTGCCTGCAACCAGTCTTAAAACGCTGCAGAGCAGAGAAGACATTAGAGACCTAATGGGCAAAACACTCTGTTGCTTTCATGGCGAAATGCCAAGTTCCCTACTCTCTGGAGAACAGTAATAGCTACATCAGTGGTCTGCAACGTTTTGAAGATCACTTTTTCAATTTAAGCACAATCCAGGATCTACCTGAAAGACAATGTAGAAATAACAGTAGTCACACAAACCAAACACCCTTGCCCAACTCCTGCCCCAGCCCCAGCCCTAGCCCCAGCCCCGCTCACTCGATGAGGATCCTGAATTGTAGGGGAGGGATGCACCCATGCAACAGGGATCTTGAAAAGGGGAAACACAGACACCAATATAGCTGGGATCCTGTACTGGAGGCTGAAGTTGGAAGTGGGAGAGTGTGGAACCAGCTGGGCACCGTGGCTGGTGCCTGTGATCCCAGCTCCCAGGGAGGCTGAGACCGGCAGATTGCTTGAGCTCAGGAGTTGTGGGCTGTGCCAATTGGGTGTCCGCACTAAGTTTGGCATCAATATGGTGATCCCTTGGAAACTTGGGGTCCTCAGGTTGCCTAAGGAGGGGTGAACCAGCCCAGGTCAGAAATGGAGCCGGTCAAAACTCCCGTGCCGATCAGTAGTGGGATCGTGCCTGTGAATAGCCACTGCAGTGTAGCCTGGGCAAGACAGTGAGACACAGTCTCTTTTTATACACACAGCCCCTGCAGAGACTGGAGGTGGGCATGGGAGCACCCACACGATGGGGATCCTGACTTGGGGGAGGAACGCCTCCCTGCCACACAGATCTTGAAAAGGGGAACAGTGACACCCACACACCACAGAGCCTGAGGGGGGCAGGGGAAGCACACACAGGAGCTAGTTCATGGGGTTGGGGACATACTCATATGCTCCATTGCACCATTCTTAATGAGAAGAACGGGGGCATCCACACAACAGGGATCCTTAACGGGCTGGGGGACACCCACACACTCCACTATTAACCAGGAGGGACAGGGGCACCAGGCACCCCCAGTAGCGTGGAGAACACCCACATCCACCGGGATTCCTCATGGGTAAGGCAGAGGCACCCAAACACCAGGGATTGTAATGGGGCCCAGCGCACCCACGCACCAGGGATTGTTAAGGGTTGAAGAGATAGGGACACCCACACACACTGAGATCACATCCTTGAAGGAATCTAAATACCCCACAGAAGGACCTGGTCTGTTCCATGACGGCAGCCCAGCCTGGGTGAGTCAAAGTCTCTTTTTATACCGCCACGCACCAGAGATCCTGACTAGGGGGAGAGAGACACCCACCCACCAGAGATCCTTAATGGTCTAGGGTGCACCCACACACCAGGGATTCTTATGGATGGGAGGAATGGAGACAGCCATACACACTGAGATCACTTCCTCCCAGGAGCCTGGGCCAGACAGGGAGACACAGTCCTCCCTTTACATATCTGCCAAACAACCATCCTCTCACTCCCTCCACACACACTTCTTATTTGAAGGTGAAGGGAGGGAAATCACATGGAGGATTCTTATCTGGGAAATTTGGGCTACCCACTTACCACCAGAGATTCTTAAGGGCAGGAGGAACAGGGACTCCCACTTCTGTAGCATGTGGGTGGGTCGCCTGCTGGGATCATCTGGGCATATTTCACCTCATCAGTTCCCTGCCATTGCCTTGGGGGACCCTCATTCGCTGCCTCTGGTACCCAGTTTAGCCTCCTTCCTGAGGGCTGAAAGGCTTTGATCTATCTAAGGTCTTTAGGATCAATATGTGCCTTGGTGTAATTCATTATCCTGTGTCATATGGGGGTCAGACTAGCTGAGCTAATGGCCCCTTCTGCCCTTAAACTCCATGAAAACATTTCCCTGGTTTCTCCTTGTGCCTGTCAGACACCACAGGGAGGGGCCCAAGAGAAGATCCTGGACACAGCGCTCTGGCTCTTACTTTACTTGGTGACGTCAGCGCTTTCCTAGCAAAGCTGCTGCTAAAGTGCTGGATTTGGGGAACTGTTCGCTTCGGTTCAGAGATCTGCCTGCGGGGTGTTAACCTGCCACGAGGAGGTTGTGGGAAATGCAACCAGCAGCGGGAGGCGTTGGCTGAGCTCCAGGCTGCCCCCGTGTGGTCAAAGCTTAGAACTGAGCAGCGGAGTTTAAAGCTGGCGCTGGGACGGACCTGGAGGCTCTTGCATGTAATCCTGGCTATGCAGTAGGAGACTGAGCATACCTGATGCCGGCGTTCAGGACTGCACCCCGGGGTGCTGAGCAGGTGTCTGTGCTCAGGTTGGCCTCTCTACGGTGCTTTCTCGTAAGTTTGGGGTCGCCAGGTTCCCTAGGGAGCCAGGCAGGGAAGCTGTGAAAACTCTGGTACCAATTGACAGTGGGACTGCTCTGTGGAGAGCTGCTGTGGCCCCGCCAGGGAGAGCCGGTCTCTCTTTATGCAGCCCCTCCCCCATTCCTCAGGACGAGGGTTGTGCTCTAAGATCCGTGCCCCGTGTTTTCACCTCCCTGTGGAGCGCACAGTGCAAATAACCCTCAGCGCATCAGCTCAGTTCCAGGCTTCACTTCCACCCGCTCAGAGCGCAGAGCTCCCAGGCTGAGCCTGAAATTGTAAGTGCGAGAGCTTGCAACCAGCTGGGCACCGTGGCTGGTGCCTGTGATCCCAGCTCCTGGGGAGGCTGAGGCCGGCGGATTGCTTGAGCTCAGGAGCTCTGGGCTGTAGTGGGCTGTGCCGATCGGGTGTCCGCACTAAGTTTGGCATCAATATGGTGATCCCTGGGGAGCTTGGGGTCCCCAGGTTGCCTAAGGAGGGGTTAACCAGCCCAGGTCGGGAACGGAGCAGGTCAAAACTCCCGTGCCGATCAGTAGTGGGATCGCGCCTGTGAATAGCCCCTGCAGCGTAGCCTGGGCAGACAGCGAGACACGGTCTCTTTTTATACAGACACCCCCCCGCAGAGGCTGGAGGGGGAGGGGGAACAGGAGCACCCAGACGATGGGGATTCTGACTTGGGGGAGGGACGCACCCAAGCAACACGGATCTTGGAAAGGGGAACAGAGACAGACCTGCCCCTCGCCCAGGGCCGGCAGCGCCTCCGGCGGCGGGATCTTCGGCCGCCCCGGTCCTCGCTCTCCCGCCCCCACCCCGATCAGCTGCTTTGTGCAGGGAGTGAAAGGGGCGGAGCGGCGCAGCACGATCCTACGCGGGGCAGTTTAATACACCGCACGAGGGTGGGGGGTGGGGCGCGGCGGGGATGAGGAGTTGGGGGGGGAGGAGTCAGGTTGACCCAGGAACCCGCCCTTCCCAGGGCTTCAGAGGACGGAAGCGTCCCGGGGCAGGCTGGGAGTTGTAGTTCCTGGCTCTTCTCAGAGCGGAAGTGACGGACAGGTTGCTCAGAAAACGCGCCCCTTCCCCGTGCACAATGGGAAGCGTAGTTCTCCCTCTCACACGCGGCTTTCTATTGGGGGAGGGGCCGCAGCTCGTCACTTCGCCGCGCCCCTCACCGCTCCCTGATTCTTGGAGAGAGCGCGGGACAGAGACTGCGCGTGGGGTGAGGCCCCAGTTCCCTCGCCCCGAGGCTTCGCTGCCGCCGTTGGGATTCGAATCCCGCTCGCGGCCAGGGGCGGCCCCAGCCCTGGGGAGCCGGCGGGTTCCGCGGTTCAGTCCTCGCGGGCGGCACCAGTGGGATCCGCCGCGGCGCTGCTGGGGGGCCCGGAGGGGGCGGGGACGCGGGCTGGGGGGCCCGGAGGGGGCGAGGCGCGGGACGGGGCTGGTCTGAGGAGCGCTGAGGCGGGACGGTGGGTGGCGGCTCCTCACGGGGGGGCCGGGGGCTCAGACACCCAGTTCCAGGCGCCAGGCCCAGCCCCGGGAGCAGCCCCGGGCCCGTGGGAGCCGGGCTGGGGGCAGCCGCAGGGCAGAGGCAGCGCGGAGTGAAAGGGGCGGGGCGGGGCGGAGCTGAGCTGCCTGGGAGCCCCACAAGCGGCAGCCTGGGGCCGCGGGGCCGGGCGATGTCCCATCCCGCGTGCGCAGGGACCGAGGGGCAGAATCAGTCTGTGAATTGTCGGTAGTTTAGGGGCTGCAGCCTCTTCACACACAGTCACTTTGTGAACTTCAGAGCAGCCCAGGATCTAGCGAGGCCCCGCCCCGCTCACACCTTCCCCCTTCCTCCGTCACTCGCTCTCCCCGACCCTCGCTCACTTTCACCAGGTGGGAGGGGTGCAGGCTCTGGGCTGGATTAACATGGGGGCAAATAAAATCAGGACTTGTCCCTGTGGGGAGGGGGTTTCAGTTGTTCCTAAAGGTAGGGGGAGCTCTCAGTCTCTGTCTGATTGTCTGTCTCTCTCTCTATTGGGGTTGAGTTTCCTGGGTGAGATGCTGCTGATTCGGAAAGAGATTAGACATTTATATAGACAATATCATCCAAACTTTGCTGGTATACAAAATGTAGAAGAGATATAAATCCTCATGCTTCAGAATATAAGCTTACCACTAACTGATAGGGGTCAGGAAGAAACTTCTCCTATGGGCAGGTTAATCAATAATTGTTTGGTATGGGGTTTCTCAGACTTTCCTCTGAGGCAGTTGGGCCTGTGACTTACCCTGAAAAATAGGTCATTGGTGGGCCTTTATATTATGGGGCTGATCCTTTTTTGTTTTACGGTAGTGTTTAGATGTCCCAAGCAAAATTCAGGGTCCCATTACAAAAACATAGTAAGAGATTGTCCTGTGCCTCAAATACAATCTAAACAAATAGACAAGATGGGCAAACAGTAGGATAAAGTATTATTAACCTCCATTTATAGATGGGGAACTGAGGCAGAGATGAAGGACCAGATTTTCAAAGGTATTTAGGTGCTTAAGATGCAAACAGATGCTTAAAGGTGCTTTTGAAAATCGCACCAGCAGGTTAGGTGCATAACACCCACCAATTTCAATAGGAGTTAGGCGCCAAACCTAACTTAAGCACTACTGGTCTATTTCCCATTCCAATTTTCACCAAAACCAGTACGGTTCTGCTCACTGATGCCTAGAATATTCCTGGAATTTTGGAATTGATTGGATGTGGTGTTCACAAGTTCATGTTACAAACAGAAATGCCATCAAGTAGAGTGAAGAGCTCACATTACTCAGTAAACAAGTTTTCACGTTTTCCTCTCACAGATCACTTCTTCAGATAAAGAATATTTCTTCTCCCAACCCGCCCTGCCTCATACCTACAGTACCCCGCAGCAACAAGAGAGTTCAGTGACATGAAAAGGTAATTTTAGGACAGGATTAAGGGCATGGGTGCAAACCAAGTGGTTTAAAAGTGATGGGTGCAGTCAGTCATTACATGATGATGTATACAGTCTTTGACATCACACTCCATTGCCAAGGAAACAATAGTGACATCTCGTGCAGAGAAGTGTAAACAAGAAGCGGGCAGCATTATCTTCTGCAAATATAAACAACTTGTTTGTCTGAGTGATTGGCTGAATAAGATATTATATTACACCCATAACAACACAGACCATAGATGGTCAAAACACCTGACTTTATGGTCACTGCTGTGGTGATGGCACTTTCACATCACTGGTACCTGATGGCCATAGACGTTCAAACCTTTTGGGATTTTTCCTTATATGGACACTCAGAGCCACAACAGGTGACCCATCTCAGCCGAGTAATAAAGAGATTGTGTGACACGCCAGCCAGCCTCTGCCTATAAAGGCTGGAGCTGCCAGCAGAGCCAGCTTTAGACCAATTCAACCAATTCCCCTGAATCGGACCCCGCCCCAAGAGGGCCCTGTGGCCAAGCCCCAGTACGGCATACTGGCAAGAGCTGGTGCGCTGTACGGGGGTGGCTCAGCTTCCCCAGGGTGGGTATTTAAAAGGCCTGGGGCTCCCCTGCTTCTACCACCCCGGCCCTTTAAATAGCCAAGGGAGCCCTGGGGAAGCAGTGCAGCTTTGGCGGCTATTTAAAGGGCTGGGGCGGTAGAAGCAGGGGAGCCCTGGGCCCTTTAAATAGCCCCCGAGCCCAGGCTGCTGCTGCTACCCTGGTGGGGGAGGGAGGAGGAGGGGGCACCCCCTGTACCTGAGCCCCCCTGTCCGCAGCCAGCCCCTGCTGCACCCCCTGCCTGCACCAGCCCCGCACCCCCTGCCCTGCCTGACCAGCCCGTCTCCAGCCAGCCCCGCACTCCCTGCTCGCAGTCAGCCTGTCTCCTGCCCGCCCCTGCCGCACCCCCTGTCCTGCCTGCACGAACCCTGGACCCGTTTCCCTGCCTGCAGCCAGACCCTACCTCCAGCCAGCCCTTGCCCTGCCTCCAGCCAGCCACATATTCACTGGTGCACTGCAGTACCCTGGGCAGTAACCCTGCACGCCTGCTTCAATGAGGGGCGCAGGGAGCAGCTGGGACCCACACATGTGCACACCCTAGGGTGACCAGACAGCAAGTGTGAAAAATCAGGACAGAGCGTGGGGGGTAATAGGATCCTATATAAGAAAAATAACCCAAAATCGGGACTGTCCCTGTAAAATCAGGACCTCTGGTCACCCTAGCACACCTGAAGGGAGTGGCAGGGACCCAGACATGTGAAACAGAGCTCATTTCTAGTTCAGGCCCATCTTTTTAAAAAAGAACTTTAGGTAGGGTTAACATCTGTATTTTCCTGGACATGTCAGGCTTTTTGGTTCTTAAATCGCCATCCAGGAGGAAAATACGGATGTACGGTAACCCTACTGGTATAAAAAGTACATAGTGTAGCACATCCCTTAAATCAGAACTTTTTATAGGGAACCAGTTGCTAAGAAATGAAAGGCTTTTTTTTTACATTCTTTTCTTTTTTTTTAGTTATCCCAGCCGGGGCCCCGCCGAAAATGTTCGAATTGGGCCCAGCACTTCCTAAAGCCGGCTCTGGCTGCCAGTTCAGCTCACAAGCTCCAGAAATCCCAACAAGAACAGGCTGGCTGCCTCCTGTAGGCAAGACTTGAAAGCCAGATGCCTAGTGTGATGGAAACAAATAGAAGGTGCAGAAGCTGACAGGTTAGATCACAGGGACCTCTGAAAGGGAGGGATGGAACTAGGGTGACCAGATAACAACTGTGAAAATTTGGGACAGTGATGAGAGGTAATAGGAGCCTATATAAGAAAAAGCCGCAAATATCGGGACTGTCCCTATAAAATGGGGACATCTGGTCACCCTAGATGGAACATTTTTACAGTTCTTGGTAATAGCAACGCATTAGTTACAAAAATTACCATTAGCAATAACAACGAATTCATTGCAAGGGTCCACCTACAATCATTTTTGTCATCATGCCACACCTTTGGCTCAATACTATTGGGGTTTGGGCCTTTTAGGCAGGGCCGTCCTTAGGCATAGGCAGAATAGGCAGCCGCGTAGGGCCTCACTCTCCCTGAGGGCACCACTCTCCAGGCAGCCCAGACAGAAGCAGGGCTGCTGGGTCCTAGAGAGAGCCGAATGCAGCAGGGTCTGAGGAATGGGATTGGCTGCTGGGGTCTCTGGGAAGGGGAGGGGGTAGGGTTGGGAAAGGAGCTCACCTGTGAGTGTGACACTTTCCCCCCGGCTGAGGTCAGGTGAGGCAGGCTCTGTGGCTCTGGAACCAGTATCCTTTGTTGTCTCCCATAACATCCATTCTTCTCCCCCCTGCCCCATGGAGCACCTCCTCCTTTCTCCCTCCTCCCCAGGAGCACCCCTCTTTCTCTCCTTCCTCCCCTCCGTCAGGGCTGGGTTGGGTGAAGTGCTGGGGGTAGGTGGGGGGAGGGGAGGCTGGCTGGCTGCTGAGGAATGAAAGTGAAAGTAACTCACTTCCTCGGCAGGCAGCCAGAATTGGAATGTCACACAGGGCTTGGCTGGGGTTAGCCAGATGTTTGAAAAATCAGGATAAGAAATTGGAGTAGGGTGAGCAGATATCCCTATTTTATAGGGACAGTCTCAATTTTGGGGTCTTTTTCTTATATAGGCTCCTTTTACCCCCCCACCTCCACCCATCCCTGTCCTGATTTTACACACTTTCTGTCTGGTCACTCTAGGTGGGGGTAATTGGTGCCTATATAAGACAAAGCCCCAAATAACAATCCTGAATCCAATTTCAATGTTTTTTTTTAAATCAATATCTTAGCCAAAAACAGAAAATTAAGTTGTTGACAATTATTAGTGACAGGTTTGGTTTGAGGCAGGGAGTGGGTCAGTTTTCATCAGAGAAACAAAAAATGTTGACTGACTTTCCTATAGCCTGTTACTCCTGATAAGAGCCCTCCAACAACTGTAATATGCTCATCTCCTTACTAGTGTATAAAGCAGGGTTCGGCAACCTACGGTACACCTGTCAAAGGTGGCAGGTGAGCTGATTTTTGATGGTATGCAGCAGCAGGCTGAGCGGCTCAGCCCATCACTGCTCGGGGGTTCCGGCTGCTGCCCTATTGCCAGCTGGGATACCAGCCATCGGCCCCACTCAGCACCTGCTGCTGGTCTGGGGACCCCCAAGGAATCCCAGGCTGGCAGTGGGCTGAGCAGGCCAGTTGAACCTCTCAACCTGCTGTCAGCCTGGGGTTCCATTCACTCAGTTGGCAGCAGGCTGAGTGGGCTGGTGGCGGGCTGAGCAGGGCCGGTGGCGGGTTGAGTGGCTCAGTCTGCTGCCAGTCTGGGGTGCCAGAAGCACTCAGCCTACTGCTACTCCGGGATTCCGGCTGCCGGCCCCTTGCCAGTCAGGAGCTCAGCCGCCAGCCCCACTCTGCCTCCTGCCAGCCTGGGTGAGCAGAATCCCAGGCTGGTAGCGGGCTGAGGGGGGGTTGGCGGCCGGGATCCTGGCTAGCAGGAGTTGGTGGTCAGAACCCCAGACCAGCAGCGGGCTGAGCAGGGCCTGGGATCCTTGTCTAGGGTTCCAGCCACCAGCCCGCTGCCGGTTTGGGGTTTCATTTACTCAGCTGGCAGTGGCCTGAGCAGGACCGGTGGCCAAGACCTCAGATAATAACAATAGTTTATTTATATAATACAGACATAGAGAGAAACCTTGTACAAACATTAAAATGTATCACTGGCACAAGAAACCTTAAATTACAGTGAACACCACTTCTGAAAGGTTGCCGACCCCTGGTATAGAGTGACCATATGTTCTCTTGCTTTTTTTTTTCCCTGTGAGTCAGTATAACTTTTGCCAGCCCAGAAGTTGGGCAGCCAATGTTTTACATTTTCACAATGTTTTCTCCAACTTTCATAAAGTAAATACATAGTTAATATGAGTTAAAAAGGCCAGGGACACTTCTTTGTGAAGAATCTGTACAGCAGATCATGCCCATAGACGATCCAGAAAAGAAATTTGAGGTTGAATTTTTTAATGTTGTGATGGATAAAGCAGTATCTGCTGTTGATGAAAGGTTTAATACCTTGCAAGTACACCATGAACAGTTTGGATTTTTGTATGACATAACTAAATTCAACAAAATAGGACAACAAGAGCAACTAATGACAAAGTGCAAGAATCTAGAGAGCCTCCTGAAGCACGGTGATAGTTTTGATTTAAATGGACTTGAACTGTACGAAGAATTGAGTACACTGTCATCAATGTTGCCACATGCAAAATCGGTGATGGACATTGTACAGTTTATTCATACCCGCAAACTTGTTGACATATATCCTAATGTGTACATTGCCACTCGTATTCTACTGACAATTCCTTTAACAGTAGCGTCAGGAGAACGGAGTTTCTCAAAACTAAAGCTCATTAAAAACTATCTCCACTCTACAATGAGTCAGGAACGCTTAACTGGTCTTGCTATTCTTGCAATCGAACAAGACACGACTTTGTCTTTGTCATACGATGACATTATTACTGATTTTGCAGCCAAAAAAGCCAGAAAGATTGCTTTTAATTAAAAACAAATCTTTGTTTCAATACCTCTTCATATAAATTTCCAATAAAATTTTGATAAATTAAAAAAAATATATTATTTGCATCATTCTGTCATATCAGAATTTTTTCTATAGTGCTGCTTCTTTAGTGCTAGTCCATCAGCATTACAGTGTGCTTAATTAAGTTAAACTGGTTTTAATAATGTGAATGTGGCAAGTTTTCCAATACTATAAGCTTATGTTTGTGTTGCTAAGAGCAGATCAGGCACAGGGGCACCAGTTTAATAATCTTGCCTAGGGCACCATAAATCCTAAGGCCGGCCCTGCTTTTAGGGTTAACCTGTGGTTTCCCTTTGCAAACTTCCTCCTTGTTTTGAAGGATCAAACCCTGATTTTTCTTGCTTAACAGAATTCACTGGCTGATGGGGTGGGATGTCTTTGCTAACAGCCATTAGCAAATCTTTCTTCTCCCTACCAGGCAAGTAATTTGCATCAACACAGAAGCACAGACTGCTCACTTAAAGAATCAGAATGGAGACATTCCTGTTCCAACACCTTTGTCTTCCCAACCAGCTGGCCAAACACAGCCACTTGGTTATAGAGCTGCTCAACTTTCTTAACAGCTCTTACTCCATCTGAGACCTTTTCAAGCTATCTACACTGGCTCTTTCAAAAGGAAAGTTAGTGGATTTTTACATATCTTCCTAACCAGTCTTTAAAGGGTTAAGTCAGTCTGTGAGTTAATTAACTCTTTCTGGCCCTGTCGCCTTCCAATGAGACATTATTTTACACCCATAGCATCACAGGCCATATATGGTCAAAACAGCGTAGCCAGGCTGGGACCGGGCTGGGCCTGGGCACTCAGCTGGGGCCAGGTAGGGGCCAACGAAGCCAGGCTGGAGGGAGCCGCTCAGTCAGGAATGGACTGGAGGGAGCCACTGGGCTGGGCTGGGCCTTGCCATGCCTCCCTGGAGCCCTCATGCTCCTTTCCCCTGATACAGCCTTTGTTCCAGCTCAGGTGGTAGCTCGTGGATTTCTCATGATGGCTGCCCCATTTGTTCTCTTCCACCCAGATACAGATACAAAAGTGATACATTTATACAAATAGGATGACCGCATTCAGTAGATTATAAGTGTTGTAATGATACCTTACAAGAGACCTTTTGCATGAAGTATATTGCAGTTACATTATATTCACACTCATTAGCATATTTTTATAAAATCATCTAGAATGGAACATGACAACAGCGAAGACGACGACCGCGGAGACACCTCCGAAGAAATGCCCTAGAGCCCTTGGGCTATCACGCTTCAGGAATGTGCGTGAGGTACTAGGAGACCTGGAAATGGGGGGTGTCCTGCTGGCCGTAGGTCAGTGTTGTGAACCCCCAGTTGCTAGGCTGAGTTTATCTATCCCCTGGCAATAAAACATTGTCTTGTTTTCACAGCCACTTTCGATCTCCTGGCTTCTACCCCCCTACCCTGCTGGCAGGGCCATTGTGCAGCACCCTTTCCAGCCTATCTGGGTGCAGGAGATGGAGGAAGAGAGCATCTGCCATCCAGCTCCATCCCATCTAGAGCAAGTGAGTGGAGGTCTCCAGAGCCATCGCCAGTGTGGTGGGAATGGCCCAGCAATAGGGCTCCCAGCCATTCCCTTGCAGGAGTTTGTTCTCAACGTTGAGAGTCTTTGGGGAGGGCAGAACCTGCCAAGTGCTGAACACCCACAACTGCAAGCAGTGAAATCAGTGGGAACTGAGAGTGACTCCTCCCTCCTAGGATTGGCACCTTGTGAACGAACTTTCGTTGAGGACTATCTGGGTTCTGCTCTTTCTCTGGCCTGGGAGGGAGCGGGGCCTTCTGGGGTGGAGGGAGCTGCTTGTCCAAACTAACAGAGAGCCCCATTGCTCTGAAAGAACGAGACTCTCTCAGTTTCACAGGGCCTTATTGGTGAGGGGGAACATTGGGAGCAGCCTGTGCTGTGAGCTGCTGCCAGTGCTTGTGGACGGCAGCCCCCCTGCCGTGGGGTGGGGTGTGTGGTGAGGAGGAATTGCCTCAGCAGAGGGGACGTGGGCAGGGGAGCAGCCAGGCCCGTTAATGAGAGGCTGCCTTGAGCCCAGACTCATGGCTGCTCCCCACTCAGTTCCAGGATGGAGCGGTTGAAGCGGATGCTGAGGAGGAAGGCTGGGCAGGTGGCTCTGGAGCCAGTAGGGAGCAGCGTCCATCTTGCCCAGGAGGAGAGTGGCCCCTCTGTCCCCGCAGGCGGGGAAGAGGCCAGTGGGCAGGCAAAGTGGAGAAGCTCCCTGACCTTCTGAAGGAAGAGAAAAACACCAGCTCCCTTAGCAGGCCCTGAGGCACCTTCTGGTCCCAAATGGAGGTGGCCTCGGATGATGCTATGTAGGAGGGACCCAGGAGAGGGTGGGAGCCGGGCAAGGTGGCTCTGCGGCTTCCTTTCCAGGAAGCAGAGGAGCCAGAAGCCCAGCCCCAGGGCCCAGCAGGAGCCATCCACCAGCCTGGCCACTGAGGAGCCCTCAGCCAGCCCAGAGCAGGAGCTGGGCAGCTCTGGCACGGGGACCAGCAGCTCCTCTGTGCGGTCTGACAGCCCTGAGGCTGATGGCTCCCTCTGTGCAGGTGAGGGGAGACTCGGGGGACAGGGAGAAGGACGGGGGCAGTGGGGGACTAGTAATACCCTGTGCCCATTGGGTCACCAAGGCGCCAGGACTGAGCCACGGGAGCCCCACTAACACCATGGGGGTGGCACAGTCACACCCTGTGGCAGGGGATGCTGGGCAGAGTCCAGGGAGCTCCAGCCTTCCCTGATGTTGCGGGGGAGGGAGGGGGCTGATGGCCACGGGGCCCTGAGGCTGATGGGCCTGAGGGTGTCTCTGGGAGGGGCAGGGTGGGGCCCTCTATGCCATGGGGTTTCTTGTTGAGGATGGGAGACATTGAACCATTTCTCTACACTGCATCCCCCCAGTGGCAGCAGGGATTATCCTTTCTCCTTCTCTCCCTGGTGCAGAGACCCCCAGTGCCCAGCAGGAGTGGGCTGAGGAGGAGGAGGAGGAGCATGTGTCCCCTGAACAAGACACCATCAGGGTCATCCAGGAGCACCTCCAGGGCAGAGTTAAAGTACAAAAATCTTACAGCTGCACTGTCCCTGAGTCTGCCCTGCCCCTTCTTCCATCCTCACCCACACAGGGGGGTCTTGTCCCAGAGAATCCATCATTCCCAGTGGGGAGACCTTCTCCCTTGTTACCTGGCACCCCAAAGTGGGAGCATGTGTCTCACGCAGGCCAAGGTCTCTGCTCCCTGCAGACACTGTCCCAGTTACAACCCCAGTCTGTGCAGGGCGACACTGGTTTCGGGAAGCCGGGTGGCTTTCCCTGTCCAACTTCATAGGGTTCCTGAGCCATGGAGCTGGTGTAGGTGGGTTGGGGAGGTCCCTACCTAACTGTCTCTCTCTCTCTCCCCCCACCCCACTCCTAGTTGGTGGCCAAACAGCTCCGCTTCCTCCATACAGTCCCACGTTTGTGCTTTTCGGCACAGCAGCAGGGGCTGAACACTCTGGAGCCCCACTTCTCCAAAGCGGCCCTCGTGGAGAGCATTGCGGTGAGTGGGACCCCTGTGTCTGGCCCCTGGGGCGAGGGACCCAGAAATGGGAGGAAGAGTTGGTGGGGCCAGAGGGGGAAGCAGAGGACAGTGGTTCCTGGGGCTTAGGGCTGGGGAGCAGGGAAGGAGAGCTTCTGACACTGATCGGGAGCTGGCAGTGGGGGAATTGTAAGGCCGGAGGGGAGGGGGAAGGAAGTTTGATGGATGGGAGGAATGGGGGGCCCAGCTGGTTGGGGTTGGAGGTGACACTGGCTGTTTCTGCAAAGCATTTTGGCCTCCTCCCTGGGAAGTGCCTATGGGTCTGTGGGGCCTGAGTCACATGCAATTTTATCTTCTTGGGGTCTCTCAGGAGCTGATTGAAAATCTGCCCGTGGTGCCAGAGCCAGCCTCCATCATCTCCAGCTCCATGGCCACATTTGAAGCCTCAGGTACCAGGACCGTCCCATCTAGCTGCCCTAACCCTGGTGCTGATCGGGTCTGGAGCCGGGAGTCCCAGATCTTCTCTGGCCTAGATTACCCCCAGCTGTGGCTGTTCACATCCCCCCGCAGAGGAGGCGGGAATGTTCCCCCTTTCCTGGCTGGGGGGTGATTCACTCAAGTAACGTTTGAGTGGCCGTAGGGAGAGGATCACTGCGGGGGAGAGGGTCATGTCCATGGCAGTGCCAGCGCCACTCCGGTGCTGCCAAGGATAACACGGGCTCCTCTCTCCCCACAGCAAACTGAAGCCGCTGCTTGCCCTGGAGCTGGAATCACGCCTCCTGCGGGCTCTTCTTTACACCATCTTCACCATAGGCACTGGGCAGGATACCACCCACTTCCAGGTAGGTCACGATCCTACTTCTCTGACCCAGGAGCAGGAGCCGCCTCTGGTCCCTGCTCCCTTGCTTTGATGGAGCTGCTGAGAATAGGAGAGGGGTGAGCAGAGCTAGGAACAGGCCCAGGACAAACTGGCAGGGACGGCCCCTTCCCTCCAGGGGGGATTGTGTTACCCCTCTGTGGCTGATCCCAGCCTTCCCTCTCCTCATTCTGTGCTCTGCTGCCTAGACTCTCCCAGGGATCCTTCCTCCCACCCATTGCAGTTTGGCTGGTTCCTAGTCTGCTGGGTACCAGGCCCTGCACAGAGAACTGCTAAGGGCAAGGATTGAGGAGCCAGCAGGTTCATCCGGCCATGAACTCTTGCTAAGTGTCCTTGGAGTGATGTGAATGGGAGAGGCCAGGATGTGCCTTTTGGGTCTGGCCAGGGCTCCCAGAGAACCCCCCTGGTCCCGTGACTGGCGTAGCACCATGTCGCATGACTGACAGGTGTTCCCTCTTCTTGCAGGCTCTGCACAATACCTATTTACAGAGCCTGGACGCCATGCTCACTGAGACCCCCACTCCAGACAAGCTGCAGCACGTCTTAGAGGAGAGTAGAATGGGCTGGTCTGGGGCGGAATTTCCCCTTAATCCCATGAGAGGGCTGCAAAGGAGAGACTAGAAGAGTCCCATTTCCATTGTGTCCTCCTAGCTTGGACCCAAGCGGCCCCATGTTCCCAGAGCTGTCAGTGCAGTGCAATGTTGGGACCCTTATGCCTCCTGGGGTGGGGCGCAGGGGAGCAGAGGAAAGGAGCTGGGACTGTCAGCCAGAGCTCTGCATGGTGGCATTAAGCACTAACAGTGAAAACCAGGCCTGGCAGGGGCCTGAGAGACTGAAATCCACCCCTGTGAGATGCAGGACATGGGCCTCTGAGAAAAGTCACTGGCTCCTTTCTAGGGAGACCCTGAGATACAGGAGGAGCCTCAGGGAATCAGCTCTTCTGTCCTAGGGACACTGCAGTTCCTATAGGGATTGTCCTCATGGCCACTCCATCCATCCTACCAAGGCTTTTGCAGCTGGGGTCTGGGGTCCACGGCATGTGCCTTGATCCTGATGTGGTGTTCATGGATCAGAGCATATGATCTGAGGGTTCAGAGCAAATAGACCAGCCCCAAGACTGACCATTGTCCCAAGACAATGACAGCTTGTGCCCAGTGGAGGACAGGGCCAAACAGCTCGGCTTCCTCCATGCTGTCCCATGTATGTGCTTCTTGGCACAGCACCAGGGGCTGGACACTTTGGAGCCCCACTTCTCCAAAGTGACCACACCATCAGGGGCTCATTCACCTGCACATCTACCAAAGTAATATATGCCATCATGTGCCAGCAATGCCCTTCTGCCATGTACATTGGCAAACCGGACAGTCTCTATGCAAAAGAATAAATGGACACATCTGACATCAGGAATCATAATATTAAAAAACCAGTAGGAGAACACTTCAACCTCTCTAACCACTCAGTGACAGACTTGAAGGTGGCAATTTTGCAACAAAAAAGCTTCAAAAACAGACTCCAAAGAGAGACTGCTGAACTTGAATTAATATGCAAACTAGATACAATTAACTTAAGTTTTAAACAGAGACTGGGAATGGTTGGGTCATTACACTAATTGAATCTATTTCTCCATCTTAAGTATCCTCACATCTTTTATGGGTCATCTCGATTATCGCTTCAAAGGTTTTTTTCTCCTGCTGATGATAGCTCATCTCAATTGATTGGCTTCTTACAGTTGGTATGGCTACTTCCACCTTTTCATGGTCTCTGTATGTATAAATATCTTCTTTCTGTGTGTTCCATTCTATGCATCCGCTGGAGTGAGCTGTTAGCCAGTGAGTGGCCCATCGAACGGACACTTAATTCACAACGGACCATGGGAGGCGCCCATCTACACTGAACGGACTTTTCTGTGAACGTTCCATCTGACGTATCCTGCAAAGTATCCATCCTGCAATGACTGAGCAAAATCAGGCATGGACGGGGACTTGCCCATGTAACTCCAAGCTCCCATCTTTCAGCTGTGATTTTCCACTAGCTGTGCTGAGGACTTTGAAACAATGGGTTTCCCTCCACATGAGGGAAGTTAAAAGAGGCCCTGGAAACATCTCCACTGTGCCTCTATCCTGCTCCAGCCCCTGGACTATGGACTTATACTAATGGGAGCATCGAACCAAGGAAGAGGAACTTCCAGTGATTTGGAAACACCCAAAGACTTATCAAACCAGCAGTTTATTCCATCACTGCTATAAGCCTGAACCAAGAACTTTGCAATTATTGTATTTGATTCCTTTAACCAATTTTAATTCTCACCTTTCTTTCTTTCTTTTTATAAATAAACCTTTAGCATTTAGATACTGAAGGATTGGCATCAACGTGATTTTGGGAAAATATCTAAGTTATCTATTGACCTGGGTGGGTGGCTGGTCCTGTGGGATCAGAATAGTCTCTTAGTTGAAGACATTGATTTTAAAGAACCACTCATTTCTCAGTCTGGTGTTTTCGGTGGTAATACAAGGACTGGAATTCCCAACGAAATTGCTTTCGTGACTTCTTGTTAGCCAGTGTGGTGAAGCAGAAGTTTCCTTTGCAGGTTGAAGGGGAAAGGACAGACATTATTCATCTAATCGTAACCACATTGAGACGTTGAAGGGAGCAGAGCGAGGATTTGCTACTAGCAGTAATCCAGCCCAATGGGGAGGAGTTAAATATAAAGAAGAGAGTCATGGGGAGAACACGGTTTGCTCTCAGAGCCTTGGAGAGAAAAGAAATCTGCCACTTTTTCTCTGTGAACTCAATTTGCTTTTTTTGTTCCTTTCCCTTACAGTAAAGATACAGAGAATAGAAGTGGTTAAACTTCTCCCGAGGCAATGAATCACTTGGCTTGGTTTCCTCTCACCCTTGCCAGTGCAGACCGAAGGGACAGGATTTGTTTTAAATGAGTCATGGACAGTGGATATTTTCATTGTTTTCTTTCTAAGCATTTAGCTCGAGGGTCAGGCTCACAGCCCAGTTAGTACTGAGAGAGAAGTATTAATTAAAGGGCAAAACCCTTCCTCAATGCAGAGTTAAGATTGGCTGGTGCAATATCAGCCCCTTGCAGAACCTCTGTAGCCGCAAAACTCAAACTTCTGAAAAGCAGGAGATGCAGTTACAGTTGCCTGCACCACCTTCACCCTGTCCTCTGTCAGCAGCATCCGTTTAACACATGCACATTTACTCTGCCAACACCCTGCTGGCTGAAATCTACAAACTGTTCACTACCTTTTACAGCCCTTCCAACCAGAGCTCCAACCCCATCTTGGCCTGATGAGGCCCAACCCCTGGGCAAACCAGACTGGGGTAAGGATTGGGCAGGGCCATGAGAGTGACTGCAGAGCAAGATCCCTGACCCCTACTCAGATCAGCCCCACCTCACTGATCTCTCCTCACTCGGACACACTGCACTCCTCCCCAAATTCCTGAAAGCCTGGGTAAGAGAGCTTATTTTCCCTTGTGATGGTCTGAGCTCTCCCTCCTGACCCGGCCACAGCTGGAGCTAAGATAGATGCTCCCTCTATTGCTCCCCTTTGGGAAACACAGTGTTAATTTAGACGAATCTGATAAGGCTCAGACGTGGAGTGGCTGATCTCCGCTCACATTCTCCACAGTTCCAGCCCCTGTTGCTTATTGAAAGAAATGACTCAATATCCCAGTTTCATGTTTTATTAACATGAACAAATAAAACCAAGAACACACATTGCTAAGGCTAAACAACTATAAATACTACACAGCTAATGAAGGGTTAAACAACACAGTGAAAGTTCAGGTCAAATCAGTAAATCAACGAATTACCTAGGATATTGCGTTGGAATCAAGTCGTCAATTTAGTCAAACCATCAGATGAATATAGCAGAAAATCAACCCTTATAAATCCTAGATCAGCAACCCAAGGAGGCAGGTGCATATTTAGTGATGCCAAAATCCCAATCAGAGGTTTTCAGCCAGGCAGTGCATCCCAGATTCAGCCAGTTGAATATTTCAATACTGAAATCAAATTATTGCTTATATTTAGCCCACAGCCTCAAAGCGAATTAGTTTTCTCCTTAGATTTCACTATTGCACCACTAATAATAAAAAAAAGAAAATAAATGGCAAAGATTACAAGGGGTTGGATCTCTGCAGCTCTTCGGCTTTGGAGTCACATGGAGCAGGACCTGTAGCTGCAGTTGAGGAACTAGGTACTGGCATAGCTGGCCCACCACTTCGGGCTAGCAGGCTTTTCAGGTACAGGAGACTAGTGAAGGCTGCACAGCCTGTCACTGTTGTGCTTCGTTCCCCAGAGGGGATCAGTCCTGGGATCCTGGAAGTCAGTTTCTCTTAGATGACTTACATAAGAACACAAGACAGGTAATACTAGGTCAAACCAATGGGCCATCTAGTCCAGTGTGCTGCCTGAGAGTGACCAGTGCCAGATGCTTCAGAGGGAATGAACAGAACACGCTTGTTGATCTGAAAGCTGAAGGACTCCCACCCTTACCTTTTACTTCATTGTTGTAGATTCCAGCTTACCCCACCTTATCACACCTCTCGCGAGGTCTCTGGGCAAATCAGGTGGGAACTAATCCTTCGATACAGACATGTCCCACTCTCGATGAAGTGAGGCAGAGTTTGGGCCAACGTCAGGTTGGAATAGCCTGACTCAACCCGGCAGTTTTCTCAAAGTATCTGCTGTCATAAACCACATGTAGTGTGGACGTGTGAACCCCAAAAGGTAGCAAACATGAAAGAAACAAAAGCCAGTTACAGGGAGGTTTCCATGGCCAGGCCTGAGGGTTAAGCAGCCGGGCTCTAACAGCTGGCCTCCTCAAAAGGAAAAGGGGTCTCAGCACCCATAAAAATAACTGGTTGCAAAAATCAATCATCATGCATCCATCACTATTTTAAATTCTGACCTCTCCTGCCATAATGATTCCACATCTGCAGAGAACAATCCTGAACTTGGAGAGCTCAGGAGGTCTTTGTAGGGCATCCCAAATGTTTCCTGTATTCACAGACAGTTTTTGAGTTGGTTTAACCAATTCCTCACCGTAGTGAGGCCAAGTGGCCTCCCTCTGAACGGGAGAGCGAGGAACCACTACACTCCCCTTGGTGGGCGGAGCCTAGCCTGCCCCACCCCCTTTGCTGGAAATGCCGGGGCTAGGCTGGAAGTATAAGAGGCAGGCCCTGCAGCCCAGCTGGGGCAGAATCCCCGAAGGAGAAGGACACTCCAGCTGTGCTGCTGTGCCCAGGAGGGGAACTTACACCTGGCTGTCCCATAGCCACAGAAGTGGGAGACCCCGACAAGGACTAGCCCAGTTTACTGGCGACGGTGTACCGCAAGGAGCCTGAGGAGCCCTGGAAGAGAGAGGTACCAAACCCCGGGGAGGCAGGAAGTGGCCCAGGGGCAGCCACGGAGCAACCGGCTGTGGAGCTGGGTGTAGCTCTGTTCGCATGTTGCGGCCGGATGCCCACCGACGCAGGAGCAGCCAATCCTGCCTCTGCCAGGGCCCTGGGCTGGGACGTGGTGGTATAGAGTGGGCCCACATCCCCCTGCCACCCCATCCTGGAGTAGTACACTGTGCAGGGAAGCTCCTGATCTGAAGAAGGAGCCTCCCTTACCAGCTCCCTTATAGACTGTTGCTTTGCTGGCTGCCTGAGCCCCGCCCAGGCTAAAGCCAGCCGTAAGTCTGTTTAATTGTGGCAGCTTGAGCCTCCCCAAGCCCAGGCTAAAGCCTGGCCGTGACTTTGTGGGGCTGGGAACCAGAGGAGCTGGAGGGCCTTGCTCCACCTCGGGTGGAGACAGGGGCCCTAGACTGTCCTGCAGCTTCGTGCCCGGGCCAGACGAGCTCAAAAGCAACTAGACCAAGTGGCCTCCTTCCGAGCGGGAGAATGAGGAACCACTACTCTCACCTGTGCAGGCAGCTCTCGGGAGCACTTCTTTCTCAGAGCCCTGGAGATGTTGGACCCACGGCTCTTCCCCTCATTCCAGCCACGAGGTCACATTCAGTTTGGAAACTGGAAACTACTCCAGGCAAAGAAAAGAAGGGAGGTCAGTGGAGTTTGTGGGATACTTGTCACAAGGAATAGTCAGTGGCTTTAAGCCCAGCTCATTTTTAAGCAGTAACATCCCAAGGCCATCTATTCATTACCGTAGTGCCTAAGGACCAACTAACAGTGGGTCCCCATTGTGCTAGGCAAAGTACAAACCCAGAATAGTAGCTGTCCCATGCCCTGAAGAATTTACAATCGAAATAGACAAAGACAGACACAGAATGGGGGAAGCGGTAGAACCCACTGTTAGAATAGAGATATTCAGGCCTGCCTGTGAAGCCTAGAATTTAAGAACTTAGGTGTATTTTTAGCATTTAGCTAGTGACAGGGGTATAAACCAAAGAACCAAAATCCCAGTCTGCCTGTGTCTGGGCCTTCTCTCCCTAGAAGAGTCTGAGCCCTTGTTCGTAGGCTAAGGCCTTTGGCTAAGCAGCAGGGGCAGCCATAAGCTGGGAAGCGAACGATCACATCCTCACCTCCCAAACCCGTCACACTGAAATAAGGTGGGGTTGGGCTGTTAGGAAGACGATCCTGTCCCGATAGTGCCCATCACCACCAGATAAAGAAACAGATCTTAAGAGAGCATCCGGTCTGGCAAGAAATCCCTTCTCAATGGTTGCGGTTGTGAAACCCTCATTTCTGTATGTTTTATCTTTATGGCCCTCACTTTTCCGTTGTCAATCTGTCTGGTTCTCTAATTGTTTGTCTGCTGTACAATTAATTTTGCTGGGTGTAAGTTAATTAGGGTATTGGAATATAATTGGCTAGAGAATTATGTTACAATATGTTAGAATTGTTTAGTTAAATTTCAGTAAAACGATTGGTTACGGTATAGCTGAGAATATTACTGTATAAACTGGGGTCAGACAGGAGGGGGAAAGGAAATTGGAATCATATTTGTTAAGGGGGGGGAACAGGGACACAGGCAAGGCTCTGCGGCATCAGAGCTGGGAAGGGGGACGCTGCGTAAACACACTGCGGCGTCAGAACTGAGAAGGCGGACACTGCGGAATAGACTCTATCGGCGTATAGAGATAAGCTCGACTAGTGTGAAGGGCTTCGGAATCTGCTTGCTTGGAAACTAATGCCAGTAAACATCACTTTGTCTGTGCTTCAGACTTCTGATCCTTTGCTGCTTGCTGTCTGTGTGATAAGAACCAGGAAAGTGGGCGGGGGAAGGGAAAGCCCTCTAACAAAACTGACATGACCTGATAACCAAGAGGTAAGTCTTTAAGGAAGGCTTTAATACACTTTGGAACGGATCAGGGATTCCCACAAGTACTGATGAGGGGGCAATGGTAAATACACATTTAGATCCTTTTCTTGTTTTATATCTTTCCCCCATAAGGCTTAACCTCTGGCGCACTGTCATGGATCCACAGGATCTGTGCAATACCCTGGCTTTTAAACAGTCCTTGGGAGGTGCCCCTTGAGTGCGCTAGACCCCCAAGGGGTCCCACTCTTCCACAAGGATAGGTCAGGTAGCTTCAACACCTACGACTGAGCCTCTGGCTTCAACACTCCTATTTCAACCTGTGAGCTCTGCCCAGCAGGTCCAGCTGAACGACACTCCTGTGCAGAGACTGTTCCTCACTCATGCTTCGATGCACCTCAGCAAGTTTTTGCTGTGACACTGGGCAGACTTTTAAAACACAGCAGGGTTTATTAGTCAACTGAAACACAGCATTGGAAAGTCCTTAGATTAGCACAGAGATGCAAAGACAACAATATAGTCCATATTGGCCAATGCCCTTGAGCCATGCTGCTGTAGAAAACAGTTTGGTTTCCTTTCACTGTGCCTGTCCATTTGTCTTCATTTCAGTAGAGCTCCCTGCATCTGCACACCCAGTTCTTCCTGCTCCCAAAAACATAAGTCCATAAACATTTTATTTGGCCAAGCTGAGATCCTCCCATGGACAGGTGACAATTATTCCCTTGTCTCTGTCAGGTATTCCATTGATGTAGGTTGGCCCCAGCCAGTCCTTAATGACCCACCCATTCATATCACCCCATGACAGCTACTTGACAAAACACCTCATGTCTCCTGCTCTTTCTAATCATAGCAATACCAATCACAGAGGGAAACTAAGGTGTGTATTGGCATCATAGAAGTATTGCCAAAATTCCCACCTCTATCACACACACACAGCTCACAGCCCTTGGAGAGAAAGCAAAACACAGGAACTGGAGGTTAGTCCAGTGAACACAGTGTAGAAGAAGCTGCAATCCTCAAACCTGGTCAAAAAGGAGAGGCATGTGGGTCCCTACCCACAGAGAGGGGCTGGCTAGAGGCCTGATACCCGAGAGGCCATTCCTTGAGCACCTCATGGAGGCAGGTCAGAGGCTTGGCTGTCCCAGAACTGTGATACTGCAAAAGCACATTCTGGGGAATTAGGAAATCTAGTGATTCAGGTGTAATGGGAGGGAGAATTAAACTCCCCCAGTGTGTGGAGAAGGCTGGGGAATTAAACACTGAAATTCAGGAGCAACAGCCTCTAATTCTTCCAGAAAAGGAGAATGTAAGAAACAAGAACTGGGCCATGCAACCTCAGGAGGGACAAGCTCAAAGATCCAAGGAGCTTGGAGAGAAGACAGCTTGTGGCTGTTGCAGATGGGGAGTGGGGGGCCAAGAGTCTCTCCAAACTCTCACCCCTGTTGACACCGACCTGATTTTATGATCTCTGATCTAGTCTCAAGTCTCGTGGGCAATTTTATGCTCGCTAGAGATAAAATGTCTTTATCAGAAAATTGCTCATTAGCTTAGAACATGCCTGGAGGGGCAAGGAGGTGAACATAGATAAATGGGCTATTAAGGGCAGGTCTACACTACAGCCAGGATCGACGCTCTGAGATCGAGCCACTGGTGGTCGATTTTGTAGGTCTAGTTCAGATCCGCCAAATCAACCGCAGATTGACTGCAGATGGCTGTCCAGTCAACCCCTGTACTCTACCCGACTCTACCCCGATGGTCTCCCATTGACACCCCGCAGCGCACAACCGGCAGTAACTCAACCTAAGTTATGTTCACTCTGGCTACATTATTCACGCAGCTGGAGTTGTGCAGCATAGGTTAGCTGGCCACAGTAGTGTAAACACAGCCTGAGCTTGCTACAGTTAAGGGCCTTATATTAGGTTGAGGCTTTGTGGGAGTGATTCTGCTGAAGTCTGGGATTTACCTGAATAGGCCTCAGGATAAGGAGAGAATCCCAGGTGAGAGATTTTGACTCCAGATTTTGGAAAACTAACAAGTAATCACCAAGAGGCGCAATACCCCCACAGGATTCTGAACGAAGGGGCGGGCTTTAGCAGTTAAGTTGCTATGCAGTATCTCAGCAGTTGGGCCGCATTCATATATTAGAATTATTAATAAATAAGTGATGTAAATCATGAGTATTAATAATTGATGCTTAATTATGGACTTCCCAAAGGTCACATACGGGTTGGGGCAGCTATAGACATTACTGTAATCAGAGTAAAGGAGCAGATATGGTATATAGCCATCCTATTACCATAAGGAAGTGAATAAAACACCTCTCTTAGTTACCATATTTTCATTCTGTCAGGTCACCAACACAGTGTAAACTAAAGGAGGCCTTCTTCTGATGGGCTCCCTTGCCCCACAATCTTTGTTTCCAGCGGTGTCCATAACTTGTAAGTATGCACAGTGCAAGACTCTGTTTACTATACTATGGTAACCAGACCACATGACACTGAATTCCATTTTGTTACCTGTATTTTTCCACAAACTGGACTGGGAATTGAGTTTGGAACAAAGGGTTCCTGCCATATGGAAAAGCTACGTAAGGTGGAGTGTGACATCATCTCTTGGCCTCATTCCCCACACAAGAGAACTGGAAACATCTAAGGAACAAAGACTGAACTGGGGGAAGTGTTGGTCCCAGGGTAAATGAATTTCTAGTTTGTGTATGGAAACTTGGTGGACTGCTTGTATCATCAGTCAGGGTGAGAAATTACTAATTCAAATTCTATCCATCCACTATGTTAGGCTTAGTTTGAGGTTTTGGTTACTCGCTAAGTAATCTGCTATGATCTGTTTGCTATCAGTTATAATCACTTAAAATCTATCTTTCTGTAGTGTCAAAGTTAGAATCAGGACTCACAATTTGTCAGACCACTCTGTTTTATTAGCGCAGCGCTCCGCCAATAACATTCAGAATATGTGAGCGGCCATGCAAGGCCAAAACAGTCTTATTTATACAGATAAAAGAGCGGGAATCAGACAAAGGAACAAAGAAAGCAAAACTGTAAAATTCACCTGGGGCACAGCATGCATATCCTACTTCCTTACTAACTCTTTATGGATCTGAGGCTAATACTTCACCAATTGCCCTTAAATGGTGCAATTGTTCTATGTGAATGTCTGTATTCCTGACACCTGGATTGCAGCATTCCAACAGTTTTTCTTAAAGGTACAGACAACATTTCTTTAATCCTTTCTATTTTCACAATATAATTCATTCTACTTTCACAATCCCTCCTTTTGGTCAAGCGCACGCCATGACCAACAATTACTGGGTTCCACAAATTAACCGTTTCTTATCTTTTTGTTCATCAGTGATATTCAAAATCATTATATTAGCACTCTGTTTTGGGGCAGCCATCTGGGTGACACAATTCTGGATACAACAGATTAACTGAAAGCATACAAAAATCACTAAGATTTCAAACAGGATAGTTAGGGCTCCCTGAAACAACCAGTTTCCTATGCCAGAGAAATTGAACAGGTTACTTAGCCACTTCCATAAAGAACTCAGCTCTTCATGAGGAAGATATGCGATTTGTTCTAAGTGGCTATAGCGATCTATTACCTTATTGGCATTGTATAAACATACAACATTGTTTTCCAGTGAGAGCACAGGTCCCTCCTTTGGCCGCGAGCACTATGTCCAATGCCTGACGGTTCTGGAGGGCCACCTGTCCGATCGCCTCTGTTTCCTTGGCCAGGGCTCTTAAACTTTCTCTGGTTTTATTTGCCATTATTTAACTACTTAGGAGCCTTTTTGCCTGGTGTATTGCTCCCCCAAGTGGGGTAAAGGAACTGCCAATAGCCTCTTCCCAGGTGTCATTACTGTTCCATATTGTGTTAAACAGACAAGGTCCTCCAGTGAGGTCTGGGGAATTGAGTGGGATAGCCAGGACAGGAACACCAGTTTGAGAGTGGGCTGGGATGTGGCTGCAGACCCAGCATTTAGAAATAATAAGGGTCTGAGCTATCCACACTTGCTGCTGGATAAAAGAATTGTCATTGTGTGCACCCCAGACCTTAAGATACCAGCAGCTGAGGAACAGGCGCTACCAGAGCTGCATGTTGGAGGCAAGGCCCTTCTGGTTCTGACAACCTCAACTGAGGGAACTGCACTCACAGTTTTATGTCCACCAGGCAGCAGGCGCTCGGCTCACTACTGCTTCTTCTTGGGCCTTGCTTTATGTAGTCATCTGCTTCTGGCAACCCTTACGAGAGCGTAGATTGTAAGGTATTGCAGGCTGTTCCTCTATGTCGTCTTCTGGAGTCAAAAAAATTGACTCTGCGTGGTCCTGAGGTGGTGTTTGGTTCACTGGGGGTGGTGCATTCTTACACTGCGAAGCATGTGTCCACTCTGAGATGCCAGACAGTTTAACAGCCGTCCCTTGACTCTGGCTATAACAATGGCCTTCACACCTTATCTTGTCCTGATGCATACATTCCTCATTCACACAAATAGATTTGAGAATACAAACAGTAGTATTTTATATTGAACAAAAAAAACATTGCAAATTAAACCTTGCTAAGTTTTACAATTGATAACTAAGACAATTTACATTGAGACCCAGGCCTTCAATGTTTCTCTAATTTACTTAACACAGACACAATAGAGAATCCTGTCTCTTACTACCTAAATCTTAAAACAAAGAGTTAGAGAGGGCCCAATTTGTAATGCATATGGGAAAACAGAATCCTATAGTCCCAGGGGGTCATTTCTTTCTGCTATTTAAAAATAGTGACTAGCAGGATGAAATCAAATTATACTTTAATTCTTATGGGATATTATAAAATCCTGCTCCTACATATCCCCCTTTTGACACTAAGATTATTAATCGCCAGTGTCACTTCTTATTTAGTCCACGTAAGAGAAAATACTGGGAGGTGATTTGGGCCTGTGGCTTTAGCTTTACATACATTTGTTTTATCCACCAGCACATTTTAAACATTTCAATTAAACACATACAATGTAAAACCAAAAACTATTAGGGTAGTAATATTAGTATGCCAGTAGTTGTGGGAGACCATCCAGAAAATGTTATACCAATGGTAAGCTGTTATGCTTTTATGCAGTGGCAATTTTTAACATGTCCCCATTTGCGTGTATAATATGAATAGTTCAGTTTTCCACATTTTTGTTTTTATTTTTTTTTTTAGGAGCCATGTTACCTTTTTACCTTTTAACAGATGATTGGTAACTGTTTGCCATTTAATGCCAAGGTTGATAGAGAACTCAGCTAAATCAGTGCTTACAGTAAGCGGAGACTCTTTTGTTGTTGTTGTTGTGGCAAATAGTAAATGTGATTATTGGTAAACACAGTACTTACATTACATTTACATTTGTCTTCTGGTGGGTTGCTAGCACTTTTTAAATACTTTTCCCCAAGAATTAACACATACACATAGTCCATTATACAGTACTTTGGATTATCTGAAAGACAAAAAGAACAGTTTTCTACCCCTTTTGGGGTGGCATTGATTATTGCTTAAAGATTTCATTCTTTTACAAATACCCTTCCTGACTGCAGGCAAAACAGAGGAATTACCCCCATATTTTCCTGTGTGTTTTTTTTTTTTTTTTTTAAATAGGCAGGCCAGGTTTTAATGGCTTCTACATTTTAAGGGTTATGCAAAAATTATTTCACTGTTTAGTTATTAAATTCATGAGGTCGTGTACCTCAAGTTTTGCCTCTTATATAGCAGACCAAGTTTGTAATGTTTTCCCTGCTGTGTTAAGCTTTAAGTTTATTCACAGGTAATAGCTGAGAAGCATCATTACCATATTACTTTAAAGGATTTTTCCAAAAATCATACACACTACAAGTTGTTACAGGGGTACTCACTAACATTAAAGTTATTTTAATGTTTAATATTAACAGTAACATTAGCATCAAATTTATTAAAAGTATCTTGTTATACCATGCCTTTTATGTAGGCAGTTTGTTTGCTGACCAGGTATGTTCTTTATTTGCAGCTTCGTTTGTGCTGGCAGTTTTCACCTTTCTTTATCAGTTAGGTAATTTGCATCAACACAGGCTAGGCTTTTGGATTCAAAGCCATCAGCAGAGCTCAGAGACTCTGTCTTAACACACAGGGATCTGAAAAAGAAAACACAGCCTATTGCGGCTCTTTTTGGAGCTCTAATAGGATTTTAATTCAGCAGCATGTTTCATTTGCATTTTTTTTTTACATCCCTTTCTACAATATACGCTGCACATGTCCTACGGAAAATGCACATTCTTTCTATACTATAACTTTTCAAAAACATTAGCCATATTAATTTTTACATAAGGTATAACTGTTTCTTTTGTTCTTACACAGTTTTCATGTATTCTTATCAAAGTGACAGTCTGATTCCACAGAGCCATTTTAAGGCTCAGTGTTTTTAATATTGCTTCTTTTTGTTTTGTGCACCTCACCTCTGCTGTTGCTTCAGAGGGTCACTGTTAACTTCTTATTCTGTCATTACAGCTCTTATCTGCTATTGTTACAAAAAAAACAAACCAAAAACAAAAAGACTCCAGAATCTCTACCTATTCTCCTGATTCTGACTGCCCTATTGCAGCCATGACTTGGTCTTTATTTAAAAACATTTTAATTTTTGTAAAGAATCAAGTTACCCCTTAAGGGTTAAATGCTAAATCCCAAAGCCAAACAACACTAATTACCTGTGTCTTGCAAAAAGGTCTGTCAGTTTTGCAACTTTGAATCAAAGAGTCAAATGAATTTGTAGTGGCATTAAAAACAAAAACAAAATCAATTTATCTTACACCTACAAAACAGTAGTTTTACAAACCAGATGTGCTGGTTTAGATTCTTAGAACTTTACATATTTTCACAGACATAGATACATACACATTTTCTTTTCCTTAACATTTTTGTTTTACACTGCTTTGTTTTTGCATAGCTGTATATATATAAGGATTATTTACAGGCACTCTTCTGGAAAAGGGCCCATTTCCCTTCAGAATGGCTGCAAAGAAACCAAGAATTCTCTCTCTTTAACATGGTCCTTTTTTAACATTTTCACAAAGTTTAACTGCTTAATTCTCTCCAGCCTCTGTAGAGTTAACTTTTCACTCTCTTTTCTTAAATCACTTGTTTATGTTCCAAAATGACACCTTTATCACCTTAGATTTCACCCTTTTAAGTATTGTTCCAGGGGTTCATGCCTGCACTTACTACTTTTTTTTACTCCTGACACTATTCCCTTAGGGCTTTCAACCTGTTTCTTTTCTGTTGCTTGCCTGCTTGTCTGGGCCCGATCCTGCTTTTTTTCAATGAACCGTTTGTGAATGATATTGTGGTCATTTCACAATTTTGAAAGAAATGTTCAAGGAAAGGGACCAGGAAGGGTTGGGGCTAGTTGAGGAGCCCCCCCCCCCCCCCAACCTTGCTGAATTGGTAGTGGGACACTATAAAGAATCAGTTTCTGAGGCAGACAACAAAGGGGAACAGAACAAGGTACTTTTTGTCCTTTTTACAATGAGATGGGAGTATGAAGGGGTTTGGATCGATCCGGGGTTTGGAGAACGGGGTAAAGGGGAGCGCTCGGTCTAGTGGTGGGAGAAGAGGGTTTTAATAAAGCTTTTAACTTATTATTTGAATAAGTGAGAGAGGCCAGTTTTGATTTTGTCCACCTATGATTTGCCTCTTCCCACCACTGCATGAAACAATTAACCTCTCCTTTAGCCAATTTAGTTTTAGGCTGGCCGAGTTTGTCCTTTAAGACGTCCACTCAGTCTTTGTTCCAAGATTTTAACAGTGGCCACTGAGTTTTGGGATCCCCCTGAGTTAGCCTAGACCATTTTCCCAGAAATTTACAGGAGTCTTGACCCTTTTTACAGGAGTCTGGACCCATCCTAAATACATAAAATGAGCCGGCGTTCATTTAGGGAACTGTCCCGACTTAGACGTCTGGTTACCAGTACAGGAGGACTTTCACACACCAATCACACAAGAAGGAAATTCAGGTTCGTCAGAGCGATGCCTGCTGCAACACATAAAAGGAGCCCACAGGCTACTGCCTCAATTGCCCTTGCTTTCACACTAAGGGTTTTACCCAAGGTGTGGTGCGGCTGCAATTGTGCAGATTTCACTCACTCAGACCGCGGGGACAGGAACCCCTTGGTCGGCCGATCCCCAGACAGAGACGGCACCCAGACTCAAACACTCCACAAGAGGACAGATAGACACAGAGACAGGACAGTCCTCAGTCCGGACAAAACACAGAAATAATTACCTGACCAGATTCCTGATGTCAGATCCCGGGATCCCTACCAGAACAGAGTGGGAACCAACAGGTTCAATGGCGTAGCCCTCACTGTGGCTGTGAGCCTTTCCGCTCTAGTGGGGGACCGCTTGGGCCAAATGCCCAGGTGCCGGCTGCCACGGTCATCCCACAAAAACAGTCAGGAATCACACAGCCCCAGTGAAGACGGTTGCCATCTCGGTGGAACCTCCAAATTGTCAAAGTTAGAATCAGGACTCACAATTTGTCAGACCACTCTGTTTTATTAGCGCAGCGCTCCGCCAATAACATTCAGAATATGTGAGCGGCCATGCAAGGCCAAAACAGTCTTATTTATACAGATAAAAGAGCGGGAATCAGACAAAGGAACAAAGAAAGCAAAACTGTAAAATTCACCTGGGGCACAGCATGCATATCCTACTTCCTTACTAACTCTTTATGGATCTGAGGCTAATACTTCACCAATTGCCCTTAAATGGTGCAATTGTTCTATGTGAATGTCTGTATTCCTGACACCTGGATTGCAGCATTCCAACAGTTTTTCTTAAAGGTACAGACAACATTTCTTTAATCCTTTCTATTTTCACAATATAATTCATTCTACTTTCACAGTAGTTAATAAACTTCTTTTATGCTTCATCTTAACCAGTGTATTTTGAGTGAAGTGTCCAGGGAAAATCTCAGCTCGGTTAGCAGAAGCTTGTTGTGCATGTCTTTCCCATATCGAAGGGAAGACGAACTATATTAATGATCTTACATTATACAGATCTCTGTGTACTATAAGATGGTATAATTCTGGATTTATACTACAGCAGACGTGCAAGGTTGGTTGGGGAGCTGGGAAATTGGCTGTTGTCTTCTCTCTCTCCTTTAGTGGCTTAGGTAAAGCATTCAGGTAGCTTAGTTGGGTGCATGGTGCCACGTGCTGTCATGTTGGTGATAAGAGGGTCCAGAGAGGCTGGGAGAATCTCCAGCAAAGCAGTGTGAGAAAGACCAGTCCAGCTTGAGGATTAGATGGCACAGTGGTTCCCAGAATCACCCCCAGACTGCACCCCAGGGTGACAACCCATCAAACCCTCTATTACACAAGCCTGAGCAGGTTTGTCACATCCTTTCCCCTTCCTTTCTTCACCCTAGATATTTCCTGCCTCCAGCAGCTCCCAACCTCCTATGCATTTACTGCTCCTCTCCCTCCAAGCAGAACCTACCACCAGCTCTCTGATAATTTCTTACCTGAGCCAGCTCCACTGCAGCCAGTTCCTTCCCCCTGGGAGGATGGGATGACCTGGAGCGAAATGTGGATGTTATTCTATAACCTGCCAGGGCGAGAAGCGCAATGTGAGAGAATTCAAATGGGATTTTTGCAGTTGAGCTGGAGCCAGTTCGCACCGGCTCGCAAGAATCGATTGTTAAATTTAGAATCTACCGGTTGCTAAAGAGGCGGGTGGGTGGGCAAACTCTGGTCTGCAGGTCATATCCGGTCCGCAGGACCGTACTGTCTGGCCGGCCTGAGCTCCCAGAGGGAGAGGCTCCCCCCGTCACAGAGCCACAGCGTGCTGAGCCACCAGCGCAACTCTTGCAGCTTTGAGCGGCATAGTAAGGGGTCCAGGCCAGGGCTGGAAGGAGAGGTTGGCAAGGCCCCCGGGGAGGGGAGAAAGTGGGGCTTCTGCGGCTCCCCCCCATCACTGACCCTGCCTCCACCTTCGCCCATCTAACCCCCCTGTTCCCCGTCTCCTGACCGCACCCCCAGAACCTCTGCCCCATCCAACCCCCCCCCGCTCCCTGTCCCCAGGACTCCCTGCCCCATATCCAACGCCCCCCAACCCCAGCCCCTTACCCCAGCCTCAGTGCACCGTGTCCAGGAGCCGCCCTGGACAGCGCTGCAGCAGTATGGCTCCAGCGGGGCCTGAACTCCTCCAACTCAGAGCCACGTGGTAAAGGGGAGGGGCCGCGAGCTCCGGGTCAACCGGTGGGAGCTCAGGCCCTGCAGAAGATTCGCTGCTGCAGCACTGTCCAGGGACGTTCCTGGACGTGGCACACTGAGGCTCTGGGAGAGGCAGGGAAGCTGATAAAAACCCCATACAGAAGTAACCGATTATCTGTATGCTGCTTGGACTCTGGGAGGAAAAGTTTTTAGGCATAAGCAAGAGATCCCCAGCTGATTAGCCTGTGTTAGTCCTAAGGAAGATATAGAGCTTGCTTATTATAGAAGCTTCTATTAAATTTCAAAAGATAAGACTGTAACTCGTCTGCATCTGTATGATCACCTGCTTTAACTTTGTAAGCAACTCTCATTTCCTTTTATATAAATCTTAATACAGGTTATTACAGGACTGGCTACAAATGTGTCTTTGCTGTGATGTCTAAGATTCAATGGACTTAAGTAAGTGACTGGTCCTTTGGGACTGGCAGTAACCTGAACATTGCTGTGATTCATGGTGTAAGGCAGTGGTTCTCAACCAGGGGTCTCTGGCCTGCTGGGGACTGCAAGCAGCTTTCAGAGAGGCTGCCAAGCAAGGCCGGCATTAGCCTCTCTGAGGCCCAGGGCAGAAAGTCTCAGCACACAGGGGTAATGAAGTGAATTGAGCCAGCCACTGAAAGATTTTTGTGCCTTCAGTTCCACACCGGTCACAGAAGTTTATTAGTACTCCCTCCCCAGACTCCTGGGGGCAGTCAGGGATAGTTAGCGGGTTATGAGAATTAGAAGAGGGAAATTCATTAAGAACAATGATATTTGTGTGTTTATTATTAAATCTCCAGACATCCACCAATCCCGTCCGTCTTCCGATGAGCTATAAATATTTAAGGGACTCAGCAACCGATCCTGCAGTGAGTTTCTGCCCTTCCCCACTTTCTATAGCAGCACTTTTAAAAACAGGTCAGGGAAACATGTAAATTCTTTGAACCAAATTCTGGAAGCTGCTGAGCATGGACAAATTAAAATTAAACCAAGGTTCCGTCTTCCCAACCACCTGGACCCTAGTTCAAAATAACAGGCACTCACCAGAAATCTGAAATAGCCAGTTGATAACTGATAGAATGTTATTTATCTATTGACTTCTGGGAAGTACCAATAAAGGAAACAACCCAGTGAAGTTGATACCCTGAGAGAAAGATCTCATGTGTCTTTATAAACTGGTATACTCTAATCTGGGACTTTATACACTAAAATACCTTATTCGTAGCCCTATCATGATTGCCTGGTTTCACTATAGGGCAGAATTAAGGTTGGGTGTCATAGCTGTGAATTTCCATTCCCTAGCATATTGCGATTGCTGTTAAGTGGGTTTGACAAAATTCATTTTGTCTTTCTTTTTTTCCATTTCAGTTGATGGTATCAATATTTATTTTTAAACCTTCTTTTTCAATGTTTACAATTTCAACGTTCAGAGCTGTGGGAAATTATGGGGGTGACCAGGCAACAATTATTTAATAACAATAACTGTTGAGTGTCAGAAAGCCAAACCTTGACTAATTATATATAAATATCTTTCATCTCTGTGTGTACAGTGAAATCAACATTTACTGCAATTTATTAATAAAAATCCAGTCCTTTCAAGCGTACATTGAAGTAATGAAGTACTTTAATTCTTTCACTTCCTAGACTGTAATGCTTGCTTTGAGGATAATTACACCCTTCATGATATATTTTACTCTCAGTTCTGTAACCTCATTGTGATGTAGCTCCTGTCTGGGAGTTCTGCTGAGGCCAGTGGCATTCTGATCAGAAGGTGACACTGACACATGAGCAGAGACCCATGGGGGAGGGTAGAGGGTGAGGTAACATGGAGGTTACCTGGGTTGAACATGGCCCTACAGAGTGTGGAGAGCAAACTCCCTGTGACCCTCTCCTCTCTCCCACCTCCCAGAGTCAGTAACTCTGATCATCCTTCCCTGAAATCTAAATAGCCCCAGTACGTGAAACAGTGATTAATGCAGGTGCCTTAGGGGCTGCAGTGCCAACCCCTGCCTGGAGGAGCGGGATGAAGAAGTGCAGTAGAAATGGGTTAGCCTGGGAGAGGGCACAGCTGATGTGGGACTGGGAACTGAGTTGACCAAGAGGCCAGAACTCATAGGGGGTTGGGACAAGAAGTGAACAGGACTGGGTAGAGGCACTTCTGTGCATTTTCCCCGTTTACCATCCTGCCATGTATTTAATTTAGAAACTTTTCATTCACATTTAAATGCATTGGAACTAAGCTGTTTTGATGCATTTCCAATGACAGTGGTACGGTTTTAATTAGGTGCTTAATCAGATGCCTATGCAACACAAAGCAGTCAATAATTGGTGTGCTTTCATGAATTAACTTGGCTATACGCTGTGCATCGCTTTAAAAAAAAGATGGCATGAGCCAATGTAAAAATTTCAGGCATTAAGGAATTGAAATTAGGTGCCCGTTCACTTCTCATGCATTTATCTGAATTTTAATTTTAGCTTTGGATCAGTATTAACACTATGTTGTTTAAATATCATCAGAATCTATTTGTATAATTGTTTGCAAGATTTCACTGGATATTGTGAACCAGCCATCTTAACCTTTTATTTTGAGATTACTAAATACAACCCACCGCACCACTCCTGAAAGACTTCAAGCCCCGGCTGGTGACTTGCTCCCTAGAGAGCAAACACCTGATGAGCCCTTTTGCCCTAAAAGCGTTTTTGGCTCTCTGACATTGCTTTATGCACTCCACCAGAAAAGGCTGTAGGTAACCAGGTCATTACAGCAGACCTTCACTAGGTATCGTTCTACCAGCTATGTGCCAAAATTCAAATGGTTCTGTTTGTTTTATCTTTCATTCAGCTTTGCAATTCTTAGATCCCATTTAAAAACTGGAACTGAAATAACCAAAGCAAGTTAAGAAGAGAGTGACATTGGGCACAGGCGGAGGTAAAACAATAAAGGGAAAGAACTAACTATGCCAAAAGGAACATCGCAAACTATCAGAGCCCCAGACCCCCGTCCAACTGAACCCACCCCAGCCAGGCATATCGAGCTGGGCCACTGAAAAAATCACCCATCCTGCCTGGTAGCGAATGCTGCGTGTTCCAGACGGAGTTATGGTGTGTGTGTCTGCTCTGCTGACGTGCTGCTTTGGTACGGAAGGCACCACGGCCACAGGGAGCAGAGACATGGACTCCTACAAAAAAAAATCCCTGATACACCTCCAGCATCCCATCCCCTCCCACACCTCCACATGGCCATTCTCAGCCCATTGCTAACAGCTCCTTCCAGCCTTCAGCACTATAAATAAATAAATAAAACATGGTGTTACAAAAAGTAGATCATGCCAGAGAAACCTGTTCTCCTTCTGTGAGAAGGTAACTAATTTTTTGCACAAAGGAAATGCAGTAGCTCTCATCTATGTGGATGCCAATAAGGCATTTGGTTCAGTTCCACATGGGAAACTGTTTGTTACATTGGAGAACACGGAGATTAATATGAGAACCGAAAGGTCAATAAGGAATTGGTTACAGGGGAGACTACAAGGGGCCATACTGAACGGTGAGCTGTCAGGCTGGAGGGAGGTTACTAGTGGAGTTCCTCAGAGATCAGTCTTAGGACCAATCTTATTCATCCTTTTTATTAGTGACCTTGGCACAAAAAGTGACAAAAAACTGGGAGGTATTGCCAAGATGGAGGTCAGGAATATCATACAAGAAGATCTGCGTGACCATGAAAGCTGGAGTAATAGAAATGGGATGAAAACTAATAGTGCAAAGTTATGCACTTCGGGACAAAGGACAAGAATTTTTGCAAGAAGCTGGGGACTTATCAGTTGGAAGTGACAGAGGAGGAGAAAGATCTGGGTGTATTGGTTGATCACAAGATAATTATGAGCTGCCAATGTGCTGCAGCCGTGAAATAGGTTAATGCAGTCCTAGGATGAATCAGGCAAGGTATTTCCAGTAGATACAGGGAAGGGTTAATAATGTTATACAAGGCACTGATGAGACCTCATCTGAAATACTGTGGGCAATTCTGGTCTCTCATGTTTAAGAAGGATGAATTCAAAGTGGAACAGGTGCAGAGAAGGATTACTAGGTCAGGCTTGACAAAGCCCTGGCTGGGATGATTTATTTGGGGATTGGTCCTGCTTTGAGCCAGAGGTTGGACTAGATGACCTCCTGAGGTCCCTTCCAACCCTGATATTCTATGATTGTATGATACTAGAATGTTCTGAGGAATGGAAAATCTGCCTTATGAGAGGAGACTCAAAGAGCTTGGTTTGTTTAGCCTAACCAAAAGAAGGCTGAGGGGAGATATGATCGCTCTCTAGAAATACATCAGAAGGATGAATACCAGGGAAGGAGAGGAGTTATGTAGGTTAAGCACCAATGTTGGCACTAGAACAAATGAATATTGGCCATCAACACGTGTTAGCTTGACATTAGGCAAAGGTTTCTAACCATCAAAGTGAAGTTTTGGAACAGCCTTTCAAGGAAAGCAGTGGGGGCAAAAAAATCTAACTGGCTTCAAGACTGAGCTCGATACCTTTATGGAGGGGGTGGTATGATGGGGCTTCCTACAGTGGCACGTACAGAAAAAACCCACCATGACATAGTGTCAGGCAATTCAGAAAAACATCAAAAAACAAAAAAACGACACTCCACGGCCTAAAATGACACAATACAAAGGAGAAGAAAGCAACACAATGCAAACTAACACACCCTAGGACAAAAGTACAAAATGCACAAAAGCTCAGCTCAAACCAACACAACAGACACCAAACAAGCTAAGGCAAAACAATGCACCATAAAACTCTGCAGCACAACATGGGGCAATCCCAATTCCAAACGGCACCATGCAAAACAGCTCAGCATAGTACACAACAGCAGGAAAGAGAATGATTTCAATGTAGGCCTGGAAGGGATCTTGAGAGAGCGTCTACTCAAGCCTCCTGGGCTGAAGCAGGACCAAGTGTCCCTAGACATTCCCAGCCTGGTGTACCTCTAACCTGGTCTTAGAAACCTCCAATGAAGGAAATGCCACAGCCTCCCTTGGAAACCAACGCAAGGCAAGCACAGACCAAAACAAGCTGCACATGCACATGCTGGGCTTGGAGTTAAGGGGAGAGGAAAGAATTCAAACAATCTGGGTTCAGTTCCCGGTTCGGCCCCAAATTCTCCATACAAACTAGCAAATTACTTCAGCTCTCGGAGCTTCAGTTTCCCCATCTGTAAAATGGAGAGTCGCCTCCCACCATCGGACTATTTAGGCTTTGAGCTTTTTGTGGCAAGGCCTTAGTGTCACTGTGGGCATGTCCACACTGCAGTCAGACACCGGCGGCTGGCCCGTGCCCGCTGACTTGGGCTCACACGGCTCAGGCTGCAGGGCTGTTTAATGGTGGTGTAGATGTTCTGGCTTGAGCTGGAGCTGGATGTCTGGCACCCTACCACCTCGCAGGGTCCTATAGCCTGGCTCCAGCCCAAGCCCAGACATCTACACAGTAATTAACCAGCCCCTTCACCAGAGCCCTGAGAGCCTGAGGCAGCTGCCATGGGCCAGCTGGGGGGTTTTAACGGCAGGGTAGAGATACCCTTGGTGTCTGTTCAGCACCTGTCACAATAGGGACCCTGATCTTCATCGGTATCTGTGCAGAGCCCTGCACAACAGGGGACACAACAGTCCCCTGATCTCAGTCAGGGACTCTGCAACTCCTAGCATACAGGATCCCTGATTTTGTTTGGGGTCAGTGCAGTGCCAGGCCCAACGGGGACACAGATCTCAGTCGAGGCCTCTGAAGTGCCCAGCACTATGGAGGCAGCAGTTTGGGTCGCAGTCATGCACTGTCTGGCACAAGGGGGGCCGTGATCTCAGTCCATGTCTCAGTTTTACCTGGCACAACAGTGGGGTCTGATCTCACGTGGGGTCTCTTCAGTGCCTGGCAGAACAGGGCCCAGATCTCAGCTGCGGTCTCTGCAGCACCTGGCAGAACAGGGTGATGCTCAGTATGATAAGAGCCCTGATCTCAGTCACACACCTGGAGAGAAAAGCGGGAAGATTTTTGAGAATTTGTTCAGTACTTCAGAACTGAGGAAAAAATGGGGCACAAACTAAATATTTGCCAATATAAGGGACAAGCATTAACATGTGGGGAGATTTTATGTCATCATTCAACCACTCAAGAGAAAAGAGGGGAACTCTGAGGAGATTATACAATGATATTGAATCAACAACAGAATGGAATGGATTATTCTTGCCTCACATTCATATGGCCAGCAGGGAGCCCTGGGTGATGTGGCTTTCACAGGGGAAAGGAGTGGGGCTGGAGTCAGAAGGTAGCTGGCTGTGACTGTGAAAGTCATTGGCTGTGGGGTCTGGGAATGTGACTAGCAGGCGGTGGTGGGGGGGGGGTGCTGGGTTGGGCAGGGTGTGGGAGGAGGAAGTAGCTGGTACAGGGAGGCCTGGCGCTGGGCCATCTCCATGGGGGACGCTTGTTCCTCTTTTAGCTTCCTGGGCCTTCCCATGCCTTGTTGCCAGCAGAGAGTGCCAGGTGTCCCTGTCTCAGGGCTCCCCCAGCCTCTGTCCATTAACCCTCTGCCCAGTTCAGGAATCACTCAGGGGAACGACTTCCCACCTAAACAAGGACAAATCACTGCCAGTAAAAATGGGGGAGAAACACCCCAAACCTGAGATTTGAACTGGACATTGGCGAAGTGGAGAGAAAATGGGACACAAACGGGGAAGGAGAACAGGGCAGTTCTCAGGGATTTGGGGTGGGGGTCACCCTGGATGTTGCTCGTCACTCCCTACAGAGAAAGGGCGCAGGACTGGAGGGGACGAGGGGTCCCCACGGGAGGGGGGCAATGGTAAATCCGAGGGGATCTGAGCCCCCCCCCTTTCTCTCCCCGTTCCTCGGGGGGGTCACTGACTCTTCCCCCCCTTTCCCAGGTCTCTCCCCGGGACCCCGCCGCCTAGCCCCACGCAGGGACCCCAGTGGGGCCGGTCCCCCCCATGGGGCCCCAAGGCAGATCCTGGCGGAGCCCGGGGGGCGCTGGCCCCAGGGAGCAGATCCCGGCACTGCGAGATACCGGGTCCCCCCCGGACACTGGGGCAGAGTCACCACCCGGCCCCGCCCCCCGGGATCGCTCCGGTACCTGGAGGCTGCAGCTCCGCAGCGGGGCGGGCAGAGCCCGGGGCGGCTCCAGCGGGAGCAGGGCCCGTGCCAAGCACGAGAGGGTTAATGGGTCTCCCCGGCACAGACTCCGCTACTCCGCCGGGGCTCCCAGCTCACAATGGAGCAGCTGATCTCGCCCCGCCCCCCCCCCGATCTGCGCATGCCCAGAGACGAGAAACGCAACCGCGAGAGTCAGGAACTACATTTCCCAGCCTGCCCCAGGGCGCTTCCGCCCTCTCCAGCCCAGGTAAGGGAGGGGTTCAACAGGTGAAGTTGCGCATGCTCCGTGCGAGCCTCAGTGGGGGCAGGAAAATAAAGCTGCTGTTGCCTCCGCGTGAGACGGCCCGGGCTGAGCAGCTGTTGCTCCCGGGTCTGTGCGGGGGGGTCCCGGCATTAACCCCTCCGTGCCCAGCCGAGGGGGCTTTCTCCAGCTGGGACCCGCCCCCTGGGCAGCCCCGGGCTCTGCCTGCCCCAGCCCCGGCCCGGAGTCTCCTATGAGTGAGAAACCCCGGGTGGGGGGCGCTGGGGCCGGGCGGGAAAGTGACTTTCTGCCCCCGGGGAACCTGGGAGAGGCCTCGGAGCTACCTCGGCCCCAGTGGAGCTGCAGCAGGATCCGCCCCGGCCCCACTGGGATGGGTGGGGGGCAGAGCCTGGGGTTGCGGACCGGGGGTTGAGCTGTCAGTGCTTTTAAAAGGAGGGCAGAGGATGGGAACACTCCTGCCACTGGGGAATGGGGCCATTGATCCCACTGCCTCTCGCATGCAAAGCGAGCACTCAACCACTTGAACTAATTCTACTGTACACAAGTAGATGTCCTCAGCTGCCCCTCTCATTCCAGAGGCCAAGAACGACCCTGTGGCTGCCCATGGCTCCTTTCCGAAAGGGCCGTTTGGCAGGCTGTTTTCTGTGGGCCAGCTAGCTCATCGTGTGAGAGCGTGGTGCTAATAATGCCCAAGGACGGCAGGTTTGTAGAAATTTTGGTGATGTCCAGAACCTACCCCTCCAAATTCCCCCCTCCACCCAGCTGCCTTTGGGTTTGGGTGGGGCTCTGGGGTGCAGGATCTGGGAGGGAGTTTGGGGGTGAGGGGTCAGGCTCTGGGTTTGGCAGGGGATTGGGGTCCAGGGGGGTGAGAGGAGGCTCTGGGAGGGAATTTAGGTGCTGGATGCAGGCTCTGGGCTGGGGCAAGAGGTGGGTGTGAGGGAAGGGTGACGGATGTGGGCTCTGGGAGGGAGTATGGGGGCTAGACGGGGTGGGTGTGCAGCAGGGAATTTGGAGACAGGAGGGTGTGGGGGGGGGTGAAGGCTCTGGAAGGGGATGGGGGTTCGGTGCTTACGTGGGGCACCCCTCCGGCAGTGGTTCCTAGGTGGGGCGGGCCAGGAGGTCTCCATGTGCTCCTGTCCCCATCGCCCCTGCAACGTCTCATTGGCCACAGGAGATTCGGAGCAGGGGTAGCGTGCGGAGACACAGCCCCCCACCCCCTCCACGCCACAGGGATGTGGCACCAGACACATGGGGCGAGTGCGCAGGAAGCCAATCAGGTCTGCTGTACTGCCAGTGGTGGCACTGGGGCCATTTTCAATTCCCCAGAGGCGGTTGGCAAGGCTGGGGGATGCACAGGGGCGGCAGGTGGGGCCAGGGGAGAGACCTGGCCCCAAAATTTGCTGGAGCCAGGCCCTTGGGCCAGGAATATCCCTGATGCCCAGCACCACGGGCGCATATAACTCACCACCTCTGGCTTAGGGCCTGGGGCTTTTGGAGCTGACAGACCAAAGGTCTATTCCCCTCCCCTTAGGGATGTCTCTAGTCACTGGGTCTGGCAGCTGCAGCCCGTGAGTTTGTTCCCAGGGGAAGTCAAACTGCAGCACAATAAGGACAATGTGTCCTCACCCAATAGGCCCCTGGAAAAGGATGGGGAGTCTGCTCCCTGACTTGTGGTGGCACTGAGCAAAGCCCACCCCCTTTCTGAGACTCCCACAAGCATGTGCTCAGGCAGTCACTGGGTGTGTCCTGCCCGCTCACCAACCCACCAGCTCCCCTCTCAGACACTCCTGGGCCAGCCAAGGAGATAAGGACAGGAGCTAGGTCTCCAGAGACAAAATCCTGCAGTAACTCACCCACCTGGGGAGTCTTTTCATGCCATGTAGCAGGGGATCCATAGAACACATGACCATTAGCAAGGCTCCAAGCCAGGACCTTGAAAGCCATCCTCTCGCACTGGATGAATGAGGAAGTCTGGAAGCTAACAATAAGGAGCAGGATCTTGGCCAGGCTCCAGGATGCAGCTTTCCATATTAACCAAACCACCAGTGCGCACGGGTCCAGAAGCTGGTGATTTCTCCTGTGCCTGCTAGATGGCCCTGTTTGAGGCGCCCCACCACAGAAAGGATGGCCTGCCCTGCTCAAAGGCCATCAGGACTCTGTGGCCGGGAGGGGCACTTGGGGACAGGAGCTCTTTGTTGCTGCAGGAAAAGGACACCCACAGCCTGTTAAACTCGCTAAGCTGTTAGGGAAGCTGAAGGTGTAGAAAGGGGAGAACTTTAGCCGCCAGCTCAGCCAATCACACTGAGACTCTGAGGGGTGGGAAACTGATATTTCTCCCCAGATGGCCCAGGGGTGGCTCAGGTCACCTGTGGGGATCACTCTCCAAGCAGCCTTCCTGCCCCATCTCTGTGTGAGGGCTTCCCACAACGCAATGAGGGTAGAGAGCAGTGGAGGGAGGGAAGAGGGAAACCAAAACTGACGAACCTCAATTTCCCCAGTAATTTTGAGGGACAATGGCCTAAGGTGTGTGTGAGGGGGGGGAAATTCTTGCACCTTAACCTAGTGTTTTCCATGCCTTGAATTTGGCCAGCACCAGGTGGGTCAGGCTGCCTAGGTACAAACATCTCTGGGGCTCTTACCTGCTCCACAGGATGTCTGTCTTCTCGCTCAATTAGCAGCGGGAAAGGGGAAAACCCCAAGGAGGCTCCTCCTCGTGCTCATAGGCATGACCCTGTATTCTCTCACATTCCTCAAGGGGAGACCTTGAGAACGAGACTCCGTGCAGCAAAGCCATTTTCCTCACCCTGTAGCCTCTTTTCCTGCCTGTTGCATAGTCTCTCTGTGAGGTCATTGCTGCCCAACCGCCTTTGACCAATCAGCTGAGATCCTGCAAAAGGCTTCTGTGATGTCACTGCCCTGGCCAGCCCCTTTCCATTTTTGAGCTGCTTTCACTGTGTCACACCCCCACCCCCACTCACTCAGGGTTAGTTCTGGAGATCAAGCAGGCGACACATGAAAACATCAAAGGCTTCTCAATGTGCCACACTTAGTTTTGCGGAGATATGTAGACGTTAAGGCGAGAAGAGACCTTTGGATCATCCAATCATAGGACTGGAAGGGACCCCCAAGTGTCATCGAGTCCAGTCGCTTGCACTCAAGGCAAGAATAAATACTATATAGGTCATCTCTGACAGGTGTTTGTCTGACCTGCTCTTAAAAATCTACAATGATTTAGATTCCACAACCCCCCCTAGGCAATTTATTCCAGTGCTGAACCACCCTTACAGTTAGGAAGTTTTTCCTAATATCCAACCTGAACTTTCCTTGCTGCAATTTAAGCCCATTGCTTCTTGTCCTATCATCAGAGGTTAAGGAGAATAATTTTTATTCCTCCTCCTTGTACATACTTGAAAACTGTTATCATGTCCCCTCTCAGTCTTCTCTTCTCCAGACTAAACAAACCCAATTCTTTCCATCTTCTCTCATAGGTCATGTTTTCTAGACTTTAATCATATTTGTTTCTCTTCTCTGGACTTTCTCCAGTTTGTCCGCATCTTTCCAGAAATGTGGTGCCCAGAACTGTACACAAGAATCCAGTTGAGGCCTAATCAGCATGGAGTAGAATGATGTTGGCTTCTTTTCAATGGCTTTACATTGTTGACTCTTATTTAACTTGTGGTCCACTATGACCCTTGAATCCTTTTCCGCAGTGCTCCTTCCTAGTCAGTCATTTCCCATTCTGTATGTGTGCAACTGATTGTTCCTTCCTAAGTGGATCACTTTGCATTTGTCCTTATTGAATTTCATCCTATTTCCCTCAGACCATTTCTCCAGTTTGTCCAGATCGTTTTGAATATTCATTCTATCCTCCAAAGCACTTGCAACCCCTCCCAACTTGCTATCATGTGAAACTGTGTAACTGTACTCTCTATGCTACAATCTAAATCATTGTTGAAGATATTGAACAGAACCGGACCCAGACGTGATCAAGGTAGGACCCCACTTATTATGCTCTTCCGGCCTGACTGTGAACCACTGATAACTACTCTCTGGGAACAGTTTTCCAACCAGTTATGCACCCATCTTAGAGTAGATCCATCTAGGTTGTATTTCCCTAGTTTGTTAATGAGAAGGTCATGTGAGACTGCATCGAAAGCCTTCCTAAAGTCTAGATATAGCATATCTGCCGCTTCCCCCCATCCACAAGGTTTGTTACCCAGTCAAAGAAAGCTATAGGGCTGGTTTAACATGATTTGTCCTTGATAAATCCAAGCTGGCTATTGCTTATCACCTTATTATCTTCTAGATGTTTTCAGATGGATTCCTGAATTGTTTGCTGCATTATCTTTCGTGGTGCAGAAGTTAAGCTGACTGGTCTGTAACTGCCTGGCTTATCCTTATTTCCCTTTTTATATATGGGAACTACATTTGTCCTTTTCCAATCTGCTGGTATCTCTCCCATCTTCCATGACTTTTCAACTATAATCACCAAAGTAAACCTAGCCCATTGGGTCTGTGAGCAGGTAAATCGCCTCCCTTGCCCAGCAGCTCCCCCAAGGCAATGACCCAATGCCTCCCCCCATCACAGGACAGAGGCTGAAAGTCCATCTGATGCGGGGTCAGGGGCTGGCGTGGAATGTGCTGGGTTCTCGGACTGGGCCCTAGTGGGGTATGTGACCCCATCACACACAACCACACCCAGCAAGGCTTGCATCGATTTTCTCCCTGTTTGTGAGTCCCAGCGGAGAGACCAGGGACTCACTGGTCCATGGAGAATGAGCTCCTCTCCCCCAGCTGGGGGCTGCAACCCAGTGGTCAAGGGCAGCGGGTGAGGGGAGCTTGCACTAGCGCTCCTGCAGGTTCCATGGTGTGGGATGAACAGAGAACTCCAGTGTCCAGGACTCTCAGGCCACGTGTCCATTCCACTGCAGGAGGGGATCTGGGAGCAGCCCTCGAAGGCCTGGGGCAGGAGTCGGGAAAGCAGCCATCTGGTAGAAGGAGGGATTTCAGCTGTACTGGGGAAGCTGGGCTGAGTAGAGATGCTGCTGCAGATGCAGCTAGTTCCCTGCGTACGACGCTGCAGCACTTTACATGGTTAATACAGAGGTTGCAGCTCAGCTGAGTAATGTGCTGCACCCGTTTTAATGATGTTAGGGGCTTTGCCACGGTATAAAATTGAGGTGCAGCTTCATCCTGGTCAGACCCCTCTATCTCTGCTCCACTCCCTCCCCCTCCACCTTGTCCATGCCCCCCTCCCCCGAACACTCCTTGTGCCGCAGCTGCTAGGGGGAGGCACAAGTGGCACCTGTGTGGGAGGAATTTCCCAGGGTGGAGGAGGGATTTACACCTTCCCGACATCACATTTGGCTCACGTTGGGCAGCATGGGAGGCAGAGCACAGTGGTGGGCTGGGGTCAGATTTCAAGAATGTCTCTTGATGTAGGGTCCAAATATGGGATCCTGCCTTAACGTGCGTAGGGGCTGGACACCTGCAGTGCCCACGGACTCCACATGCAGCTGTGGCTGCAGTTGGAACAAGTTCCCTGCAGTCCTGTAGCTCAAAGAGAGAAACTGAGGTACCCAAAATTAGGCCATTGTTGTAAATTGAGGCCTTTCCGCCTTGCTCGTTAACAACAGTCGGTGGGCTAAGGCTCATTGCAAGTCACTGTTTATACCTGATCACGGCTGACCTGGTCCTGGTCGTAATCAGAGGCCTGTCAGTGAAAGGTCCTGATTCCATCCCCAGCCTCCAGAGGCAGATGGTCCCCCAGGGATGGAACAACCCTGGGGAATATTTTACACTCACGATATTTCCCACAGGCTGGGTAATTCCACAGTCTCATTCATCGGGCTGAGAACCTCAGAGTTAAGTTGCACAAAGTGAAACTAACTCAAATGTGCCGCCCTGGGGAGATGTGGCTTTAAGCTGCTGTCCCAGCCCCTTCCCGCTCTCAAGAAGGACTGGGCCGAAAGAGATTTGATGAGGTTCAACAAGTGTAAGGATTTTTATCTCTCTAGGCCGATCTGATCAGAAGATCTCGGGAGCCTTACAGTTTATCTCCCGCTGAGTCCCCCTTTTAAGGCCATCTATCAGAGCTGACTTTAATGAACTCCACACACACAAAACTATCAAATAAACAACAACACTTTATTTGCTAAGGGGAGAGGAAGGAATGGAAAGGGGAATGGATTAATGATTGTGGAGATTTGGAATAACACACAGGCACACACATGCACTTATAATACAAGATGTTCCTCTACCTTTACAGACATCAGCGATAAAGAGGTGCAGAATCCAGAAAACAGAAGCCAGTAGTGAACACTGACCATGGACGACAGATGAAATAGACAGGTTTTGATTTACAGAACTTACTTTAACTTTTATACAGAATAATTCGGCAAACATGTACACTGAAATTAACATTTCCTCTCCTTGTCGGTGTTACACCTGTTTTAAAAGGATGTAACTGCCGACACCTGTGGCTTTGCCAAATTGACCCACCCGATGAATAAATTGTCACATGGCAAAAATTTGCATTGAACCCAAATAATAGGTACAACCACAGTATTACAGAGGGAGTAGTGGTGATTAAAACATTCCTTATCGCAAACTGGGGATATGTAAAACTGTTTGATTCGCTTCTTCCCTAATTACCACAGAACCAGTTAAACTAGGAACAGGAGAAGGAAGAACCAAAACAAATTGGTATACGCTTATTCCATACAGACCTACCACGGACCATTTACCAAAGTCTGCCGCTGTAACATTAATTTTGAGCCTCCCTATACAGTTATAATTATTTATGGGAAAATTTAACCTTGATCTTACTGCAGTGGAAAGTTTTGCAATGAAAAGACTTCCTCTTTTACAACCATTTCCCTGCATAGACGAACTATCGCAGGAAGCTGTGGATACAACAGTACATTGAGAGCCGAGAAGGAAGGACTGTGCTGGAGTACTAATTCTGAACATGTCAGTAGGTCTTTCATGAACCCAGGGGGCTGATATATTTCCAGAAATCCACCCCATGGTACATGCTCAGGTACTTCCAATTTAACGCAACCACAAATCTGAGAACTGTCGGGCACCCTAACTTTGGTACAATTCCCAAAAGAGATTTTACTGTCTCCCACTTACATGACATTTCCGGTTTTTCTCTGCATCCCACGGGTGCAGCCTGATAGTTAGGGTAAATTTCTGAAATTACTGCTTGAAATATACCTACTTTGTTCGATCTTTCTTTGACCCACTTGAGCACACAGCACGGTTCTTCCTTGGTCATTAAAACAGAAATGGAGTCATTTTGTTCCAAAGGATCCAGGGTGGCTATGGGATCCTCTGTGGCATAATGACTCCCTGTTATACAGAATAAATGGTCACCTTCAACCAAATCAATAAACCAAACCTTAACAATGCCAAACCTTAACAGTGCCACCTATATACATAGAGAATAGGATGATTGTGGTCGTGTCGATCTAGGAATGGAAGAGAAAATACGATTAGCACAGTTAAATGGATTGATTTCCTTTCCATTCCTTTAACTGGCTGCTATGGAATCACTTTAATTTGGTCCCCTTCTTTGCTGGTATTTGAACTGATATACAGAGGCACTTGCTCTGTTTTTTATGATAACTGGACCCACCCAACGAGGACTAAGGACATGGCCTTTTTCCATATAATACCTAAACATTACCTTTGTACCAACTTCCCATCCTACATCTTTAACGTGGCTTAACCAAGCAGTAATGACTTGGTTATTAGCTTTTAGTTTGGGAGCTACTCGATGTTGAAGACTGCTGATGGTGTCTAGCAACTGTGGCATGTATAAGTCTATTTGCACCCTGGGCTGGTGCTCATCCGGTGGAACTCCTCCCACCCACCAAAGTTCAGGGGTGTGCATAATTCTCCCAGTTAGCATCTCGTGCGGTAAAAACCCATGCACAATTCTCGTAGGCCACTAGGATATATGCGAGTTTGCTATCCCAATCCCTTCCTTGCATATCTATTATTTTTCTAAGAGCAGTTTTCATGGCTCTATTAGCCTCTCAACGATAACAGACTTTGCGGGTGAGCAGCTATGTGCAACCGCTGTTTGATGTTTAAGGCCGCACACAGCGCTTTTGTGACTTCACCCACAAAAAGTGTGGTCCTCTGTCGGAATCTATTTCTGATGGGATACCAAATCGAGAAAAGGTTTGTTCCAGTAGAACAGGAATAGTGGACAAAGCTGTTGCATTTCTCGTAGGATAGGCCTCCACTCACCGTGTTAAGACATCCACACTACTAGACAATACAGGTTACCCTTTTTGGATCGAGGGAGTGGCTCTATGAAATCAATTTGAAGGCGAACTGCTTGATGGTGATACATGGGACGCTTGATGAGCCTGGTATCGATGTTTTTCTCCGCACACCAAAGACATCATTTAATATGATTAATTATTTCCTCCTTTATGTTAGGCAACCATGCCACTTTGAACACCCGTTCCAAGGTTTTGGACGCAGCATAGTGTCCCTGTCCAAGAGCTAAAGTTATTAGTTCTTTTCGTAGAATTACTGGCATAACCAGTACAGGTAATTCACAGTTTGGCGATGTTGCTATAATCAATCCCTTTTTGCCCTTATGTATCCTTGATGTTTCCCTGCTGTTAAAAGGGCTTGGAGATCTTTATCCTGTTTTTGCAGGCTCAAGATGCCATGGCCTGCTGACACATCTGGAGATAGCATCTTAACTACAGCAGCTGCAATAGGGGTTTTTTCCCATTTATTTGCTGATCCTAACCTAGCAACTTGTTTTGCTATCTGATTGGCCTGATTGTCAAGCATGGCCAGAACCGACCCCCTTTGTATGGGCTTTTACTTTCAACAAGTAGGTGTAACTCTCTCTTGATGAAGCCAACTGCCAAGCATGGTTTCAATAAGAGGCATATTTGACAGACTTCCCATCTGCGGTGTTCATTCCTCTTTTCTTCCAGATGGGAAGCAGCTAGCAAGGGCTTGAACCACTCAACTAGAAGCAGAACACAGACAGATGTTTTCCTCATGTGCTACCCCAGACGATACTGCCAGGACCGCAATTGATTGTGCAGCTTGTGCTGATGGCGTTCTCACCGTACCCTGCACCACTTGCTGTATCCCCTCCTGGATTGCAGCAAACCCTGCAACAGGATGCCCTTCCTGGTGACAAGCACTCCCATCAACTGCCCAGAGTGTTAACCCTTTTCCTGGTACTTCTTCCCAGGATGTTGCTAAGAAGAATGGAGATAGTAAGTCTAAATCAAGGTCTTGCAACGGACATTCATGCTCATCTCCTGTGGTAATCGGAGCATAGGGAAGGATTCTCGTATGGGGGATCTTCTCAGTACAAATATCCCGATTGACCAGACTTAGAGTCCATCCTGCCAGCCGGGGCAAGGATACCCGACCTTCATTAATTCTTCCAGAGATGACATATTTTACTGGAATATGGCATGTCCTCACCGCAATGAGAGCTGTGCCAGTGAGATACTCCCAACGTGTTAAGGACCATACCAGAGCGAATACCTCACGTTTGCAAGCTGAAAACCTCGCCTCCACCTCCAACTCACAGAGTTTTGGAACCATAGGCCATGGGTCTCATCTGGGCAGCTTGTTTTTGCAGCAAAACAGCTCCAGTGCTTGCTGGAGTAGTTGCCAGGTGGAAGTAAAAGGGCAGGCCTTGTTTAGGAGAGGCTCGTGCTCGTGCAGCCACTAGAGCCTTTGCAAGATCATTAAAAAGGCACCTTTCAAAATTGGCAAGTTAAATCCTAGTGAGGAAAAGACAAAGAAGCGTAAACTCTGACAAGTCAAATGAAAAGTATGACAGAGGCCAAAAACAAATGTGAAGAGCAAGTAGCCAAGGCACAACAACTAACAGCAAAGGGTTGTTTAAGTACATGGGATGCAGGAAGTCTGCCAGAGGGTCAGCAAAGCCACTAGGAGATCGGTGCTAAAGGAGCACTCCAGGAAGACCAGGCCACTGCGGCAAAGCTACATAAATTCCTTGCTTCTGTCTTCACTGCAGAGGATGCGGAGGAAATCCAGACACGCCAGCCCTTCCTTTTCGGTGACAGATGCTAGAATCAAATAATTATAGACCCATCGGGTTAGAAGGGATTGCAAAGTCCAGGGAGGGTGTTTGGGTGAAGAAGGAGGTTTGGGGTGTAGGCTCTGGGAGGGAGTTTGGGTTCTGAGTGCAGGGTCTGGGCTGGGACAGGGGGTTGGGGTGCAGAAGGGGGTACTAGCTCTGCTAGGGAGTTTGAGTGCTAGATGCAGGCTCTGGGCTAGGACGGGGTGAAGGAGGGGGGTTGGGAGCTGGGTGTGAGAGGGGGTTTGAGTGCTGAGTGCAGGCTCTGGGTTGGGACAGGATGTTGGAGTGCAGGAGAGGATGCAAGGTGGAGGCTGGGCCAGGGATGAGGAGTTTGTGGTGCAGCAGGAAGGGTGCCCTGGGGCTGGGGTGGGGAGCCAGAGGGGAGGATTCCCCTCAGGGACAAGACACTCACCCAGGCCCCATCAGGCTACTGCTCAGGAGGTCCAGCCGGGATAAGCCCCCCCCCCCCCACTCAGATTTGACTTGGAGTTACCTGGTGGGGGCGGGGAGGCTGCCATGAGCCTTCTACCTCTGCAGGCGCAGCAGCTGCCTCAGCCTGCCCCTAGCGCCGCTCCCCTGTAGCCCACAGTGGCAGTGGCCAGTGAGGGAGCACAGTGTAGAGATGCAGGGGCAGGCAGGGACGCTTGAGGGAGGTGCATGGGGGGGAGGCAGGGCCGGGAGAGGCGCGCGGGGGTGGCAGGCAGGGCCAGGGGATGCTCTGTGGGAGGCAGGTGGGGGCAGCAGGCAAGGCTGGAGTATGCTCTGGGGGAGGCACATGAGAGTGGCAGGTCGGGCTGGGGGAGAAACCCTGCCCTGAACATTGATGGAGCTGGGCCCCTCGGAGCCCTGATTTTGCTGGACTCCGGGCACCACAGGCCCATATAACTTGCTGCCTCTGGCAAGATTCATCTTGTCTAACCCCTGCCAAGATGCAGGACTTTGTGTGTCTAACCCACCCAGCTTCTCTCTTCCGGCTGGGGTCCCTTGACTGCAGCAGCTCCCCCGATGTCCTCACTCTCCTCTTTCCCTTGCATCCTTCACTTCTCTGCCTACTGGTTTGCTGGATCTCTGAGTCTATATGGGTTATATGCCCTGGCCCTGCAGCTAGTTACCCAGGCTATACTCCCATTGCCATCCGTGGGGGCAGCCTGGGCTGTGAGGGCTGCAGGTTTTGATCCCTGGTCAATGCAGGTGCTATGGCTGCTGCACATCTACGTGGTGACTCCTGCATCCCATCACCAAACTGCTGGGCCATATTCTGCAGGGTGGCCTCCCTGGCTGACATTCTGGGAACAGAGAACCCCTGCGTCAGAGAAGGAAAATGGCCCCAACAGAACACTCTGTCAATGGCTCCCAGAGACATCCCCGTGACACTCAGCTGTGCAGCCCGGGGGTTCTCCTGCTACTTCATTGTCACCACGGGCAAGAGTCTGGCAGTGGGAATGGATTATGCATCTGGCCAAGGGGGAACTGGTCATGGAGATGGAGGAGGACTTGGCTTTGCCCTCCTCGTCATCCTCCTCTTCCAAGTCGTCCTCTTCTGCCTTCTTCTCCATGACCACGTGCTCCATTCTCATGGCCAGGTCCTCCCCCTCCTCCACTTCCTCCTCTCTGGCCAGGTCCTCCCTCTCCTTTTCTGTGGCCAGGTTCTCCACCTCCTTTTCTTCCTCATCCTCCTCTGGCCAGGTCCTCTTCCTCCTGCTCCTTCTCCATGGCCAGGTTCTCCTCCTTCTCATCTTCCTCTCTGGCCAGGTCTTCTTGCTCCTACTCCTCCATTGCCAGGTCAACCTCCTTCTCTTCTTCTTCCTCCTGCATCGGCACATCCTCGTCCTCCTCCATTCCTGTGTCTTCCTAGTCTATAGTCAGGTCCTCTACCTCCTCTTCCACCTCTTCTTCTTCCTCTTGCATGGCCACATCCTCCTCCGTGACCAGGTCCTCTTCCTCCTGCTCCTTCTCTGTCATGGCCAGGTCCTCCACCTTCTCTTCTTCCCCCTGCATGGCCGTATTCTCCTCCTTGTCCTCTGTGACCAGGTCCTCTTCCTCCCGCTCCTTCTCTGTGGCCAATTCCTAATCCTCCTCCACTTCCTTTTCCTCCATAGCCAGTATCTCCTCTTCCTTCTTCTGCATGGCTACATCCTTGTGCTCCTCCATTGCGAGGTCCTCTTCCTTCTCCTCCTCCTGACCCAGATCTTCCTTGTCCTCCTCTGTGGCCTGGTCCTTCTCCATGGCCAGGCCCTCCCCTTTCTCCTCTGGAGACAGGTCCTCCTCCTCTTCCTCCTGCTCCATGGTCAGGTGCTCCAGTCCTGTGGCCAGGTCCTCTTCCTCTTCCTCCACAGGCAGGTGCTCCTATTCCTGTTCCATGGCCAGGTCCTTCTCTTCTTCCTTTTGCTCCATGATCAGGTGTTCCTCCTCCAGGGCCACGTTCTTCTCTTCCTCTACCACCTTCTTCCTCCTCCTTCTCAGTGGTCAAGTCCTCTTCCTCTTCTGTGCAGAGGCCCTCCTCCTCCTCTTCTGTTGACAAGTTCTCTTCCTCCTCCTTTACTCTTCTCCAGACACATTCTTCTGCTCCTCCTCCTCCTCCCCTTCTTCCTCTTCTGCAAACAGCTTCTCCTCTTCCTCTTCCTCTTCAGCAGTCAGGTTCTCTTCTTCCTCTTCTTCAGACACATTCCCCTCATCCTCCTCCTCTTCTTCTTCTTCTGCAGACACATTTTCTTCCTCCTCCTCTTCCTCCTCTTTTCGTCTTCTGCAGACAGGTTCTCCTCCTCCTTCTCCTCTTCTTCCTCTTCTGCACACACATTCTCCTCCTCCTCCTCTTCTTCTCCTTCTTCTGCAGACAGGTTCTCATCCTCCTCCTTGTCCTCTTCTATAGATATTTCCTCCTTCCCCTTCTCCTCTGTGTCCAGGTCTTTCTCCTCCTCTGTGGTCATGTTCTCCTTCTCTTTTATCATTAGCTCCTCCACCTCCTCCACTTTTTCAATGATCAGGACTTGCTCTTCCTGCTTCTCCTCCTCCTCTGTCTCTAGCTCTTCCTCCCTTCGTTTCCTTCTGTGTTTGGGTCTTCATCCTCCTCTGCATTTTCCTCAAGGGCAAGGTCCTTCTCTGACTGGTCTGTGGGGGTCTCTGCATCAGAGAGACAAGGGCAGAGGGTGACTCTTGCTGGGGAGGGGGAAGAGGAAGGACACGGGTATGAAGGGATGGGAAGAGCAGATTTAATATTTCCCCCTTCCATGTAAGCATCCAAAGGCAGAGAGATACCCACACTGTCCCTCCCACAGACCCCTCAGCCCATGCCCCATGGCAGAGAGATCCTCATACTGCCCCTCCCAGATACCCTCAGCCCCAGGGCCCCATTTCAGAGAGATCCTCACACTGTCCCTCCCACAGACCCTTCAGCCCCAGGCCCTACGGCAGGAGATCCCCACACTGCCCCTCCCACAGACCCCTCATCCCCACGGACCCATGGAAGAGAGATCCCCACACTGCCCCTCCGAGATACCCTCAGCCCTTTGACCCCATGGCAGAGATCCCCATGCTGCCGTTTCCCCAGACCCCTGAGGCCCAGGGCCCCATGGCAGAGAGATCTCCACACTGCCCTTCCCACAGACCCCTCACCCCAGGGCCCCATGGCAGAGAGATTCCACACTGCCCTTCCCACAGATCCCTCACCCCAGGGCCCCATGGCAGATGGGGACCTTCACTGTCCCATGCTCCCTGGGAGTTGCCCCAAAGCATCAGGGACCCACTTCCCAGCAGCTCCCCCCATGCCCCACTGCAGGGGCTGGCTCTCCGACTCCCTCTGATGTCATTGGGCTCACGTGGCTCAGGCCAGACCCCTGGGCTGGGATCCCCCCAGTGACTGCGACAGAGTGACTGGGTGTTAATGGCACCTTGCTCCTCTCCATGCCCAGGGGGTCTCCTCACCTGCACTGGAGGAGCACTCAGCCTCCTTGTGGCAGGGAGCCTCCAGAGAGTGGCTGCTCTCCCCTTTGGCACCAGTTGAGCTGCTGGGGCAGCAATCCCCCAGCTCCTGCCCTGGGGATGCCTCCTGCTGGCCCTCGTGGCTGGGCTGAGGGCTGGCCTTCCAGCAGAAGCAAACCCAGAGCTGCGTTGCCTGGCTTCTCCTGTGAGCTGAGTCCTGCCTGCCCAGATTGTACTTGGGCCACGTCCATCTCAGCCTGGATGTTGTCTCTCTCTGCTCGGTGCCAGCCCTGGGGGCTGGTTTCCTCTTGTTGAGCAAGGCCAAGCAGGACCATCTCCTGGGGTGGCCGGGGCCTGCTTCCCATGCCATGGGGATGGAGGAGCAGCTCTCTGGGGATACTGACAGCTGCCCCCCTCTGGCTCTGGGACCACCTGTGGAGCCTTCCTCCTGAGATACCTTCTCAGCACATCCATCCTGGAACTGAGCAGGGAGCAGCCGTGAGTCTGGGGCAACGCAGCATCTCATCAATGGGGCTGTCTGCCCCCCAGCTGGGGTGACTCTCTCTCATCTCATGCCCCCTGGGGGACACCTGGACTGGGATCTGCACACACTAGCAGGGCTTACCATGCAAGCTGCTCCCAAAGATCCCCCGGTGTAGGGACCCCCAGGGAATCTCATCCCTTTAGAGCAATGAAGTCAGTGACAGAGACCTGTAGTCAGTCTGGACAGGCATTGTCCTCCTGTAGCCTCAGGCCACACTCCCTCCCTGGCCTGAGAAGGCAGAGAACCCAGGTGTCCAGGCTTCACTCCTGAGCCACTGGCAACAGCATCAGGTGCCCCATTCCTCAACCCCCATTCAGCAGCTACCAGATTGAGGACACCCTGACATCAGCTCCCGACTCCTACCCCGCCTCTGCGCAGCAGACCGTGGGCAGGCAGCTTGGTCAGGGGCGGCTCCATGGGGGCAGGGGGCCAGGAGATGGGAGCAGCAGTGGAGCAGCATGGTGGGAAGAGGGGCACCCTTGCCCTGGAGGCACACAGTGGTGCCCCCCTGAGCACGGTGCCCTGGTGTGCGATTAATTCTTATTACAAAAAATAATGCAGTAATTTGGTTTGAGTTAATCACATGCATTAACTGCAATTAATTGATAGCCCTAATTGTTATGTTAGATTACAAATATTTGCACTGTACAGAAAAACGATCTACAAGTTGAAGCATGAAGGGGCATACAAATGTTTAGCATAACTGGCATGTAAATTTCTTGCAATACCGGCTACAGTAGTACCATGCAAATGTCTCTTCTCACTTTCAGCGATATTCTCCATGAGAAGTGGGCATTATCTCCTGCAAATGTAAACAAACTTGTTTATTTTTGCGATTGACTGAACAAGGAGTAAGACTGAGTGGACTTGTGGGCCTTAAAGTTTTACATTGGTTTGTTTATGAGTGCAGTTATGTAACAAAAAATGTCTACGTTTCTAAGTTGCACTTTCACAATAAAAAGATTCCAGTACAGTACTTGTATGAGGTGAATCAAAAAATACTATTTCTTTTATCTTTTCTGCGGTGTAAATATTGGTAATCAAACATAATAATATATAGTGAGCACTGTACGCTTTGTATTCTGTTTCATAGGGGCAGCCGTGTTAGTCTGTATCAGCGAAAACAACGAGGAGACCTTATGGAACCTTAGAGACTAATAAATTCCTTGGGGTATAGCCCACAAAAGCTTATTCCCAGATATATTTGTTAGTCTCTAAGGTGCCACAAGGACTCCTCATTGTTTTTGTTTTCTGTGTTGTAACTGAAATCAATATATTTTAAAATATAAAAAAAAATCCATAAAAATATGGATAATACATTTACATTATAATTGACAACCCTAGTTATTGGCTTTGGATGGAGCCCAGTGGGAAATCAGTAGAAATTCTTTCCCAAACACTCACTGTCGTTCTGAGCACTGTCCTTCTGGGCTTTTGGGTGGTGCAGTAATGGAGCTAGCGGGTGGTAAGGGCAGTTCCACATATCTCTAATCCCAGCCCCACTTCTCCTGTGCCCAAAGCCATGGCCGTGAGCCCACCCCTCTCAGTCTCAGACCCCACAGCCCCAGAAACATGACTGGCCACTCACGCTGTGACCCAGTTACAGCTATGAAGGCTCCCCAAACTCTCTAGAAAGATAGGAGTGGGAGGAACAACCACCTTAGCCTGGCAAGCAGGATGCATCCTTTCCAGTATGGCAGAGACCCTGTCCATAGGCAGATAGACCCAGCCTAGATCATAGGAGATGGCCGGGGAAGGAGGGGCAGAGGAAGAGGATGCAGGTAACTGAACATGAAAGCGAGAGAGACCCCCAGGAGGAAGGAACGAAACTCAGAACAGGGAATCACTCTCATGGATCCAACCTTCTCCTAGGCAGCACACCCAGGGCTGGTGCAACCATTTAGGCAACGTAGGCGGTCGCCTAGGGTGCTGGCATTTGGGGGGCACCATTTTCTTCAACAGTGACCGCGGCGGCCGGATCTTCGGGCACCCCGGTCACCGCCGGCATTTAGGTGGAAAGAGCTGGGGCAGGGGAGCATGGGGAGGGCCATCTGCAGCAAGTAAGGGGCGGGCAGCACACAGGGGAACTCCTCGCCCCAGCTCACCCCTGCCCCGCCTCCTCCCTGAGCACACCATGGCCGCTTCACTTCTATATCCCAGGCTTGCGGAGCCAATCAGCTTAGGCGCCGCAAGCCTGGGAGGCAGGAGAAGTGAAGCGGCTACAGCATACTTGAGGTGCTCGTGCACGGAGTAGGGGTGAGCTGGGGCAGGGGGAGAAGTGCCTCAGAGCGGAGAGTGGGGAGCTGCTGCAAGGGGGGCACCTCAGGGTGGGGGCACGAGGGGGAGGGCGCAAGGTGGAAGTTTCGCCTAGGGTGTGAAACATCTTTGCACCGTTCCTGAGCACACCACTGCTGGCCAGAGAGATGAACAGTCCCCACAAATGGCAACATCATCTCCCTCAAATCCACAGCTAGTCAGGACACTTTTGCGGGGGGGTTGTTTTTTTCTAAAGAAACCCAAACCTAGCTAACGGGAAGTCCCTCCCTGGAGCCAGGGGGGCGGTGACCAGAGCCCTCCCCAGACCAGACACATCTCACAGACAGTGACAGCTGCTCCACTCCCAGCTGGACAGGTCTTGCCTGGCATCAACAACGCTTCTGCTCTCACTCGTTTTCCATCTCACTACTGGGCTGGACTCTTTCCCCTCTTCCCCTCCCTCTTCCCCCCAACCGCCCCCCCCCACTTCTTTCCCCTTGGTGCCAAACACAACACAAGAAGCAAAACCAAAAGTGATCATCACAATCTGCTGTGATGGCTAGGCTCTCCTTCTCGCATCGCCCACACCCCAGGGCTCTACCCTGAACCCCCTTTGCATGATGTTGTCACAGCTACAATTGGAAAGCAACCCACTGCTCCTCCACCCAACATAGTCACTCTGCACAAGAGACTCTTGTCCCTTCCACTGGTCTTAACCCCACAGAGCCTCAGGTCCAGCTAGGATGCACCTTCTTTTTCTTTAGTACTGGGGCTCTCGTCCTCTCCTTCCTATCTCTCTTGGACTCCATCTGTGGGAGAGGACAGGGAAGTGTTACAGACACACAATCCCCCAGCTCTCTCTGCACCCGGGGCTCACACCTGGTTGTCTCCCCAATCCTTGACGCTGTCCAGTATGTCTCCCCCCACAGAAGTAATAGAATCATAGAATATCAGGGTTGGAAGGGACCTCAGGAGGTATCTAGTCCAACCCCCTGCTCAAAGCAGGACCAATCCCCAACTAAATCATCCCAGCCAGGGCTTTGTCAAGCCTGACCTTAAAAACCTCTAAGGAAGGAAATTCCACCGCCTCCCTAGGTAGCCCATTCCAGTGCTTCACCACCCTCTGAGTGAAAAAGTTTTTCCTAATATCCAACCTAAACCTCCCCCACTGCAACTTGAGACCATTACTCTTCGTTCTATCATCTGGCACCACTGAGAACAGTCTAGATCCATCCTCTTTGGAACCCCCTTTCAGGTAGTTGAAAGCAGCTATCAAATCCCCACTCATTCTTCTCTTCTGCAGCCTAAACAATCCCAGTTCCTTCAGTCTCTCCTCATAAATCATGTGCTCCAACCCCCTAATCATTTTTGTTGACCTCTGTTGGACTCTTTCCAATTTTTCCATATCCTTCTTGTAGTGTGGGGCCCAAAACTGGACATAGTACTCCACATGAGGAGTCAAATAGTGTCAAATAGAGGGGAATGATCACATCCCTCGATCTGCTGGCAGTGCCTCTATTTATGTAAGCAGAGTCAGGATGAGCTCTACCCTGACATCTGGTGGTGAATTATGGGGAGTGTGGAAAGAATCTCAAGGAGTGTGGAAAGGAATTCCAGATATTTGCATTCGCAGACCCTCCCCACCTATGCATAAGCCCATGGCAGCCTGGGATGGTTATTTTGACAGCTGGGATCCCCAATGTCTTTGTTATTGGGGCAGGAGGAAAAAAAGTGCTGTCACCCTAATTATGTGAATGAGGAACTATGAGACTGCTTTATGACAGAAATGACTCAGCCTAAATTAAGTAGTACTTGCTAGACAAAGGACATGGGTTCCAAAACCCAGTGAATTGGGAGAGGTTGGGGACTGGTGTGTGTACCTGATGGCATGAGCCCCTGGAACACCAATTGCACATCCTCCTCTTTCCACTGTTAAAGAGTAGAGCTAATTTTGATTCCATTAGGAGTCCATCTAAAGGCTGCTGAGCTGAATTCATGTTGGACCAATGGTGCACCAGGGCTTCCCTACTATGAGCTGAAATCACGAAAGAGCTGGAATTTCTGAGCTGAGAGCACTGAGTGCTGTGCTAACTAGTGGGGGAGCCTGAAGACCTATCACTAAGCGGCTGGCAGAGTGGAGCAGTTTGCAGCATGTTGGAGCAGCCCATGGAACAGTGAGCGGAGTGGAGTGGTTTGCGGGGATGGCTGGAGTGGCTCGTGGGTTGGCTGGAGGAGGGGCACAGCTGGTGAAGTGGAGCTGGTTGTGGTGAAGGCTGCAGCAGAACTCCACGGAGAGGCGGAGCAGTTAGCCTTGGCCCACGTAAGGTGCCCCTTACCACTCTGTGTGGGCCCCACCACTCTGTGTGGCCTCCCCCCATTTCCACCCAGGCTGAGAGGGGGTAAAACTCTGCAGAAAAACTTTTGAACTCTGGGGTGGCACTGACCAGAGACTTTTGGGTTGTTGGACTTTGGAGTGATTGGACTTAAGATCCTAAGGGGGAAAGGACATTGCCAAATGTACTTGGAGGTGGGTTTTTGCTTATGGTTTGTGTTATAATCCTGTTTGTGGTGTTTCTCCAATGTGATGCCGCATTGTTTCCCTCCTTTATTAAAAGGATTTTGCTACACTCAGACTCCGTGCTTGCGAGAGGGGAAGTATTGCCTCCTAGAGGCGCCCGGGAGGGGGTGGTATGTAAGTGTCCCAGGTCACTGGGTGGGGGCTTGAGCCGGTTATGCATTCTGTTATTGAAACGGAACTCCTGGATACTGAAACCGGCCCTTGTTGCTGCCAACTCAGAGGGGCAGAAGGGTTACAATTTTGGAGTCTTGTCTGGGATCCCTGGGTCAGTACCCCTCGCAAGCACCTGTTGAGTGTTCCACTGTATTGGGAAATAATTGTGTCTATATTGTGAGGAAATTACTGTTTGTGTAATGGCTAATATGTCGGGTTTGTTGGGCCCCAGTCCTGCAGCCTCTAGCTCAGGGGTGGCAGCTGCAGCCTATGATTGGGCAAAAGCACTGGGGCATATATTGGAAAAGATTATGTTGGCCTATGCTACGTCAAATTCTTGTCTTAAGTTAAGGTTATTTGCTGAGGAAGAGAGTTTGAACCCTGGTTGGAGCATACCACTGAAATGCTGCGGGAGTGGGCCATACCCGATGTGGAAAAGCGGGGATGTCTAGTAGAGAGCCTTAGTGGCCCAGCATTAGATGTAATTCGCACCCTGAAGCTCATTGACCCCGGGGTCAGTGTGAAGGACTGCCTAGAGGCCCTTCATAATACCTTTGAGAGCGTAGAGGGCCCTGAAGACAGTTACTGTAAATTCCTTAATTCCCGACAGCAAGAGGGTGAGAAAATTTCAGCCTATATACAGAGGCTGGAGAGACTGCTTCAGAGAGCTGTTATGAGGGGAGAAGTGACTGCTGAGCAGATGGATCAGACCAGACTGGCTCAAGTTGTAGGAGGGACTCAGTATCAGAACCCGATCCTACTTCATCTCCGACTAAGAGAAGGGCAGGAACATCCCTCAAGTTACTCCCAGCTGATAAAGGAGGTCAGGGAAGAGGAAAAAAGGCAGGCTGCCAGCGAGTGTTGGAACTCCCAAACATTGGAACCAGCCAGCACAACGTCACTGCAAATGGCCAGTGTACTGATGGTGAGCACCACAGAGGAACTTGCCCAACAAATGCAGGTCCTGACGGAACGGATAGCTGAGCAGCAAAGCATCATTGACCGAGCTAAGATTTCCAGGAATAAGGAGCCTCAGACTGTGACAATGGAGAAGTCAGTATTTAGAGCCACCGTCCCACCCCGGCGAAGGGGGAAAGGACAATTCTTTTGCTACCGGTGTGGTCAGGATGGGCACAGTGCTGCTAACTGCCGTAAGGAAGAGAACCCCTCCTTAGTGTATGAAAAGCTGAGGATCAGTTGGGAGAGATTGAGTAGCTACCAGAAGGTCTGGGGACGGAGACCACCTAAGCCTACAGGATTTGAAGATTCCCCCAGAAGATACTGTCCAGCTGGGATCCCTGCAGGACTGATAAGGCCTCAAGCAGAGGTCATGGTGAGGATTGAAGGGGCGGAGTGTAAAGCCGTGCATGACACTGGATCTTAAGTGACTATTATATTTCAGTCATTCTACCAGCAGATGCTTTGGCACCTGCCTGTACAGCCACTGACTGGCATTGGTCTGTGTGGCCTCAGCATGGATGAATATCCCTATCAAGGGTATGTCATAGTGCGCCTGGAATTCCCAGAGGAGGTTGCTGGGGTAAGGGAAGAGGTAGGCACAGCTGCCTTAATATGCTCTGACCCTAAAGGGACCTCTGATGTGTCTGTGCTGATAGGGACCAACTCCAGTCTCTTCAAGGTGCTCGCGGATTACTGCAGACGACAGGCTGGGGACCAGTACCTGAGTACCCTGATGATCCATGCGCTTTGTGCTGAAGCCTATAGGAAGATTGAGAGCGCTAAAAAGGAGACATCTGAGCTACCGACTGGGGCACTGAAGTACATGGGCACAACCCCCTTAGTAGTGCCTGCAAGGGTAGAGCAAGAAGTGCTTGTTATGAGTACCAGGCTGAAAGGCAGTAGAGGGGCATTAGCAATGATAGAGCAGCTGGTTGAAGGAGAGCTCCCAGAAGGAGTGCTGGTCCCCAGTGGAGTCATAACCCTACCTGCTGAAGCCCAGGAAAAGATGACTATACTGATTGCTAATGAAACAAGTAGAGATGTTGTTGTGAAGCAAGGACAAAAGATAGCAGACCTCTTCGAGTCTGAATCAATTGTAAAACCCCAGTGTGAGACTCAAGTTCCAACAATAGACCCAGCAAAGTTTGACTTTGGAGATTCACCATTGTCCAAGGAGTGGAAAGATCGCCTGAGGAGGAAACTTTGTGAAAGATCCAAGGTGTTCTCATTGCGTGAGTGGGATGTGGGATGTGCAAAAGGAATAGAGCACAACATCAGACTACATGACTCTCGACCTTTCAGTGAGAGATCTAGGAGGCATGCTCTCTCCGAGATGGAAGATGTGCAACAACATCTTCAAGAGCTGGCTGCAAATGGCATCATTACAGAGTCCCGCAGCTCATACGCCTCACCCATTGTGGTGGTCCGTAAAAAGAATGGGAAAATCCAGATGTGTATTAACTACCACACCCTAAACCGCCGTACTGTGGTTGACCAGTACACAATGCCTCGAGTCCAAGATGCCTTAGACTGTTTGCTGGGAAGCCAGTGGTTCTCTGTGTTGGATCTTTGGAGTGGATACTACCAGATCCCTCTGGGTGAAGAAGATAAGGAGAAGACAGCCTTCATCTGCCCATTAGGGTTTTATCAGTTCGAATGCATGCCCCAAGGGATTTCTGGAGCACCTGCCACATTTCAACGTCTTATGGAGAAAGTTGTGGGAGACATGAATTTACTGCAAGTGTTAGTTTATTTGGATGACCTGATTGTGTTTGGAAGAACTTTGGAGGAGCATGAAGAAAGACTTCTTAAAGTGCTTGATAGATTGGAGGATTATGGTTTGAAGCTTTCAATTGACAAATGCCAGTTCTGCAGGACCTCGATGAAGTATGTGGGTCACATTGTGTCCCAAGAGGGTGGGAGTACTGATCATGATAAAATAGAAGCACTCACTACATGGCTACGTCCAAGCAACTACAGAGAACTCAAGAGCTTCCTTGGGTTTAGTGGCTACTACCGCAGATTTGTGAAAAACTATGCTACAATTGTAAAACCCCTCAATGATCTTACCAGGGGATATCAGTCCAGCAAGAACAAATCTAAGACCAAGAATAAGGGGTCTTCCGTGCAGAGACACTATGGCCCCTTCGAACCCTTTGGGACACAGTGGAATGAGAAATGTGAAAGGGCTTTTCGAGAAATCATTACTTGCCTAACTCATGCCCCAGTCCTAGTCTTTGCTGACCCAAGCAAGCCATTTATCCTGCATACTGATGCCAGGGTCTGGGAGCAGTACTGTACCAGGAGGTGGAAGGCAAGCATAAACCTGTAGCCTTTGCCAGCCGAGGACTGTCTGATAGTGAAACCCGCTATCCCACCCACAAGCTGGAGTTCTTGGCCTTGAAATGGGCCATCACTGAGAAATTTCGAGATTACTTGTATGGGGCTCAGTTCCAGGTGTGGACAGACAACAACCCACTGACTTATGTGTTAACAAGTGTAAACTGGATGCTACAGGGCAAAGATGAGTGGCCGCTTTGGCTAGCTATGACTTCAGCATTCAATACCGATCAAGGAGAAGCAATGTAGATGCAGATGCACTGTCCAGGCGTCCACAAGCACCAGGAGTTGCTGTGAAACCCACGGATGGAGTGAGAGCTATTTGCAGTGTGAGTCGCCGAGAGCCGGAGGCCCATGACAGCCTTCATGGATGTGTTGCTGAAGCTTTGGGCCTGCCCCCTGAATGCATGCCTTCTGCTTCAGTGAACTATATTGCTTTGGACCAATCTCCCTTGCCCATGCTCAATGCGGCTAACTGGCAGGAAGCCCAACTGCAAGATATTGACATTCGTGATACACTACTTGCCAAAAGGGAGGGGCGAGGCCCAGCTGTGGTTGTCCCACCTACCCCAGAGGGCAAACTACTGTTGAGAGAACGGACCAAACTAAAACTGATTCTGGGAGTGGTACACCGCATGACCACAGACCCTCTACAAAAGCAGCGGAATCAACTAGTGCTACCGAAAGAGTACAGAGCCCTGGCCATGGGGGCCCTGCATGATGACTTTGGACATTTAGGGAAGGAGAGGACCCTGGAACTTATCCGCAGTAGGCTCTATTGGCCCCGGATGGCTGAAGATGTTCGCAGGAAATGTGAGACCTGCGCTCGATGTGTTCAAAGGAAAACTCTGCCCACGAGGGCTGCATATCTGAAGAACATCACCAGCAACAAACCTCTGCAGCTGGTTTGCATTGATTTCTTGTCTTTAGAAGTGGACAAGAGGAATATTGGGAACGTTCTGGTAGTGGCCGACCATTAAACACAATATGTGCAGGCATATATATCCCACACGTGATCAGAGGGCCACCACTGTCGCTCGAGTACCATGGGAAAAATATTTCTCAGTTTATGGATTCCCAGCCCGGATACACGCGGATCAGGGACGAGACTTTGAGAGTCCCCTTCTGAAGGAGGTGCTGAGGATAGCAGGAATTAAAAGGTCGAGGACAATGCCTTATCCCCTGAAAGGTGACCCTCAGCCAGAGAGGTTCAACCGAACCCTATTAGATATGTTAGGGACTTTGCGGCCAGAGCAGAAGGCAAGCTGGAGCCAACATGTTGCATTTCTGGTGCATGCCACAAAGAACGATGCTACGGGAGTCACCCCATATCTCTTAATGTTTGGGCGAGAACCAAGATTACCATAGACCTGTGCTTTGGTGTATCAGAGGATGGCGATAGCTATGAAACCCATCAGCAATATGTATCCCGACTACAAGAAAAGCTGTGGGATGCTTATCACTTAGCTACATCTGCAGCTCGGAGGAACGCAGACTGCAACAAACATCGATATGATGCTAGGGTGCGTCTGCAAGAGCTCCAGCCAGGGGACAGAGTCCTGCTGCGAAATTTGGGTATTGCTGGCAAACACAAGATAGCTGTCAGATGGAAGGCAGTACCTTACTTGGTGATGGAAAAGCTCGGAGACCTGCCAGTCTACAAGATCAAACCAGAAAAGCATCCAGGGCAGACAAAGACCGTGCATAGAAACCTTTTCCTCCCTGTGGGGGAATTTGTAGGCACCCCTTATGAGATGGACCACAACAGGGCAGCTGGGCAGAATAAAGGTACTGTACCAAAACTGCCTTCCAACGTGGACAGCCGGCCCCCTGCAGCTAACCTACCCCTACTCAGCACATCTGACAGTGAGTCTGAAGAGGAAAACACAACCATGGTGTATCCTGGGATGAAGACAAGATTTCAGTCTCGATCAGCTGAATCAAAAGAGAGCACCTTCTCTTCCGCCCTAAACCCTATGGCAGAAATATTTACGCCCATTCCTGACACTCCGGAGCCACTGGTGGGACCCCCGTGTGATGACGTACGCAGGTTATTGGACAGTGGCGACATACAGATGGAGGATGTCCAGAGCACCTCCAACCCTCCACTGTAAGAACTAGAAATGCAGGGGCCTATGCCAGTATCTGAGGAGAACTCACAGGAAACCTCCCCATTCGTCACTCGAGAGGATGTCCCCCCTACCACAGCAACAGAGATTCTCAATAGCCAAGACAGGGTAATAAGACCAGTGAAACGGTTAACTTGCGATGCACCCAGGGTGACTAGTGAGGAGCCTATACATTTAGCACACAGGTTTGTGGAAGCAAAAGTGGGCTATCTGAGGCCCTTTGGAGGGGACCAGTGAGTTGCTATAGTAGGGAATGTGATTTGTCAGGACGAAAAATTCTCGGCTGGGGGGAGGATGTAAGCAGAGTCAGGATGACCTCTACCTTGACATCTGGTGGTGAATTATGAGGAGTGTGGAAAGAATCTCAAGGGGTGTGGAAAGGAATTCCAGATATTTGCATTGGCAGACCCTCCCCACCTATGCATAAGCCCATGGCAGCCTGGGATGGTTATTTTGACATCTGGGATCCCCAATGTCTTTGTTATTGGGGCAGAAGGAAAAAAAGTGCTGTCACCCTAATTATGTGAATGAGGAACTATGAGACTGCTTTATGACAGAAATGACTCAGCCTAAATTAAGTAGTACTTGCTAGACAAAGGACATGGGTTCCAAAACCCAGTGAATTGGGAGAGGTTGGGGATTGGTGTGTGTACCTGATGGTATGGCCCTCCTTTTGAGGACCTGGAACACCAATTGCAGATCCTCGTCTCTCCACTGTTTAAGAATAGAGCTAATTTTGATTCCATTAGGAGTCCATTTAAAGACTGCTGAGCTGAATTCATGTTGGACCAATGGTGCACCAGCACCAGGGTTCCCCTACTATGAGCTGAACTCACTAAGAGTTGAAATCATTAAAGAGCTGGAATTACTAAGCTGAGACTACTGAGTGCTGTGCGAACTAGTGGGGGAGCCTGAAGACCTATCGCTAAGCGGCTGGCAGAGTGGAGCAGTTTGCAGCATGTTGGAGCAGCCCATGGAACAGTGAGCGAAGTGGAGCAGTTTGCGGAGATGGCTGGAGTGGCTCGTGGGTTGGCTGGAGGAGGGGCACAGCTGGTGAAGTGGAGCTGGTTGTGGTGAAAGCTGCAGCAGAACTCCACAGAGAGGCGGAGCAGTTAGCCTTGGCCCACGTAAGGTGACCCTTACCACTCTGTGTGGGCCCTGCCACTCTGTGTGGCCTCCCCCCATTTCCACCCAGGCTGAGAGGGGGTAAAACTCTGCAGAAAAACTTTTGAACTCTGGGGTGGCACTGACCAGAGACTTTTGGGTTGTTGGACTTTGGAGTGATTGGACTTAAGATCCTAAGGGGGAAAGGACATTGCCAAACGTACCTGGAGGTGGGTTTTTGCTTATGGTTTGTGTTATAATCCTGTTTGTGGTGTTTCTCCAATGTGATGCCGCATTGTTTCCCTCCTTTATTAAAAGGATTTTGCTACACTCAGACTCCGTGCTTGCGAGAGGGGAAGTATTGCCTCCTAGAGGCGCCTGGGGGGGTGGTATATAAGTGTCCCAGGTCACTGGGTGAGGGTTCGAGCTGGTTATGCATTGTGTTATTGAAACGGAACCCCTGGATACTCAACCTGGCCCTTGTCGCTGCCAACTCAGAGGGGCAGAAGGGTTACATTTATACAGCCCAAAATGCCGTTAGCCTTCTTGGCAACAAGGTCACACTGTTGACTCATATCCAGCTTCTCGTCCACTGTAACCCCTAGATCCTTTTCTGCAGAGCTGCTGCCTAGCCATTCGGTCCCTAGTCTGTAACAGTGAATGGGATTCTTCCGTCCTAAGTGCAAGACTCTGCACTTGTCCTTGTTGAACCTCATCAGATTTCTTTATCTAGGTCCCTCTGTATCCTATCCCTACCCTCCACCGTATCTACCGCTCCTCCAAGTTTATTGTCATCGGCAAACTTGCTGAGAGTGCAGTCCACACCATCCTCCAGATCATTAATGAAGATATTGAACAAAACCGGCCCAAAGACCGACCCTTGGGGCACTCCACTTGAAACGGGCTGCCAACTAGACATGGAGCCGTTGATCACTACCTGTTGAGCCCGACAATCTAGCCAGCTTTCTATCCACTTTATAGTCCAATCATCCAGCCCATACTTTTTTAACTTGCTGGCAAGAATACTGTGGGAGACCATATCAAAAGCTTTGCTAAAGTCAAGGAATCCACTGCTTTCTCCTCATCCACACACCCAATTATCTCCTCATAGAAGGCAATTAGGTTAGTCGGGCATGACTTGCCCTTGGTGAATGAATCCATGCTGACTGTTCCTGATCACTTTCCTTGCCTCTAAGTGCTTCAGAATGGATTCCTTGAGGACCTGATCCATGATTTTTCAAGGGACTGAGGTGAGGATGACTGGCCTGTAGTTCCCTGGATCCTCCTTCTTCCCTTTTTTAAAGATGGGTGCTACAGTAGCCTTTTTCCAGTCATCCGGGACCTCCCCCATTTGCCATGAGTTTTCAAAGATAATGGCCAATGGCTCTGCAATCACATCCACCAACTCCTTTAGCACCCTTGGATGCAGCGCATCTGGCCCCATGGATTTGTGCTCATCCAATTTTTCTAAATAGTCCCGAACCACTTCTCCACAGAGGGCTGGTCACCTTCTCCCCATACTGTGCTGCCCAGTGCAGCAGTCTGGGAGCTGACTTTGTTTGTGAAGACAGAGGCAAAAAAATAATTGAGTACATTAGCTTTTTCCACATCCTCTGTCGCTAGGTTGCCTCCCTCATTCAGTAAGCAGCCCACACTTTCCTTGACTTTGTTCTTGTTGCTAACATACCTGAAGAAACCCTTCTTCTTACTCTTAACATCCCTTGTTACCTGCAACTCCAAGTGTGATTTGGCCTTTCTGATTTCACTCCTGCATGCCTGAGCAATATTTTTATACTCCTCCCTGGTCATTTGTCCAATCTTCCACTTATTGTAAGCTGCTTTTTTGCATTTAAGATCAGCAAGGATTTCATTGTTAAGCCAGGCTGGTCGCCTGCCATATTTACTATTATTTCTACATATCAGGATGTTTTTTTCCTGCAACCTCAATAAGGATTCTTTAAAATACAGCTAGCTCTCCTGGACTCCTCTTCCCGTCATGTTATTCTCCCAGGGGATCCTGCCCATCAGTTCCCTGAGGGAGTCAAAGTCTGCTTTTCTGAAGTCCAGGGTCTGTATTCTGCTGCTCTCCTTTCTTCCTTGTGTCAGGATCCTGAACTCGACCATCTCATGGTCACTGCATCCCACATTCCCATCCACTTTTGCTTCCCCTACTAACTCTTCTCTGTTTGTGAGCAGCAGGTCAAGAGCAGCTGTGCCCCTAGTTGGTTCCTCCAGCACTTGCACCAGGAAATTGTCCCCTACACTTTCCAAAAACTTCCTGGATTGTCTGTGCACCACTGTTTTGCTCTCCCAGCAGATATCAGGCTGATTAAAGTCTCCCATGAGAACAAGGGCCTGCGATCTAGTAACTTCTGCTAGTTGCCAGAAGAAAGTCTCATCCATCTCATCCCCCTGGTCTGATGGTCTATAGCAGACTCACACCACGACATCACCATTGTTGCTCACACTGCTAAACTTAATCCAGAGACTCTCAGGTTTTTCTGCAGCTTCGTACCGGATCTCTGAGCAGTCATACTGCTCTCTTACATACAATGCAACTCCCCCACCTTTTCTGTCCTGCCTGTCCTTCTTGAACAGTTTATATCCATCTATGACAGTACTCCAATCATGTGAGTTATCCCACCAAGTCTCTGTTATTCCAAGTCACCTGGTCTCATCTTAGACTCCATCTTCATATTGCTCTTCTCCTTCCCAGAACTCCTCCTCTGCTCCTCAGACCTGTGTGTCCTCAGCTCTGCAGACAGAGGGGAAGGGGCATCGTGGGAAAACACACGCCTCATTCCAGACACCACATGGCATCCACAGGGCTACCAAACCGTGTCATCTTTGGCCAAAAACCACGCCCCACCCCAAGGGAAGAAAACGCCTTTGTGAGCCCGGTACACACACCAAGCCCAGCCAAACTGGGAGCTTGCCCCCGCTTCCCCGGGTTGATGGATGGAGAAGTTTGGTGGGCACTGCGGGCCCCAAGGGACTGGCTCAGTGTGTGAATGAGTGACTGGGATATATGTGGGGGGCCGGAGTGTGGGGTTGGGTGTCCAGGAGGACCCAAGGTAAGGGACTAGGGGGATTAGGGGTAGAGGAGGTTAGGGTTACCAAGGTGCACTGTGGGAATGGGAGATTTAGAGACCCCAGAGAGGACGGGTGGGGCGGGTTGGAGGGCCCCACGGGGGCTGAAAAGGGAATCCTGGCAGGTTGGGGGGAGCAGAGAGTGGAGATGAGGGACTCTCACACTGGGGATGGAGGGTGGCAAAGGGAAAGGCCACAGAGAGAGGAAAGGGTGGGGGAGGGGGGTGCTGGGGATGAGGAGAAGGCTGGGGGTGAACTAGGGGGAGTTTGGGGAGCAGGACTGAGGGGTCCCCATGGGCAGGGCTGGGGGGAAGGGGTGGATGTGGGGGGCTGAAGGGACACAGGACAGGGCAGTTTAGGGGCTGAGGGAGATGTTGGGGCCCTACGGAGCAGGGAGTAGGAAGAGGAGGGGATGGGGGCTGAGGGGTGCCCATGGGCAGTGGGCAGGGCTGGGGGAAAGGGTGGATGGGGGGGTTGAAGGGACCCAGGGATGGGGCAGGCTGGGGGGTTGAGGGGGACGTCGGGGCCCTACGGAGCAGGGAGCAGGAGGGGGAAGGGATGAGGGTTGAGGGGTGCCCATGGGCACAGGGTGGGGCTGGGAGGAGGAGGCCAGGGGAGCTGAGGGGTCCCTATGGGTGCGAGGAGGTGGTGGATGAGAGGGTTGAAGGGACCCAGGGACAGGGCAGGTTGGGGGGTTGAGGGGGATGTCAGGGCCCTTTTCTGGAGGGCCATAATCTGAGTCTTCTAGTAGCTGTATTACTATTTATTTAATAAATACCAGATGTATTTATTATTTGCAGGTTCGTTGTGCTGCTACTTATGGGCAGTTTCCTCCTTCCCTCTCCCATCAGCTAGGTAATTTGCATTCACACAGAGGCTTTCTTGGCTTGCCTCTGGATCCAAAGCTATCAGCAGCTCAGAGACTGTTTTAAAAGGGACAGGTTCCACTTCCTCCAGAGTTCTGATTACTTTTCACTTTCATCTCCTGCTCCAAAACACACAGAGATCTGAAAAAGAAAGCATAATCTATTGTGGCTCCTTTTGGAGTCTTAACAGGATTTTAATTAAATATCATGTTTTGTTTGCATTTCTTTTACCTCTTCTCCAATATACACTGCACATGTCCTGGGAAATCATTTAACCTCCATTATATCAGCCATATTAATTTTACACAAGGTGTGACTGCCTCCCCATGCCTACAGAGTTTTCATGCATCCCCAAAGTGACAGTCAGATCCCCCAGAACCACCCCAAGGCTCAGTGTGCCAATCATTGCTCCCCTTTTCCTTTTCCTGTGCGCACACACTTCTATTTGGTCTAACATCTCTTGCACTGTGATTACTCTTTTTTACACAACTGTACCCCGATTACACTCCTATCTTGTACAACTAGAGACAGCCAAGGCAGCCAAGTTAAGTTCCACTAGAAACTCCTGACATTCCTTAGTGATTTTGATTAAATTACCCACTAGTCAAATAATTTTGATCCTATTAATCCTCCGCCTGCTGCCTGCAGCCGTCCCCTATAGACCATTTCTGTGGGAAAAGGGCCCATCCCCCCTCAAAATACCTGTAAAGGCTTCTGGGGACAGAAGCATCCTGGTGGTAGTAGCCGCTCTACCTGACCCTGATACAATTTAATTACCAGCCTTCCATCCAATATGACTGCACAGAGCTGCACATACAGTTAGGTTTATATAACTGGGTTCTATTATTAAACCAAAAACTTGTTTCTTGTAACACCACAACCGTTACGTTTAACATCTTCACAACTGTTACCTGTACCATTTTCACACCTCCCAAACGTTCAGGACCAGCGCTAGGGTTTCTCGCGCCCTAGGCGCATGGCCATTTCGCCGCCCCCCGCGCTGATCCCGCAGCTCCGGTGGAGCTGCCAGAGTCATGCCTGCGGGAGGTCCACCGGAGCCGTGCAAGCAGTCGACCGTCCGCAGGCACCACTGCGGCAGCTCCACGGGTCCCGCGGAGCAACGGACCCTCCAGGCACCACTGCGGCAGGTCAACTGGAGCCGCCTGCCGCCCCCTCGGCAAAATGCCGCCCCCCGAATAATCCTGGCACCCTAGGCGATTGCCTAGGCTGCCTAAATGGTAGCGCCGGCCCTGCAAACGTTTACTTTCCTCCAAGCCCTGTATTATCACTTTTTGCAAAAGGTATTTGTAACTTTTCACTTACTTCTTTAAACCACTTACCCCTACATTTAGTTCTTTAAGGTGGTGCACTTTGTCCCTAACAACTCAGCCACCAAGTACAATTATTGCCACACAGCTGCCATAACCTGTGCTGTCTTTACCTTGAGACTATTCAAAAGACAGTAAAACATTTGGCTCCATGGTTGCCCATGGATCTTTTACTCCAGATATTCCAGTGGAATACAGCCGACCTTCGTCATACTTTGTCCCAGAGAAAACAAAACAAAACAAACAAACAAACAAACATATCCCAAAAACATTTCACGTAAATATCCAAACTACTCTCCATTAAAGCTTCAGAAAGGCAAAAGTGTGGAAAGGCAGGGGGAAAGGAGGGGGAAGAGGTGGAAAGAAACCAATTAAGCCTGTTAGATCAGTTTAAAGTACAGGCTACCAGCAGCAAATTAAGTAAACTGAGGGAAAGAAGGAAGAAAGAGATATAGTTAGCTCTGAACCAAGAGTAGGCTCCCCAGCTTGGAACCCTGACCCACAGGTTCTCATTCTGGCTCTGGGAGAAGAGTGGGGGTTGTTACCTGCTTCTGCAAACCCTGCCATTTTCCACACTGAAACCTTTTTCCTTCACTCCCCCAGGACTAAGTCCCAGCTCCTGTCTCTCAAGGTGGTCTGTTAACTGTGCTTCTTACTCTAAACCCTCTTGTGTCAAATCATCTTTAATCACCCTAACTAATTTACAACCCTTCAGCAGCCCTTGCTGAAACAGCATCAAACTTGAAAGATTACTGGCAGCTTCCCATACTGCTGCACTTACTTCAAACCTCTCACAAGTGGTCTGAAGTGCCTCCTTTCCCTGGAAGGCATCCAGTCCCCAGGGGCAGGGACCTTCTTCACCCACCCATATACCAAAGGAGGGTGGGATCCTCAGCCACCCCCCATCCCTCTGGGTCCCCTAACACTTCCACCATTTCCTTTTCAATCTCATCCCAGACTGACCCCTGCACCTGGTATGGGCCCTGGTTCTTCCTTATCCATTTATTTAAAAAGTCCTTTACCCTGGCTTGCCAGAACCTGCAACTACCATCACGAGAATTCGCTCTACCCCCTCCAAGCAGCTGCGTGGACTGTTGGGGAGGGGAACTTAAAGGCTGCCACTCACCTATCTGATGCGATGCATCCGAGTCACTGGCACCAAGATGTTAGGGGGCTTATTTTTTCACCCTCTCACTTCCCTGGTCCTTCTCGCATGAACAGAGAGAAACAATACCCAGAGTCCAAAAGTGCAAACAATTCAATGTTTTTTGGGGTGAACTTCCAGCAAGCATGATTCCAGTTTCCTTCCTCAGTGTCCCCCTTCCCAGCTCTGACACCACAGCATCTTTCCTGTGTCCCTGTTTCTGTTCCTGTTCCCATCCCCTGTTCCCATTCTCCCCCCTTTAGTAAAACATGATCCCAATTTCCCCATCCACCCTATTCCCATTTCCCCCCTACACTTCCTGACTGACTGCAGACTATATAGTAAAGCTTGAGTTCTGCTTAGCTATACCTTAACCAATCATTTTACTGAAATTTAACTAACCAATCCTAACATACTGTACCATGGTTATTTAACCAATTTTATCCCACCACCTTAATTGGTTTACACTCAACAAAATTAATGATACAGCAGACAGAAACGATCACAGAACCAGACAGAGACCATGCAAATAAACCTACAAAACAACACAGAAGTGAGGATTTCACAACTACATCTATATAGACACAAGGGTTTTCCAGCTGTGTCTATTGATAAGTGAGTTCTTGCCAGACAGGATGCTATCAAACTAAGTTTCCTTTCACATCTTCTAAGCTCTTCCCTTTCTCTGGAGGTGATAGGAATATCAGGACAGGATTGTATTCCTAACAGCCCAAGAGCACCTTATTTCCATGTGACTAGTTTGGAATGTGAGGATGTGACCGCACACTTCCCAGTTTATGGCTGGCCTCTGCTGCTTAGCCGAAGGCCTTAGCCTAAGAACCAGGCCTCATACTGTCACAGTAAGAGAAGGCCATTACACAGACAGACAGTGATTTTGTTTCTTTTTTTTATATCTCTATAACTAGCTAAGCAATAAGAATACACCTAAATTCTTAAAGTATAGGCCTTTGCAGACAGGCCTGAATATCTATATCCTGAGGGGGTCCCACGGGTGCAGACTCAGGCAGGGGGGCCCTGGCTGCTTGTGATGTGCGGATGCGCGAAGGCAACATGTGACTGAGAACAGCAGAGACCCGTTGGGAGGAAGAAGAATCTCACAATGCACCAGGGCTGGCAGGAGCCGCGTGCAACACCTCCGCCCCACCGTCTGGCACCTCTGACCTTCTCCTAATGGCATCCTGAGCGCCGCACTCAATTCCGCTTCCCATAACTTCCACTTCTGGCCTCGCCTTGGGTAGAGGCATTTCACTGGTGGGGTGCTGGGGAGGCAAAAGCTGGTGGCAGAGGGCGGGGCATGTGGGGCAGCGGGGCTGAGGGATCAGGCCTCAGGGACGGGGGCCTGAGGCCAGACCCTGGGGAAGGTGGGACCATCCCGGATTGGGTCCTGCGGGCTGGGCGGGGTGTGCAGCTCCCCCTGCCCGGCTCCCCTGGAGCTTGGACCGAGCCTCGCCGCACCCCGGGGTGCACCACACCACATGGCTTGGGAGTGCTGGGGCAGCTCACACGCAATGTCCGGTCACTGCCTAGTGACACGTTCAGCTCCAGGACATCGCCGCCCAGGAGCGCTCCTGTCCCAAGACCGGGGGGCTTCGCTGTGTTTGATCCTGGTGCTACAGCTGCAGCCAGGGCACTCGGGGCGGGGGAAAAATCTCCGCTTCTCCCCGTGTGATGCTCCCTACTTCCCCGGGAGACAGAGCTCTGCCCCCTACCTCATGCCGGGGATTGTCGCTGGGTTCATCTGTGCCTGTTGGAGAGCGAGATTTCCACTCTGGGCTTCAGCACCAAAGTGTTTTATACCAGTCCCTCACTGGCCACAGCTCCAGAGCCGGGACAGGCAAGGGCATGTGTGGGGGGCAGGGGCGCGGGTGTTACAGGTGCTGTAGGCGAACCTTTATAGTAACTCCTCACTTAATGGGGTCGTTCTGTTCCCGAGAAATGCGACTTTAAGCAAAATGATGTTCAGTGAATCCAATTGCCCCATCAGAATTAATGTAAATGAACTGGTTAGGCTCTAGGGGAATTTCTTCCACCAGACAAAAGACTATATTATTTATTTATATATACACAGTATAAGTTTTAAACAAACAATTTAATACTGGTACACAGTGATGATGATTGTGAAGCTTAGTTGAGGTGGAGGAGTCAGAGGGTGGCATATTTCCCTTACTGCTAAATGATGAACTAGCAGTTGGCTGAGCACTCAAGGGTTAACTCTCTCTCTGCACAAGGCAGCAGGAATGGAGGGAGATATGCACATTTCCCTTGTTAATTAGATCAGCTTGCTGAGAAGGCAGCTGCTGCAAGCTCCCTCCATCTTGAGCCCTGGTGTATCCCCCCGGCTCTAGGGAAGATGGGGTAAGCATGGTGTAGGTGTAGGAGGGAGGGGGCACCCTGACATTAGCCTCCCTCTTCCCTCCCTCTCCCCTGCACAGCAAGCAGGAGTCTCGGGGAGCAGCTCCAAGGCAGAGGGCAGGAACAGCCCGTTGGAGTGGGGGGAGGGACACAGGTGAACTGCAGGCAGCTGCTGTACAGGGAACTTAGGAGAGCGGGGAGCTGATAGGGGGCTGCTGGTCCCCCCTGGTTCCAAGCCCCCACCAGCTAGGTGCAAGGGGCAGCTCTTCCTGCAAGCAGTAGACAAAGCAGGCAGCTGCCAAACAATGTTAGAAGGGAGAATTACACAACTTTAAAAGAGCATGTTCTTCTTCGAGTGATTGCTCATATCCATTCCAGTTAGGTGTGCATGCCATGCGTGCACGTTCATCGGAAGACTTTTTACCCTAGCAACTCCAGTGGGCCGGCAGGTTGCCCCCTAGAGTGGTGCCGGCATGGCACTCGATATATACCCCTGCCGGCCCACCCGCTCCTCAGTTCCTTCTTACCGCCATGTCGTCGTTGGAACTGTGGAGCGCGGCATAGCTGTCCTCCACGTCCCTAGCTCTCCTTTGTTCTCATAGCTGTAGATAGTTGTAGATAGTTGTAAATTGTAGTTGGACTTTTAGTTATTGTTAATATTAGTATAGCTGTACATACTTAGTTAGCGGGCTTGGGCTGTAGCCCTTCCCCGCACCCGGCACCGGGCCCATCCCTGGTTCGCCGGGGTTCAAACAGTGTTTGGCCTGCAAAAAGCCGATGCCAACAAGCGATCCCCACTACGCCTGTCTGAAGTGCCTGGGGGAATCGCACATTTCAGATAAGTGCCGCATCTGTAAGGCTTTTAAGCCTCGGACAAAGAAGGAGAGGGACCAGAGGTTAAGGACTCTCCTGATGGAAGCGGCACTTAACCCTGTGGCCCCGACGCAGAGCGCCGGCTCCGCGCTGGCACCGGACCGCGCCGGCACCGGAAAGATGCCCCGGCACCAACTTTCCCCGGCACCGGGACTCGATGCAAGGCCCTCGAAGTCTGCCACTCCATCCTCGCAGACTCGAGCGGAGCGCCCAGCACCTACCTCTGCCGCGGCACCACCAGCAGGGATTCCATCGACTCTGGGCCCCAGAGGTCCATCGAGTCTGGTCCCGCCTAACTCCCCTATAAGATCCGCGGTTGAGCTGTTGATCCCTTTGACGCCAGAGACATTCACTTTGGCGCGGGACCTAATTGCTCTCATGGAGCCCACCCAGCTCAACCCCCGGTGCCCCCGGTGCGGGTTTTATCTAGAGGCAAGCCTGCAACAATGAGAGTGCCGTCTTCGGACTCACCTGGCCGGCACCGATCGAGGTCCCAGCACCGTGGACGTTCTTGCTCCAGGCGCCGCTCGCAGTCCCGGCACTGCTCCCCCCGGCGGTACCGGTCATACTCGCGGCTCTGGTCATCTTCCACATGGTCTCGCTACTCCCGGCACCGGTCTGGATCGAGTCGACGCTACCGGCACCTAGACTCCAGGAGCCATTCTCATCGGCGGTCAGCATCCCGGTCGACCTCCCGGCACCGCGCTGGTGGCAGGTCCCGGTCCTGGTCGACCTCCCGGCACCGCGCCGGCGGCAGGTCCCGGTTGACCTCCCGGCACTGCGCTGGTGGCAGGTCCCGGTCCCGATCCCGGCACTGGTACGATTCCCGGTACCGGTCCCTGGCACCGAGGAGGTCGTTGACGTCGAGACCGAGGGAGCCCTATCAGCCACGTTCGGCCCCACCATGGCCTTCCCGGCAGCCGTCTATCTCATCGCAGGCAGACAGCATGTACGCCCTGGACGCGGACAGACCCGCGGCCCTCTTCCATGACCCTCCTCCGCAGGATCAGGGACCGCAGCAGTGGGGCTTCTGGACAACCTGGGCGTACCATCAAGCCCAGGGCCCTCAGCACATTCCACCTCAACCAGTGGCATCTGAGTGCAGGGCTCCGGAGGCCTCGTTGTCTCGCCCTCCCCCCTCTCCGACGGGGGAAGACCGATCTAACCAGCAGGATCCTGAGCTCCCTCCAGGATCAGAGGCGCTGGTACAGATGGAGCCCCCCGTGGACCTGCTCCTACCGGGGGTCTCCTCATCATCCTCCCCCGATGAGGCAGTGGCGGGAAGGTCATCCTCCAGTACCCCCCCACTCGACCTCAGGGCACACCAGGACCTCCTCAGGCGTGTAGCACAAAACTTGAACTTGCAGGCTGAGGAGGTCTAGGAAATCAAAGATCCTGTGGTGAGCATTCTCTCAGCGGATGCTCCCACCAGAGTCGCCCTTCCCTTCATCAGAACTATTCAAGCCAATGCTAATACCATCTGGCAGTCACCGGCCTCCATCCCTCCTGCTGCACGCGAGGTGGAGCGCAAGTATATGGCACCCTCCAAAGGGTATGAGTACCTGCATGTCCACCCGCCCCCGTGCTCCCTCGTCGTGCAGTCTGTGAATGAGAGGGAGCGCCATGGACAGCAGGCCCCAGCACCGAAGTCCAAGTAAGCGAGGTGCATGGATCTGCTAGGCCGGAAGGTCTACTCAGCGGGCGCCCTCCAACTCAGGGTCTCTAACCAGCAGGCACTCCTTAGCCGCTATGCCTATAACTCCTGGGTAGCAGCGGATAAGTTCAAGGAGTTGTTGCCTCAGGATGCGCTTCAAGAATTCGCGGCAATTCTTGATGAAGGCAAGAAGGTCGCAAGAACTTCATTGTAGGCATCCTTGGACGTGGCAGACTCGGCCGCCAAAACTCTGGCTTCGGGAGTTACCATACGCCGCATCTCCTGGTTACAGGTTTCTGGCCTTCCTCCGGATCTCCAACATACCATCCAGGACCTCCCGTTTGAAGGTCAGGGCCTGTTTTCAGAGAAGACTGACCCAAGGCTGAAAAGCCTGAAAGACAATAGGGTCATCATGCGCTCACTAGGGATGCACACTCCCGGGACGCAGCGCAGACCCTTCCTGCCTCAGCAGCAGCAGTAGCGCCGGCCCTATCCCCAGTACCACCAGCGTCAAGACTTTAATAGGCGCCGAAGCAGGAATGGCCGGCGCAGACAATCGGGCAGCCGGGGGGGCAGAATCAGGGCTCCTCTAAAGCCCCACCTGGCCCAAAACCTTCGTTTTGAAGGTGTGCCTGAGGACGCTGTACCAGTTTCTTCCACAGATCCGTCCCCTCCGTTTTCCAACCGCCTTTCGTTTTTCCTACCGGCACGGACCCAAATAACTTCCAACTGTTGGGTCTTATGCACGGTGCAAACAGGATACCATCTGCAATTTATTTCACACCCTCCCTCCCGCCCCCCCACCCTCGTCCCTCTTCAGGGACCCCTCTCACGAGCAATTCCTCCTTCAGGAGGTGCAGATGCTCCTCGACAAAGGAGTCATAGAGGCGGTTCCGGAGAACGAAAAGGGCAAAGGGTTTTATTCCCGCTACTTTCTGATCCCCAAGGCCAAGGGAGGCCTCAGACCCATCCTTGACCTGCGGGAACTCAACAAATATATGGTGAAGTTGAAGTTCCGCATGGTATCCCTGGGGACCATTATCCCATCTCTGGATCCTGGAGACTGGTACGTCGCCCTCGACATGCAGGATGCTTATTTTCATATAGCCATTTTCCCACAACACAGACGCTTCCTTCGGTTCGTGATCGACCGCCACCATTATCAATTTGCGGTCCTCCCGTTTGGCCTCTCCACGGCCCCCCAGGGTATTCACGAAATGCATGGCTGTCGTCGTCGCCTATCTTCGACGCAGTCGCATACACATATTCCCCTACCTCGACGACTGGCTGATTCGAGGCACGTCAGAGTCACAGGTCCTCAACCACATCCGCAAGATCAGCAGACTCTTTGGAGATTTGGGCCTCATCATCAACGTGGACAAGTCCACTCTGCTTCCCATGCAGAGGATAGAGTTCATCGAAGCCATTCTGGACTCCACCTTGGCCAGGGCCGTTCTGCCGCTGTCCAGGTTCCAGACGCTGTCGGCCATCATTCGGCATCTACAGGCAGCTCCCTTGACCTCTATAAGGACGTGCCTAACCCTCTTAGGCCACATGGCGGCCTGCATCTTTGTTACGGGTTATGCGTGGCTTCACATGAGGCCCCTCCAGTCCTGGCTTATCAGCCAATACCGTCCGGCCAGGCATCTGCTGGACGCGGTTATCACCATTCCCCAGGAGGTATTGGATTCCCTCCAGTGGTGGCTAGACCAGTCCATAGTGTGTGCGGGGCTCCCGTTTCATCCGCCCCAACCCTCGGTATCCCTATCAACGGATGCCTCAGACCTGGGTTGGGGAGCTCACCTCGGAACCCTGCGGACACAGGGCCAGTGGTCTCCTCAGGAAGTGGCCCTCCACATCAACATATGGGAGTTGAGAGCGGTCCGCCTTGCTTGCCAAGCGTTCTCCCATCAGCTTCACGGTCGCTGTGTCTCGGTATTCACCGACAACACGACGACCATGTACTATATCAACAAGCAGGGTGGCATGAGATCCTCTCTCCTATGTCAGGAGACGAGGCGGCTCTGGGACTTTTGTATAGCCCACTCCATTCACCTCATGGCATCCTTTCTCCCCGGAGTACGGAACACGCTGGCAGACCGTCTGAGCAGATCCTTCCTTTCGCACGAATGGTCCCTTCACCCGGACGTCGCCCTCTCACTCTTCCAGAGGTGGGGTTGTCCCCGGATGGACCTCTTCGCGTCCAGAGGGAACAGGAAATGCCAGATGTTCTGCGCTTTTCAAGGCCGGGAACCAGGGTCAGTAGCGGATGCCTTCTTTATTCCGTGGACGACGCACCTGTTCTATGCGTTCCCTCTGTTCCCGCTTATCCACAAGGTCCTTCTGAAGGTGCGCAGGGACAGGACCCGCTTGATTATGATAGCTCCAGCGTGGCCCAGGCAACATTGGTACCCCATGTTGCTGGACCTGTCTCTAGCCGACCCAGTTCCCCTGCCCCTTCACCTGGACCTGATCACCCAGGACCACGGCAGGCTCCGTCACCCAGACCTACAGTCTCTGCACCTCACAGCGTGGCTCCTGAGTGGCTGACCAGGTCGGAACTGCGGTGCTCTACCCCGATACGTCAAGTACTCCTAAGCAGCAGGAAACCTTCCACTAGAGCAACGTATTCGGCCAAGTGGAAGCGTTTCTCCTGTTGGTGCACGGAGAGGGGTTCCCTCCCTATGGAGGTTTCTATTGCCAGTATTCTAGTTTACATCTGGTCCCTCAAGCAGCAGGGCCTGGCGATATCGTCCCTTCGGGTTCACCTGGCAGCTATCTCCACCTTTCATCTGGGGGGAGATGGCCGTTCGGTTTTCTCTCACCCTATGGTGACCAGATTCCTGAAAGGATTAGAACGTCTCTACCCCCAGGTTCGACCCCCTGCCCCTACCTGGGATCTCAACCTGGTTCTGACTCGGCTCACGGCCCTCCATTTGAGCCGTTAGCGACTTGCTCCCTGCTCTATCTCTCCTGGAAGACTGCTTTCCTGGTGGCCATCACCTCAGCCAGACGGGTTTCAGAACTCCCGGCCCTCACGGTAGATCCCCCATATACAGTCTTCCATAAAGACAAGGTGCAGCTGAGGCCACACCCTGCCTTTCTCCCCAAGGTGGTCTCAGCCTTTCACGTCAACCAGGAGATCTTTCTCCCCGTCTTTTTCCCAAAGCCCCATTCGTCCCGCACGGAGAAACAACTACACTCGATGTCCGCCGGGCACTCGCGTTTTATGTGGAGAGGACCAAACCGTTCCGCAAATCCCCCCAGCTCTTTGTGGCAGTAGCGGACCGAATCAAAGGACTACCCATTTCCTCACAGAGGATCTCCTAGTGAGTGACGTGCTGTATCAGGACCTGTTATGACTTGGCTCACACCCCTACAGGCCATGTGACTGCGCACTCCACCAGGGCACAAGCATCATCGATGGCTTTCCTCGCCTGCGTGCCCATCCAGGAGATTTGTAGGGCGGCGACATGGTCCTCCGTCCACACTTTCGCTTCCCATTATGCCCTGGTCCAGCAGTCCAGAGATGACGCGGCCTTTGGCTCTGCAGTACTCCATGCTGCGACTTCTCACTCCGACCCCACCCCCTAGGTAAGGCTTGGGATTCACCTAACTGGAATGGATATGAGCAATCTCTCGAAGAAAAGACTGTTACTCACCTTTGTAACTGTTTTTCTTCGAGATGTGTTGCTCATATCCATTCCACACCCGCCCTCCTTCCCCACTGTCGGAGTAGCCGGCAAGAAGGAACTGAGGAGCAGGTGGTCCGGCAGGGGTATATATCGAGCGCCATGCCAGCACCACTCTAGGGGGCGAGCTGCTGGCCCACTGGAGTTGCTAGGGTAAAAAGTCTTCCAACGAATGTGCACGCGCGGCACGCACACCTAACTGGAATGGATATGAGCAACACATCTCGAAGAACAACAGTTACATAGGTGAGTAACCGTCTTTTCCCTAATTGATCAGCAACGTAACAATGTTAACCGAGACGACTTTAAGTGAGGAGTTACTGTACATCCAAAGTAATGTGTCTTCATGGGACTGGCCTCTCCTTGCACCCAAGACAGTGCTCATGAAACCAGATTAGGGTTGGTAAATGGAACGAATTTCCATTCATACAAAGCCAAGGGTTTAGACCTCAACTGCCTTCAGTGAAGATAACAAACTCTTAATTGGTCATCCCAGGGTGGACTGATTTAAATTAAAGCCTTTATAATCGCCACGCAGAAAACCTTGCTTTGAATCCCCTATTGGAATTGTGTTTGGCATTCGTACTTCAGTCATTTTCCTAAAGAGAGGATCACTTTCCTTGGGAGGGAATGTCACAATGTCGATTTACGACTAAACATAATCTGGACATGGAATGTGCTGCTTCTTTTTTTTGCTAAACAGGAGGATATGTCCTTCCTTGAATACTAAATCCTTTCAGCCAGCTCCAGCCAGAAAACAAGTAGGCAAACATTTGAGAGAAGAGACAGAGAAACCTCACTGACAGACACCAGCATGGATGCTGTCTACATGCATGTGTGAACCAGCAGGGAGCTCTTACTGCAAAGTTCCCTCTTAAGCTGGGCATCTCGGGGGAATGGTGACTATTTTCTGCTTCCGCTCCGTGATTAGATTCAAAACGGATGCCTAGGTTACAAAGAAGAGAAGAGCATTTCAGTCATTAAAAACAGTGAACAGAAAACCTGACCCTGCCGAGGAGAGTAACACACACATTCAGCTGGGATCTTGCTGTCAGGGCACTGCAGAATGCAATTGCCGAGGAGAATAATGCAGTCCCCAGAGTCTGTCCTTGTCCAACCATGAAAACACCTTTTAATCTTATCTCACCAGAGCCAGACCACAGGAAAGGACCAGTTCATGCGATCTCATGGTGCCAGAGATATCCAGGGTATACAGCCAGTCAGATCTGCAGTGCAATCCACAGCTAAAGGCATTCTGTGTTCAGGCCTATGTAAGCAGGGGAATGGTCCCCCTATCGTAGGGAACTTTCCTGTGTCATACACTACCCCTGTGAAATTGGCTAGTGAAAGGATCTAGTCCTCACTCCCATTCCCTTCACCCAGAGGCCCACCTGGGCTCCCATGTCTTCACCCAGAGGATACCCTGCTACTCTCGTGTGGCAGAGTCCTCGTAACCCTGACAAGGCTGAGCCCAGGATTCCTGGGGCTCGACCCCCAGTCTGGTTGTTGTACACAGGACAGGGCTCAGGTGACCCCACTCCGGGGTACTCTTTCTGCTCTGGACGCTTCCCTGACCCACTGATCATCGCATATAGTTCAAAGCAAACACAGTTTATGAAACAGCAACTCATGAAACATAAGGAGAAACTGGGAAAGGTGAAAGGAAAAGCCGTCACCCCGCTCTGTGGCCCGGGGGAACCCCAAACAGCTGTGGCTGGAATGTCAGGGCAGTTCACAGTCTGTTCCTCACATGTCCCAGACCCCTGCCCAGGCCCTGGCTGTGCTGCAGGGATGCCACAGGTCGCACACTCACTCTGGCGGTGGCCACTCACCCTCAGGCTCTAGCTGAAGGGCCCTTCCCCTCAGCATCGCGCCCCCCCCATGGTGGTTATGATCCCCCTCCCAGTGCAGCCCGCAAGGCCTCTTGACTGTCCTACTCGCCCCAAGCCAGGGTGCAGCCACCCCACCCAGCTGTGCCACTCCATATCCCCTCCCCTCACAGCCCCTACAGCCATGCTGTGTCCCCTGGGAGCGGCCATGCTGTTGCCTCTCACTACCTCCCAGCCCAACAACCACAGCCAGGCCACTGAACCAAGCCCCCGATCCAAGCTCCCCATAGTCTCTCCCTCCCCCAGATCTCTCCCAGACCCAGTCCGCATCTGTACAACCCAATCGCCTCCTGCCAACAACCCTCCTCCCACAGCACCAATCCCTCCCCTACCCTCCCACAGCCCCCACCACACAGACCCTCCACCTCCCAGCTGTGCCACCCCCCCCAGCCAGACCACGAATCCAGTCAGACACCCTCCTCCGCTGGTGCACCAAGGTCTCCTCCAGACCGACAACACCTGTGCAGGACCAGCTTTAGGAAGTGCGGGGCCCAATTCGAACAATTTTGATGGGGCCCTGGCAAGGATGACTAAAAAAAAAAAAAACACATTAAAAAAACATGTGGGGCTTGTACACAACGGGCGGTGCTCCGAGTCTTTGGTGGCACTTCGGCAGTGGGTTCTTCCCTCACTCCAGGTCTTTGGCGGCACTGAAAGACCCATCGCCAAAGTGCAGCCGAAGACTCAGAGTGGGTGAAGGACCCGCCGCCGAAGTGCCCCTGAAGACTCACAGCGCCTCTGGGTGAGCAAAAATTAAAAAGGTGCCGCTTGCCAGGGAAGGGATTCTTACTGGGCACGGGGCCCTCTTGGGCGCGGGGCCCGATTCGGGGGAATTGGTGGAATAGGCCTAAAGCCGGCCTGCAACTATGAATTAAAACTCTGCAGTGTTTGTTCGGGCTACTGGAGCTGAGAAACCTACCTGGAGATGCTGAAATCTCACTCTTGTCTCTCTTTTCCTGCCTCCACCTCCGAGCCAGGCACTGGGCAGTTCAGTGGTGAAGGGATGAACAGATGATCATCAGTTTGTTTTATGATGGGGGGGCGGAGAGGTTTAAACTAGTTCCCTGAATCACGTCTCCTTTGCAGGGATGGCTCTAGAGATTTTGCCGCCCCAAGCAAGGCAGGCAGGCTGCCTTTGGCGGCTTGCCTGTGGAGGGTCCGCTGGTCCCATGGCTTTGGCGGCACGCCTGCGGGAGGTCCACCAAAAACTCAGGACTAGCAGACCCTCCACAAGCAAGCCGCCGAAGGCAGCCTGCCTGCCGCTCTCATGGTGACCTGCACAGTGCCCCCCCAACTGGCTTGCCGCCCCAAGTACGCGCTTGGCATGCTGGGGCCTGGAGCCGCCCCTGCTCCCTTGGTAGCTCAGTCACCATTTCAGCTAGAGCAGAGTTGTGGTGCCTGGGCACTGGGCCACCCAGGGCCTTTAACACCACAGCCCTGGGGAGGAGGGGCTGAGATGGACCATCTCGTGAGGAACACGAGTCCTTCTACCATCCACCAAACTCTAGTTTAGAACTGCTGCTGCTGGCTCACTCCATCTGTGGGGACTTCTGTCCCCTCTGCCTCCTTCTAGATGAGGGTTTTCCCTTCTGCACCTACCTGGCAGGGCAGCCTCTGTCTGAACCCCTGATCCTGTCCCAGGTTTGTCCCTCTGCCCATCCCGCCCCTCCGATTTCCCCCCTTTGGGGGATTTTCCCGCCTTTGATTGCAGGGAGCAGATTCTGATGGCGCATGAGGGCAGCAACTTGCAGCTGTTACGGAGCATGTGAGAAGAGCATTAGAAGAGAAGAACGGCCAGACTGGGTCACACCAAAGCTCCATCTAGCACCGTGTCCTGTCAGCCAACAGTGGCCAGTGCCAGGTGCCCCAGAGGGAATGAACAGACAGGAATCATCCAGTGAGCCATCCCCTGTGACCCAATTCCCAGCTTCTGACAGACAGAGGTTAGGGGCACCGTCTCTGCCCACCCTGACCAATAGCCCTTGATGGACCTGTCCTCCATAGAAACACAGAATCATAGACAATTAGGGTTGGAAGAGACCTCAGGAGGTCATCTAGCCTAACCCCCTGCTGAAAGCAGGACCACGAATCGCCCTAGTTCCCTTTTCATCTCAGGACCCTGCTCAGGAACAGTGAAGTTGCAAATTCTAACAGGAAACAGCTTCTGAAAGAAGGGCAGCTCCTCTTCCTCCTCCCCTCCTGTGGGGATGAGCAGCCTCCCAACTGCCTCTCTGCCCCGGCCTCCTTCAACCCATTGCCCCCTTTAGCCTCCCCCAACTTCCCCCATTGCCTCCTTCAGCCTCCCCCAACTTCCCTCATTGCCCCCTTCAGCCTCCCCCAACTTCATCCATCATCCTCTTCAGCTTCCTCCAACTTCCCCCCACTGCCCCAGTTCCATCGCTCTCAGGTTCCCTTCCCCACAACCATCTGCTTCCTCACCATGGGGAACAGGAGCAGAAAATTCTTTTGAAAAAATCTTCTGCAAAGTAAAAAGTAAAACAAGCCAAGCAACCCCCTCCCTGGCTTTGTGCTGAGTGCCCATCTGTGGGCTTGTGTGTGTGTGTGTGGGGGGGCTATTCTGAGCACACTCCAGTCAGGGAAAGGGTGGAGTTGGCCAAAGGGGCAGGTTGAATCTTTAGCACAGAATTCCTTTCTCCATTGTGTTAGGTAAGCGTTGCTGTTAAATGTCAGCCGACGAATGCAGCATTTGAAACAATCTGACTCTAAATCCCCTGCCCTCTCAGTTGCTGTAGTTCTCACATCCTCTGCTCTTGTGATGTCACCACATGACATGGTGTCTTATTCCCATAGTGTCCTGTAGGTTAGACAGGACTTAAGTTTATGAGGTAAAAACTGAAGCATAACTTCAGGACTTAAGTTTATGAGGTAAAAACTGAAGCATAACTCTACAGAGGTTCCTCCTCATGCTCACATCTGTGAATCCTAATTCTCTCTCAGCCCTTGAGGAGAGACCTCGCGAAGGAGACTTGCGGCAGCAAAGCCAGGGGAGTCTCAGAGACTGGCCTGGCCCTGCACCTCTGTCGTGCCCGGCTGATGTTGGGGTATCTCTGTGAGGTCACCCCCTCCCCACCACCTTTGCCCAATAGGCCGAGTTCCTGCAAAAGGCCTTTGTGATGTCACTGCCACACCCACCCCTCCCCTCAAAGCTGATGTCCTGCCCCGGTCAGCCTCGTTGGGTGTTTGAGTTGTTTCCCCTGGATCTGGGGTTGCCAACTTTCTGACCCCACAAAAATGAACACCCTCATCCTGCCCCTTCACTGAGGTCCTGGCTCGCTCACTCCATCTCCCTCCCTCGCTCGCTCTCCCCTACGCTCACTCACTCGCTCGTTTTTCACCAGGCTGAGGAGGGCTGGGGAGGGGCCCTTTTCAACTGGGTGTTGTCAGAACAGACCTGGGAATGAGGCTGCCTGCCAAACACCTTTGAGAGGCACCGTCCCTCCCTGTCAGAAAAGCATCTCAAACCTTCAGTTCAGTGATGGCCTGAATTGTTCCTTATCCCAGCAGAGCCGAAGGATTGAAAGCAGCAACATCAAACCCCTGTGCAGCTAGCAGGAATGGACACAGACACTCCCTTGTATCTGAACAGATATTTAGTTTCAGGGTCGGCTCTAGGGGTTTGGCCACTCCAAGCAGCCAAAAAAAATAATCGCGATCAGTGTCAATTCAGCGGGAGGTCCTTTGCTCCGAGCAGGAGTGAGGGACCCTCCTCCCAATTGCCGCCGAATCCCTGAAACTGCCACCCCACTCCCGAGTTGCCGCCCTGAGCACCTGCTTGATAAACTGGTGTCTAGAGCTGGCCCTGTTTAGTTTTACTCTTGGTAAACTACAAGGCTAAAGGGACGGGCGGTGGCATCAGATCTAAGAAATGTAACACAACACAATCGTCATCATTATGCCCATAGTTGCCCCTTTATTCTTCCGCTGTCTCTCTCCAACCACCGTAGCCCTCTGTCAGTTCAGTGAGAGTGCCACACTCATTGCTTCCATCACACAAAGACTCACACACACACCTTGCACGCAAAACACCACCAAGGAGTCAGATGCATTTGCTGGTTCCCTGCACCCCTACTGTACAGAATCCAATCACAAGGAAAGCTTGTCGGCCTAGAGCTGGTGAGGAGTCCAGCGCTGGAGTATTTAACCTACAGTGACGGCACTCGGAGGAAAGATGCTGAACGAGTGCAAGTTAAAAATTGGTAGCTCCAATTCCAGCCCCTCACAAGTCAGTCCATCCCTCCAGGAAAGGGGCACATCTGAATTCTCAGCTGGCTCAGTCTAGCTGCGTAGTTCTGGTTTACACCCAGTCAGGTCGGAGGCCTGTTTCATACCCTGTGTTTGAGGAGACTGTCATAACCAACTCTCTGCAACAGCAAAAGCAGGAGGCCATGTTATTGCTCCTGCACCAGCACAGACAGACAACGAGGGAAATGATCTGTATTTGAGGGTGGGGCTCCCTGCCCTTGGCCAAAGACCAGCACCTCCCTTTGCCTTTTGTCACTCATGAAGCTTTTCTTTCAGCAACGAGCCCTAGAGCTCAGTTACTGGAGCTCTGCATTTGTCACTGACGGTTGGGGAGCTCCAACATCACTGGGCTCTTCTACCAGGAAGTCCAACGAAAGGACTGATTTCCTCATGTGACACTCCTGGGCTTGTCTGAGGGAGTGTCCACACTGCACACTGAGCCTGTCTCTGCGTGGCCTGGGCTTGGTGACTTGTGTTGCCAAGTCGGTGTTTGAGCATCCAGACTGCAGTGGAAACTCAGGCCTCAGGCTGTGTCCATCCTACTGCAGTAAGTCGTGCTAAGTGATGCTGCTCCAGCTACGTGACTAACACAGCTGAATTTGATGTAGCTTAGGTCGACTTACTGCTGTGTTTACGCTGTGCTGGGCCGACGGAAGACTTACCTTACTCCTGTCATTCCCAGTGTAGTCCCAGAGTCATCCGGAGAGCACTCTGCTGTCATTTTAGTGGGTCCCACTAAATCAACCCAGGTGCATCGATCACAGCAAACAGCCTCACAGCTGTGCTGCTTTTCCACCCTGCACTGCTCAGCCCCGAGTCAGAAATTCAGCTCCTTTGGCGTGTGTCACCCTCCTCAGCTGAAGATGCTCCCCGAGTCCCCAGTGATTTCTGTGATAACTTGTCTCCAGCCTGTTTGGGTCCATACGCTCCCCGCGGGGAGGCTGTGCGTGGTCTAGTGACAAGCCCTGGTTGCTCAGGTCTGTCAGGGAAGGCGAGCTCTGGGGAACATTGACACTCTGGAGATCCCTCAGTGGAAGCACAGGCGGTTGGTATAATAGGTAGGGAGGCTAAGCCTCCCCCGGCACAGCTGCTGCCAGCCAGGCCCCAGATGCCTGGACCCCGGTGCCCAGCCTGTGCTCTATATCTTCCTGTATCTGCTTCGCCCCTTCTCCCAGCCCCCATCGCTCACCACTGCCTGGCTGAAACCCCCCTCTCCTCTACTGCACCCCCATCTCTGGGGTCCGCACCACTCACCATGGCCTCCTCTCCTCCACCCTTCCCCCCCCCGCTGACTCATGGGTCAGTCCTGGGGCTGCTCAAAGAGACCTGAGAATTACAGTGGAAGAGAAGCCGGATATGAGTCAGCAGTGTGCCCTTGTTGCCAAGAAGGCTAGCAGCATATTGGGCTGCATTAGTAGGAGCATTGCCAGCAGATCGAGGGAGGTGATTATTCCCCTCTATTGGGCACTGGTGAGGCCATATCTGGACATCTGGAGTATTGCGTCCAGTTTGGGGCCACTCCACTACAGAAAGGATATGGACAAATTGGAGACAGTCCAGCAGAGGACAAGGAAAATGATCAGGGGGCTGGAGCTTATTTAGTCTGCAGAAGAGGACAGTGAGGGGGGATTTAATAGCAGCCTTCAATAGGGTGACCAGACAGCAAATGTGAAAAATTGGGACCAGGGTGCGGGGTAATAGGAGCCTATAAAAGAAAAGGACCCAAAAATTGAGACTATCCCTATAAGATCAGGACATCTGGTAACCCTAGCCTTCAGCTACCTGAAGGGGTGGAGGGGTCCGAAGAGGATGGAGCTCAGCTGTTCTCAGTGGTGGCAGATGACAAAAAAAGGAGCAATGATGTCAAGTTGCAGTGGGGGAGGTTTAGGTTGGATATTAGGAAACACTATTTCACTAGAAGGGTGGTGAAGCACTGGAATGGGTTCCCTAGGGTGGTGGTGGAATCTCCATCCTTAGAGGTTTCTATGGCTAGGCTTGAAAAAACCCTGGACAGGATGATTTAGTTGGTGTTGGCCATGCCATGAACAGGGGGTTGGACTGGATGACCTCCTGTGGTCCCTTCCAACCCTCAGTTTCTATGAGTCTGTCAGTCCTTTGTCCATCCCCTCAGTAGGCACCAACTTCCCCTCTGGCCAGTGGGTGCTCAACTCTCTCTCTGTCCCAGGCCCCTGCCCTACTCCACCTCTTCCCCAAAGCACCACCCCACCTTTTCCCTAATCTGCCCCGCTGCACCCCCAAATCAACCCCTTCCTCTAAACCCCTGCCCCCTCTCTTCCTAACCCTGTTCCACCCCCACCCCACTTCTATCCCACTCCTTCCCACAAACCTCCACCCCGCCTCTTCCCCATCTCCTCCTCCAAGTATATCTTGTCCCTGCTCCACCCCTCCCTCCTAGAGCATCCTGAATTCCATGAAAGAGCTGTTTTGTAGTGGGCAGAAAGTGCTGGGAGGGAGCAGGAGGAGTTGCTCAGTGGGACCACTGGCGGGTGAGAAGCATTGCAGGGAGGGCAGAGCTTGGCTGCAAGTGGGTGTTAAGCACCCACTGATTTTTCCTTGTGGGTGCTCCATGCCCGGAGCTTCCATGCAATTGGCATCAATAATCCCCCTCCTTGAAATCAAAATTCCCAGAGATTTTGGGTGAGTCTTTCACTGTTGTTAAGATTACGAACTCTTCTGTGTGCGTGTCTCTCTGGGTGGGTGTCCAGGGGTGTTTATGGTTAAGTTTATTGTGATGTCACGTATCCCAACAGCAAAGAATGTTCTGCTTCAGCATTCTTGCCCTGCCTTCAGTCTGCCAAATGGCTTGGTTGACAACGGCTGGTGATCCAAGGAGCTACTGATAGACGCATACTAGCCATCTCTCAACAACTTCTTGAATCAGCTATTTCCACAGGTGTTTGAAAGATGAGTTTTTACAGAAGGTAATTCCCAGATTCTGTTCCTGCTCCTTAGATGGCACATGACAGGTTGGTGCCTCCTTCTCCTAGCCCAGGGGTGGCCAACCTGTGACTCCGGAGCCGCATGAGGCTCTTCAGAGGTTACTATGCGTCTCCTTGCATAGGCGTTGACTCCAAGGCCAGAGCTACAGATGCTAACTTTCCAATATGCTGTGGGGTGCTCACTGCTCAACTCCCTGCTTTGCACCACCTCCTGCCACCACCTCAACCTTCCCCCAAGGCCCCTGCCACTTCCCCGAGCCTACCATGCCCTCACTCCTCCCCACTCCCCACCACAGCCTCCTGCGCGCTGCGAAACAGCTGATTGCGGTGGGAGGGAAGAGTGGGCAAGGAGGGAGAGGCACTGATTGGGGGGGCTGCCGGTGGGAGGGAGTTGCTGGGGGCTAGGGGGTAGAGGATCAGGGGCTGCTGACATATTACTGTGGCTCTTTGGCAATGTTCAGTGGTAAATTCTGGCTCCTTCTCAGGCTCAGGTCGGCCACTCGTGTCCTAGGGACTGGTGGGGGCCAGTGTTGCAACAGTCAGTTCTCTATGTTACGTTTTGACTTGAATGTTGGCATCTTTCAGCTCCCCTCCTGCGCCAGCCTTTCACCTTCTCTGGAGGCAGATTTCCACTGTTTTACCTTTCAGCAGATGAGTAGGGGTGAATTTCCATGGCTGTCACCTAAAGGGAAGATAACAAAACGCGTGTAGAATTTAGACTGATATCTCCACAAATAGTATTTTCTCTGGAGTTGCCCCAATGCACTCCTTGCCTTCCAGCTGTGAATAGAAACCTTTTGTCTCATGTAATGACTGTCTAATGTAGGTGTATTGTTCATTCCCTCTGGGGCACTGGCAATTGTTTGAAGACAGGTGTCACAGACTCACAGATCGTGCCCACTCGTGGCTCCGTGCGGTCCATGGGGGGTGCCCCTTTCAGTGAGACAGCCCTTCTTAGGGGTCCAGTCTCTCTCGGGGTCAGGCCCCTCCACATCCTGGAGCCGCACCTCTCGGAGCCTTAGCACGTCTGTCTCTCGCCGTGGGCCCACTCAGGGAGTCCATGCGAGTCTTGTGAAGCTTATAGGTCACCGGATGCTCTGGGAACAGGTGGGCTCTATATGTAACCCATAGCACACACAGCCCATCTGGGGATACAGCTCAGTGTTAGAGTGCATGTTTTGTGTGTATGAGGCCCTGGGTTCAAGTTCCGCATTCATTTTTTCACCCTGCTGCTTTGCTCATGCCCAGAGGGGATGTAGCCCACCAGTCTCCCTGAAGGAGTTTCAGTCCTGCTCAGTGAGGGGCAAGTGCCAATTGCATGGAAGGTCTGGTGGGATGTCTGTTCCTAAGTCACCTTGGTACATTTAAGATTCCCACCCGCTGTGCTGCTTGGGACAATGGTAGATGAGAAGGGTGAATCCTCCAGCACTGGAGGGAAAGGTCCCATCTGCACAGACTGAGAGGCAAGGAAACAGAGGGGCAGTCAGTGCTCAGAGAGGAGAGAGGTCAATGATTTACACCCAACAAGGGCATAGGTGGCAGGTTTATATAATTTTTGGTTGTGCCCAAAATGGTGGTGCCCCCTCCACTCCCATCCTGTAAGCCGACATAAAATGAAGCTGCAATGTGTCCGCAACACAAGATTACAAAGGTCAATTAAAAGTGGAAAGTCAAAAGCAGCACTTGCCGGGTCATTTGCTGGAGGATTCTCTGCAGCTTGAGGTCTTCAAATCGCAATTTGAGGACTTCAATAGCTCAGACATAGGTTAGGGGTTTGTTACAGGAGTGGGTGGGTGAGATTCTGTGGCCTGCTTTGTGCAGGAGGTCTGACTAGATGATCATAATGGTCCCTTCTGACCTTAAAGTCTATGAGTCTAATATTCGGTATTATATTTTGTTGCACCTATTGTGACAAAGTGGGAATGTTCTTAATGTTTTCTCTGAATACTGTGCAGGTGCCTCAGTTTCCCCTGCAAGGTGCCAGCTGAAGATGTTGGAGACAAAGAGATCAGGTGACCTCCTTGTCCAGAAGAGACACAAAGGCCAGAGGAGGGAGTGTCAGTTTGGAGCTGGCTGGGGAAATGGGGAGAGGCCCAGAACTTGGGTCTGGGCTCCCCACTCCCCAAGATGGACCTGACTGAGGGGTCCTGTTTTCTGTTTTCTGTTTTCTGACCTACAAGCTGTGTTTTAGACTATGATCCTGTCATCTAATAAACCTTCTGTTTTGCCGGCTGGCTGAGAGTCACGTCTGACTGCAGATTTGGGGTGCAGGGACCTCTGGTTGCCCCAGAACCTGCCTGGGCACACTTGCTGCAGAAAGCGCACAGGGTGGAACGGCATGCTGAATGCTCTGAGTTCAGACCCAGGAAGGTGTAAGCTTCTTGCCCTGGAGACAGTATGCTCAGAGAGAGGGGGCTCCCCCAGAATCCTGACAGGCTTTGAATGGAGAAGTTCTAAAGCATCCCAGCATTCCCTTCCACACATGCACTTCCCAGAAGTCCACACAGACACTGACACTCCCTCCTCTGCCTTTGTCTCTTTTCCAAGCATTAGGAGGCCATCTGATCTCCTTGTTCTCCAGCACCTTCAGCTGGCACCTTGCAGGGGAGGGGCCCAGGTCATCAGTTGCCCGGAGACACGGTTTCGGCCATTCTCTGTGCAGACACCATCACACTGGTCCTCCAGGGCTCTACAACAGTCACACCCCCTTATCCCACCATCTAGATCCTTGAGAAATGCATAGGGGAAACTGAGGCACTCACACAGTATTCAGAGAAAACATTAAGAACATTCCCACTTTGTAACACCTTTATAGGACTAGTTATATACTTTAAAGGGTGTAAAATAATCAAGTATTGTGCTAAAGACAATAATACTCCAAAATGACCACCAAATTTAAGTTGCATGTTTTTCCCCTCAGATGAGGGCTCTGGGGTGGGGCAGAGGGGTCACAGTGCAGGAAGGTGCTCAGGATTGGGGTGTTGGGAGCAGAGGCTCTGGGGTGGGACAGGGCTGGGGATAAGGAACTTGGGGTACAGACAGGCTGCCCCAGGGCTAGGGCCAGAGAGGACTCCCCTCCCCACCTCTGGCAGCAGCAAGCTCCAGGGGAGGGACCCCTCCCCTTCATCCCCCCCGCAGCACACTCAGTCTGCACCACAGTCATTGCACATGGTCCTAGGGCCTCTCTCAGGTCCAGAAAGCCCACTTGCCTCCCCTATGGTGGGTACTGGGGCGACGGGGGGGGGGGTGCCATCATGTGTGGCCTCCCCTGCTGCTGCCCTTCACCATAGCCTCACTGGGGATGGGGCTGCCCCTTGCCCAGCATTGGGCAGGAGTGGGGACTGCGGGAAAGGAGGAGGCAGATCACAGAGTCAAACCTCACTGAAGCCCCAGCAGCTGCTCAGGTGAGTGAGGTCCACTCCAGATTTCCATCTCCTGGCCGGAAGTCCCCTTGGGTCTCCTCCAGGTGGGTGCTGGGGGATGGGAGAGAGGGCTCCCAAGCACGTGTGTGCCTCCTCTTCCCTCCTCCCACTTCCCCTCCTGAGGTGCTCGAACAGTCTGCCGGCCACTGCTCTCTATAGCCTTAGGCAAAAGCAGCAGCAGGCAGCCGGCAGCACAAGCAAGGGACAGAGGCACCAGCTGTTTTTTTTCAGGCAGGGAAGCTCCAAGGCGGGGTGGGAGGACACTCCAGGCAGGGTCAGAGGAGAAACCCAGCTCCAAATATTGGTGGAGCACAGCCCCCAGCCTTGAATATTCCTGGTGCTCAGGCACCTCGAGCCCATATAACCTGCTGACCCTGCACATGTCCACACTACATGCTGTTCACACCAACAGACACTTTGAAAAACCTGCTGGGTTAAGCAGGCCTTTTCCAAACTGACATTGACCCAAAGTCTGCCTCAATTCATCTGGATTGGGACATGCCTGCATCAAAGGAGTGGTTCACACCTGATTTGCCCAGAGGCCTCGGGGGGAGGTGTGGTAAGATAGGATAAGTAGGAACCAACAACAATGAAGTTAAAGGCAATGGTGAAAAACCCTTATCCTATTGGTCAACAAGCCTGTTCTGTTCATTCCCTCTGAAGCATCTGGCACTCGTCATTCTCAGCAGCACACTGGGCTAGATGGCCCATTGATCTGACCCAGTATGACCAGTCTTGGGTTCTTTGTTAAGTCATCTACGGCCTTGTCTACTGGCAAGTTTCTGTACACTAAATCAGATTTCTGCAGTGTAACTCCTGAGGTGTGCACACTGCTAAGCCACTTAGTGCACAGAAACTGCACAGTTGCAGCGCTGTAAAAAGAACACCCTGATGAGAGGTGTACAGCTTTCTGCACCGGGGCTACTGTACCAGTGTAGACACCCTGGTCAATTACAGTGCTGCATCTGGCCTCGGGTAGGTGTCCCACAATCCCTGCTCTCTCCTCTCTGGTCATCAGTTTGAACTGCACTGCCCTCAACTAACCAACCATGAACCCCACCCTTTAAATTCCTTGAGAATTTTGAATGTCTCACTTCCCACAGAGACCGATTATGTTTACAGACCCATCCTGAAATTAGAGCAGGATATTTTAAAGTTTTGTCTTGTAGTAAAGTAACACAAATCAAACCATGTCAGCACAGAGGAGAAAGCACTCTTTCATTTCATATTTATTGCTACTGATCTCATGGCCAAACTTCCTTTTCTCGGGGCTACTCCCAGCACTTCAGGGAGTTTTTCCTCTTCTCCCTTCCAGCTGTGGTTATGGGACTGCAGCAGCTCCCCGGATGGCCAGCTTTGCTCTTTCACTTATATCCTTCACTTCTTTGGATAAAGCTGTGTTTGCCACCAGTTTATTCATAGCTGAGACCTCACGTACCAGCAGCTAGTTATAAAGGCTCAATTTCCATTGCCATCAGTGGGAAGTTATCCTGGGCTGCAGGATTTTTTTAAACTTCTCTCCCTGCTCAAACCTTTAATCATTCCTGTGGCTCTTCTCTGAACCCTGTGCAATTTACCAGGGAAAGCAGCCAACCCATGAACCAACCAACCAAACCAAACCAGGCTGTTCTGACTTATGTGACAATCTATTTACTTCCAAGGTTGAATATAAATCAGATCATTCTATTCACCCAAGAGTTACACTTTAAAGGCTTTTTGTTTTCTAGTTCCAGTCAAATCCTGTGCAACAGCATCAATCTTAACTCATCACTTGGTCACTTCACATTCACAGGTTCACAAAGTCTGCAGGTCCAAGTCTTTCCTCCCACATGTTCTCACTGGGGAAAGCCTCTTTGGCTTCAGCACCTCCTCAGACCGACCTTGGGCCTTTCAACATCCCTGTTCCATCCCAAGACCTTCCTGTCATGAGTCCATCTGAATAGGACACCTGGGAAAGCCTTACACCCCTCTCCCCCAAAGGAATCATGCACCCCCAACTTCCACAATCACCATTAACTCTCAGCCAGCATTGTAAAACAGAAGCTTTATTAGTGATCTGGAATAAAGCCTGAGAAAGTTCTGCATTAGCACAGGAAGATTCAGCAACATCCATCTTGGGGAGACCCCGAACTCAGAGCCTGGGCTCTCCTGGTGAGTCCCAAACCCAGCAGACTCCTTGCTCCAACATCCCAGCTCAGCCAGGTCCATTTGCCCCTCTTCTGTCCTTTGTTCTGTTTCCCTGGCAACCTGGTCACCTGGCCTCCATCTCTTTCTTTGTTCTCCAACTCATCCCAGCCAGCTGGTGTCTTGCAGCAGGTGCACCTTGGCCAGCAGTTGCTAGGATACAGAATTTGTGGCCATTGTCTGGGCCCAGGCAGCTAGACAGCAGCCACACCTGCCCTTTGGGGGTCTCTGCAAAGACTAAGCACCCTTGTCCCACCACTGAGATCAGTTCTCCCAAAACTTTTTGAGGGTCATGCCCCCCCATACTCTTGTCTATACGTGGGAATGGGGTCACAGCTGTGGGGGAAAGGATGCAGACAGGGGTAAGGGAGCTGAGGCAAGGGCCAGAGCTGGGGGTGGGGGCAGAGACCAACAGCAGAGCCACAAGTGTAGGGCTGGGAGTGAAGCCCTGGGAGCCAGGCCAGCAGCTGGGGCTACAGCCAGGAGCAGAGCTGGATAGTGCTCCCTCCCCATACCCTGTGGGGGCTGGCCTGGGCCCCAGTTCCATTCCCCTGAATGTTACTTCATTTCACCCTGCATTTTGGACCTCTGATCTAGATAGTCATGCAACAAATAGGGGACACTGAGGTATACACAATATGCAAAACTATCCAAAAATTCCCACTTCATCACAGGGGTGTCAGTGGGGTCTGAGCCGGGCAGCAGCACAGGGAATGTGGGGAGGTTTCCCTTTGGAAAAAGTAAACTGCAAAACATCACCCTGTGTTCCCACAAAAGTCTCTCATTTATCATCTAATCCTCTCCCCATGAAAATCTCCACCCCTGCACTGGCACAAACAGACCCCCTCACTTCAGCCCAAATTTTTAACTTTTCTTACTTTTCCTTTCCCTTGTACAAACATTTTCCCCATCAAAATGATCAAAGGCTTTAAAAATGAGAAGAAGAGAACAAACTAAATCAAACCCAAAGAAACCACTATTGACCTCCCCACCACACAAAGTTTGGGTCTGAATTTTTCTACTGAAATGTTGAGGCAATAAAACTCACACTGCTATTGTCCAGAAAAGAAACCTAAACCTCCCATGCAGTACCTTGGACATCTATTTCTGAACCACCAATGCTTCAACCCTTTGATGAGATTTCCAGCTGCTCAATACTGCTGCTATTCCAGGGGAGCAATTCCTGACTCCTGTCAGCATCTCAGCCCCATTCTATGCATCACAAGTTTCTCTGGGAAAGGGCAGTGAATGGCTTTAGGGTCCAGAGATCCCCATTCAAATCAGTCTAGAGCCTAAGACTCCTTCCCCTTTCCCAGGCTGTGGGAGGGGAGGCATTTCAAAGAGCTCTCTGAGCTATAGCACATGGCTAAGGAAAGAGAAAGAGTCTCATATCCCCACTCTGCTTTGGGTGCTGAGTTTACTCCTGAAGCCTCTGCCTCCCATTTAGTGCCCTATGGCTCATCCCTGACCCTTGCTGCTGCTCCTTGCTATAGAATGTGAAAGGAGCAGAGGCAGCGCAGGAGCCTTCTGGGGACGCAGATCTGAGGCTTTGGGAGAGACACATTGTCTGAGACATCAGAGCGCTGTAAACCATGCCGCCACCCCCTCAATCAGGGGCCTGTTCCAGCCCTGAGTCTGGGCTACTGGAATCCCTCTCACAGAGCAGGGTGCCCACAGATTACAGCCTGAAAATAGGCATATGACACTAACTCCTGCTTTCCCTGACAGGGCCTCCCCTAGACCAAGTGGCATCCCAGGCAAGAAGTGTCTTTGGTGCCTCCCCACCCCCACTCCTTTTGTTAAACCATTGATACCTTATTTTTTGTTGCATTTGTAGCTCATCTCATGATTTTGATGCACAATTTGGATGCATGATTTTCTCTATCATATAAGACACTACATTTTCATGCTAGGATCTGTAAATCTGTATTTATTCATGCCATATAAAAGCAAATAAAAAAAAATCATTTCCTTTAAGCATATAGAAACTTGTAATTTTAACAGTAACTGAAATGTACTAACATCTAGAAATGGAACTGTCACCAGCACAGGGTGGGCCAGTATTAAATAGTGTTACAGTAGGAGACAGTGTTAGAATGTTAACCTCAGGCCTTTTGTTCAAAGGTTGCTTTTCTCGCTTTTCCCCTCATGAACTAAAACATTCAAGAGATCCAAAGACAAGTTGATGACATTTCCAAGTGCTAATATTGCAAGCGATGTCCGGCGTGCATTGGCCATTGTTGACTGGTGAGATATTTATTGAGAATAAGCTTTAAGGTGAAAAGCAGCAGACCAAAAAGGCCCCTTACAGGTGTTGAAGTAGCTCAGTTGGGAGAGCATTAGCGTGAAGCTCTAAAGGTCCCTGGTTCAATCCCAGGCTTCAGCACCTTCTTTCTGCAGGGGTGGGCTGTTTCCTGGAAACACAGCAGTGCTTTCATCCAATGCAAGTCCCTCATTTTGGGCTTCTCTGGAGGAAAAGGCAGCATTGGCTTCTGCATCCATTTGGCCCACCTGAACTTTCTTTCTTCTCTTGCTCTTTCTCAGCAAGGGGAAGAAAAAGCAGCTCTCCCTCAAGCTGGAGTCACAAGGGTGATGTCAGGATGACTTCCTGAGCCCTGGCTCCAGTCCTCTGCTCTTCCAGCTGACCCAGCTAAGAGCTGTTGCCATGTTCTCCAGGTTCACCCATCGGTGTGTGCCAGAGTGAGCACTACCAAAGTACATGGAATTTGAGGGTGGGGTAGGGCAGCACACTGTGATGGAGTTTCTGTAGTGTAGCGGTTCTCACAGTTACCTAACATGGGTAAGCAGAGTCAAGGTGAGCTCTACCCTGACATCTGGTGGTGAATTATGGGGAGTGTGGAAAGGAGTTTCAGGTATTTGCATTGGCACACCCACCCTACCTAGCATAGCCCATGGTAGTCTGGGATGGTTATTTTGACAGCTCTGGGATCTCCAATTTCTTTGTTATTGGAGCAGGAGGAATAAAGTGTTGTCACCCTGATTGTGTGAATGAGGAACTATGAGACTTCTCTATGATGGAGAGTCTCACCTTCAGTTAAGTAGCATTTGCTAGACAAGGGACATGGGTGCCAAAACTCAGTGAATTGAGAGAGCTTGGGATCTGGATCTTTGCATATCTTCTGGAGCAGAGCAGAGCAGAGCAGAGCAGAGCAGAGCAGAGCAGAGCAGAGCAGAGCGACTTGACTTGACTTGACTTGACTTTGATTCTATTAGGAGTCCATCTAGAGGCTGCTAAGCTGTATTCAATTTGAGCCAATGGTGTTCCAGCATTGGGGCTTCCCTACTACAAGCTGAAATCACTGAAAGAGCTAAGCTTATTGAGCTGAGATTGCTGAGTGCTGTGCTAATGAGTGGGGGAGCCTGAAAATCTATTGCTAAGCAGCTAGCAGAGTGGAGCAGTTTGCAGCAGGTTGGAGCAGCCCATGGAACAGTAAGTGGAGTGGACCAGTTTGTGGGGGCAGCTGGAGCAGTTCACGGGTTGGTTGGAGGAGTGGCACAGCTGGTGGAGTGGAGCCGGTTGTGGTGAAGGCTGCAGCAGAACTCCATGGAGAGGCAGAGCAGTCAACCCTGGCCCATGTAAGGTGCCCCTTAGCACTCTGTGTGTGCCCCCCCCCACTCCCACCCAGGCTGGGAGGGGTAAAACTCTTCAGATAAACTTTTGAACTCTGGGGTGGCATTGACCAGAGACAGAGACTTCTGGGTTGTTGGACTTTGGGGTGATTGGACTTAAGACCCTAAGGGGAAAAGGACATTGCCAAAACTTACTTGGTGGGTCTTTTGCTCATGGCTTATGTTATAAATCGTGTTTGTGGTGTTTCCTTAATATGATGTCGCATTGTTTCCCTCCTTTATTAAAAGGATTTTGCTATACTCAGACTCCGTGCTTGTGAGATGGGAAGTATTGCCTCCTAGAGGCACCTGGGGGGGTAGTATGTAATTGTCCCAGGTCACTGGGTGGGGGCTCGAGCTGGTTTTGCATTTGCGTTATTGAAACAGAACCCCTGAATACTGAACCTGGCCCTTGTTGCTGCCAACTCAGAGGGGCAGAAGGGTTACACATGCAAAACGGCTTCTGCCCGAAACCCACAGAAACATGCTGGCTTCCTTTTTCCAGCTCCTCTGGCTGTCCAGCAAGGCGCTCCTCCTTCTGCCACTGGCCTGTCCCTGGAATAACCCCAACCATCACATGATAGAGGGTGATGACATCAGTGGACAAAGTACCTTGGTGTCAGCCTGGGGAAGCTAGAGGAATTAGGCCAGTCATCTTTTGAATGCTTATGGCTTGGCCTCCTCTGCCCTTGGAGGTTGGCCTACGGAGGCCAGCTTCTTTGCGTGACTTGCCAAAGGAGGAAGTGAGGCAAGAATAGAGCAAAAGAGGAAAGTCGAGCTGAGGAAGGCAAGGCTGAATCTAAGCAAATCATTGGCGCTAAGTGGGGTGAGTAGTAGCCACCATTCGTTCTGCAAAGCCTGGGAAGGTGCGGTTGGTTGCTGGGAGGCAGAATTCTGTTCCTGTTTCTTGGCTTCCCAGGGGTGGCTACTTGCAGTTCAGGAGAAGAAGTGGGGTTCTGGGTGGAAGGAAAAGAAGCAATGGTGAGTCCTAGTGGGCTTTTTCTGACAAGATGATTTTCCGATTTAGGCTTGGGAGGAGCCTGTGAGCTGTGGGTGCAGCTGTTCCAATGAGAACCGCTGCTCTTGTCTCCCAGACCTGGGGGCATCAGTGACAGCTTGAGGGGGCAGGTACTGGCTTGAGTGAATGGGATATAGGAAACCCCAGCCTGCTCCTCGGGGGCAAGTCTACTGCTTGTCTCCTGCGTTGTGACATCCAGATTTAAATCTTCCTAACGTGCTGCAGCTTGTGTATTAAGCCTTCCTGGTGGGCCTGCTTGTTGCCAAAGTAGCTCATCTGGGAGTATATTAGATTGACAATCTGAAGGTTTCTGGTTTGATTCCAGACTTTAGCACCACCTTCACTTTGAGCATGTTGTGCTGTGCTTTCTTCTGGGTGTGCAGCTGTGCCTTGAACTCACAAGTTTTCCTAATTTCAGAGGCAACACTTGCAGAGGGCATGGGTGGGGTCATGTGCCCCACCTGGATTAGCTATCACCTGCTATATCATGTGGTGCTGCCAGAGCAGCAAGGAGGTGCCTGGGGCAGCCAACGGAAAGGAGAGGCACGTCCGGCTCTTCAGCGGCAATTTGGCCCACTCAGTCCCTCTCGGAGGGAAGGACTTGCTGCTGAAAACGGTAGAGCTGTCATCGATTGTGGATTTTTTATTTTATTTTTATTTTATTTTTGCCGCTTGGGGCAGGAAAAATGCTGGATCTGGCCCTGCTCCATGAAAGACAAGTTGTTAAATCCCAGGTGAGTGAAGTTATATCATTTCTCAGTCTGAGTCCTTAGGTCTTAGTCCTGAGGCTATGTCAAGTTCCTCCGGTGGGAGTGTGGAGCAGCCATTTGTTTTCCTGTTCGCACTCCTCTGAGGTGTGAAAATTGGGGAGGGGAGGCAGAATCCCCACTTCCCTCCTGAAATGACGCCCAGTGGGGGAAGCCAGGACAACAACGTGGGGCGGCAAGTGGTGACCAGAGTCTCACTACCAGGGTCTAGTCTAGCTCAGGGTCCAGCTCATCTTTCTCCCTGCGTCACTGGTCCCCAGTCCCCTTCCTCCATCAGGTCAACCTGGGCACTAGGACAGGAACAGGGTGAGGAAGCAAATCAAGCTGAGTGACAGGCCAAAACATTGCTCCACAGCTGCTAAAGTAACTCAGTTGGGATAGTGTTAGACTGAAGATCTAAAGGTCCCTGGTTCAATCCCAGGCTTTGGCAGGCTCTTTTATCCCTCTTTGTACAGGGGCAGCTTGTTTTCTGGGAGCACCCAAGGTGAGTCCCTGAGCTTGGGCTCTGCAGTAAGCAGGGCTGGCTCTAACATTTTTGGTGCCTCAAGTGAAAACAAAGAGCGTCGCCCAAGTCCCCCGCCCCCTCCGAGCGTTGCGTCGCCTAAGTCCCCGCCCCTCCCGGGCACTGCACTGTGCCACCTGTCTCCGCCCCCTGAGCGTCGTGTCGCTGAAGCCTGCCCCCGCTGAGCGCCGCACTGTCCAAATCCCCCCGCCCCCAGCACGGCGCCTTGCCTCCCAAGCCCTGCCTCCCCCCAGCGCCGCCTGGCAGAACCAAAAAAAATAAAAACAAACCCCGAGTACCGCCCTGTCCCAAGGTGCCACTCCAAGCATGTGCTTGGTAGGCTGGTGTCTGGAGCTGGCCCTGGCAATAGGAAAAGATACTGTGGGCTTCTGCCCCTAGTTGGCTGGCCTGACCTTTAACAATGAGGGACGGGAGCTGTCTCTCCTACATGAGTTATTGGTGAACTCAGTATGGCAGGAAGAGAGTGAGGCAGGGGATACATCAGGAATGGTGCCAGAGGGGGTGCTGGGCAGTGACAGGCAGGTAGAGGAGATGAAAACTCCTCTGTGCAGCTGAGGGAGGGCAGTGCCCTGGAAGGGGCATCTATGAAAATAGTTGTGTGGAAGGTGGAAGGGATTGGGGGACCCAGGAGAAGGCACTTGATGTTCAGTGCTTTGGAGCAGCTGGACTTGGACAGGCGCTGCAAGCCTGGGAGGCAGGAGAAGTGAAGCAGCCACGGCGTGCTCGGGAAGGAGGCAGGGTAGGGGTGAGCTGGGGCGGGGAATTCCACTGCCTGCTGCCCCCCCCTTACTTGCTGCAGGCAGCCCTCCCTGCGCTCCCCTGCCCCAGCTCCCTCCCTCCTAAATGCCGGCAGTGACCAGGGCTGCCGAAGATCTGGCCACCGTGGTCACTGCCGAAGAAAATGGTGCGTCCCAAATCCCAGTGCCCTAGGCAACCGCCTAGGTTGTCTAAATGGTTGCACTGGTCCTGGATGTTGTGAAATTGGAGCTGGGGCAGCAAAGAGCCACCAAATGTTCTGAGGGCTGGAGAAAAATGCCTTCTAGTGAGCTATTGAAAGAGCTCAACCTGTTTAGCTTATCAAAAGAAGATTGAAAGGTAACTTCATTGAAGTGTTGAAGTGCCTTAATGGAGAGAAGATTGGGTATTAAGGGCTCTTTAATCGAGCAGAGAAAGGTATAACAAGACCCAATGGCTGGAAGGTGGAAAGACACAAATTCATACTACAACTAAGGCACAAATATTCAACAGCGAGGATGATTCACCACAGGAACAAGCTACCAAGGAAAGTGGTGGATTCTCCATCTTCTGATGTCATTTAATGAAGACTAGATGCCTTTCTGGAATGTGTTTGCCTCAAAAGTAGCTATTGTGCCAAAAAGAAGGCCGGTGATATGCAGGGGGTCAGATTAGATGCTCTAATGGTCTCTTCTGGCCATAAAGTTTACTAATTTCTGAAAAACTGAGTGTAGCATTGGGAGCAGCGTCTGATGTTTTCCTGTCTAGCCGGCTTGCTTCCTAGAACGAACGCTCCTTGAGTGGGGTGATCCACAGGGAGTAGCTCAAACCTCTAAATTGCCTGGGCAGGAGCAGGACATTAGCACATTAGACATTGGCAGTGACATCACAAAGGCCTTTTGCAGGACCTCAGACTATTGGTGAAAGGTGGTGGGGAGGTGGTGACCTCACAGAGAGATGCTGACATCAGGCAGACAGGACAGGGGTGAGGGGCCAGGGAAACCTCAGAGACCCCTGTGACTTTGCTTCAGCAAGTCTCCTTCTCCAGGCCTCTCTTTGAGGGCTGAGAGAGTATTCGGGTTCACGTACGTGAGCGCCAGGAGGAACCTCTCTTGAGTTTTCTCCTTCCCTTTTAGTGATTTTACTAGAAAACTGCAGTCCCTGTTTAGAAGGTAAGAGCCTTCTCTAGGTTTGAAACCTGTTCAGTAGGATCCATCTGGTGACAGTTGAATTCTAGGTGTTGGGGATCTCTCTTATCCCAGACAGCTCAGGTTTTGTTGTCCGACCGCAAAGAGACAGCCAACGAACAGCAAGAATCTCACTATCAAGTTCTTTATTATAGCATGCAATACAACAGAGAACTGCCCATCTCACTCCACACAGAACCGGCCCCTCCCTCTGCAGATGCAAACTGTTTTTATCAGCCACTTCATGGCGTCATCACTGTACCTTCCCAGCATTTGTTCCCAGCATACAAAACAAAGAACTGTTACTTCTTGATAACTTCATGCTTAGTACAAAAAAAAGAATACGAGTTACTTTAAAAGTGTTTGCAAGCATTTTTCGCAGACTCTGTAAGGACTGTCTTATCTAGCAAGGTCATACAGTCAGCAACCAGGCAAGCGCCTGACTGTTTCAGCTACTATATTTTTTCTTCAGTAGGCCTTGCTGTGTTATTGCTAAGCAAAACAGGCCATCAAGGCAAACTCATCAATTCCTCCCTTTGTTCCTGGAGGACCCACTAAGGGGACTTGAGGAACACAACTTAGATTACATGATAAGGTCGCCTGACCTTAGGGGCTGTTCTACATAGTCGAACAGTTACATAGCACCCACATTTTATAATTACATAAAGCAGTAGTAACCCACACATAAAAATAACAGCGCTTTCAAGTAAATTATGCAGCCATCCACCTGTATCAGGCAACCAGCTAAATAAATCACTCCACCAGGAGTTCCCGCTTGGTCGCTTTCCTCCATGATCCCTTGCAATTTTTTCTAGATGTTTTGCCCTTTCCCACGTGGCGTTATAAACATCAGGAATATAAAGGCAACATTCCTGTCCTATTAAGGCACATGTCCCTCCTTGTGAGGCTAACAGAATGTCCAGGGCCATTCTATTTTGAAGAACCATTTTATTCGCTCCTAGATGGGTGTTACTGTGAACCTTTTGTAGTACCTCACGCTGATAGCTTCTAGGTAGGATTGGATGATCATCACATTCCCAGATTCCCACCGAATTAAGTTTTGCACCCCACTTTTCCCATGTTGCCTTTTCGGTATCTGAAGCTTGTAATTGTCATTGAGCTAAGGGAGAGATCAAGTCCAATTGGGCCCCTTGGAAGGCTGCTGCCTTGTCTGCCTTGTCAGCCAAGCCATATCCCATTGCAACTGGATCAGTCTGCCTGGTATGAGTTTTGCAGTGTATCACCGCAATCTCCCTAGGAGCCTGAATGGCTTGAAGCAGTTCAGCAATTTCCTTTCCATGGGCAATCTGAGCTCCAGACGAGGTAATGAAACCTCGTTCCTTCCAAATTGCACCTGCGGCATGGCACACCCCAAAAGCATATTTTGAATCCATATAAATATTGACTCTCTTCCCTTTAGCATAGAGGCAGGCTGCGGTCAGGGCTTTCAACTCTGCTGCTTGGGCACTCACCCCGCATGAAAGAGCTTTCCCTATGAATACAGTCTTGCTATCAGTAACTGCATATCCAGAGTATCTAATTCCCTCACAGACAAAGGCAGATCCATCCACAAACAACTCCATTTCAGGGACTTGGAGGGGAACATCAGTAAGGTCAGGGCAAGGGGTGGAAATTAAGTCCAAAACCTGCAAACAATCATGCACATATCCACTACTTCCCTCCTGTGCCAACAAAGAAGCTGGGTTTAACATGGCACATCGTTTGAGGGTTACCCCATGAGTCATTAGGAGAGCAATTTCATATTTTGACAATAGTTGGTTAGTCAGATGCTTATGCTGTTGTGAATTTAACAGGCTGGCCACAGCATGAAGCGTATGCACTGTGAGGCTGTGTCCTAGTACTACTTCTTGAGCTTTTTCCACAATAAGAGCAGCTGCTGCAATATTTCTTAGGCTGGATGGCTTTGAGCTACAGGGTCTAATTGTCCTGACAAATAAGGAATAGGTTGAGGAGAGCCTCCAAATAATTGTGTTAACACTCCAGATGCCACTCCTTTAGATTCATGTACATACAAAGCAAAAGGTTTGTTATAATTAGGGAGCCCTAGTGCAGGGGCCTGAACAAGGGACTCCTTGAGTGCCCTGAAGGCTTTTAACTGCTCAGTACTTGGATGTAAAGGCTCCTCTGCCCCTTCTTTAGTTAACTCATGTAACGGCTTTAATAATTCACCTGCAGCCACTATCCATGAACGACAAAATCCAATCATTCCAATAGAGCCTCTCATTCCTCGTTTTGTTGTGGGAAAAGGAATATCTAAAATTGCTTTTACCCTCTGGGGGTCTATGCAACGAATTCCAGGCCCTAAAATACAACTCAAGTATCTCATCTCTTGTTTTGCCCATTGCAGTTTTGCAGGGCTGACTTTGTGTCCCTTCATTGCCAACTGATTAAGTAGATAGATGGAATCAATTTCATTATCTTCCTGTGTTTTTGATGCCACTAAGATATCATCAACATAAGTTACCAAAGTAGAGCCATGGGATAACTGTACATCTTTTAAATCTTCTGCTAAAATTCTAGCAAACACTCCTGGTACCTCCACATACCCTTGGGGCATTCTAGTCCACGTGAGTTGCCCTGTGAGTGGAATTTCCTGTTTTTCCCCCCCTTTGCCCAGCTGCATCTGGTATTCCCCCAGGTGAATGCAAAAAGGTACTGTTTATCTGGGGCAACTGGTACAGAAAAAAAAGCATTTGCCAGATCCAGACAAGTAAACCATTTTGCATCTGGTGGCACCATTGCCAGTATGGTGCTAGGGTTTGGCACTACAGGGTGTTCTGGGATCACATATTGATTAATCAGTCTTAAGTCCTGAACCATTCAATACACTGGTTTTCTATCTGGCCCAGGCTGAGGCTTCTTAATAGCCAGAATAGGCATATTGCAAGGAGAGACACATGGCACCAGAATTCCCTTCTCCTTTAAATCCTATATGAGAGGTCCTAGCCCCTAAACAGCTTCAGGTTTCAAAGGGTATCATCTCTGGGTAGGAAAAGGCTTGTCACTTTTCACTGTCGGATTTAAAAAGAGAGCTGATTTCACTACTCCTACTGCATGTTTTCCTCCCCACACTATAGTGTTAACTTCATTTTGCACTCGCACAGGGAGACTTTTACCAGATCTTTGAACTTCCAGCCCTGCTAACAAATATGCCTTTTCCAATGGGAACCTTAGAATGATGCCACTCGGATTATAAAAAATCTGAGAATCTAATTTACACAGCAAATCTCGCCCAAGCAAGTTTACTAGTCCATTCATAAGAGAAAAGGAATGCTGAATATTTAAAGGGCCTAAAGAGGCCATGCATTAGCTGGTCATAAAACATGGTTCTGTCTCTCCAGTAACTCCTATCACACATTTTTCAATGTTTCCTTTTGGGGCCGATCCCTCGGGAATAGCTGAATGAGTAGCACTGGTATCCACTAACAGTTCAAAAGTCTCATTCCCTATTTTAAGAGGAATCACAGGGAACCGGGCATCACATTTAAATTGCACAAGTCCAGCCTCATAAATCTCAGGACTCCAGGGGAGCGGCGCCTCCCTTCATTTGCTGTTCTCTGCAAACTGCCCTGCTGCCTCTGGCTTATACTCTTTCTTAGGGTGCACTGGACATTCTCTCTTCCAATGTTCTTCTGCACCACAATAATGACAACCACTTCTTCTAACTCCTTCTCCATGTCCTCTGCCTCTCGCTGCTCCTCCTCTTCCCCTTCCATTCCATCCTTCTCTGTTCCATCCACAACCGCTTCCTCTTTCCCCGGTCATTGCTACTGCCAACAGTCACACTTGCTCCTTTATATCCTTCTGCTTTTCCTTCCTTTTCTCTTTTTCTTTCTTCTCCTCTCTTCCATTAAACAGTCTAGTAGCAATGCTAACTACCTCAGGCAAACTTCCATTGCATACCATCTGGATGCTCTCTAAATCTCTTAGCAATATCCTCTGCACATTGTGACATGAAAACCAGTTTAAGTATATCCTTTCCATGATCAGTTTCAGGATCCCAATTCCCATGCTTTCTAACTTCACAAATCAGTTGAGCACAAAAGTCAGAGGGATGCTTGTCTGGAAGCTGAACACAAGCAGTCATCTTACTCCAGTTTGAAGTAGTTTCCCCTGCTCCCCTAATGCCTTTCAAAATAGCTTTCAAAAAAATATCCAAACTTGTCTTGTGAGCTGAATTGTTGGGATCCCACTTAGGGTCATCAATTCGCCAAGGTGCATTCAAATGGGTTGCAGATTTTTCCTTTACCTTTTCTTCCATCCTCTGTCAGGAGAGTGTCTAATAACTGATTTACGTCTGCCCAAGTGAGCACATGAGTGGAAAAGATTGTGTGGAACATTCTTTCCACTGCCTCAGGATTGTCTCGTAAGCGAGGCAGAGTGTGCTGCCAATTAAGCAAATCTGAAGTTGCAAACGGGGTATGGGTAAAAACCATCTCATGTCCCCCAGCAACCAGTGGAACTGGATAAGTTCTCAACGGGGCTTGTAATATCAGGGGTGTCTCAGAAACATCCTCCCTCATGGAGTTAAGTGACCTGGAGAGGGTCCGCAAGGGCGAGGATGAGGGCTGCTGTAATATTGGGAGTGTTTGAGAAGTAGCCCCTGGCCAAGTTTGCCAAAGGCTGGCTGGAGGCTGCACACAGGTGATGAGGCTGTCTGATCCATCTGAGGATGAGGCAACATCACTCTGAGCCCTCCCTTGATTCTCCTCTGTCCCTGAACTGTCCCTAGCTTGCTGTTCTTGAATCTTTGCACTCCGCCAGACAGGGGGATGAACAGGAACAAAGTCATCCTCCTCCCAGTGTGATTCTGGGGCATGTGGTGGGGGATTTTTACAAGAACTCTTCATACAAACAACTTTAAAAGCTACCCATCCATCCGTGGGTTTATAATTATACCACACAAACAAATAATACATTTGTCCTGGCCTAAGATGGACCAAAATATCCCTTAAGGAGTTCATCCTATCTGTGGAAAAGGTTTCACACTCCGGCCAGGCTCTAGCTGGGAACAAATGAAAGGTAAATGACGGCCACTGGATCCTACACAAATTTCTCATCTTAGCCTTGGACAATCTGGCTGTCCCGGATATATCCTTCCAGTCTCTCAGAATGAGAGATAACGGGGTGTCCCCCGGGCATTTATTGCCACCTTGTCCCATTTATTGTGCCGAGTGCTCACTTACCTAGTTCCCGGGACTCCTGCTCAAAGGGCAGGTGGATGTTGCTGGATTTAAATGGGCTCAGGCTGCTTCATGAGACAACGCCTTAACGCCAAAGTAAGATCCGACTCCTAGGCAAGGCTCCTCTCAAGCGAAGGATGCATGCTGCGTTGCGTTCAGAGATGGACTCCCCCGCTGGAGAGTCGGATGAGTCCGGCGAAGTCGCCAAATTTGTTAGGGATCTCTCTTATCCCAGACGGCTCAGGTTTCGTTGTCCGACTGCAAGGAGACAGGCAACAACCAGCAAGAATCCCACTATCAAGTTCTTTATTGTAGCATGTCATACAACAGATAACTGCCCATCTCACTCCATACAGAACCAGCCCCCACTTCACAAATTCAAATTGCTTTTTATTAGCTATTCTGTCGCGTCATCACTGTATTTCCCAGCATTTGTTCCCAGCAAACAAAACAATGAACTTTTAATTCTTGATAACTTCATGCTTAGTACAAAAAAGAATACATGTTATTTTAAAAAGTGTCTGTAAGCATTTTTTTCCCAGCCTCTATACCATTCTCTTATCTAGCAAGGTCACACAGCTGTCTTATCTATCCCAGCAGGTAAATTTTTCAGTGGGCCTTGGATAGTTGCTAAGCTGAACTGGGTTGCTAAGCAGAACTAGGCCAGAACCACGTTTATCAGTGGGAACTGAAGGGAATCGTCCCCTGCTGCCCATGGCTCCAGGCTGGTTTTTCTGGGGAGGGGGCGTGGAATTGATTTGTTTGCTGTTGAGAAGGGAGCCAGGCTAGTTCTCAGAGAACGAGAACTCTCAGCATCTTCCCATCCTAGCCCAGGTTGCTGCCCTGTCCCAGCCTCTGTTCCCCTGAGGGCCCTGCATGTTTGACTCTAGAGCAGGCCAGGAGCAGCAGCTGAGGCAGAGGACAGCCTGAGCTGGGCAGATGCTAGGAGCAGAGTACCAGAAGCCTCTACTGGCTCCCTCCTCAGCAGCAAACAATCAGTCCCCACACACACCCTGGGACAGCAGCCTGGAGCCAAGGGCAGTGCACAGTGGGGGTTTCTCTTTTTTCTCTTCCTGGGGTGAGTAGGGACCTGGGGATGTTTCTAGCAGAGCAGTTGGAACTGAATTGGGGAACCAGCTTTTAATAACAGGCAATTTAAGTTCAGACTAATTTTGTTACAATTTTCTTTATAATGTAAAATAATTCAAAAGTAAACAGTCAGGAATTATTGTAACTCTTTTCTCCCTGTCATACAAAGAAACGGCTTTCTGGCTTTTCATGATATGGGAGTCAGGTTTGTTCACTGTTCAGAATCAATGTGCACAGAAGCCTGTTGTGTTTCATTTCTTAGGTTCTGCTGCCATTGTGAGGCATTTTCTTCCCCTCCTTTCTGTCCAAAGCACAGAACCCAATTGTGAGTTTTGCTAGGCCAGTTGGCAGCTCATCAGACTTTTAATCTGAGGGGCCAGGGTTCAAGAACCTGGTTAGGTAATAAACTACTCACTACGTCTTAAAAACTGTCTTTCTGGAGTCCTCTTTGATGTTACTTTTTCTCTTCTAGACTTTGCCTTTCCTAAGAAGGATCTTTGTGTTGGGGGGATTGAAGGGGCAACTTCCTGACATCACCTCTGTCCTTGAAGCCTGGAGGAATAAAGGTCTCTGAGCATATAGCATGTTCCTCCCCTGCATGCACGCGCACACGCACACACTCTCTGTCCCTAAGGAATTAGAATCATCTGCTGCCTTCCCCTGTTCTTCTGAATCCTCAAATGACGATGCTCTTCAGACCGAACTCATGTCCCCTCTATTCCCAGTGCCCTCAGTCCCAACCCCCAGCCCCTCCTATGCTCACTGCTCCTCACTCCCAAACAGAGCCTACTCCTCTTCACCCTTCTCCTCTGTCCCAGCCCACAGCCCCCTCCTATTCCCAGTGCCCCTTAGTCCCAACCCACGGCTCCCTCCTTCCTTCCAGCAGCAGGTGCTTCAGACCCCCTCAGGAAGTTTTTCTTGCAAAGTTTCGTGTATGGGTCTGCATGTGGAGTTTACAGTATGTTGGAAATAATGTAGGATTGCTTGCAGAAATGATGGCTTTTGGCTGGTGTTGGATTCCCAGTCTTCTTGTTATTGGGGCAGGAGAAATAAAGGGTTGTTATCCTGTTGTGTGAATCGAGGGCAGCAGAACTGTGCTTGGCAGACCACAATTGAGGGACTCGCCCTCAATTAAATAGCACTTGCTAGGCAGGGGACATGGGTTCCAAAGCCAAGTCGGCCTGGGCCTGGGTTCTAACACTAAAATTTAGGGGTGAGATCAATGTTAGGACAGGGTGGCCGTGGAGGGATGAGTGAGTCCCTAGACAGCATAGTGAGTACGATGCCTGCTTATTTTCCCCAGTTTCTACCCAGGATGGCAGGTGAACTCTACAGAGGCACCTCTGGGCTTGCACTGACAAAGGACAATAGCTGTGAGTGGGGTGCAGAGAGGGGATGGCTCATGTTAAAGGACTTTTGGTTGCTGGACTTATTAACCATAGGGAGAAGGACACTGCCCAGGTTATTGGGGGGTGGGTCTTTTCCTCATGGTTTTATGTTTCTGTGTTGGGGCTGCTGACATGACTTCTGCTAACCCTGGGCTTACATTGCAATGTAGACATACCTTGAGAGTGCATCTATACTGTGATAAAAGCCCTGTGGTCCAGCTGGCCTGGATCATCTGACTTGGACTCCTGGGTTCTCAGACTGGAGCCCAGGCTCGGAGACCCTCATCTCTCGTGGGGTCTTGGAGGCTGGGCTAAAGCCAAAGTGTCTACACTGTAATTTTATAACCCTACAGCACAAGCCCCACAAGCTTCAATCAGCTAACCCAGGGTTTGAGAATAGTGGCTTGGGTGTGTTAATGGCAGTGTAGACATAATGCTAGGCTTCAATGAAACACTGCAATGAAACACCCAGCGCTGCCCCATGCCAGCTCAGGCTCCCAGGGCTTGGGCTGTGGGGTGGTAAATTTGCAGTGTAGGCATTTCGACTCAGGCTCAATACCGGACTCTGGACCCCACACGGTTGGGAGGGAGTTTAGCAAGCGAAACAGGTAAAATGGCAGACTCAATGGCATTTCTCCATCTGTCTCTCTGCATTGGGGCAGGGACAATAACACGTCCTACTGGATTTGTTATTTCAAAGGGTGGTTTAGGATTTTCATTCTCACACACTGTGCACAAAGTAGGACTCAACCCTCAGTGTAAACTAAATTAGCTGCCCAAAGTTTCTGGCAGCCACAATGAGCCATTTGGTCTAAGAGCCCAGACCTGCCCCTGTCCCAGAGCGAGGGGGTCATCTGTGATGGGCTGGAACACTGACCTATCAGCTCTTAACTCCCAAACTTTCAGTAACTCTATTATCAGTGCCTGTGAGTGTAATTTAAGCCATAAAAACAGCCATACAGGGCTGGACCAAAGGCCCATCTTGCTCTGTGTTTTGTCCTCTGACAATAGCCTATACCAGGTGCCCCAAGAGTTACTCAGCAATGCACTACTGGGAGTTGAACCCAGGATCTCCTGTTTATAAAACAGATACTTTAGCAAGATAAGCCACAATGCCTATCTGGGGCTCAGGCACACTGTCTGCCCACACATGACTCCCTGCCATCCCCACGGGGGTCTAACAAGCTTTGCATGTGTCTGGATTCTGCAAAGCAGAGGAACAGGTGAGGTTTTCCTTGCAAGCTGTGTGTGTGTGAGAATCTTTGGCCAGGTCTGCACTACAAAGTTATTTCAGCATCATTATATTGCTCAGGTGTGTGAAAAACACACAACGCTCCCTCGGACGGCAGTTTATGGCTGGTGTACACACTGCAATACCACGTCTGGCGACAAAACTGCCCTGTTTTGGTGACATAATAAAACCACTTTGACGAGAGGCCTAGAGCTTTTTGCAGCAAACTTAAAGGGACAATTTGTCAGTGTAAATGCTGCTGGTCATTATATCGCCATAACTGGCCTCCACCAGTATCCCACCATGCCTGCTGTGAACTTGCCTGCCCTGTATTCCTGCTACAGAGGCTGGGCCCCGCCCCTTTCATAGCTCCAGAAAGTTCTAACAGCTGAGCTGCTATCTACACCAGGATTAGGTTGATATAACTGCATTGCTAGCCTAAGTAATGTAATTACACCAACCAATTTTGTAGTGTAGACCTGTCTAAAGAATCACACACACACCTTGGGAGCAAAACTTCACCTGCTCCTCGGCTTTACAGAAGCCAAACACGAGCAACACTTGTCAGGGGCCAGTGGGGCTTGACAGAGAGTCAGGTGTGGACAGATACAATGCTCTAAGGAACAGCAGGCACCATGGCTTAGCTGGTTAAAGCATTTGTTTTGTAAACAGGAGATCCTGGGTTCAACTCCCAGTGGTGCCTTGGGGAGTGCCTTTTGGGGCACCTGGTATTGGCTACTGTCAGAAGACAAGCTTCAGAACTAGATTGACCTATGGTTTAAATTACACTCACAGGCACTGATAATAGAGTTACTGAAAGTTTGGGTGTTAAGAGCTGATAGGTCAGTGGTCCAGTTCCCTCAATGCAGTTTTACCATTTTCACTTGCTAAACTCCCTCCCAATCTCTATAAAATTACAGTGCAGACATATGGGCTTGAGCTTAAGCTCTGAGGCCCCATGAGGGGCAAGGGTTTCTGAACCCAGGCTTCAGTGTGAACACAAATATCTACACCACAGTACATTCAGGAGCTGAAGTCAGATGACCCAGGCCAGTCCTGCTGCCACCTTTATCCCAGGAGAGATGGACTCTAAGGGTACTTCTCCATTGCAATGTAAGCTCAGGTGTGGCACACTGTGCTCAAAGTAGCACCCTGGAAGCCCCATATTCACCACTCTCATATAATGATGACATGGTTTGTACAAAGTCTGCCTTGTGAGGTATGATTTCAAAAGTCTTGATCCGTTGAACATTAATATCTTGTTGGATTGTGTGTCCTCGCATTGGTTGGGAAGTTATGAAGTTTTGCTCTGTGTGCATTACTGAAATATGTTATGGGTTGGGAAATGCCCACCACCAGCCTTTCAGGTGTGACAATGGAGGAGCCAGACTGGCTGCTGGCCCATTGAAGGTATCCACACTCCCAAGGACTATCCCAGGAACCGTGTACAATGCAGACTTCGCCAAGACAGCACAGCGATAATGGACACTGCTTGACTAACATGGTAGCAAAGGAGCTTCCTAGCAAGTTGGAAGGAAACTATGAAAGAGGAGAAGAGACATCATGACTTGGCCTCTCTTCCCCACAACTCAGCAGCTGGAAACACACCTGGAGGACAAAGACTGAACTGAATTGATTCAGAAATCAGAAGAGAATAATAACAATAATACTTTTAAACCAAAGTCCCCAAACAGACTAGTATGGGTTTTTCAGCAGAAAATTTTCAGTTTGAGGAATTTTGTTTTCTCAGTCAGACCTTGCCAAGGGAAGCAGGGAGAAAATGTTTGAGTTGCCTCCTTCAGAACAGCTTGGCCTAGACACTAGCTCAGGTTCACGGTTCTGGCCTTGCTCAGGTTGAGGGTATTTTAATAATTTGGGTAGGTTCCAGGGTGTTTGGGGGAGGTGATGAGGATGTTACTTTTTGAGATAAAAACTAAGAAATACAGGACTAGAGAATTTTTTTTAAGAATTCTGGGATTTAGACATTTTATTTAAAGCAAGGTGGGGTCTGAGTTTCTAAGAAGGTTTTTGTTTGCAAGAAGTAACATTGTTTGATCTGTCATTATACCAAAGGGGGAGATGATTGTCTATAAAGGAGGACTGAAGACTAAAAGTATCTAATGAGGATGGGATTTGAACCCATGCATGCAGAGCAGAATGGATAGTAGTCCATCACCTTAACCACTTGGCCACCTCATCTGAGCTGACAAGAAGGGGACAGGAGGAGAAATCTAAGGCCGATAGTGATAGGGACAATAAGGAGTTTTTAAATACTAAGTGGAAGCAAGGGCTGAATGAGCTCCCCCCTCACATCTAGTGAGGAGCTGGGGGAAAGACTTCAGGAACAGACCGTGTTTGCATAGACACAGCTACTCTGCCTAGGTATGCAGCATGATGGGGCCACTTTCCCAAAATGACCAGTTTTGGCTGGTGGCAGGTTACAAATCACTTTAGGGTTGAATGGAATGAAAAATTATTATCCTTCCAGCATGAGTGAAGGGCAGCAGAACATACCTAGTCTGTCCAGATGGAGGGGTAGGTGGGTTAGGAATAGCTTTTATTGGACTGCACAGAAGTGATTGAGAACGTCAGCCTAAACCATTGGTCCCCAAACATTTCACACCGTGCCCTCTTATCCATGGCTATGGCCCCTCAGAAGCCACAGTTGAGAACTGAGGCTGAGAGTGAGGCTGTTGCTTGCTGGGGAGAGGAGTGCAGACAGTAGTAAGGGGGTCGAGGCTGGGCAATGAGCCAGGGATCCAGGCTGAGGGTGCGACAGAGTAGGGCTGAGAGTTGCTCCCTCCCTGCCCTCCATGGGGGCTGGCTCAGGCCCTGAGGTGCCCCCATGAATGTTCCTCTGTGCCCCTTAGGAGTCATGCCCCACATTTTGGGGATCACTGAATCCTACTTGCTAATCAGGGGCTAGTGATGCCAAAGCCCAGGGAAAGAGAGAACAAGTTCGGGGGCCCCAGCACTGGAACCATTACCCCCCACTTCTGTCTGTGGCTCTGCCCCCTTCCACACCTTCCACCCACAGCCTCATCCAGTGTCACCTCTGTTCCACCCCTTCCCCTACTGGCCCCACCCTATCACTCCTTTATTCCTGCCCTGCTGTGGTCCCGAGACCAGAGAAGCTCTGTGCCCCGGCTGCAGCCCCCAGGCCGCAGCAGGGAGTGAGAGCTCCTCCAGCCGTGGGGCTGACATGGGAGAGACTTTTCCAAAGGGGCCTAATTTAGCCAGAGCCCCTAGTCATGGGCCCCACTGCCTCCTTGGCGACACAAGGTTTGGGGAGGCTGAGCCCACCCGAGCCTCCATTACATGCCCCACAGGCTACCACTGCTCAGTATGTGGCCAGTCTCTCTGTATTCTCCGCTGTTCATGCTGGGGAGCCTGGCTGACCTTAGGAGTAGGGCCCCCTGGCAGCCGCCCAGGGCTCCAGTGGGTCAAAGGGCACTGTGTGGCAGTGCAAAGGTGTTCGCTGGTCTCCCCTGCCTCAATGCTCCTCCATGGCCCCATAGAGGGTTGGGAGGGAGCAAGGGGCAACACTATGTGTTCCATGCGTTCTGGTCACTTTCCCCACCTGGGCTGTGCTGTGAGGGGAGCAACAGAAGCTGCTGCTCTCTGCCCTCCCCTTATGCAGTCCGGCTGAGGAAAGTCACCTGGATGCAGGGAACTCAGATGATGTCGCTTCTTGCCCCCTAGCCCCTCCCCCCCGCAGCTGCTAGGGGTGCCCAGAGGAGCAGCATTCCAGGGAGGAGCGGGCAGTGTCCCCATGTGGGTGCAGGAGGGGCGCAGGGGTTAGGGGTGAAGGGTTGCAGGAGGGGGCAGTGGCTGCTGGCACAGGAGGGGAGTGTGGGAGTTAAGGGCAAAGGGGACACAGTGTAGGGGTTAAGGCACAAGAGGGGGCAGGAGTTAGGGGTGAAGGAGGCGCAAGGGTTGGGAGTGCAGAAGCTAGCGGTAAAGGGGGAGAGGGATTGTCCAGGGGTGATGGGGAAGTGCCAAAGTACAAGTTTTGCCCAGGGCACCATTTCCCCTAACACTGGTCCTTGATAACATTTCTTGCTGGGAATGGGAGGGGACAGAGATGAGGCATTTTCTCTCTGTTTCTTTCCTCTCCATTTTCTGCTCCTTCCTTCAATTCCAGAAACCTACCTTGTGTTTCAGACTGTGCAGTGACGTCCTCCCCATCCCAGGACTCTGGAGCCTTTGGAGCAGAAAGATCCCAGAAGCTGAGGATGAATCCAGGGGTGAGTAGCTGGCAGGAAGGAGTTCTAGCAGCTCTTCTGTGAGGGCAGGTGAGGAATGACTCCGTCTTCTCTAGATTCTCCCCATGGGGCTCTGGGGAGCAGGGACGATTGTGTGATAAATTCCATCCAACATCCCCCTTTGATCCAAGCCGAGGGACATCTCAGCTCTCCAAGATCCCCTTGGCAGCACCAAAAAAGGGATGTTTTCCACTGCCCAGGAGACCCCAACCAGGGACTGATGTGCTGGAAATATGTTGGGAAAAGGGACTGTCTGAATTTCCAAGGCAGGGAATGAGCAATCTACAGCAACATCATTAACCAGAAACACACTCTAACCATGCTCCAACCAATAGGGAAATGGGCAGGAATTCTTGCTGTTCAGCAATGGCCACACGTACAGAGCTGCACAGCAGTGAGTGTGCTGAGGAAGCTGGTTTGAGCAAACAATTGGAAATGACCCTTCAGTGAGAACAGAACCATAGTGTAGAAAAGCCCCTGTGTTAAGTGGTTGAGGCTGAGGGCTTAGGGAGCTGGGATATGACACCATAGGGTCTTTCTGTGGAGGTGTGATTCTTGCCAACTAGGGAAGGCTGGTGTGTGGTGTCTTCATGGCTGTATTTTCAGTGATGCAGGTTTCTCTATCCCATTGTTCCATGGGCATCCTACTAGATTGCCACACTGCAGTGTGGAGATTTTGTGTGTGAGGAGAGACACTGTGTGTATTGAGATAGGTAGGAGTGGATCATTATTATCCCTACTTGAAAGAGGGAGAAGCTAAGGCTGAGAAAGGAGAATTGACTTGTCTAAGGTGACACAGCCAGTCAGCGGCAGAATTCGGAATAGGACCCAAGAGCCCTGATTTTCAAATTAACCATCAGATCTTGAATTTCATCCACTGAATAACTTGAATAAAGTGCTCTCAGATACCCTCCAGACCAACAACAGTGCACAGTAATTATTCAGCAAGTATTTGAAGAGAACTGCAATGTTAGAGAGAATCATGAACTGCTCAGAGACAATTCATGCAGAGAAGCAGCAAAATTCATCAAACATATAACTGGTTATGACATTTACTTGGTCTTAAAAGAGAACAACAAGGACTTGAGTCTCCTCCCTGTCAATAACCCCCTGCTCAGCCAGTCAAGGTAGAGACTGAGGATGGGAGGCTGAGGGTTCTCACCAGAGAGCCCAAAGGATGGCCCAGGTCACTGGTGGGGATCACTGCCCGAACACTATTTCAGTCCCATATTTTTGGGTGGACCTCCCACAGTGGGAGCTGCAGAGCACTCCCACGCCACACACACCTCTCTACCTCCTAGTGTTGGGAGGTGAAAAGGAGAAAGGACAAAAGACGCAAGAGACAAAGAGAAAGGAGGCAGGGAGGGATGGAGGAAAAGGTGAAACCAAAAGGACAAACCCTAATGTCCCCAGTGATTCTAAGGGACAAAATCCCAGGTGCGGAATAAAATTCTGCCTCCTTAAGCTTATCTTTTCCATGCCTAGAATTCAACTGTCACCAGATGGATCAGACTGAACAGGTTCCAAACCTAGAGGAGGCTCTTACCTTCTAAACAGGGATGGCTGTTTTCTAGTAAAATCAGGAAAAGGGAAGGAGAAAACTCGAAAGAGGCTCCTCCTGGAGCTCATGTATGTGAACCTGAATACTCTCTCAGTCCTCAAAAAGAGACCTGGAGAAGGAGGCTTGCAGGAGTCTCTGAGGTTTCACCGGCCCCTCGCCCCTGTCCTGCCTGCCTGATGTCAGCATCTCTCTGTGAAGTTACCACCTCCCCACCACCTTTGACCAATAGTCTGAGGTCCTGCAAGAGGTCTTTGTGATGTCACTGCCACACCCCTCCCTTGCTATGCCAATGTCCTGCTCTGGCCCATGCTCTTTGGAGGTTTGAGCTACTCCCTGTGGATCACCCCACTCAAGGAGCGTTCGTTCTAGGAAGCAAGTCAGCTAGGCAGGAAAACATCAGACGCTGCTCCCAATGCTACACTCAGTTTTTCAGAAATTAGTCGACTTTATGGCCAGAAGAGACCATTCGAGCATCTAATCTGACCCCTTGCATATCACAGGCCTCCTGTATGACATAATAGCTACTTTGGGGGCAAACACATTCCAGAAAGGCATCTAGTCTTCATTAAATGGCATCAGGAGATGGCAAATCCATCACTTTCCTTGGTAGCTTGTTCCTGTGGTGAATCATCTTGGCTGTTGAATATTTGTGCCTCAGTTGTAGTATGAATTTGTCTTTCCACCTTCCAGCCATTGGGTCTTGTTATGCCTTTCTCTGCTCGATTAAAGAGCCCTTTTATAGCCAATCTTTTGTCTCCATTAAGGCACTTCAACACTTCAATGAAGTCACCTTTCAATCTTCTTTTGATAAGCTAAGCAGGTTGAGGCATTTCAATAGCTCATTAGAAGGCATTTTTCTCCAACCCTCAGAACATTTGGTGGCTCTTTGCTGCCCCTTCTCCAATTTCACAACATCTTTTTCAAATGAGGACACCAAAACTGGAAGCAGTATTCCAGTATGTCTCACTGATGCCGCATCACCTCCTGTGATGTTATTGACATAATCTGTACCTGTATAGATCACTGTTGCAACCACTGTTCTATATTTGCAGCCAATATTGTGTGGAAGTAGGGCAAGAGTCAGGCTAGCTGTAACCCTAATAACATGAGATTTTCAGAAGTGACGATTGTGTGAGGTGAGTGGGAAAGAACTGTGTGAGATGTTGTTGCGACCTTGTGTCGATAATGAGGAACGTAGACTAGCATTTAAATAGAAGTGAGAAAAATAAGATATCAAGATGACCTATGTATAAACAAAATGCAGCTGTTGCTTATTACTGTAAGCAACAAAAGGTATAAATGCTGCTGTAATTGTTTACCTGTAGAGAGACCTGCCTAGGAGGAGGAAACCCTGTGTCCTAGCAGACTCTCCCCCTCTGTGCAATTGCTTGAGAAAATAAAGTATCTGACTTTGCTGCACCCAACCAAAAAGTGAGAACTAAGTTTTTCTCTGACAATTTGGGGGCTCGTCCGAGATGGCAACACCCACAGAGACACAGGCTGCTGCTATGGATCATTCCGCTTCGAATCCCATGGCGCCACAAGAGAGGTATGAGACCTTTTGAAATTTCTATTGGGGTTTCGGAGGACTGTCCGCGGGGCCATCTGTCCCTGTTGGGCTTACGCCATCTGAACTTTTTGACTGTGCAGCAAGATCAGATGCAGAGCAGTGCTGGGGAATTGTTTCATCGCCCCCCAATAAGGTTAGTGTGAATTGGTGCTGGGGACTTAGTTTTGCCACCCCCAATAAGATAGTTGTATGCAGTGCTGGAGAACTGTTAGTTTGGCCACCCTCACGTAAGGTTAATGCATAAGGGAAATGCATTAGGTGCACTGGTGCTAAGGGGTTACCACCACCTCAGGAGGGGTTGTTACCGCTTCATAAGGGAAAGTGTATTGAGTCTGGACATAAGGTACAGCTGCATCGTCGTATTTAGAATAGAGGCCTTGGTGTGTATGTGTGTATACACAGTGTGAATGAGAGTTGCCAGAAGCCACCCAGAGTATTCTATGAAGCAATAGCTCGTGATCAAAAATATTCTAAGGCAAGCCCAGTAACTCCACCTAGAGGATCTGTAAAAGATCCAACCCACGGTGGGCTGATTCAACCTGGCATTGTCCGGCGAGGAAGCTACCTGGGTCTAGGAGTGTGTGAACCCATCTTCCCTCCAGCTTTTCTCTCTGTGTGCCGATCCCGTGTGAGTGCCCTGTAGTGTGAAATTCTTAGTTTATTAGCCGCTAGCGAACAGGATGTTTTCTCTGTGTGGGATTAAAAAATGGGTGGAGGACAGTCTAAGCATTCCCGCTCACCTCCTAAGGGTGCCCCAGCATATTACATGTACATACACTGTGGTCCTAAAACCTGCAAATATTTAAAAAATTAAAATCTTTAGAAGCATAAAAATCTCCAACATAAGGAATGTAACACAAGCCTGTTCTTAGGGGTAAACCATTATTTTTTGTCAAGGTCCAAAATTGTTGGTCAAGGTCTAGTTGTGGTCCAGATTCCAGTGTAAATAATAATAAAAAATAACAATAATGATGATAATAATAAGTAAAAAGATTTTGGGGTCCATTCAAAAGCAGTTTGGCCCACTGTCTGCCTATTGATTACCCCGCATTGAGTCTGAGAGGTGATTTATCTCCACTCTCTTGGATTTGAAGAGCTGGTTAGTTTTACCCTGGGTATCCCACCAGGCTGACCAAGCCATGTTATCAATGGTGACACTAGGATTGAAGGATTATATCGTATTATAAAAAACTGTAAATAAAGATGTGGTCTGAACGTGAGCATTCTGTAATGAGAGGCTGCTTCCCCCAGCTGAGTTCCGAATGCTCTGCTAGAAATGTTCCTGGGACCCGAGCCCTCCCCAGCAGGAGTGAAAGGAGAAACCCCCAGCTCCATACGTAGCTCCAGGCTGATTCATCAGGGGTGAGGGGAATTGACTTCTTCGCTGCCGAGAAGGCAGCCAGGGCAGTTCTCTGGGGTTCAGGGTGCCCAGCCTGACCCAGCTGCTTCATTGCCCCTGGAGCTCTGCAGGCTTTGACTGTCCCTGAGGCCAGGCTCAAGGAGCTTTCCTAGCGTTGCTGGAAGGGTAGGAATATCCCACTCTGAGGGCCTGAGTTCAGCCATCAGGAAAGGCAGCAGCTTTGCTCCCTCCTTCTAGACAGAGCTCCAAGGCTGTGGTTCTCAGCCAGGGGTCCGGAGCCCCCTGGGGGGCAGCGAGCTGGTCTCAGGGTGGGAGAAATGTACCAGAAAGCAGGGCCGGTGTTCGACTCACTGGACTTCAGGTCAGAAATCTGAAATCTGAGCCATTACAGCTGAGACTGAAGCCAAAGCAACTTAACTTCATGGGATCCCTGTGGGCCCTGCACAATTACTCTGCTGGCTACCTCCTAACAACAGCCCTGGCTTTTAATCTACTGGACATGCAGAAAAACAGTTGTGGCAGCACAGGTGAGCTGTAGAGTTTTTATACCATGTTGGGTGGGGGCCTTAGAAAAAAAAAGGAGAATCCCTGCTCCAGGGAATCCCAGTCACACCTTGATAGAATAGAAAGGCCAGCATAAAAAATAGAGAGGAACAATAAGATACTAAAATGACAACAGCTGGAACTCTCCATTTCTCTCAGTCTTTGGACTGATGGGTACTAAGAGCCGTAGCTACAGTTGAGGAACCAGGCGATCGGACAGCTGGCTCAGCCCTCCATGCTAGTAACTTTCTCACATATAGGGAAATGGGTCAAAATTGGAATTGATGTCATGACTCGCTTCCCAGAGGGGATCAATCTGTCTAAGGCTAGGTCTACACTTCAAACACTGGAAATATTCTTCTGATAACCTAACACTGTCTAGACTGGGGCTCAGGTCACATTAACTACTTCTCTCAGTGGAGAGGACTTTTCACACCCCTGAGAGATGTGGCTATGCCAACACAGCTTTTCAGCAAAGACCAGCCTTTAGATGGCTTATTGACCAGAAAGGCAATGGACTTCAGCCTTTTCCTTCATACTGATGGTTGATGATTGCAGCTTTCTACCTGCTGGACACATCCTATGACTTTTCAAGATTAGCCATCTTTTCCTGTATGACTAACAAAACAAAAAACAAGACAACTTTATTTTCCAAAATAATTCAGATTATCACACAATTAGTTTCTTACTCTTTAACCAATAACTTCACCTATACTTTCATTTTAATAGGTAACAAGAACATATTAAATGATCACAAATTCTTTTCATATATGTTAGTTTTCTTTTAATGCCCATTGCCAACAACTGAACCTTGGCTCAAGTTGTGGTTTGTCCCAACCACTTCTGTGAGTTCATATATCTCAGGATCTTCTGCCATGTGTGTTGGTAGAAGGGGTCTCCAGTGCAGGAATGTCTGCATTATGAGGAAAAATACCTCTCTTTTCACTCTTTTCAATCTTTCAAGGTAGGAGAAGCTAGAGGAGAAATGATGTAAATGTATAAAACACGAGGTAAAACTGTCTGGCCTACACTAAAGACATTTATCAGTAAAAGTATATTGTGCAGCTGTGTGAAAAATTCACACAGCTGAGCAATGTAGTTAGACAGCCCTAACCCCCTGTATAGACAGCGCTACATCAGCAGGAGAGCTTCTCCTGCCAACATAGCTGCCGCCGCTTGCGAAACCTGGACTAATCAAGTTTGACTGCAGAGATCTCTCCCATTGGCTGAGAGACTCTGTAATAGCAGTGCTACAGCAGCACAGCTACATTGGTGCAGCTGTGCCAAGATCAGCTTTATTGTGTAGCCACACAAAACCACGGAATCAGGACTCAACGTGTGTATCCAGAAGTCTGAAATTAGAGCCTGACACATTCATTGCTTCATTGGTTATCATCATTTTTACAGCCTGAAAGTCCTTGTTACCCAATCAGGCAGCCAGTTTGGGATTCACAGGGAAGGAATGTCCTATGAAGCACTCTCTCTTTGGATCCAAATGGTGAAGGATGATTGTTCTCGATCTAACCCTGGTATCCTCTGGAACTGTCATCAGTGACAGAACTAGGAAGTGGAGTGGTATAAACAATTTTCCTTGGGTCATTGGCCACTATAGCTTCCTTTACTGGGATGGAAACCAAGAACCGAGTGTGGACTCTTCCAGCCCCAGTTCTTTCCAAACCCTTGGCCTTGGTTAGAGTAAATTTACACTTCTCTGAAGTGGAATCCTTTAAAAAACCACTCAAAATCTCAGCAGTTTTAGTGAGGAATGGCTTCCCAAAACATGCTCAGCTTTTCTTTAATTTGATGGCACAGGTCCAGGCAAGGGACTGGATACAGGCCTGGATCAGAATCTCTGTTAGTTACCAGAACTGGAGTTTCTATTAAAAAATAATTATTTTTCTGCAGCTATTAGATTTACAAAACTAATTTCATTTTATACACATTTTTAGCATCCACAAAGGCTAAATTCAACAAAAAGCCCACTTCTATTTCCTCAACATCTGTGTCATGAAGGGCATCTCCCATAATATAGGATTAGCTAGGAGAGAGCTTCTGTAGGACCTGGGTTACACATGCTCTGGGAACCAAATACATGGATATTTTGCCTAGTTCAAAATCACTTATCATGGAATTCCCTCCCCAGATCATCTGAGACAATACTGACTTAAACAATTGAACTACACTGTGATCATATGCACTTCCTGCAGTTAGTTGGGGTTCTGCTGTTGTTCACCATTTCTGAGTGGAGATTTTAAATCACTGCTGTTTCTTTGTTAGCATGTCCACTAAATTGGAGAGTTCTCTCCTGTTGACAGAACTCCACTTGAACTTTCTCCATGTTATCATGGAGGGATGGGGAAAAAGCAAAGCTGAAGTGAGAAATGACGACTTTAGCAAATGTCCATTTATCTTAAATTCTCCAATAAATCTGAGTTATATCATATCAAACTGAACTAATATCCAATTGGGTGACCAAACAGCCTCCAGGAAAGATAGAAACCCGCATCACAGAGAGATACAAAACATGACAATGGAAGTGTGAAGTGAAATTCCAGAGCAGGTTACATCTGATTATTCAGAATCAGGACAAGAGGTTCTCCCATCACATTCTCCTCTGATCCATACAAACCTGCTTCACTCAGCACTGTATCAATAGTCAGTTATGTTATTTACAACATTTTCAGTATCCTAGCATCCAACTAATGGGGGGGGGAGGGGAAACCAGCCAACTTGCCATAAGTGGCTTTAGTAATAGATGGAACTGGGGATTTAAATGCCAAATGATCACACTGTGTTTGGGAGCCATTTGAATTCCCCTTCCAGGTCTTTGACACTTTCCTCTCCAGTCATAGTGACTCTGATATAGGATTAAAGAAGTCAAACCATCATCTCCAAGCACAGACAGCTGACAACTCTTCCTCACATGACACTTTGAGAAGTGGATGGATAGAATGTGATGAAGATACCTTTTGTCTGAGCCATGCAGAGGTTAACAGTTATGCAGTGATGGGGAAGAAGAGAAACTGAATCGCTCCATCTACTTCCAGTGTCACAGAGACTGAAATGACACTTTTTCCTGCCCCTGCTCCTCTTTATTTACATATAATTTGAAAAGTTCCCCTTATATCTGCTCTTCATTACAACCAGAGCAATGTAAGAACACTTGGCAATGATACAATCTGAATAATTGGTGACTCTAACAATAACTGTGCAATAGGAGGAATGGTATAAATGTGATGTTCCCTGGTTCCTGATAGGAAGGGAACACTCAAATTACTCATTGGAAAATGGAGTTGATAGAAAGGACAAATCAGTCAACTTCAAAACAGGGTGAATGGCAAAAGGCAAAAATGGGCCACTCATCTGGACAAGCTGAGGGATAACGGTGCTGCAAACAGTTCAAACAGCTTTTAAAAGTTACTCTGTGGGAATCAGGAAAAGTAAAGTGTGGATAGCCTAGAGGTTTTAATGGTGTTCATCTCCCTTGCAGATTCTCTGATGCCTAATATGGGTTGAGTGCCAAGTGAACGTTTCCCCACATTCATTGCATTCATAGGGCTTCTCACCCGTGTGAATTCTCTGATGTTCAGAAAGGGCTGAACTGCTAATGAAGCTTTTCCCACACTCGCTGCATTTATAGGGTCTCTCTCCTGTGTGGATTATCTGATGCGTAATAAGGTGTGAACTGCGACTGAAGCTTTTCCCACACTCACTGCATTCATAGGGTCTCACACCGGTGTGGATATTCTGATGTTCAGAAAGGGCTGAGCTATGAGAGAAGTTTTTCCCACACTCACTGCATTCATAGGGCCTCTCCCCTGTGTGGATTCTATGATGCCTAATAAGGGTCGAGCTGCGATTGAAGGTTTTCCCACACTCACAGCATAGGGTCTCACACCGGCATGGATTTTCTGATGTTCAGAAAGGGCTGAGCTGGTAGTGAAGCTCTCCCCACACTCACGGCATGCATAGGGCCTCTCTCCTGTGTGGATTCTCTGATGTTGAAAAAGGCCTGAGCTACTAGGGAAGCATTTTCCACAATCACTGCATTCATAGGGCCTCTCCCCTGTGTGGATTCTCTGATGTTCAGAAAGGGACGAGCTCTTAGTGAAACATTTTCCACATTCACTGCATAAATTGGGCCTCTCCCCTGTGTGGATTCTCTGATGCTTTATATGGGCTGAGTAATCATGCACGTTTTTCCCACACTCGGTGCATGTATTTTTTCTCTTTCCCATGAGGATTTCCTGCTGGGTTGTGGTTTCCTTGAGGTCCTTCTGAGTTCCTTCACATGAAATTAAGTTACCCACTTTCTCCCCTGGATGGTTTCCCTGCTCTTTCTGATTTGTGCTGAATCTCACAGGATTGTCCTTAATCATGACTCCTGGACACATTCCTTTTTGGTCTTTGCAATAGTACTCTGTATTTATCCACTTGCTCAACATTTTCCTGCCGAGAATTCTGCTCCTCTTTCTCACAATCCATTGCATCACCTGCTGTGATAGAGACAGAAACCTCAGACAGGGATGGAAAGGGAAAGGCCAAACCAAACAAGTGCTGGAGAGAGGTCAAATAAAAATCAGGAACTGAACTCCTCCAAACTCTTTCCCCAAATATAGTTGTAGGATTTTGTGTTTGTATTTTATATCATTTAGAATGAAGGATAAAGAATAAGAATGTAGCATGTATTAAATGTATTAGTGTATGAGCTGATCACATCCTGCCAGCATCCCTTTTTGAGTAACAGCAAGGAATAGCTTCCTCCCTGCTCCCTCCACATGGCTGCAGACCCCTCCCTGCAGCCCCTGGGCAGGGTGGGTCTGTGTCTTGACCCAAGCACCCCTGCAGCCAATGGAAAGCTGCAGGGGCAGTGCCTGAGGGTAGCAGCACATGGAGACTACCCAGCTGCCCTGCCTAGCACCCCAGGTTAGCGCTGCACCCTACCTCTGGCTCCCAAACTCCTTCCCAGAGCCTGCACCCCCTCCCATTCCCAAGCTCCCTCCCAGAGCCTGCACCCCCACCTCCTTCCCACACATCCCCTTCTACCCCAAACTCCCTCCAAGAGCCTGCACCCCTCACCCCTCCTACACCCACTCCTTGCCCAAGCTCAGAGCCTGCACCCCCTCCCTCTGTACTCCCTCCTGTCTCCAAACTCTCTTCCAGAGCCTATACCCCCACCCCAGCCCAGAGCCAGCCTCCAAACTCTGTCCCAGAGCCGGCACCCCTCAGCCCCTCCTGCACACCCAACCCCTGCCCTAGCCTGGATCCTGCACCCAACATCTAAACTCCAACCCAAAGCCTGCACACCAGCCCCCTACCCACACACCTGCTCCTGCACCCAAACTCCCTCCCAGAGCCTGCACCCCAGACCTCCTCCCCCAACCCAAACTCCCTCCCAGAGCCTTAGGCAGGTGGCGGCAGAGTTGGGGGGGCAGGTTCTGAGCACCACCAAAGTTTCTACAAACCTTCCACCCCTGACCCCCGGTCGTAGAAGTGCCAGGCGATAAGGGGGAGGGTTAGAGTCCTCACTCCTACCCATTTGTCGAGGGGAAATTGCATAGGTGAATATACCCTCGGTCGTAGCAGGATCGAGCCCAAAGGATAGGGGGCTTAGTGCTCTGTCAGGCAGAGTTCTTTTTAGTGGGTAGAGACTTTTGTGGGCATGGAAAAGTTATAAAAGTAAAATTCATAAAAAATATGTTTAGGCAGTATTTTCTATGTGAGACTAACTCTGAAGGATATAGGAGTGTGGGAAAACAATGGTAGCACCTGTGTAAGAAATGTTTAAAAGGAAGCAATCCAAAGTTGATACTTTGTTCAAGAGATTACTCCTTTTAAACAGATATAGGAGTTTGGGCAGTGCAGTATTTCTTGTGAATGATATTGTGATGATTTCACAATTTTAAAAGAAATGATTAAGAAAAGGGACCAGGAAGGGTTGGGGCTGGTTGAGGAGCCCACCCTCCGTACTAAATTGGTAGTGGAACAAAGCCTGTGTCCGTGAAAAGGGATGGTTCAGCAAGGAAAGCAGGGTCGGGCCCTGACAAGCAGGTAGGCAACAAATACAAATATTGGCAAACAGATTGGAAGCCCCAAGGACAGAGTGGCAAAAGCAAAAAAAGTTAAGTATAGGCCATGGGGAATTCAGATCCCTGGAACAATACTTGGAATGGTGAAATCTGAGTTGATGAAGGTGTCATTTGGGGAGATATGCAAGCGATTTAAAAAAAAGAGAGTGAGAAGTTCCCTCTGCAGAGGCTGGAGGGAATTAAACAGTTGAAAGTTGTAAAAATGTTAAATAGGAAAAGTGTTATAGAAAGAGAACTCTTGGTTTCTTTGCAGCCATTTTGAAGGGAAACTGGGCCCTTTTCCAAAGGAATGTCTGTAAATAAGCCAGGCAGAGAGAGAATCTGATTGAAATCATTTGACCATGAACAATTTAGTCAAATTTGCTAAAAGAACATAAGGGGTTTCTATTGGAACTTAACCGCCCCCAAATGTATACAAATGTAATCTAGGTACAGCGGTGTAAAAATTAAAGTAGAGTAAGGAATATTAAGGAAAAACAAGTGTGTGTCTAAATCTATTGTGTAAATATGTGGAGCGTTTAGGACCTACAGCAACACTCCCGCTCTGTAAAACTCTTGTTTTGCAGGTTTAAGATGAATTGGTTTGTTTTTAAATAATACCACTACAATCCATTTGAATCTTTCATTCAAAGTTGCAAAACCGAAAACTACTTTTTTCCAGACACAGGTAATTAGTGTTGTTTGGCTTTGATATTTAGCATTTAACCCCTAAGGTATTGTACCTATTGGGTTTCCAGGAAGTGAGCGGGCAGAAGCCTGCCCATTGCTAATGGACCCCGCCCTAGCCTAAGGGGAGGGTCCGCAGGACCTCAGAACCCAACTGATTCTGGGGGACAACTAATAAAAGAACAGGGACACTTAAGGTACTGTATCTATCGGGTATCCAGGAGGTGGGCAGGCGGAAGCCCGCCCACTGCTAAAGGATCCCCCCCCAGCCTAAGGGGAGGATCCACAGGACCTCAGAACCCAACTGATTCCGGGGGACAACTAATAAAAGAACAGGGACACTTAAGGTACTGTAGTGGAGTGGTCACCCGCTCCAGCATGGGAAGGGTTAAAGCCAGCCCTGGGAGAGGCTGACACCGGCTGACAGAGGACGCTAGGGAGGCTGGAAGCTAATTCCCCAAGATGACCAGCATGAGGCACCACTGGGTGAGTCGGCGCCTGGTAACAGGTACCTTAATGCTTTATAAGTTTAACCCTAACCCTAAAGACATTTTGGGCTGTATAAGTAGGGGCATTGCCAGCAGACCGAGGGACGTGATTGTTCCCCTCTATTCGACATTGGTGAGGCCTCATCTGGAATACTGTGTCCAGTTTTGGGCCCCACACTACAAGAAGGATGTGGAAAAATTGGAAAGAGTCCAGCAGAGGGCAACAAAAATGATTAGGGGGCTGGGGCACATGACTTATGAGGAGAGGCTGAGGGAACTGGGATTGTTTAGTCTGCAGCAGAGATGGATGAGGGGGGATTTGATATCTGCTTTCAACCATCTGAAAGGGTGTTTCAAGAGGATGGATCTAGACTGTTTTCAGTGGCCCCAGATGAGAGAACAAGGAGTAATGGTCTGAAGTTCCAGTGGGGGAGGTTTAGGTTGGATATTAGGAAACACTGTTTCACTAGGGGATGTGAAGCACTGGAATGGGTTCCCTAGGGAGGTGGTGGAATCTCCTTCCTTAGAGGTTTTTAAGGTCAGGCTTGACAAAGCCCTGGCTGGGATGATTTAGTTGGGGATTGGTCCTGCTTTGAGCAGGGGGTTGGACTAGATACCTCCTGAGGTCCCTTCCAACCCTGATATTCTATGATTTTATGATTCTGTGCTTGGTCGTTGTCTGTGCAGAGTCTTGCACAACAGGGGCCTGACCTCAGTCGGTGACTCTGCAACTCCTGGCATTACAGGATCCCTGATTTTGTTTGGGGTCCCTGCAACATCTGGCAAAATGTGGGGCCAGGATCTCTGTCAGGGTCTGTGCCATGCTCAGTAAAGTGGTGGGACATGATCTGGGTTGGGGTCAGTGCAGGGCCAGGGCCAGGCCCAGGCCCAACGGGGACACAGATCTCAGTCGAGGCCTCTGAAGTGTCCAGCACAACGGAGGCAGAAATCTGTGCCACAGTCGTGCAGTGCCTGGAACAAGGGGGGCTGTGATCTCAGTCCAGGTCTCTGTTTTACCTGGCACAATGGGGGGCCTGATGTCAGATGGGGTCTCTACAGTGCCCAGCACAACAGGACCCAGATCTTACTTGGGGTCTCTGCAGCTCCAGGAAAAACAAGGTCTCTGATTTTGTTTGCTCTGTTTGCAGCACCTGGCACAATGGGAGCCTGATTTCACTTCGTGCTGATGCAGGGTCTGGCACAACAGGGCCTGGAGCTCAGTCAGGGTCACTATAGCACCCGGCACAACAAAGTCCCTTCTCTCTCTAGGGGTCTGTGCAGTTCCTTGCATAATCAGTGCCCCAAACTCGGTCAGGGTTTGTGCAGTCCCCGGCACACCCGGGGACCTGATCTCAGGCAAGGCCTGAGCCACAGTCAGTACAATAAGAGCCCTGATCTCAGTCACACACCTGGGGAGAAAAGTGGGAAGATTTTCAAGAATTTGATATCAGTATTTCAGAACTGAGGAGAAAATGGGGAACAAACTAAATATTTGCCAATATAAAGAGAAGCATCAACATCTAGGAAGGTTTTACGTCACTATTCAACAGTTGAAGAGAAAAGAGTGGAAATCTGAGGGCATTATACAGCGATATTGAAACAACAACAGAATGGGATGGATTCTTCTTGTCTCACATTCATGTGGCCAGCAGGGAGCCCTAGGTGATGTCGCTTTCACAGGGGAAAGGGGTGGGACTAGAGCCAGAAGGTCACTGGCTGTGGGGAGTGGCCGGCAGTGGGGTCTGGGAATGTGATAAGCAGGTGATGTGGGGGGGAAGGGCTGCTGGGCTGGGCACAGTGGGGGAGGGGAAGTAGCTGGGATTGGGAAAGCTGGGGCTCGGCCGTCTCCCTGGGGGGCACTTGCTCCTCTCTTCCCTTCACTCAGGGGAACGATTTCCCACCTAACCAAGGACAAATCACTGCAGGTAAAAATGGGGGCGGGGAAACACCCTAAACCTGAGATCTGAACTAGACATTGGGGAAATGGAGAGAAAATGGGGCACAATCAGGGGAGGAGAACAGGGAACTTCTCACAGATTTGGGGGAAGGGCGGGGTCACCATGGATGTTGCTTGTTGCTCTCTAGAGAGAAAGGGGGCAGGACAGGAGAGGATGGGGGAGGTCCCCATGGGAGGGGGCAGCAATAAATCCGAGGGGATTTCAGCCCCCCCACCTTTCTCTCCCTGCTCCTCGGGGGGAGGGGGGCCTCACCGGCTCGTCTCCTCCCCTGGCCAAGTCTGGGCTGCACAGACATTTTCCATCTGCCCCTTTGCCAGGTCTCCCCTACTCACCCCAGTTTCGCTCCTCCCCCACCCGGCAGCTCCCACCCAGCCCCACGCAGGGACCCCAGTGGGGCTAGTGCCTTCCTTCCCGGGATCCCCCGTGGGGCCCTACCTGGAGCCTCCTGGCGCCTTCCCACTTCTAACATGAACTCTCGTGCCCCAGGGTGCCAAGGACTGTGGACAGGGGCTGCTCACTGAATGGAGGAAGCCTCAGCCCTGGGGTCTCTGGCTCTACTGCTCCCAGGGGTCTGGGCAGCACCTCTAGGAATGCGCACACACCCCCGCCCCGGGTCCGATCAGTCCACCCGCCCCGTGTCCTGCATCCTCTCAGCCAGTGCCAGGGCCTCCAGAGGGAGCAACCGGCCCTGGCAGCCAAGGAGACCTCTACCCTGCTGCTGGATATGGGGTGGGGGCTCACATAGTCTCCTGGCTAAGGGGTGAGTCCAGGGGCAGGTGTCAGGCAGCAGGTCATGTGCATTTCCGAGTTTCTGATCTAGAAACACCTGCGTGTCCCAGCGCCCTGTGACTAAGGCTGGCTTGAGAGTGTCTCCTTTGTACCAGAGAATTACAAAATAAATCCAAGGAAAGGTAAACGCTGCAGGCACCTTTCAGTGCATGGTGCATAGAGCAGTGAGTACAAGTCAGTGCCTGTATGGAAATTTATTTTGGACTGACATTGTTGGTGCTTTTTCTGCAGCCTGTTGTAAAACTAGTTAGCTATCTAGACTAGCTGATGGTCCCCCTGGAATACTTCTGTGTACCCCCTGGTATACGTGTACCCCTGGTTGTGAACCACTGACGTAGGGGAACCCAGGCCCACCCACCGTCCCGGCTTCCAACCCCATATTGGGTCTAGCTGGGAAGCTGGTCTGGCTTTGCTCACCTCGCATCAGCCTCAAGTCAGCTTCACTAGGTCACCACCTCCTACCATGGCTCTGTAGGCAAGAGTCAGATAGGAAGTCTCCTCTCAGGTGTAAAAGCAGCGACGGCTCCATGAAGGGTCGGTGCTGACGGAGCAATGATTGACACTTTCTCTAATCTCCTTTTCAGATTTTGGCCCATTTTCTCTCTAATTCTCCAATGTTCATTTAACAATCTCCCCACAACTGCCAATCACCTGCCTGCCCCTGCTGCTGCCTCCTCCCCACTGAGTGAAGCTTTTCCCGCACTCACTGTATTCACAGGGTCGCTCTCCTGTTTGGATGGTCTGATGAGAGATAAGAGTTGATCTCTGAGTGAAGCTTTTCCTGCACTCACAGCATTCATAGGGTTGCTCTCCTGTGTGGATCCTCAGATGCTTAGTAAGGTTTGAGCTACGAGTGAAGCTTTTCCCGCACTCGCTGCATTCATATGGGCTCTCTCTCCTGTGTGTATTCGCTGATGTCTAATAAGGGCTGACATATGATTGAAGTTTTTCCCACACTCACTGCATTCATAGGGTCTCTCTTTCGTGTGGATTATTTCATGTCGAATAAGGGCTGAGCGGCAATTGAAGTTCTTCCCACACTCACTGCATGTATACTCTCTCATTTCCGTGAGGATTTTCTCCTGAGATGTAGTTTCCTTGAGGTCCTTGTGAGTTCCCTGACAATTAATGGGTTCATCCACTTTCTCCTCTGAGTGGTTTCCCTGCTCTCTCTTTGGTCTGGGGTAACTTTCATCAGCTTTTCCCAGCTCGTGGCACCTGGACACATTCCCTTTGGATCTTTGCAGTAATTCCCCATGCGCTTCGGCTAGCTCAGCATCTTCCTGGTGAGGATTCTGCTCCTCACTCTCCCTCACCACCCCATCATCTGCTAGAAGAGAAGAGATATCTCAGAATTGGGGATGGAAAGGCAGAGAGCAAACCCAAGTGCTGGAGAGACAGAAAATAAAAATCATGGACTGAATTCCCCCAAACTCTTCCCCACACGAGAGGGTGGAGGGGATCAATTCTGCTCCACACCCAGGACCGGCCTTTAAGGTGGGCTGTACGGGTGCCCCATCCAAGGAGGTGCCGGGCATAAGGTTTGGATTCCCACCTGACCTGCTGCCGAGAGGCTCGCTGGGCTGTTGGAGGTAGCGTGGCAGGCAAGAGAGCAGCAGCATTTGGGAGGAAGAGAGACCAGAGCTTCAGGGGGCCATTGGATGACCAGCCGTCAGAGCTAGGTGACTGCTCTGGAGCAGAGGGGCCTCTCCTCCACCCTGCTCCACGTGTGCAGCTGCTGCTGTTCCTGTCTTTCCCCCTCCCACCACACACACACACACACACACACACACTCGCTGTTCACCCCTGGAGTCGCCCCTGTCCACTCCTGACTGGGAGCATCCTCCTGACTGCTCTGCAGGTGGGAGGTGCTGATTGATGGCAGGGTGCCCCCCTCTCCCCCACCCAGGTACCCAATCTCCACTGAGCTGGGGTGATGGGACAGGGGGAATCTGTGTGTGTTGCTGCCTCTCTGGGGCCGGAGCTGCTGGCAGCTGCTTGTGTCTGAACAAGCCTAGTTCAGGCTTCTGACCCTGAGAGCTTTCTTAAAGAGACAGCGCACTCACTCACTCAGGCACACACACTTTCCTTCACACACACTCTTCAACATACACACACTCCTTCATATCCTCCCCTCAATACACACACACACACACACACCCCAGGGTTCCCTGCATCCACGTCCTTCTTCACCTGGGATGTGCTGAGGCATCAGGAGCTGCTGCTCTCCTGCCGTCTCCTTATGCAGCCTGCAGGGAAAGTGACCTGGGTGCAGGAAGACCTGACATCACTCCTTGCTCCCCTCTCCCAGCCCCCCAGGACTGCAGGGTGGTGGGGAGCAGCAGTCCAGTGTGGGAGCAAGCAGCAATGCCAGCTGCTTTGTGCATCCAGATCAGGTTCCCCACTTGGGTGCAGGAGGATGCAAGGGGTTGGGGCAAAGGGGGCACAGTGCCAGGGTTGGGGGCTCAGGAAGGGGCAGGGGTTGGGGTGAAGGGGGTATACACCATGCAGGGGTCCAGGGTGCAGGAGGGAGGTGCAGGGGCTATGAGTGAAAGGGGCACAGTGGAGGAATTAGGGGCACAGGAGGGAGGGAAAGGGGTTAGGGTGAAAGGGCACAGTGCAGGGCTTAGGGGCACAGGAGGGGCAGGAGGGGGCAGAAGTTAGGAGTGAAGGGGTGCAGGAGGGGGAGCAGGTATTTGGACGAAGGGGGCACAGTGCAGGGGCTAGGGGGGAAGGGAGGGTGGGGAGCCTGGGGAGCCCATGGGGGACAGAAGGAATGGAGGGTGCCATGCCCATGGGAGCCAGGGGACCAAAATGCAAGTTTTCCCAGGGTCCCATTTTCCCAAGGCCAGCCCTGTCCACATCCCATCCAAACCCTCAATAGGAAGGGAGGGAGCTCCAGCCAAGGTGTCAATCATCATCTGTAGGAAGCCAGGAGTGAGATCTGCTGGGGACTGTCCTGAGCTCACAAAGTCTGTGTGGGGAATTCCAGCTGGTTCTCTCAGGCATGTACAGTTTCTGGGTTGGTTCAATGTTTCCTCACCTGTGCAGGGACTTCTCAGGATCTCACTTTCCTCTGAACCAGGGAGATCCAGGACCCATGGCTCTTCCCCTCCTTCCAGCTGGGAGATCACATAGGGTTTGGAAACTGGAAACCCTGCTCAAGGGAAAGAAAACAAGGGAGATCAGGGGAATTCATAGGCCATTTGTCATAAAAACAAAACATTCTATTAGTTTAAGCCCGGTCTATTTTAAACCAGCAAAATCCCAGGGCCAGCTCCCCAGGTGCTCAGAGGGGCAGAACACTCTGCTTATGAGAGACTTAACTATCCCCATCTTTGCTGGGAACACACACAGCCAGACACTCATTATCAAAGAGGCTCCTAAAACACGGAGACTGGAACTACATGTCCCAGAAAGTGAAGACTCCAGACAGAGGGAAAGTCTCCCTGGCGCTGCTTCTAACTGACAGAGAGGTCCAGAGACAATGGGAGAGTCCTGGGGAAGCTGGGAACAGTAAGCATGGGCTGGTGGGGTTCAGTGGAATAAGGAACAGGAAGGGCAGGGATATCACTGAATGCAGGATCTCAGCAGCATTAGATGTCAGGAAAGCACATACTGAGGCATTAGGGAACCTAGTGTGTCAGGTGTAAAGGGAGCGAGTATAAAAAACACTTAGTGGAGAAAGCTGGCAAATTAGATGGTGTAGTTCAGGAGCCACAGATTAATTCTTCTGCCAAAGGAGAATGTGAAAAATAACAATCAGGCCATGTGACTTCAGAAGGGACAGATTCGAAGACCCAAAGAGCATGCAGGGAAGAGAGACTGCAGCTCTTGGAGGAAGGGATGGAAAAGGAAGAGTGTCCATGGTTCATGAAGCCAATTAGTTCATTTTATCATTGTTATGGTCATCTCATATGTTATTTCAAATGTAATCATTGTGTACTAAATAGATTTAAATTGTAGGAATAGACAGAAGTAAGACAGGTAGAGCCCTGCATGGATACAAAATTTGTATCCACGTCTGATCTGTGATCTGCAAAAGTGGTCCATGGATATCTGCAGATTTTCAGGACTCTAGGTACAAAATTTGTACCTGCAGCTGATCTGCAAAAATGATCCACAGTCTCCACCGGGAGACATGATCTAAGCAAAGGGCTAAGGCAATGAATCATAAAATCTTCTAACATAGGGCTGGAAGGGACCTCGAGAGGTCATCTACTCCATTCCCATTGCCCTGCGGCAGGATCAGGTATAAGTATGCCATAAGTTTGTCTGACCTGTTCTTAAAACCCTCCCGGGACAAGGATTCCACAATCTCTCTTTGTAATCTATTCCAGTACTTCCTTATCTTATAGCTGGAAAGTTTTCTGTATTACCCACCCTCAACCTCCCTTGCAGCAGATGAAGCCAATTACTTCTCCTTCTACCTTCAGTGCACACGACGAACAATTAATCACTGTCCTCTTATAACAACCCTTGACATATTTGAAGACTGTTCTCAGGTCCCCCTTCACTCTTTTCTCAAAACTAAACATGCCCAGTTCTTTCAACCTTCCCTCATAGGTCATGTTTGAGGACCAGGAGGTAGCTTTTTCCTTCTAAATGGAGATGTGCAAAGTGAGGTCAGAGAAAAGGATGTTTGAGTAAATGAGACAGGAGAGGATGACAAGAGCTCTAGCTGTGCGGATGCATAGGAAAGGCCAGATGTTAGGGAAGTTATGCAAAAAGAAAATGCAAGGTGTAGGCATAGGTTGGATGGGAGGCCCCAGAGGGAGCTCGGTGACAAAGGTATTGCAGTTATGAGTGACAGGCAGGACAATGGTGCTGTTTGTGGTGGTAGAAAAAGAAGGTGGGGGGAGGGCCTGGGGGGAAATATTAAGAGCTTTGCTTCAGCTGTTGATCTTGAGCTGATGGCTGGACACCATTGAGGAGATGAGAGAGAGAGAGAGAGGCTGAGATTTCAGATGGGACAGAAGGAGACAGGTCAGGAGCAGAGAGGTAGAACTGTGAGTTAGGAGCACAGAGATGGTAGTTGAATATGTGTGTGCGGATGCGATTACCCAGAAATAAGGTACAGAGGAAGAAAAGAAGGGGACCCAGGACAGAGCCCCATGGAACCTAAACAGGAAGTTGGAATGGGGGAGAGCCGGATCATCCTAAGGACACTCTAATGCAGCAACTGGAGAAGGAGGCTGTGACTCATCATGGACCTCTTGATGCCACCTGGCAGAGGGCACAGGGTGCCTAATGTTTTACTGGGATCCCGCAGACCAGGTACACATATATTAGTTCACCTAAAGGTGGCAGGTCAGGTGTCTGTCAAGGAACTAGTTAGGTAGGTCTCAGGTAGCTGTTAAAAACTTTGCCAGTCCAGCACTGTTGTTTAAGGCTGTGAAAAAGTGCACACACGCATGCACACACACGCACACCATCCAACATAGCTCTGCTAGCAAAAGCTCAATTATAGACACAGCTAGAGTGGCAAAAGTGTCCATTTTTAAAAACAGAAAACTAAATGCTCATAAGCTACATTAATGCAGAGTTAAAGTTGCCCAGTGCTGTCTCCTGCCTTGCACCGTATGGACAGTGACTAAACTTAAACGTCTGCAAACCGGGAAATGAGAAGTTAATGTAAATGCCCCCCTTCAATGCAACCTTAACTTTGCCCCCAACCTTTAACCCTGCAGCTATCAAGAACCACTGAGGATGGTTCTGTGTGGGCCATGCAAAAGTTAACAAATTGCCACAGGAACTCAGGTATTCGGCTCAATGCAGCAGTAACGGGATGAATTCTATGGTCTGTGGTATAAAGTGACTATTAGGTCATCTACTCTGACATCCAGCTGGCCTTCAAAGCTATGAACCTATAATCGATCCGAGGAAAGACTAAGAGAACGTGCCATTGTCTGTGTTGTGTTCACAGATGGGAATCCCAGCATCTATTCGCATGCCTCCAGCTGTGGGCACTGGGTCAGCTGTAACTGGCTGATGGAGGGATTGGTTGGAGCAGCTGGGCACAGCTGTGCCTGTGCTATGCAGAGAGGTGCATGTGAAACTTGGGGGGACAATTCTGCCCATTTCCGTGCTGAGTGTTGTAGGCTTTGTCAGCAAAGATGCCCAAGGGTGTCTTCTTGCCATAGGGATTGTCAGCACCCTGGTGGCGTATGTTCGAGTGATCTGTGGGGCTTAGTGAGGGGTAAGTGAAGGGAGTGACTCAAAAGGAAAACAAAGGTTGAGGGCAAAGGGGTGCTAACACTTTACAAGTCTCAGATGGTTTGTGTACAGGAGGTTCAGTACTGGAGAGCAGGCTGAGGGGCGGAAGCTTCTGTTTGCCACGACGGAGATGAACCCAAATATTATCGTAGCAAGGAGAAGTTGTTAGACTTTCTGCTGTACCGCTCTGTTCCCAGAGTGCTCTGTAACAGAGGAGGGGAGAGGGCTAGTGTGTGTGTCTCTGGCATGTTGGAATGATGATGAAACAGGGCAGAGCAGAGGTGGCATTGTGAGAGTGGCGTGAACCTTATCTCTTTATTTCCTCTTCTAAGAACTGAGGGGATGGGAATCCTTACCCAGTGAGGTCACGTTCTCATAGTTCTCCTGCATAACGTCTCTGTAGAGGGCTCTCTGAGTGGGGTCCAGCAGAGCCCCCTCTTCCCTGGTGAAATACACAGCCACCTCCTCAAAGGTCACCGGCCCCTGAAAGAGCAAGAGTCCAACACTAGGTACCTAATTCCCCAGTCACAACCCCACTATTCATGGGGGAGAGGAACCAATCAAATGAAAGCTCTGAGAGAGAAACAGTCAGCAGAGTCCTACCCCCATACTTCTGAGAGCAGACAAGGGGCATCATGGTGAGAGAAAAAAGAGAGAGCCCCTTGTCTCTGCCAGCAGATCCATCACACACCTACTAGCCAGAGGCTGATACAACCCCATGTAGGAAACCATCACCCTCTCCACTGCCAGCAGCTGAATGTGAGGGGCTGGGACATCTTCCCTTCACCTTCCTACATCTTTCCATGTCACACTAGCCTCTGGCTAGCAGGTTGACAGTTCAGCACCGGAAGTCTGGTCAGTTTTCCCCGCCTTGCTCAGGAGGTTGGTTTCTCTATTTCCTGTGTCAAAATTGGGGAATTTTCTCCCCCAGGATCCAAGCGTTTGTTCTGAGGATCTAGGCCCATGTTAAACAAGTCCCAACAGATTTGTCACACTCTGTCCCCCTTCCTTTCTTCACCCAGGGTATTCCCTGCCCCCTCCAGACCTAAGTCTCCAGAAGTTGCCACCTCTTCAGTATTTACTGCCCCTCTCCCTCCAGCAGGAACCCACCAGCAACCCCCCAATAACCCCTACCTGAGCTGGCTCCACAGCAGCCATTTCTCTTCCTTGTCCCATGGGAGGATGGAATGAGCTGGAGCAAGACGTGGGCGTCATTCTGCAGCCTGGCACAGCAAGAAGGGCAGTTGTGGGGGTTTCAGAACTGGCTTTAGTTCATTTCACATCACACTTCCCCTAGGCTCTTTCCCTGCAGACAGAGATTGTAGATTCTGCCATGCTGGGAACATGCTCAGTCCCATAATGCAGCACAGACCTTGCCTGTCCTCCACCCCACCCGCCTCTACCCCAGGACTAAACCCACAAAGACATTTTCAAACCCTCCCAGCAACAGAGTCTGAACCAAACCCTGGAAAAGACCAGACCCAAAGGAGCCCCTTTGGGGGGATTCCCTCTGACACTGCCCCCAGGGCAGCACACTCCTGCAGCAGGGGGAACAGGGAGAGTCAGGGCTGGTTTTTCCTCTCTCTCCTCTTCACCTTGTTCACAGGAAAGTGACCACTGTGCAGGGATACTGCAGTGAGTGTGCCTGGGGGATCAGAGGTCTGAGAACCTGCCCTCCCCCTCTTATTTCTCCTGATGCCCTCCTCTTTCCTAGCACCCTACCCCCTGGTTGGGAGACATGGTCACCATCCCATTGTTGGGGGCTTTCTCTCTCCGTGGCCCTGCCTCGCACATGCGGGGAAGTGGGCACCAGTCAGGGAGACCTGCTTTTCCCACACACGTTACTGGACACAGCAGAGAGCCAGTGGGAGCGGGTCAGACCCGCTGATGGAAGGATCCTGCTGGCCTTAGTGATGCAGCAGCTCTGGGCTCCCGGACACCCCGGGGGGCAGAGATGGGGCGGGTGGGGGGCACTGTGCAGAGGCAGGGACCTGCCCAGCTCCAAGGGCTCAGTCACCTGCAGTCTCAGCTCGGGAGTTGCCGTCAGCAGAGTCCGAGGCGGTTTCTAGCCGGAGAAACCCCCCCCGGCCGGGCCCGGAGGGGTTAATGCCGGGATCCCCCCATCACAGACCCTGCTGGGGAAGCAGCTGCTCAGCTCCCTATGGAGGCAGCAGCGTCTGGTCTCTGCACGGGGGCTGATGCTCCCGGTTCTTTGTTCTCCCGGCTTCTACCTCCTTCCTCCCGGCGGCCCCCGCTGCTCCAGCCCCTCCCTGTGAACTGCAACCCCCCAGCTGCTCCAGCCCCTTCCTGTGCCCTGTAAACCTGCCCCACTGGCTGCAGCGCTCGCCGGGGCTGGCTGCAGCAGCTGGCACAACCGGGGGCTCCTTGGTCTGATGGTTCAGCAGCATTAGCCCCTGCCCCTGCCTTTCTCCTGCCAAGACCCAGCTCCTCTCCTGGCCCCCCCTCCGACTTGAGCCGGGTCCCCGCGTGTCCCAACCCCTCTGCGAAGGGCCCGGGCGGGGCGGGACGGAACAGCCCCTGCTGCGTGGCCGGGGCGACGGAGCCCCGGAGCGGCTGGGCCGCGAGCTGCAGGAGGGGCCCGGAGCGCGGCTCGGCTGCAGAGCTCGGAGCCCGGGAGGGAGGAGCCGAGGGGGGATCTGGGGTGGGGGCGGCTATTACGGGGGGGAGGAGTCACAAGCCCTCCCAGCTCCGCCGCTGTATTAAACTGCTCCCCGGCTGGGAGAGGAGGCGGGGGGTGGGGTCTCAGTGGGAGAAAGGGCGAGCGATGAGGGAGGGGCAAGCGGGCCCCAGAGGACGGAAGAGGACCCCGGGGCAGGCTGGGAGATGTAGTTCCTGACTCTGCTGGGAGCGGAAGCGATGTTAGTCGGGGGAGGAGCCGGGCTGCGAACCCGCTCGGGGTGCTGCGGCTCTGCCTGGCTCGTGTGGAGCCGGAGAAGAGTTTTGTGTCTCCTGGCTCTGGGCATGCGCAGATCGGAGGGGAGGAGGAGTCCCGCATGCCCAGAGGCCGCGCTCACTCACTGCTGCTCCGTGGCGCTGCGGGGGGTGGGGCTGAGCAGCTGGGTCTGTGCCGGGGAGACCCATTAACCCCTCGGTGCCCGGCCCGGGCCCTGGTCCCGCTGTAGCCGCCCTGGGCTCCGCCCTCCGCGCTGCGGAGCTGCAGCCTCCAGGTACCGGAGCGTTCCCGGGAGGCGGGGCCGGGCGGTGACTCCGCCCCAGTGTCTGGGGGGGACCCGGTATCCCGCAGCGCCGGGATCTGCTCCCTGGGGCCGCGCCCGCGGGGGGCTCGGAGCTGCTGTCCCCGCAGGAGCCCAACGCCCCCGGCCCGGCCAGGCTCCGCCCTGGGGCCCCACGGGGGGTCCGGCGCCTTTGGGTTCCCGGCGGGGACTGCTGAGGGGTGAAGTGAGACTAGGCTGGGGGCGTGGGGGAGACCTGGGAAAAGGGTCGGGTGGAAAATGTCTGTGCAGCCCGGACATGGCCGGAGGAAAAGAAGAGCCGGTGACCGCAGAGGAGCGGGGAGAGAAAGGCGGGGACTGAGATCCCCTCGGATTTACCGCTGCCCCCTTCCGTGGGGACCCTTCCTGTCCTGGCCCTTTCTCTCTAGAGAGCAACGAGCAGCGTCCAGGGTGACCTCTCCCTGCCCCCAAATGCCTGAGAAGTTCCCTGTTCCCCTCCCCTGATTGTGCCCCTTTTTCTCTCCGTTTCACCAGTGTCCAGCTCTCACCGTGGCTGGTGGGGGCTCTGGGGGTATCTGGGGTCCCTGGCCAGGGACTCTGGGGACTGAGTGCTAGGGAATATCTGGCAGGACCCTGGCTTGGGTTATGGCGGTGTCTGGGGCCCCTGGCTGTGGGGTCTGGGCTCTGGGTATTGGGGGTGTCTGGGGGCTGCTACCATGATCCTTCTCTCTGATCAGCTTGTGCCAGAATCCTGGCTCCAAGCACTGACAGACAGTCCCTGGCCAGGCCCACTCACCATGATAACTTTCTATCCATTTATCAAACACTGTGAGGTGAAATCACAGATTTTGCTTTTCTCCCCTCTTGAAAACTGCAGGAACTTCCGTTCCCATAGGGAATATTCATACCCCCTCCCCCAGTCCTTGTCCTAGATCTGGGGGGTGAGGGAGGTGGGATGGGGGTTAGCACTGCCACACTATGGTCTTTTCCACAGCGTTCTGGACTCATTCTTTCTGAAATCTGGTTTCATTGAGAACATTGTTAATCCAGAGTCACTGTGTGAAGAAAAAAAAAAAGGAGTGACTCCAGATGAACACTGGGGCAAATGACATTAACAATTCTCCCTGTGGGGAGGGGCGCTCATTAGCTGGTCTCCCCAGAGAGCTATAGGAGGGAGGCTGCTCAAACGCTCTGTCCCTCTCTGCCCAGGATATTGGGGTTCAGGTTCCTCTGTCAGATGCCGAGGTCTCCATTGTGATCTGGGAGACCAGGCTTAGCAGCTGCTTCTCCCCCAGCAGCAGGGCTCTGTGCTGGGAAGTGACCTTTTAAATAAAGCTGCTTCTCTGGTCCACCCACTTGATGACTTTCTCCAGACCTGAGTCCTGTTTATACTAAATTCTGAGCCACAGACTTCACGTAACAAAGAAGCCAAGGGAAAATGCTGTAGGCTGGCATTAAAATGACTCTACACAAACAGCTGTGCCCCCTTCCCCTCCCCCAGTCATTTCTCCTGCCATTAGCAAGTGCAGGAGCAAATCCAGCCATGAGGAGCAACCAACCCAGGAATGAGACTTTCCTACCAGATGGGCAGAGAGAGGGGACAGGGAAAAGGAGATAGAAGGAGAAAGAGAGACTGAAAGGGGCCGTGGGAGAGAAGAGTTTGGACAGAGATTTCCAGATCTCTAATCTGCCTGGACAGATGTATTACTGCACCCTGGGCAGAGTCACTTTCCTGTGGACAAGATGAGGATCACACTGAGGAAAACCCAGTTCCTGACTCCATATCCCTCATGCTGAGGTGTGGCTGCCATGGGGTCAGTGGCAAAGGGAATCATCGAAAGTGACTCCTTTGGTTCTGCTTTTTTCTAGACTTTATTACAGGATGTGGGGAGGGAGAGGGGAGATTAAAAATGTGTCTGTGGCCTTAGCCTTTTAGGAGGGGCCAGGTCTACATTGTAATAAACAGATTGAGCAATTTCCTGACATGGCAGAATCTAGGATGTCTGTCTGCAGGGAAAGGGCCTGGGAGAATCATGGTGTGAAATTAACTGAAGCCTGTTCTGAAACCTCCACCACTGCCCTTCTCACCCAGACAGGCTTAGGGAAGCTTTCCTACCAAGGAGCTCTCCCTGGACCTTGCTAGGGGCTCCATCTCCTGTATCAGTCGGTGGCTAGTAGGGGTGTGATGCATCTGCTGGGGGAGAAAAGGGGCTCTCTCTTCATCCCCTCACCCTGGTGTTTCCTGGATGCTCTGAGCAGGGTGGGAGTGGGACTCTGACTGCGAGCCACCCAGCACTTCCATTTGGCTCCTCTCCCCCACGAATAGTGGGATTGTGAGTGGGGCATCAGGTGCTGAGTGTGGGACTCTTGCTCTTTCAGGGGCCAGTGACCTTCGAGGAGGTGGCTGTGTAGAAGAGTGGGCTCTGCTGGACCCTGCTTAGGAGCCCTCTACAGACAAGTCATGCAGAAGAACTATGAGAGCGTGACCTTGCTGGGTAAGGATTTCTGTGCCCTCAGATATTAGAAGGGTGTAACAATGCTGGTTCTGGTGGAGCCCAACTGAGAGTGCCAGTTTAGGACAAATTGCTTCAAGCAGGGCAATTACAGCCCAAGGCTGGGGTTTTTCCACGCTAAGGCAAACCAAACTGGCCAAACAGGGAAGACTTTGGTTTTACCCCACTGGCTAACCACAAGTCACACAAGCAATTCCTTTAGACACTCCAGTTTCCCAGTATCACCACCAGTGCCACTCATTATGGGGACAAAGGGTTATGAAAACCAATACCCCAGAAAAAGAAAAAAGGTTCTCCTGATCCCAAAGGACCAAGCCTTAGACCCAGATCAATATACACATCAGATCTTACCCACAAATCACACTGTTGCCAGTCCTTTTGAATCTAAAAGTTTATTCATATAAAAAGAGAAGATAGAGATGAAAGCTATAATTGGTTAAATGGAATCAATTACATACAATAATGGCAAAGTTCTTGGTTCAGGCTTGTAGCAGTGATAGAATAAACTGCAGGTTCAAATCAAGTCTCTGGACAACATCCACGGCTGGGATGGGTCATTCAGTCCTTTGTATAGTGCTTCAGTTTGTAGCAAAGTCCTTCCAGAGGTATGAAGCAGGATTGAAGACAAGATGGAGGTGAGGTAGCTGCACTTCATAGTTTCTTCCTGGTGTAAGGACACCTCTTTATCCTTACTGTGAAAAATTACAGCAAAATGGAGTCTGAAGTCACATGGGCAAGTCCCTGCATACTTTGCTGAGTTACAAGGTGTATCTGCCTTCTCTCAATGGATCAGTTGTATAACTGATGGTCCGTAATGGGCCATCACGCAGGCTAGGCAGAGCTGACACCAGCTTGTCTGGGTGTCATGCAAAAGCATAGCATAAGTTTGAGATACAGACAGTATAGAGCCAATATTCATAACTTTAAATACAAAAATGATATGCTGTCTATGTATGTTATAACCATAACCTGATCTTAGATGCCTCATTTGTCCCTCTTTATATAAGATTTGGTGCCACTACAGGACCTTGGCTGCAACAATGATTTATACGGTCCCAGTTCTTGTCAATAACATCAAAGAGGGGGAAAATGAAGAGAGAAGGTTCATGCCAGTCTCACAATGCCACCTCTACTCTGCCCTGTTTCTGCATCACCCCATCATGCCACTGACACATATAATACCACTCTACCCTCTCCTCCTACAGAACACTTTGCGATACTGCTCCTGTGTTCTGTTCTCAGTGTCAAATATCTCCTGTTTGCTGAAAAAACGGGGGGTTAGGTTCAGCATAACCAACAGAAGGTTCCTACCCCCCAGCCTTCCCTTAAACCCTGAGCCTTCTTCACCCAAACCAGAATGTGCTTGGGGTGTAACAAGCAAGCTGCTGGAGTCAGAGCTGCTGGTCCAGGGTTACCTGTCACACAGATATTTGGGGCATCCTTGAATGCTGGCAGGGGGTATCCAGACAGGGGAGCTCCAGCAGCAGAATGTTGAATCTCACCCAGGATTACAGATAACACAACTCCTCACTGCTCTGGGTTGCACCGCAGCATGTGAAAATGGCCTTGGTTGGTAGTGAACCTTCCTGAGACATGGGGAGTCTTGCTTCTCCGTCACCATGTGTAATAACTACAAGCTCTTGTCTCTTCTGGCTCTTTGGACCTATTCTTTAAGTCACAGGACCTGATTCTTATTTTTCACATTCTGCCTTTCCAGACTAATTAGAGTCTGTTGCTCCTGAATTATAGCTTCTAATTTCCCAATATTCTCCACACTCAGGGATTTTCATACTCCCTCCTGTTACACTGGACTCACTAGATTCCCTAGTACATAAATTCAGCCACACTGGGTCAGATCAAAGGTCCATCTAGCCAGTATCCTATCTTCTGATAGTGGCCAAAGCCAGGTGTCCTAGAGGGAATGAACAGAACAGGCAATCCACAAGTGATCCATCTCCTGTCGTCCATTCCCAGGTTCTGGCAGTCAGTGGCTAGGGACATCATCCCTGCCCAACCTGGTAAATGGCTATTCATGGACCTATTCTCCATGAATTTATCTTGTTCTTTTTTTGAACCCTGTTATAGTCTTGGCTTCACAACTTCCTCTGGCAAAGAGTTCCACAGATTGACTGTCTGTTGTGTGAAGAAATACTTCCTTTGGGTTGTTTTACATCTGCAGCCTATTACTTTCATTGGGTGACTCCCAGTTCTTGTGTTAGGAGGAGTAGGAAATAAAACTTTATTTACTTTCTCCACAGCAGTCTTGATTTTACAGACTTCTTTCGTATCTTCTCTTCTTCGTCTCTTTTCCAAGCTGAAAAGGCCCAGTCTTTTTAATCTCTCCACATCAGGAATCTATTCCATACCCCTAATCATTTTGGTTGCCCTTTTCTGAACCAATTCCAATATATCTTTTTTTGAGATGAGGTGACGACATCTGCGCTCCATAGTCAAGATGCGGGTGTACCATGGCTTTATATAGAGGCAATATGATATTTTCTCTGTTGTTATTTATCCCCTTCTTAATGATTCCCAACATCGTTTGCTTTTTTGACTGCTGCTGCACATTGAGTGGATGTTTTCAAAGAACTATCCACAGTGACTCCAAGATCCGTCTCTTGAGTGGAAACGGGTAATTAAGACCTTATTTTATATGTATAGTTGGGATTATGTTTTCCAATGGGCTGCAATATGTGCTATCCTGACATCTAGTACTGCTGAGATCCTGCATTCAGTAATATCCCTGCCCTTACGGTTCCCTTTCTCCACTGAACCCCACCAGCCCAAGCTTACTGTTCCCAGCTTCCCCAGGACTTATTGTCTCTGGACCTCTATCAGCAAGAAGCAGTGCCAGGGAGACTTGCCTTCTGTGTGGAGTCTTTGATTTTGGGGACATGGATTTACCTTCTCTGTGTTGTAAGAGGCTCTGTTGTAATAAGTGTCTGTGGCATTACCCAGAGTAGAATCTGGACTGTTGAACAGCTGTGTCCAATCAGTTCTCCAACCTGGGGATGCATTTTCCATTGTTTTACTGTGAGAACAGCCCCCTTGGCCAGTAAATACAGTCTCCAGCATGTAACTCTCTTCCAGCTACACAGTGTTGAGTGCTGCTAGTCAACCATTCATGAATTACACACAGGATAACAGAAATTGTCGTTTGCATCTTGCACTGTCCAGCACGCTACTGACCACTAGAAGTGCATATTACATTTTTGATTTCATCAGTGGAAAATGACATGCACCAGCCTTTTTATCCCAAATGGAATTTCCCCACAGACTTTAATCCAACACACTGGTGTAACATCCCCCTCTGGTGTTATCTGGACTGGTGATCTGCTCTGCCTCTCCACTCCTTGGCTTTGGAAGCCAGCCTTTCTCTGCTCTGCAGTGAAAACCCCCACTTCTGGAGTGTTCACACACAGCCTCTTGCATGTCAGCTTTTCCCAGCTACTGGCAAGCGAATGACACTGGGACCAGAGATATTGGCTAGACACAACCCTAGGAACCACCATCTTGCAGTGTCCAGTAATGCTCACTGGACAATGCAAAATTATATAAATTTGTCAGTTTAACAAAGAAATTCATATGTACCAGGCTTGTTATCCCAAGGGGTGCCTCTGACAAAGTTCAAACCAAACATACTGCCTCAAGTAGAACAAACAGATTTATTAGCTATAAAGAGAGATTAGGTGATTATAAGTCAAAACATAACGAATCAGATTTGATCAAATGAAATAAAAGCAAAACGCATTCTAAACGCATCTTAACACTTTCAGTGTCCGTACGAACTTTGATACTTCTCACCACAGGCTGGCTGGTTACTTTTCAATCAGGCTCTCCCCTTTGATCAGCGCTTCAGTCACCTGATGGTTGGTGATGTCTGTAGATGTAGGGGAGAGAGAAAAATGGCTCATGTCTCTCCTTTTATCATGTCCTTTCTTCCCTTGTGGCTTTGCCCCCCACACCCCATTCTGCTTCAGAGTCAGGTGAGCATTTCTGAGTCTCTCCAAGCAAGGTTGAGCAATTCTCCTAGTGTGGCCTCATCAGGTGAGTCTTCGCGTTGTAGCTCCCCTGCTGGACAATGGCTGTTGCTGGGTTGACACCCCGCCCGGGCGTTGGTTACTTTCCTTGCTGTTGCTTCTGGGGAGCTAATATCAGGCTGATTGGTTGACAGAGACTGAATTATTCCTTAACTATTGGCTTATAAAGGAGGGCAGCATTTCTTTTTTAATTGCTTTAATTACCTGGGCACTAAAAGTTCCCAGAAGCAGGTAACGCCAGACTTTACACTGGAGTCTCATTTTTTGTGGATTAAAGTTGTGGGGGTGAAGCAGCACCTCATGCTCAGGTTCTGGGATGTCCATTTTTGCAAATAATTCAGACATTTATGTAAACAGTTTAATTTGTGAAACACGTACCCATTTCCGTTTTTATTTTTTAAATGCAGTATACCAATGGGCTAAGGTGGTCCACCATGGCATAAGGGCCTATCCGTTTTGATTCTAGTGAGTGACCCCTTTTCCTCATTTTAAGGTTCCCTTTTTTAATATTATATAATAGTGTGGCAGCCAAAGCCATGTTATTAGCTGCCAAACATTAATTTGTTTTTAGCAAAAGGCTGTGATTCATCATGGAAACGCAGGGCTGGGTCTGTGAGAGCCTTCGGTTTTAGCAGAGTTAAAGTGGAGTCCTGCTCTTTTCCTTCATTCCAATTTTGTTGTTTTTAAAACAATGGGTGAGTTATTTTAGCATATTTGTAGATGTGGTCTAGGAAAATTGACTCCTCCTAGCAGTATTCTTAAAGAGTGGGCGTTGGTAGGAGCTGGCATTTTTACGAGTGCCCTTACCTTTCTCTGAGCCTCCTGTCTCCCATCTTGTCCTTTGGTTTGACTTCTTTGTGCTGCAACTTATGGGCACTTCTTTTCTTCCTTTACCAGTTAGGTAATTTACATGAGCACAGACACTTTTTGGCTTGCTTTTGGATTTAAAGTCATTAGCAGCATAGAGACGCTGTCTTAAAAGGGACACAATCAACTTCCAGAGTTTTGATTATTTTTCACTTTTAACTCCTGCTTCTAAAACACACAGTGATCTGAAAAAGAAAAACACACCCTATTGTGGCTCCCTCTGGAGCCCTAGTAGGATTTTAATTAAGTAGTATGGTATGTTTCTGCATTTCTTTTACCCCTTCTGCAATATACACTGCACATATTCTGGGGAAAATGCACATTCCTTCCGTAGTTTAATTTGTAGAACATTAGCTGTATTAATTCTTACATAAGATGTAACTTTCTTTATGCTCAAAGTTTTTATGTACTCTTAGCAAAGCGATAGTTTGATTACACAGAGTCACCCTAAGGCTCAGTGTGGGGCGCTGTATAGATATTATTTATTTTTTTACAAAAAAAAATCCAGATTCTTTTTCCCCCTAGTCTCCTGGTTTTAACTGCCTTGCTGCAGCCATGACTTTGGTCTTTTAAAAAGATATTGAACTTATAAAGCATTAGGGTACCTTAAGGGTTAAACGCTAAATACCAAAAACAAACACTTGTTACCTCTATCTGGCAAAAAGTGTTTCTCTGTTTTGCAACTTTGAATGAAAGATTCAAATGGATTTTAGTGGTATTATTTAAAAACCAAACCAATTCATCTTAAACCTGCAAAACAAGAATTTTACAAATGCAAATGTCGCTTTAGGTTCTAAACACTCCACATAGTTACACAGTATATTTATACACACTTTTTTTTCTTAACCTTCCTTACACTGCTTTTAATTTTGACACAGCAGTAAATAGACTACATTTGTGGGCAGTTAAGTTCCAACAGAAACCCCTTGTATTCTTTTAGCAAATTTGAAATCATTTGACTATGAACAATTTAGTCAGATTCTCTCTTTGCCTGGCCTTATTTACAGACGTTCCTTTGGAAGAGGGCCCAGTTTTCCTTCAGAAAGGCTGCAAAGAAACCAAGAATTCTCTTTCTATAACAACTTTTATTTTTTTAACTTTTTACAACATTCATCTGCTTAATTCCCTCTAGCCTCTGCAGAGGGAACTTCTCACTCTTTTTTAAATCACTCACTTATCTCCCCAAATGATACCTTCGTCAACTCAGATTTCACCATTCCAAGTATTGTTCCAGGGATCTGAATTCCCCATGGCCTATACTTACTTTTTTTTTCTTTTGCCACCATACCCTCAAGGCTTCCAACCTGCTTTCCAATTTTTTTATTTGTTGCCTACCTGCTTGTCAGGGCCCAACCCTGCTTTCCTCGCCGAACCATCTCTTTTTATGAACACAGGCTTTGTTCCATTAGCAATTTAGCAAGGAGGGTGGACTCCTCAACCAATCCCCACCCCTCCTGGTCTCTTTCCTTAAAGATTTCTTTTAAAATTGTGAAATCATCACAATATCATTCACAAAAAAATACTACACTGCCCAAACTCCAATATCCTTTAGAGTTTAGTTTAACAGAGTATAGCAGCGTCGAGACTCATCACCGCAATGCCTCCTGCTGGTCAGTCTGGGAATTAGCTCTCGCCAGCCATGAAGTGCCCTCTGTGTGTGGTGTCTCGCCCATTGTCTCCTCTATTGGTTTTGGACCTGTGTTGCTCCCTGCTCAATGGCATCCGCTTCAGGACACTGCCCTCCAGCAGTGCCCACTACTCCATTCTCACCCCCTTTCGGGGAAGGAGGGGAAAGATATCAACAGTCCTTCAGCTTGCACCTGCCTTGGTGGCCAACCACAACCCCAAAGTCTAGCCCCTCCCCTCAGGCATGTTGCAGTCTGTCTCTGCCACACTTCTCTGCAGCCAGGTGCAGTGGAAGGGGGGGACCCAGGGACCCTCTAGCGGCAGCTTCTCTGCCCTCCTTCTCCAACTATTTTCCCTGGGCCATTTCCTCATTGGCCCCTTGCACCTTCTTGGCCCTTCTAGTCAGGGACCACAGCCTGGCAGGTAATGGACCAGGGCTCTCATCTGCTCCTCCAAGCTGGCCCAGCACTGCTCTGTCCAAGGTGCTTACCTCCCTACCGCAGGAGCCAGTCCTTCTCCCTTGCTAGTCAGGGAGAGACTCTCTTCTCCTTCGTTAGGCAGTCTTTATATAGGGTCCAACTTGGCCCTTATTGGCTGCCTCTTCCTTAGCCCTGATTGGCTCTCCACAGGCCTTTGCAGATTGGCTGCTGGTCTACGCAGCCTCTCTGGCTGTTCCAGCCGTTTCTCTCGTGGAGTGGGGTAGCCGCCCAACTGCACAGAGCACAAGCTCTTTAAAAGGAGTAATCTCTTGAACAAAGTATCATCTTTGGATTGCTTCCTTTTAAACATTTCTTACACAAGTGCTGCCACTATTTGCCCACACTCCTATATCCTTCAGAGTTGGGTCTCACATAGAAAATCTTCCTGAACATGTTTGTTTTATTTATTTATTTTACCTTTATAACTTTTCCATGCCCATGCGCATGCTGGGACTTATAAAACAGAAAAGTCTCTACCCACTAAAAAGAATTCTGCCTGACAGAGCAGGATGGGGAAACGCTAAGCCTCCTACCTTTGCGCTCGATCCTGCTACGACCGAGGGTATATTCACCTATGCAATTTCCTCTCGACAGACGGGTAGGAGCGAGGACTCTAACCGTCCCCCTTATGGCCCGGCACTTCTAGGGCTTGGAGGTCAGGTGTGGCAGGTTCGTAGACATTTTGTGGTCCTCCGAACCTGCTCCCCGACTCTGCCTCCCAAACTCCACCCCCCCCACCTGTCAATGGCTCTGAGAGGGAATTTGCGTGGTAGGAGGAAGTCCTGGGCTCGGGCAGGGGATTGGGGTGCAGGACAGGAGATAGGTTGGGCTTTGGAAGGGAGTTAGGGTGGGGGAGGGGGTCTAGGGTGCAGGCTCTGGGATGGAGTTTGGGTGCTGGGTGCAGGAGGGAGTGAGAGGTGCAGGATCTAGAGGGAATTTGGGTGCAGGAGAGGGTGTGTGGGAAGGGGGTTGGTGTGCAGGCTCTGGGTTGGAGTTCGGATACTGGGTGCAGCTCCAGGCTAGGGCAAGGGGTGAGGTGCAGAAGAGAGTAAGGGGTGAAGGCTCTGGGAGGGAGTTTGGGGACAGGAGGGAGTGCATAGGGAGGGAGTGCAGGTTCTGGAATGCAGTTTAGGTGTGGGCTCTGGGTTTGGGTAAGGGGTGGGAGTGCAGGAGGGGGTGAAGGGTGCAGGCTCTGGGAGGGAGTTTGGGGACAGGAGGAGATGTGTGGGAATGGGATGAGGGTGCGGGCTCTGTGACGAAGTTTGAGTTCTGTGTGCAGGCTCCAAGCTGAGACGGGCTGGGGGTGCAGGAGGGGAGAAGGGGTGCAGGTGCTGGGACTGAATTTGGGTGCAGGCTGGGGGTGGGAGAAGGATGGAGGGAGGGAGTGCAGGCTCTGAGAGGAAATTTGAGGGGCAAAGGGGGGGTACAAGCTCTTGGGGGGGGGGGTTCAGCGGTTACCTGGGGCTCTTAGGCAGGGCACACCAGGAGTCTCCATGTGCTGCTAACCCCAGACACTGCCCCCACAGCTTCCCATTGGCTGCAGGGGCACTTGGGTCAGGACACAGGCCCCCCGCCCAGGGGATGCAGAGAGGAGCCGGCAGACACGTGGCACGAACACGGAGGAAGCTGCTCAGCTCCACTGCACTGCCCCGGGCTGTTTTAAATGTCCCAAAGGATGCATTGGGGGGATCCAGGGGCAGAAGGTGGGGCCAGGGGAGAGACCCAGCCCCAAACATTGCTGGAGCCGGGCCCTTGGCCAAAAATCTTTCTGGTGCCCAGGCATCATGGGCCCATATACTCGCCACCCCTGCCGGTAGTGTATATACCTAGACATTTTGTATATATCTTATCTGTATAGTTTTCCCCCACAGATGGGTCAGAGCTAGGACTCTAATCCTCCCCCTATTGCCTGGGTCTTCTACAACTGAGGCTGTGCACACCTGTGTGATTGATCATTTTATACGTATGGTATACCTTTTAGCAATATTTAAGCAGTATGTTCAACAATCACAGTGCATGTCTTCATCCTTTTGCAATTTTCCACCAAAAATGTTATTCTTATAAGAAGCATATGGGATCTTTCTCAGGGGAAAAGGCAATATGCTGCATTTATTGAAGATACAACAATTAGTATTTCCATTTAGTCACACCACAAACAAACACACTGTCTCGTCAGTGTATGTTATAGTTGCCACTCCAGAGTCCAGATCAGTCTAGCGGCCAGCAAAGTTGATGACGGGTAGGGAGGAGCCAGATTCCATTCCGTGGTCATGACATGATGCTCTGGGCAAGTCTTGGCAGGTCGAACCCAGAGCTTCATGGCAAGGTGTCTTGTTTATATACTGATTTTTCCTTAATTGATACCAATGAGTTTTGCACCGTCGTATCGTAATCAATTGTTGTTTGACGAGTGCTCATTTTCTTAAATTGTCCTCATCCTTTATCTTGTTCTTTCGTCAAGTTCCTCAGAGAGTTATCCCAGGCTGGTTTTGTTCACAGCTATCTTGTCCCCACTGATAGGTGCCTGTCTCATCTTTAGAGTCATAAATCTGCCCTCTTCTGACATTTCACTAGGAGCGTGTTGCAGCCTCCTGGTGCCCTTGCATCTGTCTCCGGTTCCTCCCTCGTACATCTGGTTCAGCAATGGCCTTCACGCTTATCTCTTAAAACATACATTCCTCATTCACACACAATACAGACTTAATTTACACACAACATTTTGAACAGGAACATCAAATTTCAATGCAAAAGAAAACAATCGTGGCATTCTTTTACTTATTTTAAAAGCTAAATCTACAACAAATTGGTGACCCTCAGAGGTCTGTTACTTCCTTGAAATCTTTGTTTTTCAAAAAGGGTGGCTGGCAGGATATAATCAGATCATACACTAATACATTTAATACATGGTACATTATTATTGTTTATCTTTCATTCTAAATCAGATAAAACATAAAATCCTACTACTGCATTTCAGGGAAGAATTTGGGGGAGTTCAGTTCCTGATTTTTTATTTGATCTTTCTCCAGCAATTGTTTTGGTTTGGCCTTCCCCTTTCCCTCCCTGGTTGAGGTTTCTGTCTCTATCACAGCAGGTGAAACAATGGTATGTGAGAAAGAGGAGCAGAATTCTCAGCCGGAAAATGTTGAGCAAGTGGATAAACACAGAGAATTATCGCAAAGATTTGAAAGGAATGTGTCCAGGAGTCATGAGCAGGGACAATCGTGTGAGATTCAGCACAGATCAGAAAGAGAGCAAGAAAACCAGCCAGGGTCGAAAGTGAGTAACTGTATTTCCTGTCAGGGAACTCAGAAGGACCTCAAGGAAACCGTAACCCAGCAGGAAATCCTCAGGGGAAAGATTAAAAATACATGCACTGAGTGTGGGACAAACATATGTGACTACTCAGCCCTTATAAAGCATCAGAGAATCCACACAGGAGAGAGGCCTTATGAATGCAGTGAGTGTGGGAAAAACTTCACTCACAGATCACACCTTATTACCCATCAGAGAATCCACACAGGGGAGAGACCTTATAAATGCAGTGTGTGTGGGAAAAGCTTCATTACCAGCTCAGCTCTTTCTGAACATCAGAGAATCCACACAGGGGAGAGGCCCTATGAATGCACTGAATGCTGGAAAACCTTCACGCGCAGCTCGCACCTTACTAGGCATCAGACAATCCACACAGGAGAGAGGCCCTATGAGTGCCGTGAGTGTGGGAAAAGCTTCACTACCAGCTCAGCCCTTTCTGAACATCAGAGAATCCACACAGGGGAGCGGGCCTATGTATGCAGCGAGTGTGGGAAAAACTTTACTCACAGATCAGGCCTTTTTCTCCATCAAAGCATCCACACAGGGGAGAGGCCCTATGAATGTTGTGAGTGTGGGCAAACCTTCAGTCGCAGTTCACACCTTAGTAGGCATCAGAAAATCCACACAGGAGAGAGGCCTTATGAATGCCGTGAGTGTGGGAAAAGCTTCACTACCAGCTCAGCTCTTTCTGAACATCTGAGAATCCACACAGGGGAGAGGCCCTATGAATGCAGTGAGTGTGGGAAAAGCTTCACTATCAGCTCAGCCCTTTCTGAACATCAGAGAATCCATACAGTGGAGAAGCCCTATGAATGCAGTGAGTGTGGGAAAACCTTCAGTCGCAGCTCGTATCTTTTTCAACATCAGAGAATCCACACAGGTGAGAGGCCCTATAAATGCATTGAGTGTGGGAAAAGCTTCACTACCAGCTCAGTACTTTCTGATCATCAGAAAATTCACACCGGTGTGAGACCCTATAAATGTGGTGAGTGTGGGAAAACCTTCAATCACAGATCAACCCTTATTAGGCATCAGAGAATCCACACAGGGGAAAGGCCCTATGAATGCAATGAGTGTGGGAAAACCTTCATACACAGTTCGCACCTTATTAGGCATCAGAGAATCCACACAGGAGAGAGGCCTTATGAATGCAGTGCGTGTGGGAAACGCTTCACTACCAACTCAGCCCTTTTTCAGCATCAGAATAACCACACAGGCGAGAGGACCTATAAATGCGGTGAGTGTGGAGAAGGCTTCACTACCAGCTTAGCCCTTTCTGAACATCAGAGAATCCACACAGGAGTGGCCCTATGAATGCATTGAGTGTGGAAAAACCTTCTATTGGCACTCTGCCCATGTTAGCTGTCAGAGAATCTGCAAGGGAGATCAACACCATAAAAACCTCTAGGGCTTTCAATACTTCTTTTTTTTTAATACTTTTCCTTATTCCCACATAGTAACTTTTAAAGCTATTTGAACTGTTTGCAGCACTATTATCCCTCAGCTTGTCCAGATGAATGGCCCATTTTTGCCTTTTGCCGTTCACTCTGTTTTGAAGTTGATCCATTTGTCCTTTCTATCAACTCCATTGTCCCACGAGTAATTCAAGTGTGCCCTTCCTATCCGGAACGAGGGAGCATCACATTTATATCATTCCTCCTATTGCACAGTTATTGTTAGTCACCAATTATTCAGATTGTATCATTGCCAGTTGTTCTCACATTGCTCTGGGTTGTGCTGAAGAGCAGTTATATTGGGAACTTTTCAAATTATATTTAAATGAAGAAGGACGGGGAAAAGGGGTCATTTCAGTCTCCGTGACATTGAAAGGGGATGGAGTGACTCAGAGTACCTCCTTCCCCATCACTACAGAACTGAGACCTTTTTTCTGAGCCATGCAGAGTTTATCTTCATCACTTTCTACCCATCCACTTCTCAGAGTGTCCTATGAGGAACAGTTCTCAGATGTCTGTGCTTGGAGATGATATTTTCACTTCTTTAATTCTAAGTCAGAGTCATTGAGACTGGAGATAAGTGTCAAAGACCTGGAAGGGGAATTCAAATGGATCCCAAACACAGTGTTATCATTTGGAGTTGAAATCACAGATTCTATCTGTTGGTAATGCCAGTTCTGGCAAGGTGGCTGGTCCATCCCCTCTCATTATTTGGATGCTAGGATAGTAAAAATGTTTTAAATAACTGACTATTGAGACAGTGGTGAGTGAAATATGTTTGAATGAATCAGAGGAGAATGTGATGGGAGAATCTCTTGTCCCGATTCTGAATAATCAGATGTAACCTGCTCTGGAATTTGACTTGACGCTTTCATTGTCATGTATTCTATCTCTCCTGAAGGCCGTTTCATCACCCAATTGCATATTAGTTCAGTTTGATAGGCTGTAGCTCAGATTTATTGGAGAATTTAAGACAAATGACCATTTACTAAACTCATCATTTCTCACTTCAGTTTTGCTTTTCCCCCATTCCTCCCTGATGTCATGGGGAAAGTTCAAGTGCAGTTCTGTCAACAGGAAAGAGCTCTCCAATTTACTGCACATGCTAACAAAGGAACAGCAGTAATTTAAAATCTCCACTCAGAAAAGGCGAACAGCAGCAGAACCCCAGCTACTTGGAGGAAGTGCATATGATCACATGTAGTTCAATTGTTGAAGACAATATTGTCCCTGATGATCTGGGGAGAGAATTCCACATTAGGTGATTTTGAAATAGGCAAAATGCACATGTATTTGGTTCCTAAAGCATGTGTAACCAGGCCCTACAGAAGATTTTTCCTAACTTACCCTATATCATGGAAGATGCAGCCATTCGTGACACAGATGTTGAGGAAATAGAAGTAGGGGTTTAGCTGAATTTATCCTGTGTAGGTGCTAAAAATGTGTCTAAAATGAAATCAGTGTTGTAAGTCTAAATAGTTGCAGAAAAATAGCTATTTTCTAATAGAAACTCCAGTTCTGGTAACTAACAGATTCTAATCTAGCCCTGTATCCAGTTCCTTGCCTAGACCTGTGCCACCAAATTAAAGAAAAGGTGGGCATGTTTTGGGAAGCCATTCCTCACTAACACTGCAGAGATTTGGAGTGGTTTTGTAAAAGATTCTACTTCAGAGAAGTGTAAGTTTACCCTAACCAAGGCCAAGGATTTGTAAAGAACTCGGGTTCAAAGAGAATTCACTCAGTTCTTCATTTCCATGCCAATAAAGGAAGATATGGTGACCAGTGACCCAAGGAAAATTGTTGTATAACTCCACTTACTAGTTCAGTGTCACTGATGACAGTTCCAAAGGATGTCAGGGTCAGATACAGAACAAACATCTTTACTGTTTGGATTCAAAGAGAGAGTGCTTCATAGGACATTCCTTCCCAGTGTATCCCAGTGAGGCAGCCAGTTTGGGTAACAAGGACTTTCAGGCTGTAGAAATGATTGTAACCAATGAGGCAATGAATGTGTCAGGCTCCAATTTCAGACTTCAGGATACTCATGTGTTGAGTCCTAATTCCGTGGTTTTTTCTCTTACGCTATGGCTACACAATAAAGCTGATATTGACACAGTTGCACCAATGTAGCTGTGCTGCTGTAGCACTGCTATTACAGACGTTGTCAGCCAATGGGAGAGGTCTCTCCTGTTGGACTTGATTAGTCCAGCCCAAGTAAGCAGCAGTGGCGATGTTGGCAGGATAATCTCTTTTGCTGATGTAGTGCTATTTACACAAGGTGTTAGGACTGTGTAACTATGTTGCTCAGCGGTGTGGATTTTTCACACCCCTGAGCAATGTAGTTATACTGATACATGTCTTTAGTGTAGACCAAACCAGTTTTCTCTTGTTTTATGCATTTACATCACTTCTCCTAAACCACCTCCTACCTTGAAAGATTAAAAAGTGTACACGTAGAAGAGGGGTGTTTTTCCTTCTTATGCAAATATTCCCATATAGGAGAACCCTTCCACCAACTCACATGGCAGAAGATCCTGAGATATATGAACTCACAGAAGTGGTTGGGACAAACCGCAACTTGAGCCAAGTTTCAGTTGTTGACAATGGGGCTTAAAAGAAAGCTAACGTATCTGACAAGAATTTGTGATCTTTAAATGTTAGTGTCACCAGTGAAAATGAAATTATAGGTGAAATCATTGTGTGATGATCTGAATCATTTTGAAAAACTGAAAGCTTTGTTTTTGGTTAGATCATCTCTTGTATGACTAACCATTCTCCCTGTATGTGAGAGAGCTCCTAGTATGGAGGCCTGAGCCAGCTGTCCGATCGCCTGGTTCCTCAACTGTAGATAGAGGTCTCAGTGCCCATCAATCCAAAGACTGAAAAAAATGGAGCGTTCCAACCATTGTCATTTTAGTATCTTATTGTTCGTTTCTCTGTTTTTTTGTTTTTAATAGCTAGGAGAGGTTCTGTCCTTTCTCTTATATCAGGGTGTGACTGTGTAGCTCAGCGCATGTGTGACAAAAGCTTTTTGGTGCCAATTGGCAAAGGGGTCACAGTTACTCACAAGCAACTCCCATCTCAGATCTTTCAAACTTGTCACACCAAATACACTGATTGTATTATATTTATTCAGGAACCATAGATAGCAGTGACACCTCTACTTAAAAAAGCTTGTAAATTACTGATACTCCTAATCACTTTGAGGTGTGTACGATTCATATTGCAGGAACAATGTAAGTACATGGAAAAATATGCCCATATGGTATTGTTGTGAAAGTGAGTCACGCCAATCATAGGTCTTGGTGGGGACGGCCCATTCCAGTGGGAGGGAATTGGCACCTGTCCCTTGCTAGCCAGTTATGTTTTGTATTGCTCCATTATCAACCTTTGCACCAACCCGGAAAAGCCAATGGAAAAACATCAAAGACAAATTATAGACATTGAAACCCTGTGGAAGTGAAAACGACAATATGACAATGAGTAGATCGTCGTTTCTGTGAATAAAGTCAAAAGACTGGTTCAGTTCATAACAGGGTGGAGAAAAACACTCTGGATCCATTCAGCAAGGAGATCCCTAATGACCAGTGGTGCTTCATGAAAGGCAGGGCCCTGGCTCATAGGGACTAGCAACAACTGCAATAGACTGAAGTGTGAGGTGAGAATCTACTTAAGATAGGAAAAGTATTAAAAAGTGTAGGTTGCATTTTGTGTTTTTGTTCTGTTTAAATCTCTACCCTTTGTTAAATGTCCATTTTTTTCATAACTACGCAAGTCCTTTGTGTGATACAGGAGCAGTGGTCTACAGTAAAACTGATAACCTGGGATGTACCATTGCTTCAGGAAGTGAGGATCTGGGATTTCTCTGAGTATCTGGTGATCCAGGCTGGACCCCGGGGGGGGGAGGGGTCACATTGAAGGAACACAGGGGTTGGGGTGCCTCTATTGGCAACTGGCAGGGCTGCTGTAGCTCAGAGGAGGGTGCTTGAGTGCCTGACAGGCTGGGTGAGTTTGGTCACTGACATCCAGCTGCCAAATGCAAAAGTCCCTCTTCCTCCTGGCAGGTGGCAATGAGGAGACTCTCATCCCTCAGCTCCCTGAGAAGGGTCACACCTGTGAAATCCACCGAGGGAAAGCACCCTGTAGCATAGTTCCCAGACTCAAAATAGCCCTATGTCATAAACGGATAGTTAAGAGTTAATGGAGCAGAAGTACTTCATATCTCTTTTGCCTGTAAAGGGTTAACAAGATCAGTGGGCCAGGCTGTCACCTGACCAGAGGACCAATCAGGACAGGATACTTTCAAATCTTGAGGGAGGGAAGTTTTGTGTGTGCTGTTAGTTTTTGGTTGTTGTTCACTCTGGGGGCTCAGAGGGACCAGATGTGCAACCAGGTTTCTCTCCAATCTCCATGATACAGGTTCTTACAGATCCAGAATAGTAAGTACTAGGTAGATAAAGTGAGTTAGGCTTATGTTTGTTTTTCTTTATTTGCAAATGTGTATTTGGCTGGGAGGAGTTCAAATGTGTATTTGGCTGAAAGGATTTTAATTTGTACTTAGGCTGGGAGGTTATTCCCAGTATCTATAGCTGAAAGACCCTGTACCTATTCCATTTTAAATTTACAAAGATAATTTTTACTGTTTTTTCTTTCTTTAATTAAAAGCTTTTCTTGTTTAAGAACCTGATTGTTTTTTTATTCTGGTGAGACCCCAGGGGACTGCGTCTGGATCCACCAGGGAATTGGTGAGGAGAAAGGAGGGAAGGGGGAGAGAGGTTAATTTTCTCTCTGTGTCAGGGTTACTTTCTCTCTCAGGGAGAGTCTGGGAGGGGGAGAGAGAAGGAGGGGGGAAGGTGAATTTTCCTCTCTGTTAAGGATTCAAGGAGTTTGAATCACAGTGATCTTCCAGGGTAACCCAGGGAGGGGAAGGCTGGGAGAGGCAATGGTGAGGGAAAGGGTTTACTTTCCTTGTGTTAAGATCCAGAGGGACTGGGTCTTGGGGGTCCCCGGGCAAGGTTTTGGGGGGGACCAGAGTGTACCAGGCACTGGAATTCCTGGTTGGTGGCAGTGCTACAAGTACTAAGCTGGTAATTGAGCTTAGAAGAATTCATGCTGGTACCGCATCTTTTGGACTCTAAGGTTCAGAGTGGGGAATTATACCATGACACCCTAAAACTCTGCCCTACGAAATCATGAAACATGCTCTTCCCTCTGTGAAAGCATGTAAAGAATCCAAGAACTGGAGGGTTGAGATTGGGTCCAGAGTGACCTAGACAAATTGGTGGATTGAGCCAAAAGAAATCTGAGGACGTTCCACAAGGACAAGGGCAGAGTCCTGCACTTAGGATGGAAGAATCCTATGCACTGCTACAGGCTGAGGACGGAGTGGGTAAGAGTTAGGGTCATGTGCTCCAGACCCCTAATCATTTTTGTTGCCCTCTGCTGGACTCTTTCCAATTTTTCCACATCCTCCCTGTAGTGTGCGGCCCGAAACTGGACACGGTACTCCAGATTAGACCTCATCAATGTCAAATATAGGGGAACGATCACGTCCTTTGATCTGCTGGCAATGCCCCTACTTATACAGCCCCAAATGCCGTTAGCCTTCTTGTCAACAAGGGCACATGGTTGACTCGTATCCAGCTTCTCATCCTCTAACTCCTAGGCCCTTTTCTGCAGAACTGCTGCCTAGCCATTTGGTCCCTAGGCTATAGCAGGGCATGGAATTTTTCCATCCTAAGTGCAGGACTCTGCTCTTGTCCTTGTTAAACCTCATCAGATTTCTCCTTGCCACTTCTGCTGGCATGGGCAGGCATCTTGTAGGCTTTTCTAGAAGAGAATTTGGAACTGAGTTGGGAAAACCAGTTTCAAAACAGGAAGCACAGGTTTAGTTTCATTTATTTATAATATTAAATAATTCTTTCCTCCTAGTATCACAATCATAAGTGCTTCAGCGTTACAGTTTTCCAGAGGGAAAACTTAACTTCTCTCCTAAGGGAGTTGAGAGAAAACACTTTTCAGAGTCCAAAAGAGACAAGACGGGTGAGGTTAAGAGCTGTAGAGGACCAACCTCTGTTGGTGAAAGAGACAAGCTTTGGAGCTAACCCAGAACTCTTCTTCAACTCTGTGTACCCCAAAGTTTGTCTCTTCCACAAACAGAAGTTAGAACATAAGAACGGCCATACTAGGTCACAGCAGGGGTCCATCTATCCCACTAGCCTGTCTTCCAAAAGTGCCCAATGCCAGGTGCTCCAAAGAGAATGAACAAAACAAGTAAGTGATCCATCCCCTGTCGCCCATTCCCAGCTTCTGGCACAGAGAGGATAGGGACACCATCCTTGCCCGTGCTGGATAATAGCCCTTGATGGACCTATCCTCCATGAACTTATCTAGTCCAGTTTTGAACCCTTTTCTAGTCTTGGCCTTCATAACACCCTCTGGCAAAGAGTTCCCCAGATTAACTGTGCATTGTGTGATGAAATATTTCCTTTTTTTCATTTCAAACCTGCAGCCTATTCATTTCATTTGGTGACCCTCCTACTTCTTGTGTTATTCTGAGAAGGAGTAAATAACACTCCCTTCCTTGGTCTTTTAAAAGATATTATGTGACCCGCTCCCCCATGTCTCTCATGTCCTGGGACCAACATGGATGCAACAGCACTGCAAACAACAAGGTTCAAAGTCGATGCACATGGAAGAAATATTTGGGGTTTCATTCCTTATGTCCTGGTCCCATCGTGTGGCCATTTCCTTTCCCTCCTCTGTTACAAGCTTTGGTGTTTTGCACAGAAACATTATTTCCCCAGGAGAGACCCAGAAGTGGTGGCTGCATTCCTGTACCAAACAGTCACTAGAAGGGGACAGACAAAGGCCTTGAGGACAAAGCATCCATCACAGTCAAAAAATTATCTCCTTCCTGCAGGTGACTGGCAGCCTGAGTTTGTTCCTTATCCTCCCTGAATCTGGGGGCTGGACTCAACACTATCCAGCCCCTCTGCATGTAGCAGGAACAAACACAAACCTTGTCTTTAAAACAAGCTGTCTCCTTCCTTTTCAGGGAAGATATTCCTATAATTGAAATTGAGCTTCAGTTCCCCTCTCCTAGGGCTGGGTTGGGTGTGGGGTATTGGTGGTATAGTGGTGAGCATAGCTATCTTTTAAGCAATTAATCTGAGTTCAAGTCCTAGCCAATGTAATAATGGCTTTTGTCTTTTGTTGGTTCATTGTCTGGAAATGATTTAATTTCAGTCACATTATGTTACAATCACATTATCAATAGAATGAAACAATATATGTGTCAAAGTCCAGCAGGTCATGCAGGATGGAGATGTACAAGGGGCTGGAATGTGTCATCTGAGAAAGACAGAACGCTTGGAAACCTCCATCTCCCATTCCCTGGCCTTCTGTGTTATGATTCCAGCTGTGTGCAATGTTTATCTGTTCCCGCATTATGGGGAAATTAAGTTTTGAGTCCGTTTTTGCTCTTGCAGATTCCTTTGCTGTTACAATTATAATGACATGAACAAAATGGAGGCACAATAAAAATAAATGCAAAATTGCAATACGGTTAGGGAAAGAGAAGATCACAGTTAAGCCAAACACTTCAAAATAAAAATACTAAAAATTACCCCCCTCCTCCACTATAGGGGGTGGGGTACAGCTCTGACTGAGAAGCCCCACAGGAGAAATTTCAGCCCAAAGACAAATTTGTGTGAATTGTTGAGAAGTGAAGAGCCCCCTTCCCTCCCCGCAAATCCCCAGAACTCTAGTGTCACCCTCATGGCACCAGCACAGGGAACCCAGTGGGATGGGATTATAGAATACCAGGGGGAGGGAGCAGGGGAGAGAGGTGACAGGGAGTCTCTCTTTTTCCTTCTCTCTTCACTTTCTGTTCTTCTTTTTCCTTCCAGGAACTGCAGTCATAGCAGGGAGGGCTTTGTCTCATTGTAAGGGATCCATGTCGGTCACGGAGGTTGTAGCAGTGATGGATTCTGTGACTTCCTGCGACCTCCATGACTTCTATTAGTGGCCATTGTGGCTGACTCCAGGGCCACCCAAGCTGCTGGCTCTGGGGATCATCCAAGCAGCGGCCAATGCAGCTGGCCCTGGGAACCACTTGACCAGTTGTTCTGAGGGCAGTGGGAGCAGCTGCAGCTCGGTGGCCCCTGGCAGCACTCCCAGGGTGCCTGAAGCAGCAGCTGGCCCCTGGGGCTCCCCCGCTACCCCTGGCAGCAGCTGGAGTGGCAGCAGCTCTCAGGGCCTCTCCCCTGGTAGCTGCTGCTCATTATCCATCAAATAAATCAAAACACTTCCCTCTGCAAGTGGATTTAGCCCAGGACCCTCAGAGTCAGCAGCTGTTACACCCCCCACTGAGCTCTTTGGTCAGGTGTCCTAGCGCTGGAAGCCTGCTGTTTAGATCCTAAAATAGTGTTTTTCCAACCGGGGAGGGGTGTTAAATTTTGGACTGGACATTGTAGCTCCACCATTATTTTATTGAATTGCTTCAAAACAGCAAGTATAAGAACTGCCGTACTGGATCAGACCAAAGGTCCATCTATCCCAATATCTATCTACGGACTGTGGCCAATGCCAGGTGCCCCAGAGGGAGTGAACCTAACAGGCAATGATCAAGTGATCTCTCTCCTGCCATCCATCTCCATCCTCTGACAAACAGAGGCTAGGGACACCATTCCTTACCCATCCTGGCGAATAGCCATTTATGGACTTAACCACCATGAATTTATCCAGTTCTCTTTTAAACGCTGTTGTAGTCCTAGTCTTCACAACCTCCTCAGGCAAGGAGTTCCACAAGTTGACTGTGCGCTGCGTGAAGAAGAACTTCCTTTTATTTGTTATAAACCTGCTGTCTGTTAATTTCATTGGTGACCCCTAGTTCTTATATTATGGGAATAAGTAAATAACTTTTCCTTATCCACTTTCTCCACACCACTCATGATTTTATATACGTCTATCATATCTCCCCTTAGTCTCCTCTTTTCCAAGCTGAAGAGTCCTAGCCTCTTTAATCTTTCCTCATATGGGACCCTCTCCAAATCCGTAATCATTTTAGTTGCCCTTTTCTGAACCTTTTCTAGTGCTAGAATATCTTTTTTGAGGTCAGGAGACCACCTCTGTACACAGTATTCGAGATGTGGGCAGGGCCAGTGCAACCATTTCGGCGGACTAGGCTGTTGCCTAGGGCGCCGAGATTTGAGGGTGCCAAAAAGCATCCCCCAATTTTTTTAATGGTTGAGCAGCCGCTGCTGCTGGGACAGAGAGGGAGTATGAGCTGCCGGCAGTAGCCGGCAGCCCAGGGTGTCCCCGGGTCAGGGCGCCTCCGCGGCAGCCGGCAGCCCAGGGTGTCCCCCGGGTCAGGGCGCCGCCGCCGCAGCCCGCAGTCCAGGGTGTCCCCTGAGTCAGGGCGCCTCCGCGGCAGCCCGCAATCCAGGGTGTCCCCCGGGTCAGGGCACCTCCGCGGCAGCCCGCAGTCCAGGGTGTCCCCCAGGTCAGGGCGCCTCCGCGTCAGCCCGCAATCCAGGGTGTCCCCTGGGTCAGGGCGCCTCCGCGGCAGCCCGCAATCCAGGGTGTCCCCCGGGTCAGGGCACCTCTGCGGCAGCCGTCAGTCCAGGGTGTCCCCTGGGTCAGGGCACCTCTGCGGCAGCCGGCAGCCCAGAGTGTCCCCTGGGTCAGGGCGCATCCGCGGCAGCCCGCAGCCCAGTGTGCCCCTGAGATAGAGCGCCTCCATGGCAGCCGGCAGCCCAGGGTGTCCCCTGGGTCAGTGCGCCACCCCAGCAGCCGGCAGCCCAGGGACGGGGGTCCACTGGCCCAGGGAAACCCCGGGCTGCCAGCTGCCGCGGAGGCGCACTGACCCTGGGTCAGGGCGCCGCTGCGGCAGCCAGCAGTCCAGGGTGTCCGGAGGGGGTGGCAGGCAGCTCCCGTGGAGCTGCCGCAGTCGTGCCTGCGGACGGTCGGCTGCTCACGCGGCTCCGGTGGACCTCCCGCAGACACCACTGCTGCAGCTCCACCGGAGCCACGGGACCAGCGCGTGGGGCGGCGAAATTGCCATCCGCCTAGGGCGCTCAAAACTCTAGCGCTGGTCCTGGATGTGGGTGTACCATGGATTTCTATAAGGGCAATAATATATTCCATCTTATTCTCTATCCCCTTTTTAATGATTCCTAACATCCTGATTGCTTTTTTGACTGCCTCTGCACACTGCATGGACATCTTCAGAGAACTGTCCACGATGACTCCAAGATCTTTTTCCTGACTCGTTGTAGCTAAATTAGCCCCCATGATATTGTAGGAATAATTGGGGTTATTTTTTCCAATGTGCATTACTTTACATTTATCCACATTAAATTTCATTTGCCATTTTGTTGCCCAATCGCTTAGTTTTGTGAGATCTTTTTTTGAAGTTCTTCACAGTCTGCTTTGGTCTTAACTATTTTGAGCAGTTTAGTATCACCTGCAAATTTTGCCACCTCACTCTTTTTCCCCTTTCTTCAGATCATTTATGAATAAATTGAATAGGATTGGTCCTAGAACTGACCCTTGGGGAACACCACTAGTTACCCCTCTCCATTCTGAGAATTTACCATTAATTCCTACCCTTTGTTCCCTGTCTTTTAACCAGTTCTCAGTCCATGGAAGGACCTTCCCTCTTATCCTGCGGCAATTTAATTTACATAAGAGCCTTTGGTGAGGGACCTTGTCAAAGGCTTTCTGGAAATCTAAGTACACTATGTCCTTGTCCACATGTTTGTTGACCTCTTCAAAGAACTCTAATAGATTAGTAAGACATGATTTCCCTTTACGGAAACCATGTTGACTATTGTTCAACAGTTTATGTTTTTCTATATGTCTGACAATTTTATTCTTAACTATTGTTTCGGCTAATTTGCCCTGTACTGACATTAGACTTACCGGTCTGTAATTGCCGGGATCACCTCTAGAGTCCTTTTTAAATATTGGCATTACATTAGCTAACTTCCAGTCATTGGGTACCAAAGCCGGTTACAAATCTTAGTTAATAGTTCCGCAACTTCACATTTGAGTTCTTTCAGAACCTCCTCTAGCGACACTTTAATCTGTGACAGATCCTCAGATTTGTCACCTACAAAAGCCAGCTCATGTTTGGGAATCTCCCTAACATCCTCAGCCATGAAGACTGAAGCAAAGAATCCATTTAGTTTCTCCGCAATGACTTTATCATCTTTAAGCGCTCCTTTTGTATCTCGATCATCAAGAGGCCCCACTGATTGTTTAGCAGGCTTCCTGCTTCTGATGTTCTTAAAAAACATTTTGTTATTACCTTTGGAGTTTTTGGCTAGCAGTTCTTCAAACTCCTCTTTGGCTTTTCTTATTATACTCTTGCACTTAATTTGGCAGTGTTTATGCTCCTTTCTATTTGCCTCTCTAGGATTTGACTTCTGCTTTTTAAAGGAAGTCTTTTTATCTCTCACTGCTTCTTTTACATGGTTGTTAAGCCACGATGGCTCTTTTTTAGTTCTTTTACTGTGTTTCTTAATTTGAGGTATACATTGAAGCTGGGCCTCTATTATTGTGTCTTTAAAAAGTGCCCATGCAGCTTGCAGGGATTTCACTTTCGTCACTGTACTTTTTAACTTCTGTTTAACAAACCCTCTCATTTTTGCATAGTTCCCTCTTTTGAAATTAAATGCCACAGTGTTGGGCTGTTGAGATGTTCTTGCCACCACAGGGATGTTGAATGTTATTGTATTATGGTCACTATTTCCAAGCGGTCCTGCTATAGTCAAGAAAGTCTCCCAAGGGCCAGACTCTCTGCCATGGAAACAGCTGCCCCTGCTCTCCAGGAGTCTGTGTGTTCCACTCAGCAACATACAAACCTGCTCCGAACTGAAGGGGGGTCAGACAGTGACGGTAAACAAATACTTCAGACTATTAACCCAAGTCCCTTCCTTTCTTTAACCCAGGACGTGCCAGTCAGCTGTTAGCCATGGTGTTATCTTCATCGTAAAATACCTCTCAGGACATTTAACAGAGGAAGTGAAACCCCCTCCCCCAAATGGCTCCCTGTGGAGGTGTTGTACCGTACCTGCCCCTGGAGACTGTCAGGTTTTATACTTTTAGAGCTTTTTCTCTTCAAACCCCTTATCCCAATCTCTGGGCCACCTTCACATTTCAGAGTTTAGAATTTGCTCTCATCACCCTCGTATGGCACTTTCCATGTGAATGAGACAAAGTAAGTGGGGGAAGCTCCATGGCTAATGAAAACTGATGCTCTGGGTGAGGCCGGAACTCATAATGCCAGCACTGCGCCTCCCTCACTAGCCAGTTGCACCCCTGTAAGTGCTTCATAGACAAGCTTGGGAAGTAGGTAGTTACCTGTGTTTGTGATTAACAACTTTGATGGCTTATTGAAAGGCTGATGGTTCAAACCCAGGTGAAAATGGAGGCGTTTTTTTCAGTGATGAGAATCCAGTACATTTTAACAGGCAGGAAAAATGCCTCAATTCTGGTCTAGCCTCATTAGGCAAGCATAAGGGGTACTTTTCCAGATGTATTGGTGGTATAGTGGTGAGCATAGCTGGTTTCCAAGCAGTTGACTTAGGTTCAATTCCCAGCCAATGCAGTGGTGTGATATTTTCTCCCCTGGGAATTGGTTTAATTTCAGTCACATTGTGTCAGTTTAGCAATGGAATGAGAGAATCAATGTCCTGCAGGTCATTAAACACCCACTGGAGAAAGAAAGGGGCAGGACTATACAGTGAGCTGTTGGAGTCATTCTGGTATTACAATGTTTGGTTTATTTAAAAAAAAAATTTCCTTTACTTCCCTCTCCCTTTTAGACTCAGAGCCTTTAAGGTCAGAAGGGACCAGTGTGATCATCTAGTATGACCTGCTGCATCTTGCAGGCCAAAAGACCCCACCCACCCAGTCCTGTAGTAGACCCGGGAGGGGAGGCAGCTCTGTGCACTGCCCCTATCCCAGGTAGCATATGGACAACCTCTGCTCCCCTCCTCCCGGGTGTGCAGGAGGTGGCTTCCTGCCCACTCTACCTCCATCCCTCCATGCCACTCCCAGAAGTGGCTGGCATGTCCCAGCATTCGCTGGGGCAGGGGGAGTGTCTTCATTCACTGCCCCTGCCCCAAGTACCAACTCTGCAGCTCCCATTGGCCAGGAACTGCAGCCAATGGGAGCTTGGGGATCAGCGCCTGCAGGCAGCGGCGCACGGAGACCTCCTGGCCCCGCCCACCTAGGAACTGCTGCCACAGTGTTGTGTGTACTGGTCACTTTGGGAGCTGTACTGCCTAGGGTAAGCGCCACCCCTTCTGCACTCCAACCCCCTCCCCCAGTGCAGAGCCAGCACCCCGCACCCAAATTTCCTCCCAGAGCTTTGCTTGTCTTCCTTTCACCCGGAACCATCCTTCTCCTGGGATGCAAGTAGCCATCCCTGGGACGCCAAGAGGCAGGCACAGGATTCTACCTCCCAGTAGCCAACCGCACCTCCCCAGGCTTTGCAAAACAAATGGTGATGCTCTACTAACCCCACTTAGCCACACTGAGGTGCTTAGCTTCTGCCCTGCCTTGCTCAGATCGACTTTCCTCTTTTGCCCCATTCCTGCCTCACTTTCTCCTTTGGCAACTCATGCAAAAGAGGCCAGCAGAAAGAGCCGGCCACCATAGGCCAACCTCCAAGGGCAAAGGAGACCAAGCCACAGGGCTTCAAAAGGTGACTGGTCCAGATCCTCTAGCTTTCCCCTGCTGATGCTAAGGCTTTTTCTCAGCTCATTTCACCACCCTCTGTCCTGCAGGGGTTGGGGTTATTGCAGGTGTTACCCAAAATTGGGCCAGCTAGTAAGCATAGGAAGGACTAATGACCCACCAGAGCTTGGCAGAAAGCAGCAAGTTTATTATACTGACAGCTAAGCTCAAAAGAAGAGAAGACGTCACACTCACACGACTGGCACAGCGCTGGAGATGTCAGGATTCTGCAAGGTAAGTGTCCCACAGCGCCGTGATGGACTGTGTGATGAAGGTAAGTCTTCCTGAGGCACAATGAAATGCAGCACTGTGGACCCAGTGAAGGGCATTCACTGGAGGTACAAGCTTGTGAGTGCACTCCTGAGCATGGGGCCCCTTCCCCTTTTAAGGACCTGCTCCTCATGGCCTGCAGCTAGAGATGACTTGACTGCATCTGGTTGCCCACACTCCACCTTGGGCAGTGTCCATGCTCTGGGTGTGTGAGTGCTGCCTATTTAGAGTCCCAGACACCTTGTCTACTTGGGAGCTCTTCAAGCAGCCCATTCATCCCACAAGCATTCCAGGAGGGAGCAAGAGAAAGCCACTTCACAGGTATTCAGAAAGGGAGAAGAGACAAAGGTAGGAATGGGAGAAGTATAACAGACCTTTTGAGCATAGAAATCACTGCTGTTCCTACAACAGCAGGGACAGGCCAGTAGGAGCTGGGAAATTAAGCCCTCCTGTTTCTGCTGATTTCAAACCAGGGACCTTTTACATGTTAGGCAAACATGATAACCATTACACTGCCGAACCTCTGTCATGGTGCTCTGCCCCTCCCTTCATAAGAACATAAGAATGGCCATACTGGGTCAGACCAAAGGTCCATCCAACCCCGCATCCTATCTGCCAACAGTGGCCAATGCCAGGTGCCCCAGAGGGACTGAACCTAACAGGTAATGATCAAGTGATCTCTCTCCTGCCATCCATCTCCACCCTCTGACAAACAGAGGCTAGGGATACCATTCCTTACCCATCCTGGCTAATAGCCATTCATGAACTTAACATCCATTAATTTATCTGCAAAAAGAATGAGGAGTCCTTGTGGCACCTTAGAGACTAACAAATTTATTTGAGCATAAGCTTTCGTGGGCTAAAACCAACTTCATTGGATGCATGCAGTGAAAAATACAGCAGGAAGATATATATACAGAGAGAACAGGAAAAAATGAGTGTTGCCATACACACTATAACAAGAGTGAGCAGTTAAGGTGAGCTATTACCAGCAGGAGAAAAAAAAAACCTTTTGTAGTGATAATCAGGATGGCCCATTTCCAACAGCTGACAAGAAGGTGGGAGTAACAGTAGAGTGACAAATAAACATGGAGAAATAGTTTTACTTTGTGTAATGACCCATCCACTCCCAGTCTTTATTCAAGCCTAATGTAATGGTGTCCACTTTGCAAATTAATTCCAATTCAGCAGTCTCTCATTGGAGTCTGTTGTTGAAGGTTTTTTGTTGTAATATTGCCACTTTTAGGTCTGTAATCGAGTGAGCAGGGAGATTGAAGTGTTCTCCGACTGTGTTTGAATGTTATAATTCTTGACATTTGATTTGTGTCCATTTATTCTTTTACGTAGAGACTGTCCGGTTTGTCCAATGTACATGGCAGAGGGGCATTGCAGGGACATGATGGCATATATCACATTGGTAGATGTGCTGGTGAACGAGCCTGTGATAGTGTGGCTGATGTGATTAGGTCCTATGATGGTGTCCACTAAATAGATATGTGGACAGAGTTGGCAATGGGCTTTGTTGCAAGGATAGGTTCCTGGATTAGTGTTTTTGTTGTGTGGTTGCTGGTAAATATTTGCTTCAGGTTGGGTGCTGTCTGTAAGCAGGGACTGGCCTGTCTCCCAAGATCTGTGAGAGTGAGGGATCGTCCTTCAGGATAGGTTGTAGATCCTTGATGATGCGCTGGAGAGGTTTTAGTTGGGGGTTTAAGTTGACAGCTAATGGGGTTCTGTTACTTTCTTTGCTGGGCCTGTCCTGTAGTAGGTGACTTCTTGGTACTCTTCTGGCTCTGTCAATCTGTTTCTTCACTTCAGCAGGTGGGTACTGTAGTTGTAAGAATGCTTGATAGAGATCTTGTAGGTGTTTGTCTCTGTCTGAGGGGTTGGAGAAAATGCGGTTGTATCTTAGAGCTTAGCTGTAGACAATGGATTGTGTGCTGTGGTCTGGGTGAAGGCTGAAGACATGTAGGTAGGTATAGCAGTCAGTAGGTTTCCAGTATAGAGTGGTGTTTATGTGACCATCACTTATTAGCACTGTAGTGTCCAGGAAGTGGGTGTCTTGTGTGTACTGGTCCAGGATGAGGGTTGATGGTGGGATGGAAATTGTTGAAATCATGGTGGAATTCCTCATGGGCTTCTTTTCCATGGGTGCAGATGATGAAGATGTCATCAGTGTAGTGCAAGTAGAGTAGGGGTGTTAGGGGACGAGAGCTGAGGAAGCGTTGTTCTAAGTCAGCCATAAAAATGTTGGCATACTGTGGGGCCATGTGAGTACCCATATCAGTGCCATTGACTTGAAGGTATACATTGTTCCCAAACGTGAAATAGTTATGTGTGAGGACAAAGTCACAAAGTTCAGACATCAGGTTTGCCGCGACATTATCAGGGATACTGTTTCTGACGGCTTGTAGTCCATCTTTGTGTGGAATGTTGGTGTAGAGGGCTTCTGTCTCCATAGTGGCCAGGATGGTGTTTTCTGGAAGATCACCAATGGATTGTAGTTTCCTCAAGAAGTCAGTGGTGTCTTGAAGATAGCTAGGAGTGCTGATAGCGTAGGGCCTGAGGATGGAGTCTACACAGCAAATCAATCCTGCTGTCAGGGTGCCAATGCCTGAGATGATGGAGTGCCCAGGATTTCCAAGTTTATGGATCTTGGGTAGACGATAGAATACCCCTGGTCAGCGTTCTAGGGGTGTGTCTGTGCAGATTTGTTCATGTGCTTTTCCAGGGAGTTTCTTGAGCAGATGGTGTCGTTTCTTTTGGTAACTCTCAGTGAGATCAGAGGGTAATGGCTTGTAGAATGTGGTGTTAGAGAGCTGCCTAGCAGCCTCTCGTTCATATTTCGATCTATTCATGATGACGACAGCACCTCCTTTGTCAGCCTTTTTGATTATGATGTCAGAGTTGTTTCTCAAATAAATGTGTTAGTCTCTAAGGTGCCACAAGTACTCCTCATTCTTTTTGCTGATACGGACTAACATGGCAACCACTCTGAAATCTATTAATTTATCTAGTTCTCTTTTAAACCCTGTTATAGTCCTAGCCTTCACAACCTCCTCAGGCAAGGAGTTCCAGAGGTTGACTGTGCACTGTGTGAAGAAGAACCTTCTTTTATTTGTTTTAAACATGCTGCACATTAATTTCATTTCATGGCCCTTAGTTTTTATATTATGGGAACAAGTAAATAACTTTTCCTTATTCACTTTCTCCACACCACTCATGATTTTATCATATCCTTTATCATATTCCCCCTTAGTCTCCTCTTCTCCAAGATGAAAAGTCCTAGTCTCTTTAATCTCTCCTCATAAGGAACCCGTTCCAAACTCTAATCGTTTTAGTTGCCCCTTTCTGAACCTTTTCTAGTGCCAGTATATCTTTTTTGAAATGAGGAGACCACATCTGTACAGAGTATTAAAGATATACGTGTACCATGGATTTATATAAGGGCAATATAATATTCTCCATCTTATTCTCTCTCCTTTTTTTAATGATTCCTAACATCCTGTTTGCTTTTTTGATTTCTACTGCACACTGCATGGTTGTCTTCAGAGAACTATCCATGATGACTCCAAGATCTCTTTCCTGATTAGTTGTAGCTAAATTAGCCCCCATCATATTGTATGCATAGTTGGGGTTATTTTTTCCAATGTGCATTACTTAACATTTATCCACATTAAATTTCACTTGCCATTTTGTTGCCCTGTCACAGTTTTGTGAGACCTCTCTGAAGTTCTTCACTGTCTGCATTGGTCTTAACTATCTTGAGCAGTTTAGTATCATCTGCAAACTTTGCCACCTCACTGTTTACCCCTTTCTCCAGATCATTTATGAATAAGTTGAATAGGATTGGTCCTAGGATTGACCATTGGGGAACACCACTAGTTACCACTCTCCATTCTGAACACACTGATGGGCAAACCTGGAGAGAGTGGTGGCAGCCCCTCGATAGGTCAGCTGGTAGAGCAAAGGACTGGAGCTGCCACTCAGGGTCATCCTTATGTCTCACTTTTGACTCCAGCTTGAAGGAGAGTTTCTTTTTCTTCCCCTTGCTGAGAAAGAGCAAGAGAAGGAAGAAAGGTCAGGTGTGCCAACTTAGTACACAAATCCATGCTGTCTTTCCTTGCTTGGGAGCCTGAAATGAGGGACTCATGGTGGATAAAGGCACTGCTGTGCTTCCAAAGAAAAGCCCACTGCTGCACACAAAGAGCATGGGAGTGAACCAGGGACCTCGAGATTGTTAGTCTAACACGCTCCCAACTGAGCTAAATCAGCACCTGAAGGGCATTTTTTGGGCCTGCTGCTTCTCTGTCCGGGATGTTTTTGTCAGCTCTGGCACACAAAAAAGGGCATAATTGCAAGCGCCCACGAAGACTAGATGAATTTTTGCCTGCCTTGCTCAGCTTGACTTGCTTCCTCTCCCCATTCCTGCCTTAGATCTTGGGTTACCTGGTGGCTGAAGATGGTCCATTGTCTCAAGCGGTGCCAGAGCCTGACACAGTGCCCCTGGGCAGCCTTTGCTCTGCACGTGCCTGTCGTGCACATTTGCAAATATTTTAAAGCTCCTGTCAGTAAGTTCTGGGGACAGTTGCTCACCTTCAGAGGAATCTCCCTAAAATTGGCCTGTTTCACCCAGTGATACATTGACCTCTGTTCACACTGAGCCAAAGTGGGGGAGTCTCGCTGCTGTGGCCACCGCTGCTGTGAAGGTGTCTACTGTTGTGGATGAAGCCATCCTGCAAGCACCTTCCACCTATCCACCCACTGAAAATCCTGTAGGATATAAGGTGGGAATAGAAGAACACTGGGGGAGGGGAGGCTTCCTAATCTCCTCCCCCTTCCCCCACCATCAGCCATCCCATACCCGGTGCTGCACCCAGTGGGGTAAAAAAAACCATGGCCATATCGGAAGAGTCAGTTGGGTTCTTTGTGGTTGTGCTACCATTCCCCTCGGGCCTGACCTGACCTGCAGCTCAGCCACCCACTGAAAATTGAAACACAAAACAGTAGAACCGTACAAGGCTTCAAAGGTAGGGATGTCCTATTGCCCCACAAGAAGTGGAAGGCCATCGTGTTTAATCTCAGTAGCACTCATGGAGCAGGGGGAAATACATGGCTCAGGAAATTCCCCACAGATGGATCTTGAACATGGCAACCTTGTAGGTAATGACAAAGTCCACTTACACCACAGGTCAAATCATTCCTCACAGGCCAGCAACCACTTCTCCCAGTTTGCGTTCCCCAACTTGTCCCCAACTGAATGCTAGGAGGTCCAGCTCATCAACCTGCCCACTCCTGCAGCCCTCCTCTTTCGCCCTGACTGATAGGGAGGAGTATTAAGCCTCCCTCCCTTAGGCCCTTCAGCATTCCTGGGGAACACCAACACCACCCAAGTGACTTTGGGCCAGTAGGTCAACCAATTGGGCTGCCTCCTAGGCCAGGCTGCAGCCCAGGACTGAGAGGAAATGGAGCTCCCATCCCTACCTACAAGACTGCAGGCAAGGCCAGGCTTCTGGATCAAACATCCCCTCTTGCGCTCAAGTCACAACAGCTAGCAGGCAAAAGACAGGTTACCATGGCCTTTGAGAAAGCAAGATAAAACCTTGGAAGACCCAGCAGGGTTAGATGGCACAGGAATTGTTCTCAGATCCCACCAAGACTTCAACTAAGATTGCAGGATTCAAAGTCCCAAGTGCTGCTCTTACACCATGGGACCAATAGGGAACCCCCAGACCTCTGCTGAGTTCTAGTGGGGATGACCCTGTGAGGGCAGCCCTGCATTTGCTCACCAAGTTGGCATGCAGCAGTTTGTTGCAGCTCCCAGAGGCCTTTCTTAATCCAGACTGAGAGACCAATGAGCATGTGAGGAAGTTGCCCCTTCAGTCCCAGGCAGTACATGGCCCTTCCTAGGAAAGGCCAAGTCCTGGGGAAAAAAGGTGATGTCAAATAACATCCTGGAGAGATGCCTCTTTTAGTTTTGGGCAGAATGATTCTTTCTTCACCTGACCCAGGACTTGAACCCTGGACCCTCAGATTAAAGGCCAATGTGTTGCCAACTGAGCTAGTCAAGTTCATCTGCAAAAGAAGCAAATTTTGTGCAGAAGAGAAACTAGTCAAGAAAAACAGTGTGGGAAACAATACAGAAAACCTGCTACTCTTGCTCTCTAAGTAGTCTTAGCCCCAGGCTGCTCCTCCATCTGGCGCCCTGAGGCCTTATTCTTTTTTTAGTTAAATATCAAATCCAGGAGAAAACAGTTATACAAAGCAAAACGAAATCACATACAGAAATGTCGTTGGAAATACAAAAATTAAAAAGGAAAATGCAATCCCCAACACTTTATCATGTCTGGGCCATTCCTGTATTGAGAGCACCCGCTAAGGTCCCTGTGTGCTTACGAGAAATCTGGAGGAACTCATACCACAGCCTGAACATGAAACTCAACTGCTCCCAGGTGCCGCAGTAAAACCCGTTCCCTGCCGTGATGTTGCACTCCATAGGATTTTATGAAAATATGCTAATGAGTGTGAATATAAAGTGACTGGACTATGCTTCATGCAAAAGGTCTCTTGTAAGGTATCATTACAAAACTTATTATCTACTGTGTGTGTTCATCCTGTTTGTATGAACCAGTCATTCTTGGATTTGAAACTAGAAATATGAAATGTAACTCTGATGTCTTGTTGTAATGATGCAAAGTGTGGGCCATTAATAGTGGTTTGGAATCTTGATGGCTCCCATTAACCAGGACAATCGACTAGAGATGGCTCTGTCCTGCACCATCTGTGAGTCAGGCCAGGAAGAATGAAGGCTTGGGGTCTAACAGGACATGTGACCATGTCACTTGGTACAGGAATCCATCTGAAACCTGGGGCTTTTCCCCAGGAGAGAGACAAACAATTCCTGCCTTGCACCAAAGCTGTATATGGGGGTGGAAATGAACAAACATGGCTGCAGTCATGAGACATCCCCTAGCTATCACCTGAGCTGGAACAAGGACTGTACCAGGTGAAAAGATTGGGCCCAGACAAGAAATAAGTCTAGTCTGCAAAAGAAGCTTATTGGAAGATCTCTGAGGGTGAGATTTTATCTGTATTGAGTTTCATACTGTATTAGACTTAGACTTGCATGTTTTTCTTTTATTTTGCTCTATGAAGAATACTCTATAGAGAAGGAAAAGATAATGCCTTAGAAAAGTCTGTGTGTGTGTGCGTGTTAGACGGGTGGGAGAGTGTCTGGAAACCACTCTCCTCTAGTTTCTTTTCTCTGATTTCCTGTAGAAAATCTGAAGCAGGGAGCGAAAACCATTGTTTTCTCTGTGGTTTGAACTCAGGACCTTCAGGTTATGAGACTGATATGCTGCCAACTGCACTAAGAAGGCTGGGAAAAGCTTTAGGCTCAGTGTATATGTAACCCGCTCCTGACTCTGCTTACATATATAGAACCCTCCTACAGCAGTGACTGGGGCAGAGAAGGCACCAGGGATGCTCTGGTGACCAGAAACTTTTCCTGGCAGCTTTCACAGCAGCAAAGAAATCAATTCATGTTGCCAGTGAACAATCTACTGGAACTAATGGCAGCACAGGGGGGGATGTTTCCAAGCTGTGCACTCACTGCTACATTTTAGAACTTACTTGCCTTTTGCCTAGTATGGCACTTTCCCTGTGCATTGGGCAAAGCAGGTTCAGGAAATTACACAGGTAATAGAAACCAGTGCTCCAGATAAGGCTTGAATTCATAACCCCAGCAGTAGCCCCCTTTGCACTAACCAGTTGCACCACTGCAGGTGCTTCTTAGACAAAGCTGGGAAGCAGGCAGTTATCAATCTCTGTGGTTCACACCTTTGCCTGGTAATTGAAAGGCTGACACATCAAACCTAACTCAAGACGCGGCTTTTCAGCCATGAGACTCCAGTACATTTTAACAGGAAGAAAATCTCCTCTATTCTGGTTTAGCCCCATTTGACTCCTTCTGCCCATCTTCTCTCCCCACCCCAGTCTCTTTCCTTCCCCATTGGGGCCATGCAGAGAGGAGCCCCAGTCAGTCTGTGTCACAGAGAGTCTGTATCCCATAAAGGGAGGGAGAGGTCGCTCCAAAACATTTATAATGTGGTGGGGAGGGGTGTGTGCGGTTAGGGGGAGAAAGGATGGAGAACTAACAGTGGGGCCTACAGAGATTCCCCCAGATTGGGGAAATCCTCTGTTGCCCCCATCAGACAGCTCTGGGAAGAACAACTTGGGATTGCTTGGGGAAGCCACCTTTAAAAACACAAGTGTAACATGCTAGTTATATTTTAATAAGACCAAAGCCTCAAACCCAGGGTCGCAATCACTGGAATGATTTTCCCTTGATATTTTACTGGCCGCAGACACAAAGCGAGTCAAATTACAGTTTCCGTTCGGAGTCAGAGCACACACAAGAATCCGGAGGCGTTTAATTCCTTAGGTTCTGCTGCCATTTCATTTCTGTCCTGTTCCAAGATTTATCATTGTGCAAAGCAATGTTAGGCCCTTGGGAGTGTCCCCCTGTTCCTGCCTCCCACCCCATGGCAATTTAAAAGGGCCTGGAGACCCCCAACAGCACAACCAGCAGCACAAGGGGGCTAAGGCAGTTTCCTGCCTGCCCTCGCTCCATGTGGCACACCACTCCTGGAAACAGCTGGTACATCCCTGTAGCCCCTGGGGTGAGGTGTGGCTCTTCACATGCTGCCCCCACCCCAAGTGCCAACTCTGTCAACTGTGGCAATGGGAGCTGCGGGGACGGGGGGAGTCTGCGGGCAGCAGTGCACAGAGATGCCCCTGGCCCTCCTGCTTAGGGGCTGCTGCCAGAGGGGGCTGCAGGTTGCTTTTGGGAGATACCTGAGGTAAATGCTGCACTCTTCACCTTCTCCTGCACCTCCAACCCCCTGCCCCAGCCCAGACCCCACACCCGCACCCAAACTCCCTCCAAGAGCCTGTGACCCACTTCCCCTCCTGCACACCAGCCCCCTGACTGAGTCCAGATCCTGCTCCCAATCTCTCTCCCAGAGCCCAATCCCTCTCCCTCCCACACCCAAACACCTTCCCAGAGCCTTAGGCAGGTGTGTGTGGTGGGCGGGGCAGGACTTGGTCCCATTCTGGGCACCACCAAAAATTATTCAAACCTGCCGCCCCTGTCCAGCCCAACCTTCTGCTGATACACCTCAGCCCACATCCATGCATGGTTTGAAGCTTCCATTACTTAAATTCCAGGACACTGAGGGATTTCAGCTCCACTTTGCCCAGAGGGAACCTTCACCCCACTCCCAACCAGGTTCTTGTCCATAGGATCACTGTAGAGGGGCTGGGTCCCTCTGTGTCTTTTCTCTCTCTATGACAGGCCAGGGTGCAATAACTGGGGCATCTGAGTACCCAGGATCTTCTGTGGGGCTGCCATTCCCCTGTTCCTTCTGTGGTCTCATCTGTCATTGACTCCAGCCTTTTTTCTATCCATCATCAGCACCATCCGAAGCCAGCTGCACTTGTCTCAAAAAGACAGAGTCCTATGGCATCTTACAGAGTAACAGACATATTGGAGCATAAGCTTTCATGGGTGAATCCCCACTTCGTCAGATGAATGTAGTGGAAATTTGCAGGGGCAGGTATAAATATGCAGGTAAGAATCAGTCTAGAGATAAGGAGGTTAGTTCAATCAGGGAGGATGAGACCCTCTTCTAGCAGTTGAGGTGTGAACACCAAGGGAGGAGAAACTGTTTTTGTAGTTGGCTAGTCAGTCACAGAATTCCCACTACATCGTTTGAAGACAAACAAGATGTTGAGTGTTCAAAAATGTTATGGGAAAATGTTATTTAGAAAGGGGAATGTGATGTTGTATGTTAAAAGGAGGATTTAGAGAGTTCCAATTATTATGTTCTGATTCCTCACACCCCAACCCTGCCTAGCCAGGAAAGTAGCGGAAATGTGATCTTCAGTTAATAGATTTCTCTGACATGAAAAGGATACACGAGGCTGTTTGTAGTTAGCTCAACATAAATAAAAGTGAGGAGGAAACTGCTGGCTGGGAGCTAAATATGTGGAACAAAGGGTTGAGATTCTTCTACTCTCAGATTTGTTACGTAGCTGGCAGTCTCCCAAATGATGATCTGTTCCTTCCCTCAAAATGCCAGCTAAGCCTCTCCTTTTGAATTTAAAGCTCCATGAAAGGAAAAAATAATGAGGAAGAAAGCATAGAAGCTATGGGTGTAGTTGAGAAATGGCTTGAAGTGATAAAAGACCAAGGGAGAGAAAGCAGCACTGTTTCTGCCTGGCTTTGAACCAGGGAACCATTTGCACGTAAGGCAAAGGTGCTAACCGCTACACTACAAAAACCAGTTGCTATCAGTTTTGGGACCCTTTTCAAAGACTTTATCAGTAGCCGTTAAACCAGCTGATTTGTCTTTGAAGAACAGGGAAACAAAGGGCACCAAGAACTTGTGTTTTTGGATGAGTCAAGAAAAGGGAGTAGCATTGTCCCCCTCAGGTAACCCCTGTTCAATTCCAGGTCAGAAAGCAAAACTCTTCTGCAAGAATATCCAAAAAATATTATGTTTCACTTCACTTCATAAATACAGTTGTGTGGCAATTAAATGATGACCCTAAAGTTTCATAAAACCAAAGAACACTAAACAAAATAGTGTGGGAAATACGGATGTATCTGAGAAAATGGCTTGGAATGAAGAAAGATAAAAATTGATCGGTCGAGAGAACAGGTACTGTTTCCCCCTGGTTTGGAACTTCTCTCACAACTACTGGAATAGAAAAGCTAAGCAAATGGTGTTCTATTATTGCAAAGGAGATTGAAGTGAGGCCATTTTCTCCAGATAGAAGAAAATGGTACTGTCAGGAGTGGGATATGAAACCACGTCTCTATGCAGAGACCAGAACACTCAAGAGATAGGAAAAAAGAGTCTTAAAACTAGCCCCTTAGATCAGTCCACCATGCTCCTGCTACAAAGACTGTGATGTTATCAACCCTAGTTTTCATTAATAGTTGATGAACTCTTTAGGGAGGTCGAGATGGCACATCTCGTTCAACTCCTAGAGACCTTCTACAGCACAGCTGATTTTTAGACACACTCACCCGGACCTGAAGTTACACGTTTCCTGGAGCTCCATAAGTTCTGCGGTGTTGTAATCTCCCTGCTCACGTTTTAAGTGAACAAAAGATGGGTGCTAGCATTCTGAGAAAGTAATGGTGAACCTCAAAATCCTGCCTTGGGGGCCAGACAGTTAAGCAACCAGCACCCACAACCTCTACCATGATAGCATCCTGTCTGGCAACAACTCACTGATCAATAGCTGGGGTGTGAAATCCTCATTTCTTCGTTGTTCTGTCACTGTAGTCCCCACTTTCCTATTGCTTGTCTGTATAATCTCTGTCTGGTTCTGTGATTGTTTCTTTCTGCTGTATAATTAATTTGTTGGGTGTAAACCAATTGAGGTGGTGGGATATAATTGGTAAGATAATCATGTTACAATATGATAGGTTTGATTAGTTACATTTCAGTAAAATGATTGGTTAAGGCATAGCAAAACAGAACTCAAGTTTTACTGTATGGTCTGCAGTCAGTCAGGAAGTAAGGGGGCGAATGGGAATGGGGGTAGGGGAATTGGAATTATGTTTTGCTAAGGATGGGGAATAGGAACAGGTAAACAGGCAAGGCTCTATGGTGTCAGAGCTGGGAAGGGGGACACTGTGGAAGGAAATTGGAATCATTGCTTGCTGGAAGTTTACCCCAATAAACATTGAATTGTTTGCACCTTTGAACTTCATGTATTGCTGCTCTCTGGTCACGCGAGAAGGACCAGGGAATGGGAGGGTGATGGGATAAACCTTCTAACAAGTACATCTTTCAGGGCGTGAAAAACTCCAGATCCAGTATAATTAAGCTGACCTAAGCCGTGGATAGATAGTGCTAAATGGAAGGGGAGATTGTTCTGTCCACGTAGCTATTACAGGGATGGAAAACACCTCCCCTCACTGTAGCAACTCTCTTCTCCACAGTGCTATAGCAGTGCCACAGCAGCATTTTGAGTGTAGACAGCCTCAGAGTGAGACCAGGTCTGGCTCTAGTTTGGCTCCATGGATGTTCAGGCAATAAGACAACAGCAATGACAACACACTAATGCTTCCATAGTTGGCAAGATTTGAACCTGCATGGGGAGACCACAATGGTTTTCTAGTCCATTGCCTTAACCACTCAGCCACAACTATTTGATGTACAGCTGTTTTACCACACAATGATTCCATTCTCACAGAATTGTCACTTCAAATGGCTCAGACCAGCTTCCCCCGCACACTCACGGCTGTGCATTAGTGTGTGTCCATGGCTGAACAGCAAGAGATCCTGCCCATTTCCCTTCCAGTTGGAGCATGATTAGAGTGTGTTTGTGGCTAACAACATTGCTGTAGATTGTTGTTCATTCCCCACTCTGACAATTCAGACAATCCGTTTCTATTCGAATCTCTACCATATCATTCCAATAGTGGGGGGCAGGATTTCTCTGGGGCACTGAAATATTTCCGGGGGCTGGTGCATGAGCTCAGCCTTGCATTCCACCCTTGATGTTTCATGGACTAACAACAGCAGCATAAAGAAAGAGCTGAGCCAATATCTCCTGTCAGAGGTGAAAGTGGCCAAGTCCCCTCTGTCTGACCACCGCCATTGCAGGAGAGAAGGTTTCAGTGGAATTGAATGCCCTGGCTCAGACAAGAGACACAGGGAGATTTTGCTGTTCATGGATCTGTGCAAAGGAAATTGTGTCTCTGTATGAAATTGAAGAGGGAAATGAAACATTGACATGGTGGCCCAATGCCCTAAGGAATGTGGGTGAAGGACCCGGGCTGGGAAATGATTTTACAGGAGTTCATATCAATGTATTGCCCTGATTAAAAGCTATGGCTAAAAGGCAGCCACTGTTGTCAGTACTTGAACCTGTGTAAGGGCACCTGAGTTGGTGTCAAGTCTATTGCCTTCACCAGGAGTAGTTGATTATTTTATCAAAATCCAAATTTCTTGGTCAAGGTCTAGTCAGTGTCTAGACACCAGAGAAAATAATACACTGATGATAATAAGAAGTATATAGAAATATTTTGCAGTCACTATGGGCATAACTATGATGATTGTTTTGTGCTTTACTCTTTATATCTGGCACCACCACTGCCTTTCCCTTTAGTCTTGTAGTTTAGCAAAGGTAAAACTAAACATCCCTTCAGATACAAGGGAGTGTTTGTGTTCATTCCTGTTAGCTACACAGGGGTTTGATGTAGCTGCTTTCAATCCTCTGGCTCTGCCCTGATAAGTAACATTTCAGGGTGTCACTGAACTGAAGAAGGGAGATCATTTTTTGACATATGATGCCTCCTCTTAAAGGTGTTTATGTGGCTGGCAGCCCTGGTCCCCAGGTCTCTCCTGAGGGAAGAAAGTTTCTGTGCAAAATACCAAAACTTTTAACAGAGAGGAGGGAAAGGCGATGGCCACATGATGAGGCCAGTATGTACCACAACTTGGTTCTTTTACATGGAATGACTCTGAACACTGACTGATCTCCACTCCCTTGGATTTGAAGAGATGTTTAGTTGTGCACTTGGGAACCTATAAGGCTGAAGCAATTTTATGGATGGTGACAAAACGATTGAAGAATTATTTAATGTTGTAGAAATTGTTGAAAACACTTAGCTTAAACTTGAACTGCCTGTTATTAAAGTCTGATTTCCCCATGCCCATGTCAGTTCCATAAGCTCTGCTAGAAACACCCTGGGTTCTCTCCTGCCTGGGTGGGAACTAAAGGGAATCATCCCCTGCTCCCCTTGGCTCCAGGCTAGTTTTTCTGGATAGGGGGCATGGAATTGATTTGTTTGCTGTTGCGAAGGGAGCCAGGCCAGTTCTCAGGGAACGAGAACTCCCAGCATCTTCTCAGCCCAGCCCAGGCTGCTGCCCTGTCCCAGACTCTGTTCCCCTGGGGGCCCGGCATGTTTGACTCTAGAGCAGGCTGGGAGCAGCAGCTGAGGCAGAGGACAGCCTGGGCCGGGCAGATGCTAGGAGCAGAGCACCAGAGGCCTCTACTGGCTCCCTCCTCAGCAGCAAACAATCAGTCCCCACCAGCACCCCGGGACAGCAGCCTGGAGCCAAGGGCAGTGCCAAGTTGGGGTTTCTCTTTTTCCTCTTCCTGAGGTGAGCAGGGACCTGGCAGTGTTTCTATCAAAGCAGTTGGAACTGAATTGGGGAACCAGCTTTGAATAACAGGCAGCTCAAGTTCAGACTAATGTTGTTACAATTTTCTTTATAATGTAAAATAATTCAAAAGTAAATGGGCAGGAATGATTGTAACTCTTTTTCTCCCTGTCATACAAAGAAACGGCTTTCTGGCTTTTCATGATATGGGAGTCAGGTTCGTTCACTGTTCAGAGGCAACGTGCTCAGAAGCCTGTTGTGTTTCATTTCTTAGGTTCTGCTGCCGTCATGCAGCCATTTCCTTCCCCTCCTTTCTGTCCAAAGCGCAGAGCCCAGTTCCTCCAGGGAGAGAAGGACATCTTCCTTCTTTCCTTCCTGAACAGCCCCCTTCCTTGGAGAGCCCTTTGCTGTGGTCTGAGTGGGGAACAGTCGTTTCTGAGGATTAATTTCACACTGTATTTGATGTTGATATATAGATTTTACAGCCAGACTAGATCACTATATACCTCTGCTCTGACCTGATTCAGAACAGAGTCCAGAGAATTTTACCCAGTAACTCCTACCTCCACCCCAAGATCTTTTGGCTGAACGAGGAGGGCTCTTTCAGAAAGTCATCGTGTTTGGATGTAAAGGTGTGAAATGATGGGGAAATTAGCCTCTCTTTCAAGTTTAAATGTTGTAACTTCTATGTCTAGACCAGGGTGGCCAACCTGAGCCAATGTAACTGCCAAACGTGCACCTTTGTATGCAACTGCTGAGTCGATTGTGAACCTTGCTACCATTATCATTATCCCTTTGAAATAATGATGGGATGGTGATCAACACTTGGCTGTATATCCCAGTGTGCCCTGGACATCTACAGGCTGCATTAACCAATCCAACCATTTGGCACTTGCAGATGGGCACCTCTGTATTGTGCTGAGTCTTGTGCAGTTATGAAAGGCTAATAGATGCTGATATTTTCCCCTTTTTTTAACCAGCACTATTGGCATGCCAGGCCAGGCCAGGGCTGGGAAGAGAGAAAGAAAGTAGCAAGTTTCCCCAGTTCTGTCTATCTCTCTTTTTCTTGACTAGTTTCTCCTTTACACAACATGCACTTTCCCAGGGTTCAAGTCCCTCGTCAGGTAATAAACTACTCACTATATCTTAGACTGTTTTTCTGGAGTCCTCTTTGGTGTTACTTTTTCTCTTCAAGACTTTGCCTTTCCTAAGAAGGGCCTTTGTGTGGGGGGGATTGAAGGGGCAACTTCCTGACATCCCCTCTATCCTTGCAGCCTAGAGGAATAAAGGCCTCTGGGCATATAGCATACTTTCAGAGCCCCAACCAGGATTATTCTATCTACTACCCAAGAACCACAAACCCGGAAATCCTGGATGCCACATCATCTCGAGCATTGGCACTCTCACTGAAGGACTGTCTGGATATGTGGACTCTCTACTCAGACCCTATGCCACCAGCACTTCCAGCTATCTCTGTGACACCACTGATTTCCTGAGGAAACTACAATGCATTGGTGACCTTCCAGAAAACACCATCCTAGCCACCGTGGATGTAGAGGCTCTCTACACAAACATCCCACACACAGATGGAATACAAGCTGACAGGAACAGTATCCCTGATGATGCCACAGCACAACTGGCTGCTGAGCTCTGTGCCTTTATCCTCACACACAACTATTTCAAATTTGAGGACAATATATATCTCCAGATCAGTGGCATCGCTATGGGCACCCGCATGGCCCCACAATATGCCAATATTTTTATGGCCAACCTGGAACAACGCTTCCTCAGCTCTCCTCCACTCACGCCCCTTCTCTATCGATGCTACATTGATGACATCTTCATCATCTGGACCCATGAGAAGGAGATTCTGGAAAAATTCCACCACGATTTCAACAGCTTCCACCCCACCATCAACCTCAGCCTGGACCAATCTACAGGGGAGGTCCACTTCCTAGACACCACGGTACAAATAAGTGATGGTCACATTACCACCATCCTATACCGAAAACCTACCGACCGCTATGCCTACCTTCATGCCTCCAGCTTCCATCCCGGGCACATCACACGATCCATTGTCTACAGCCAAGCACTGACGTACAACCGCATCTGCTCTAACCCCTCAGACAGAGACCAACACCTACAAAATCTCCACCAAGCATTCTCAAAACTACAATACCCGCACAAGGAAATAAGGAAACAGATCAACAGAGCCAGACGTGTACCCAGAAGCCTCTTACTGCAAGACAAACCAAAAAAGAAACCAACAGGACTCCACTGGCCATCACATACAGTCCCCAGCTAAAACCCCTCCAACGCATCATCAGGGATTTACAACCCATCCTGGACAATGATCCCACACTTTCACAGGCCTTGGGTGGCAGGCCAGTCCTCTCCCACAGACAACCTGCCAACCTGAAACATATTCTCACCAGTAACTGCACACCGCACCATAGTAATTCTAGCTCAGGAACCAATCCATGCAACAAACCTCGATGCCAACTCTGCCCACATATCTACACCAGCAACACCATCACAGGACCTAACCAGATCAGCCACACCATCACCGGTTCATTCACCTGCACGTCCACCAATGTAGTATATGCTATCATATGCCGGCAATGCCCCTCTGCAATGTACATCGGCCAAACTGGACAGTCTCTACGGAAAAGGATAAATGGACACAGATCAGATATTAGGAATGGCAATATACAAAAACCTCTAGGAGAACACTTCAACCTCCCTGGCCACACTATGGCAGACCTTAAGGTGGCCATCCTGCAGCAAAACAACTTCAGGACCAGACTTCAAAGAGAAACTGCTGAGCTTCAGTTCATCAGCTCAGGATTAAACAAAGACTATGAATGGGTTGCCAACTACAAAACCAGTTTCTCCTCCCTTGGTTTTCACACCTCAACTGCTAGAACAGGGCCTCATCCTCCCTGACTGAACTAACCTCGTTATCTCTAGCTTGCTTACATATATATACCTGCCCCTGGAAATTTCCACTACATGCATCTGACGAAGTGGGTATTCACCCACAAAAGCTCATGCTCCAAAACATCTGTTAGTCTATAAGGTGCCACAGGATTCTTTGCTGCTCTTAAGGAATTAGAATCACCTGCTGCCTTCCCCTGTCCTGCTGGATCCCAAAACGACAATGCTCTTCAGCCCAAACCCATGTCCCCTCTACTCCCAGTGCCGCTCAGTCCCAACCCTCAGTCCCTCCTATGCTCACTGCTCGTCACTTCCAACCAGAGCCTACTCCTCTTCACCCTTCTCCTCTGTCCCAACCCACAGCCCCCTCCTATTTCCAGTGCCCCTTAGTCCCAACCCACAGCCCCCTCCTATTTCCAGTGCCCCTCAGTCCCAATCCATTGCTCCCTCGAGCAGCAGGTGCTTCAGACCCCCTCAGGAAGATTTTCTTGCAAGGTTTCATGTATGAGTCTGCATGTGGAGTTTACAGTATGTTGGAAATATGTTGGATTGCTTGCCGAAATTATCACGTTTGGCTGGTGTTGAATTCCCAGTCTCCTTGTTATTAGGGCAGAAGAAATAAAGGGTTGTTATCCTGTTGTGTGAATTGAGGGCAGCAAAATTGTGCTTGGCAGACCCCGACTGAAGGATTCACCCTTAATTCAATAGCACTTGCTAGGCAGGGGACATGGGTTTGAAAGCCAAGTGGGCAAGGGCCTGGGTCCCAATACTAAAATTTATGTGTTAGACCAACTTTAGGACAGGGTGGCTGTGGAGAGATGAGTGAGTCCCTAGACAACATAGTGAGTATGGTGCCTTCTTATTTTGCCCTTTTTCCACCCAGGATGGCAGGTGAACTCTACAGAGGCACCTCTGGGCTTGCACTGACTAAGGACAACAGCTGTGAGTGGGGTGCAGGGTGGGGGCTCATGTTAAAGGACTTTTGGTTGCTGGACTTATGAACCGTAGGGAGAAGGACACTGCCCAGCTTATTTGGGGGGGGGTCTTTTCCTTGTGGCTTATGTTTATGTGTTGGGGCAGCTGACATGACTTCTACTATCCCTGGACTTATATTACAATGTAGACATACCCTGAGAGGGCATCTATACTGTGATAAAAACCCTGTGGCCCGGCTGGCCTGGATCGTCTGACTTAGACTCCTGGGTTCTCAGACTGGAGACCAGGCTCAGAGACCCTCACCCCTCGTGGGTTTTCGGAGGCTGGGCTCAAGCCCAAGTTTCTACACTGTAATTTTATAACCCTGCAGCACAAGCCCCACAAGCCTCAATCAGCTGACCCAGAGTTTGAGAATAGTGACTTGGGTGTGTTAATGGCAGTGTAGACATGCTTGGGGTGTGGGGTGGTAAACTTGCAACGTAGACATCTCGGCTCAGGCTCAATACCGGGCTCTGGACCCCACAAGGTTGGGAGGGAGTTTAGCAAGCGAAACAGGTAAAATGGCAGTGGAGTATTACCATGAACTCAATGGCATTTCTCCATTGGTCTGTCTGCTTTGGGGCAGGGACAATAACACGTCCTGCTGCATTCGTTATTTCAAAGGGTGGTTTAGGATATTCATTCTCACACACGGTGCATGAAGCAGGACTCAGTCCTCGGTAGAAACTAAATGAGCTGCTCACAGTTTCTGGCAGCCACAATGAGCCAGTTGGTGTGAGAACCCAGACCTGCCCGTCCCAGAGGAAGGGAGGGAGTCATCTCTGACAGGCTGGAACACTGACCTATCAGCTCTTAACTCCCAAACTTTCAGTAATTCTATTATCAGTGCCTGTGAGTGTAATTTAAACCATAGAAGCAGCCATTCTGGGCTGGACCAAAGGCCCATCTTGCTCTGTGTTTTGTCCTCTGACAGTAGCCAATACCAGGTGCCCCAAGAGTTACTCAACAAGGCACCACTGGGAGTTGAACCCAGGATCTCCTGTTTACAAAACTGATGCTTTAGCCAAATAAGCTATGATGCCTGCCCACACCTAAAACACAATATCTGCCCACACCTGACTCCCTGCCATCCCCACCGGGGCCTGATAAGCTTTGCTTGTGTTTGGATTCTGCAAAGCAGAGGAGCAGGTGAGGTTTTCCTTGCAAGCTGTGTGTGTGTGTGAGAATCTTTGGCCAGGTCTGCACTACAAAGTTATTTCAGCAGAATTATATTGCTCAGGTGTGTGAAAAACACACAACACTCCCTCAGTCAGCAGCTTTTGGCTGGTGCACGCACTGCAATGCCAGGTCTGGCAACAAAACTGTCCCGTTTTGGTGACAAAATAAAACCACCTTGACGAGAGGCCTAGAGCTTTTTGCAGCAAACTTAAAGTGACAATTTGTCAGTGTAAATGCTGCTGGTCATTATATCACCATAACTGGCCTCCACCAGTATCTCACCATGCCTCCTGTGAAATTGTCTGCCCTGCATTCCTGCTATAAAGGCTGTGCCCCTCCCCTTTCATAGCTCCAGAAAGTTCTGACTGCTGAGCCGCTAGCTATGCCGGGATTAGGTTGATATAATTGCAGTGCCAACCTAAGTAATGTAATTACACCAACCTAATTTTGTAGTATAGACCTGTCCAAAGAATCACACACACACCTTGGGAGCAAAACTTCACCTGCTCCTCGGCTTTACAGAAGCCAAACACGAGCAACACTTGTCAGGGCCCAGTGGGGCTTGGTAGAGAGTCAGGTGTGGGCAGACACAATGCTCTAAGGAGCAGCAGGTATCGTGGCTTAGCTGGTTAAAGCCCCTGTTTTGTAAACAGGAGATCCTGGGTTCAACTCCCAGTGATGCCTTGGAGAGTGGCTTTTGGGGCACTTGGTATTGGCTACTGTCAGAAGACAAGATTCAGAGCTAGATGGACCTATGGTTTAAATTACACTCCCAGGCACTGATAATAGAGTTACTGAAAGTTTGAGTGTTAAGAGCTGATAGGTCAGTGGGCCAGTCCCCTCAATGCGGTTTTACCATTTCCACTTGCTAAACTCCCTCCTAACCTCTATAAAATTACAGTGCAGACATATGGGCTTGAGCTCAAGCTCTGAGGCCCCATGAGGGGCAAGGGTTTCTGAACCCAGGCTTCAGTGTGAACACAAATATCTGCACCACAGTTTTTAGCCCCTCAGCTTTACGTCCAGGAGCCCAAGTCAGATGACCCAGGCCAGCACTGCTGCCATCTTTATCTCAGGAGAGATGGACTCTAAGAGAACGTCTCCACTGCAATGTAAGCCCAGGTATGGCACGCTGTGCTCAGAGCAGCACCTGGAAGCCCCATATTCACCACTGTTATATAATGGTGACATGGTTTGTACAAAGTCTGCCTGGTGAGGTATCATTTCAAAAGTCTTGATCTGTTGTACATTAATATCTTGTTGGACTGTGTGTGTTCACATTGGTTGGGAAGTTATGAAATTTTGCTCTGTGTGCATTACTGAGATATGTTATGAGGTTGAGAAATGCCCCCACCAGCCTTTCAGGTGCAACAAGGGAAGAGCCAGACTCGCTTCTGTCCCATTGAAGGTATCCACACTCTCAAGGACTATCCCAGGAACCGTGTACAATGCAGGCTTCTCCAAGATAGCACAGAAACAACAGACACTGCTTGACTCATATCGTAGCAAAGGAGCTTCCTAGCAACTTGCAAGGAAACTATGAAAGAGGAGAAGAGACATCATGACTTGGCCTCTCTTCCCCACAACTCAGCAGCTGGAAACACACCTGGAGGACAAAGACTGAACTGAATTGAATCAGAAGAGAATAATAACAATAATACTTTTAAACCGAAGTCCCCAAACAAACTAGTATTGGTTTTTCAGCAGAAAATTTTCAGTTTGAGGAATTTTGTTTTCTCAGTCAGACCTTGCCCAGGGAAGCAGGGAGAAAATGTTTGAGTTGCCTCCTTCAGGACAGCTTGGCCTAGACACTAGCTCAGGTTCACGGTTCTGGCCTTGCTCAGGTTGAAGGTATTTTAATAATTTGGGCAGGTCCCAGGGTGTTTGGGGGAGATGATGAGGATGTTACCTTTTGAGATAAAAACTAAGAAATACAGGACTAGAGAATATTTTTTTTAAAGAATTCTGGGATTTAGACATTTTATTTATAGCAAGGTGAGGTCTGAGTTTCTAAGAAGATTTTTGTTTGCAAGAAGTAACATTGTTTGATCTGTCATTGTACCAAACAGGGACATGGTTGTCTATAAAGGAGGGGTGAAAACTAAGTGCATCCAATGAGGATGGGATTTGAACCCATGCGTACAAAGCACAATAGATTAGCAGTCCATCATCTTAACCACTCAGACACCTCATCTGAGCAGTCAAGAAAGAGACAGGAGGAGAAATCTAAGGCCAGCAGAGATAGGGACAATAAGGAATTTTTAAATACTAAGCGGAAGCAGAGGATGAATGAGCTCCCTCCTCACATCTAGTGAGGAGCTGGGGGAAAGACTTCAGGAACAGACCATGTTTGCATAGACACACCTAATTCTGCCCAGGTATGCAGCATGATGGAACCACTTTCCCAAAATGACCAGTTTTGGCTGGTCACAAATCACTTTAGGATTGAATGGAATGAAATGTTATTATCCTTCCTGCATGAGTGAAGGGCAGCAGAACATACCTAGTCGGTCCTGATGGAGGGATAGGTGGGTGAGGAATAGCTTTTATTGGACTTCATAGAAGTGATTAAGAACGTCATCCTAAAACAGTGGTCCCCAAACATTTCACACTGTGCCCTCTTATCCATGGCTGTGGCCCCTCGGAAGCCGCGGTCAAGAACTGAGGCTGGGAGTGGGGCTATTGCTTGCTGGGGAGAGGGGTGCAGACAGGAGTAAGGGGTTTGAGGCCGAGCTGGGAGCGAGAAGCCCAGGCTGAGGGTGGGGTTGGAGAAGAGCTGAGACAGAGTGGGGCAGAGTGCTGCTACCTCCATGGAGGCTGGCTCAGGCCTTCAGGTACCCCCATAAATGTTCTATTGTGTCCCCCTAGGGGTCATGCCCCATATTTTGGGGATCACTGAACCCTACTCACTAATCAGGGGCTAGTGATGCCAAAGCCCAGGGAAAGGGAGAGCAAGTGCAGGGCCCCCAGCACTGGAACCATGTGAAGGGGCTGCAGGAAAGGGGCAATGGCTGGTGACACAGGGAGTTAAGGTCAAAGAGGGCACAGGAGGGTGAAGGAGGTGCAAGGTTTGGGAGTGCAGGAGCTAGCGGTAAAGGAAGAGTGGGGATCGTCCAGGGGCAATGGAGAAGTGCCAAAGTACAAGCTTTGCCCAGGGCACCATTTTTCCTAATGCTGATCTGAGCAAACAATTGGAAATGACCAATTAGTGAGAACAGAACCATAGTGTAGAAAAGCCTCTTTGTTAAGTGTGTGTGGCTGAGTGCTTAGGGAGATGGGTTAGAAAGCAACAGGTGTCTTTCTGTGGAGGTTTGATTTTTGCCTGCTAGGCAAGGCTGGTATGTGGTATTTTCATGGCTGTACTTTCAGTGTCTGATCACTCATGGTGCCACAGGGAGCCAAGTCTAGACATATTCAGAGGCTCTATGCCAGGGTTTCTCAAACTTCCTTTCACTACAACCCCCTTCTGCCAAAAAAATAACTTACTACATGGCTCTGGAAAGAGGGACCAAGCCCCTCCACACTGGACAGAGGCAGGGGAGACAAAGCCTGAGCCCTGCCCCAGTTGGGGGAGGGTGAAACCAGAGCTTGAGGGATTCAGCCCTGGGTGGTGGGACTCAGACTTTTGACTTCAGCCCCAGGCTCCAACAAGTCTAATGCCAGCCTTGGCAACCCCATTAAAACAGGGTTATGACTAGGGTGACCAGACAGCAAATGTGAAAAATTGGGACAGGGATGGGGGGTAATAGGAGCCTATATAAGAAAAAGACCCAAAAATCGGGACTGTCCCTATAAAATCAGGACATCTGGTCACCCTAGTTATGACCCACTTTGGGGTCCTGACTTACAGTTTGAGAACCACTGCTCTATACTGATGGGAGAGAGTTTGCCTGTGGGTGTAGTTAATCCAGTTCCAAAGAGGTGGCAGCTATGTCAGTGAGAGAACTATATTGGTGGGTGTGAAACCTGTGGTGTTTACCACGTTTAAGAAGTTTACTCAAATCCCATTTTTAAAACCACCTGTGGTCTGGGAATGGCAAAGGACCTCGATGAAGCAGGGTCTGTCCTTCAAAGACCTGGAAATCATGACTCCACATTACTGCTGTAATGGGGGTATAGCTTGGTGGTAGAGTGTTTGGCTGCAGGTCAAATGGTCCTTGGTTCAAACCCTATTGTTCTCTTATGACCTTCTTTCTTTTTTTTAAAAAAAGGAAAACATTTTCATTTCCATTCTCCATTATGTTCAGGATCTCCACTATACGGGGGTGCTTGATATGAATGTAAACACTCAACATTTCACTGTCCAAATGCATAAAAACCTAGCAAAGCTGTCCACCAGCTGAAATCAGTTCCAATCCTCTAAGTGTCTAGTTTATGTTTTCATCAATTAAACAAAGATATCATATGAATGTACATTTGCAGATCCCTTTTCTCCAGGAGCTATGCTGTACAGAAGAACAAGAACCACACCCAGATGCAGTTCAGGAGTCTGATGACCAAAGAGCCAACAAATGTTCTGAGGGCTGGAGAAAAATGCCTTCTAGTGAGCTATTGAATGAGCTCAACCTGTTTAGCTTATCAAAAGAGGATTGAAAGGTGATTTCATTGAAGTGCCTTAATGGAGAGAAAAGATTGGGTATGAAAGGGCTCTTTAATCTAGCAGAGAAAAGCATAACAAGACCCAATGGCTGGAAGTTGAAAAGAGACAAATTCGTATTACAAATAAGACACAAATATTCAACAGCGAGGATGATTCACCACAGGAACAAGCTACCAAGGAAAGTGGTGGATTCACCATCTCCTGATGTCATTTAATGAAGACTAGATGCCTTTCTGGAATGTGTTTGCCCCAAATGTAGCTATTGTGTTATACAGGAGGCCTGGGGAAGGGATAGCTCTGTGGTTTGAGCATTGGCCCACTAAACCCAGGGTTGCGAGTTCAATCCTTAAGGGGGCCATTTGGGGATTAATCCTGCTTTAAGCAGGGGGTTGGACTAGATGATCTCCTGAGGTCCCTTCCAACCCTAATAATCTATGATCTATATGCAGGGGGTCAGATTAGATGCTCTAATGGTCTCTTCTGGCTATAAAGTTGACTAATTTCTGAAAAATTGGGAGCAGCGTCTGATGTTTTCCTGTCTAGCCGGCTTGCTTCCTAGAATGAATGCTCCTTGAGTGGAATGATCCACAGGGAGTAGTAGCTCAAGCCTCCAAAGCGCCTGGGCAGGGGCAAGACATTAGCACAGCAAGGGAGGGGTGTGGCAGTGACATCACAAAGGCTTTTTGCAGTACCTCAGACTATTGGTGAAAGGTGGTGGAGAGGTGGTGACCTCACAGAGAGATGCTGACATCAGGCAGGCAGGACAGGGGCGAGGGACCAGGGAAACCTCAGAGACCCCTGTGGCTTTGCTTCAGCAAGTCTCCTTCTCCAGGTCTCTTTTTGAGGACTGAGAGAGTATTCGGGTTCACGTACGTGAGTGCCAGGAGGAACCTCTTTCGAGTTTTCTCCTTTCCTTTTCCTGATTTTAGGAGAAAACAGCCATCCCTGTTTAGAAAGTAAGAGCCTCCTGGAGGTTTGAAACCTGTTCAGTCTGATCCATCTGGTGAAAGTTGAATTCTAGGCATGGAAAACATAAGCTTAAGGAGGCAGAATTTTATTCTGCACCTGGGATTTTGTCCCATAGTATCACTGGGGACATTAGGGTTTATCCTTTTTGTTTCATCTTTTCCTCCATCCATCTCTTCCTCCTTTCTTTTCATCTCTTCCTTCTTTTGTCCTTTCATGTGTTCTCTTTCCAACAGCAGGAGCAGTGTGTGTGTGTGTGTTGCGGGGGAGTGCTCTGCAGCTCCCACTGTGGGAGGTCCACCCAAAAATGTGGGGCTGAAATAGTGCTTGGGTTGTGATCCCCACCAGTGACCTGGGCCATCCTTTGGGCTCTCTGGTGAGAACCCTCAGCCTCCCATCCTCAGTCTCTACCCTGATGGTCTGAGCAGGGGGTTATTGACAGGGAGGAGACTCATTCCTTGTTGTTCTCTTTTAAGACCAAGTAAATAAGTCATAACCAGTCACTTGTTTGATGAATTTTGCTGCTTCTCTGCATTAATGGTCTCTGAGCAGTTCATGATTCTCTCTAACATTCCAGTTCTCCTCAAATACTTGCTGAATAATTACTGTGCACTGTTGTTGGTCTGGAGCTCATCTGAGAGCACTTTATTCAGGTCATTCAATGTCTGAAATTCAAGATCTGATAGTGAGAACCCTCAGCCTCCCATCCTCAGTCTCTACCCTGATGGTCTGAGCAGGGGGTTATTGACAGGGAGGAGACTCATTCCTTGTTGTTCTCTTTTAAGACCAAGTAAATAAGTCATAACCAGTCACTTGTTTGATGAATTTTGCTGCTTCTCTGCATTAATGGTCTCTGAGCAGTTCATGATTCTCTCTAACATTCCAGTTCTCCTCAAATACTTGCTGAATAATTACTGTGCACTGTTGTTGGTCTGGAGCTCATCTGAGAGCACTTTATTCAGGTCATTCAATGTCTGAAATTCAAGATCTGATGGTTAGTTTGAAAATAAGGGCTCTTGGGTCCTACTCCCAACTCTGCCACTGACTTGCTGTGTGACCTAAGACAAGTCAATTCTCCTTTCTCAGGGTACGTCTACACTACGTGATTATTCCGATTTTACATAAACCGGTTTTGTAAAACAGATTGTATAAAGTTGAGTGCACGCGGCCACACTAACCACATTAATTCGATGGTGTGTGTCCATGGTCTGAGGCTAGCGTCGATTTCTGGAGCGTTGCACTGCGGGTAGCTATCCCGTAGCTATCCCATAGTTCCCGCAGTCTCCCCCGCCCCTTGGAATTCTGGGTTGAGAGTCCAGTGGCTGATGGGGCAAAAATCATTGTCGCGGGTGATTCTGGGTACAGCCTCACCCCTCCCTTCATGAAAGCAGCAGACAACCATTTCACGCCTTTTTTCCTGGGTGAACTGTGCAAACGCCATAGCACAGCAAGCATGGACCCTGGTCAGATCAATACCACAATTGTGGACGTTGTAAACACCTCGTGCATTCTCGTGCAGTCTATGCTGAACCAGGACCCTCAAAGCCAGGCGAGGAGGAGGCGGCGGCTACTGCAGCGCGGCGACGAGAGTGATGAGGACATGGACATAGAATTATCTCAAACCGTGGGCCCCTGTGCTTTGGAGAGCCTGCTGATAATGGGGCAGGTTCTAGTCATTGAATGCCGATTTTGGGCCTGGGAAACAAGGACAGACTGGTGGGACTGCATAATTTTGCAGGTGTGAGACGATTCGCAGTGGCTGTGAAACTTTCGCATGCATAAGGGCACTTTCATGGAACTTTGTGACTTGCTTTCCCCTGCCTTGAAACGCCAGAATACCAAGATGAGAGCAGCCCTCACAGTGGAGAAGCGAGTGGCAATAGCCCTCCGGAAGCTTGCAACGCCAGACAGCTACCGGTCAGTCGGAATCAATTTGGAGTGGGAAAATCTACTGTGGGGGCTGCTGTGATGCAAGTAGCCAAAGCAATCATTAAGCTGCTGCTACGAAAGGTTGTGACTCTGGGAAACGTGCAGGTCATAGTGGATGACTTTGCTGCAATGGGATTCCATAACTGGGGGGGGGGCGCGATAGATGAAACTCATATCCCTGTCTTGGCACCGGAGCACTAGGGCACCCCGTACGTAAACCGCAAGGGGTACTTTTCAATGGTGCTGCAAGCACTGGTGGATCACAAGGGACCTTTCACCAACATCCATGTGGGATGGCCAGGAAGGGTTCATGACGTTCGCATCTTCAGAAGCACTGCTCTGTTTAAACTGCTGCAGCAAGGGAATTACTTCCCAGACCAGAAAATAACAGTTGGGGATGTTGAAATGCCTATAGTTATCCTGGGTGACTCAGCCTGCCCCTTGATGCCGTGGCTCATGAAGCCATACACAGGCAGCCTGGACAGTGGTCAGGAGCTGTTCAACTATAGGCTGAGCAAGTGCAAGATGATGGTAGAAAGTGCATTTGGCCGTTTAAAGGCGCGCTGGCCCACATTACTCACTCGCTCAGACCTCAGCCAAACCAATGTCCCCTATGTTATTGCTGCTTGCTGTGTGCTCCACAATCTCTGTGAGAGTAAGGGGGAGACCTTTATGGCAGGGTGGGAGGCTGAGGCAAATCACCTGGCCGCTAATTACGCGCAGCCAGACACCAGGGCGATTAGAAGAGCACACCATGAAGCGGTGCGCATCAGAGAAGCTTTGAAAACGAGTTTCATCACGGGCCAGGGTACAGAGTGACTGCTGTGTTTGTTTCCCCTTCATGAACCCCCACCCCCTTTATTGGCTCCTTCCCTGTAAGCAACCCACCCTCCCCATTTGATTACAGCTTGCTTAAGGAAATAAAGTCACTATCATTTAAAAATCATGTATTCTTTATTAAAAGTCATTCCCTGTAAGCAACCCACCCTTCCCCTTCGATTACAGGTTGCTTAAGGAAATAAAGTCACTATCGTTGAAAAATCATGTATTCATTATTAAAAAGTCATTATAAAAAGAGGCAGAGAACTGACAAGGTATCCCGGGTGTGGTTTGGGAGGAGGATAGGAGGGAAGGAAAAGGCCATTAAACACATTTCAGTGTAATGACAGCCTTTTGGTTGGACTGTCCACAGGGGTGGAGTGGGCGGGTGCACGAAGCCTTCCCCCACGCGTTTTTACATGTCTGGGTGAGGAAGATATGGAACATGGTGAGTGGTGAGGGTGGTTACACAGGGGCTGCAGCGACACTCTGTGACCCCGCTGTTCTTCCTGAAGCTCCACCAGACGTCAGAGGATATCAGTTTGATCACGCAGCAGCTCTAGCGTTGCATCCCGCCACCGCTGATCTTCCTGCCTACACCTCTGATCTTCCTGCCGCCACCTCTGATCTCGAGCGTCTCTTCTATCCTCACGTTCATCCCTCCTATCCTCATGTTGGTCCCTCCTGTCCTCACGTTCACTGGCATCTTTCCTGTACTTTGCTACCACGTCCTTCCACTCATTCAGATGAGCTCTTTCATTGCGGGTTACTTCCATGATTTCCAATTACATTTCGTCTCGTGTCTTCTTTTTCCTCTGCCTTATCTGAGCTAGCCTTCGGGATGGAGTAGGGATGCTTGAAAAATTTGCAGCTGCATGAGGGAGGGAAAAAAGAGAGAGAAGTATTTTAAAAGATACATTTTACAGAACAATGGTTATACTCTTTCACAGTGAACAACACTATCCACCTTACAGAGCGCATGTGATTTCACTACAAGGTCGCATTTTGCATCTTAATATTGAGTGCCTGCGGCTCTGGTGTTACAGATCTCACAGACGCAGGTCCGGGCATCAGAATTCAGCTTGCATGCGGCCATGGTAAACCATTGTATTTCGGTTTCTCCAGCCTTCATATACACAGTGCCCTCTGATGCTTCTTTCCTGTTAACATGCAGCAGCAGAAGACAACCCCCCGCATCCAATTCTCTAGGATGATTGTTTTACCCCTCCCCCCACCGCATGGCTGATATCATGGAAGATCACTGCTAATCACCAACCTTTCTCCCCACCCCCACCCCCACCCCGCGTGGCTGGTAGCTGGGAAGATTCCTGCTAGCCAAATGCAAAAAAGCTCAGCGCTATCCTTTCTCCCCTCCCCCTGCTTGGCTACGTGCAAGGAAGGATTTATTTTAAGCAACAGCCCAGTAGGAAAATGGCCATCTCTGTCCCCTTAATTAAATTCCTGAATTTCAACCAGGTCACCATGAACGATATCACTCTGCTGAGGATAACAGAGCGAGATAAAGAACAGATGTTTCTTGAATGCCAGCAATCACCGGGACCATACGCAGCTATGCTTTGTCATGCAATGATACCCGATTACTTGTTACATGCATGGCGTGGTAAAGTGTCCGACCATGGTGGACGGAACAAGGCTGCCTTGCCCAGAAACCTTCTGCAAAGGCTTTTGGAATACCTCCAGGAGCACTTCAAGGAGATGTCCCTGGAGGATTTCTGTTCCATCCCCAGACATGTTAACAAACTTTTCCAGTAACTTTACTGGCCGCAAATGCATCCCAAGCCCTCATGGCAAATCAATCATTAAAAAATGCTTGCTTTTAAACCATGTTTTATAATTACAAAGGTACACTCTCCAGAGGTCGCTTCCATGGCTTCATTGTGTGGGCTAGTGGCTTGGGAGGGCCGGGAGGGTAATTCCGTCTGGGTCATAAAAAGCTCCTGGCTGTTGAGGCTAACGGAGTGCTGTGTGCTCTCTGCAAGGTCGTCCTCCTCTTCCTCCTCCTCCTCCTCATCTTCCCCCTCCGCAGAATCCTCAGCTATGGTTGAGATTACAACCCCCTTGGAATCCACGGACAGGGGTGGGGTGGGGTGGCGCAGCCCCCTAAAATTGCATGCAGCTCAGTGTAGAAGCGACATGTTTTCAGCCCTGATCCGGACATTCCGTTTGCTTCTTTGGTTTTCTGGTAGGCTTGTCTGAGCTCCTTAACTTTCACTCTGCACTGCACTGAGTCCCTGGTGTGGCCTTTTTCCCTCATAGCCTTGGAAATTTTTTCAAATATTTTTTCATTTCGTCTTTTGGAACAGAGTTCTGTTAGCACAGAATCCTCTCCCCATATAGCGATCAGATCCAGTACCTCCCGTGCGGTCCATGCTGGAGCTCTTTTTCGATTCTCAGGAGATTGCATTGCTACCTGTGCTGATGAGCTCTGCGTGGTCATCTGTGCTGATCAGAGCTCCACACTGGCCAAACAGGAAATGAAATTCAAAAGTTCACGGGGTTTTTCCTGTATACCTGGCCAGTGCAACCAAGTTCAGATTGCTGTCCAGAGCGGTCACAGAGGTGCACTGTGGCATACCGCCCAGAGGCCAATACCGTCGATTTGCGGCCATACTAACCCTAATCCAATATGGTAATACCGATTTTAGCGCTACTCCTCTTGTTGGGGAGGAGTACAAAAACCGATGTAAAGAGCCCTTTATATCGATATAAAGGGCCTCGTAGTGTGGACGGGTGTGGCATTAAATCAGTTTAACGCAGCTAAAATCAGTTTAAACGCGTAGTGTAGACCAGGCCTCAGCCTTAGCTTCTCCCTCTTTCAAGTAGGGATAATAATGATCTGCTCCTACCTACCTCACGGTTGGTGGAGGATGGGGATCCATTGGAGAGTGTCACTGGGAGTAGTGCATAATATGAGGTGTCCTATCATGTTTACTCAGAGCAGATTATTACCTAATAGAATAGCTGAAATAGTCTATTTTATTTGTATTTTTTTATTTTGAAATTGTTAAGAGCAGCAATTACTTAGCTCAGACTGAAGCATCTTATCTAATTTTTGAGATCTAAGTGTCTCCTCTTTGTATGTGACGAGACAATTTAACACACTGTGACAAACAGGAGATGCTTTTGTTTTGCAACAACATATTTTTGCAAAGAAATTTCATCCCACTTGTTATGATTTCAAGAAACAAACTGGTTTAGTCTGAAGGGGATTTTCTGACAGAAATGGTTTCAGTGACATTTCCTCACCATCTCGATTCCTGGGCTCTATTCCTGCCTCTGTGGGGAGTTTGCTGTTTGTTATAACAGGAGTCAGGACTGGTGGCTTCTCTTGCTGACTCTGCCACTTCCTTGCTGTGTAGGCCCTTGGGTAGGTCACTTCCCTTCTCTGTACCTCAGGCTTCTCCTCATCTGTCCAATGGGAACAAGGACAATTTTTGAACTCTGGGCAGTCATAAGCCTGAGTGAGATAAGGGGCGTTAAAGCCCTCTGTGAAGGAGAAAGGGGTGTTTCACAGTGTTTAACACCAAGGAATTCTGAAGTTTGCTAAAATGTCTAATCTGTGTAAACAAGAAATGGTTGTGTTAGGCCTGAATAAAGATATTGCAGACAAAACCAGGTATGCCAACCTGACCAAAGTCAGGCTAACAGAGGTTTTTGGGTAATTCCTGAGTGGAAAACACTGAGAAGCAGCAGCATGTCTCACAAGCGCTGGGAAAAAGTGAGATAAGGGAGAGGCTGCATTCCTGGTATAGTACCAACTGTGCTGTGTTAGGAACAGTTCCTTTGAAGAACTGATAAGAAATCCCAGCCTCCCTGTTTTAACTCCTTGGTTCAGTTCTCTGCCTGTTTTAACTCCCCTACATTCCTAACTTCTGGTGCTTGCTAAGATATTGTTAATCACCTAATGCTGTAAAACATGTATACTAAAAGTGTCTAGTTTCTAGTTGTTAGAAGAAGGGGGTGGGTTGCTCCAGTGAATAATTTATGACGCGATGGAACTGTCTGTATAGGCTTATACTAAGATGTAAAGAGCAGGCTGGTTCTCTCTGGAGACGAGTTGCTCTCTATTGATGCATGCACTTGTCAATAAAAAGCTTTTGATCAGACCTTGCTGGTGTTACCTGTCTCTCTTGTGGTCAGACAATGAACTTTGCCGTCTGGATTAAAGTCCCCGACAGTTGGGGCCAAACTTTTTAACCACTGCCTTTTTTAAAGCCCATTCAGAGATGGGAGTCCCTATCTCTTAGGTACCTGAGGTTCTTTGCCAGCAGGAGAGAAGAGGTTCATGCCTCTGTTTTTGTGGCCTTAACAAACCAAGTGTTGTGCCCCAGTTCTTGTCTGAGATCCCTAAAAAAGAACATCTTCTCATCCATGAACAAGACAGGACCTATCTTTCAAAGGGGAACAAAGAGACCCCTGGGACTTACAGACTAGCTAGCCTCACTTCCATAGCTGGAGAGATCCTGGAATACATTCTTAAACAATCAGTTTGTCAGCAGCACCTACAGAATGCTTTGGCTCAAAGGACTAGTGAGCATGGATTTGTCAAGAACAAATCATTCCAAACCAATCCTCTTTCCTTCTCTGGCAGGGTTCTTGGCCTAGCGGAGGTGGGTAAGCAGTAGATGAGATCTATCTTGGTGTTACTAAGGCTTTTGACAATAGTTTCAATACTGATATGGAAAATGGAGTGGAGAGCATGCTTCTAAAATTTGCAACTGACACCAAGCACTTTGGAGAACAGGATTGGCATTCAAAGCGTCCTTAACAAATTGGAGACTTGGTCTTCTTGAGCCAAACTCCATGGCTGGGCCCCTCTCTATAGATTGGGCTGAAGTGAAACCCCAGAGCCAAATCTTCCTCCTCCTGGGCAGTGCGCTCCGACCTTGAATGGTCAGATGCTTCTTAGCACTGTCAGAGCAGCTTTGGCTGGGGGATTCTCCCAGCACTTTCCAATAGTGGGAAAGTATTAAATCCCCTGACTCTCAAATCCCTGGTCCAGTCACTGCAGCGGAGCACATTCCCTCTCAAAGGTGGGGGGAGCAGCCATGAGGGCCTGCTTGTAATTGCCAGCTGTGAGAGGGAGTATGCAGCAGTGGTTAGAGAAGTCTGGACTCCTGGGTTCTGTTCCTTCTCTAGCCTGGGCGGGGGGTAGGGAGAGAGGAGGTGTGAGTGTGTCCTGGGCTGGCAGGAGGGAGCTGCTTGTCCAAAGTGACCGATGGTCTTTGTGACTGACCCCAGTGCTCGAAAGGGACGAGACTCCCCGGTTCTTGCAGCCCCAGGGATAACAAGGGGGAACGTTGAGGGGGAGCAGACCATGCAATGAACTCCTGCCAGTGTGTGTAGCTTGCACTCCCTGCACCCCTGTGGGGGGAGGAGGAGCTGCTCTGGTTGGGGCAGGGATGGGGACGGACCAAACAGGCTGGTTAGTGAGAGGCTGCCTTGACCCCAGACTCATGGCTGCTCCCCGCCCGGTTCCAGGATGGCCAGGCTCCTGAGGATGTTCAGGAAGAAGGATCTGCAGATGGCCCAGAGCCTGAGGGAAGCAGCTGCCATCTTCCCCAGGAGCGGAGCAGCCCCTCCGTCCCCTCTGGCGTAGAAGGAGCTCCTGGCCAGCCCAGGAGGTGGAAGTGCCCAGCCTGCTGGCGAAGAAATCCCGTTCCCGGCACAGGCGCCGAGGTGGGAGAGGCACTGGCCAGGCCAAAATGGAGCTGAGCCAGGATGCGACTGGGCAGGCAGGACCCAGCCCAGGAATGGAACCGGGCGGGGTGGCTCCGGGGTTTGTTGCGTCGGCAGCAGCAGCCCCAGGAGCCCAGCCCGCATTTCCAGCAGGAGGCATCGCCCTGCCCAGTCAGTGGGGACCTTCCAGCCTTCCCAGGGCAGGAAGTGGAGGATCCCTCTCCCAGTCCCAGCAGCTCTGCCTGCTCCCCATGGGACAGCAGCAGCGCCTGGGACTAGGACAGCAGCGAGGCTGACGGACGCTTCTGCTTTGTTCCAAGTGAGAGCAAGGCTGGGCTCAGGGAGGGGTGAGGAGGGGGCGGTGAACACCCTGGGCCCAGGTCCTAGAGCAGTGCTATGGGGGCTGGTCCCCAGCTCAAGTGTCGGGCCTGATATTTTGTCTCTTATATATAAGGGCTTTGTCAGCAGGAAGCTGTAGGTCACATGGTAGGAGTGACAGTGGAGTTTGAAGTGGAGCAGCAGCAGCAAGGGAGCAACGCGTGTGTGTGTGTGGATTCACTTGGTAAAAATGAAACTGCCAAGCCACTCCCTCTGCTGGAGCAAAAGCCTCTCATTTATCTCCTCAAATCCCCTCGATGAAAATCTCCACCCCTCCCCCAGCGCTGAGAGACCCCCTCAGTCCCATGGAGATTTTTAATTGTTCTAACTCTTCCTTGGCTTTGTCCAAATAGGTTTCCCAGACAAATTATCAAGGACATTTCAAATGAGAAAAACAAAACAAGCGAAAACCAGAGAAACCCCCACCACACCCTGTTTGGCTCTGAATTTTTCTACTGAAATTTGGAGACAATAAAACTCATCCCTCTGTTGGCCAGAAACCAAAGCTAGACCTTCCCCCGCTGTAGCTGTGACTTCTGCGACCAAACCACCAATGCGCTGACTCCTCTTGTGAGACATTTCTCTGCACAATACTGCTGCTAATCCAGTTATTGACTCCAGAAAACAGTTTCCTTAGCCTGGTTCCGTGTGTCACTGGTTTCTATAGCAAAGGCCAGTCCCTGGCCCTGTGGTCCAGACATCCTCATTCACATCAGGCTTCAAGTTCAGAATCATTTCCCATTCCCGCTCTGTGGGAGGGGAGACTTTTAAAAGCGCTCTCTGTGCAACTGCACATGGCTAAGCAAAGAGGATGAACCCCAAATCCCCCCTGTGCTTTGGAAGCCAGGTTTGCGGTGGGAATTCTGTAGTTCAGATGACTTCATGCCTGAGCATTGTGATTATTAACCAGTTTCCTCTGGCATTGGGCAATTTTGGGCTCACAGCTGTGATGGCCAAGTGGTTAAGGTGTTGGAGTTGAACTCTAATAGGGATCCCCTGTGCAGGTTTGAATCCTGCTTACCATGAGGTCTGTGTTTTAGCCAGTCTCTCACTTGGGCAATACCTCTGTACAGCCCCCTGAGACACTCTCAATTCTCTCCCCACCCCAAGTAAATCCTGTTCTGCTCCTTTCACAGAGATCCCTGGGACACCACCTCACACTGTGTCCCTGAGGTGTCAGGCAAACTCTCAGACCCTGTAGCCTCTGCCACTCACCGAATGCCTCATAGATCAGCCATAGGCCTGGTTCTGCTCCTCTCTCTAGCATGTGAAAGGAGCCAAGTCAGCGACTCCATGGGAGCTACAGGGCTGCAGAACTAACAGAAAAAAAAAAGTGCTCAGTGCCCCTGTTACAGGCCTTGCTGACAAGCTCCTCCTCTTCCCCTTCAGCACCTGCCAGAGATCAGCGGTTCAGGAGGTGGATGGGGAGGAGCAGGGACGGGAAGAGGTGGGGGAGGGAGAGGAATGGGGCAGGAAGGTGCAGGGTGGGAAGAGATGGGATGGGATGGTGGCTTGGGAGAAGGAGTGCAGTGGGGGTAGGGCCTGGGGCAGAAAGGAGAGGATTTGTCCCGGACCCCTCTAGGGCCGGCCGTGAAGGGAAGAACTGACTATCACAGTGAAAATAAAATTGACCATCATTGCGGGGGAGACTGAGGGAGATCCACACTCACCAGGTCTCTTCTCTCTCCCAAGGTGAGCCAGACACTGCTCTGTCCTGGCTCTCACTCTAGCAGCTGGACGCCAAGGAGCTATTTCCCCACAGGAAGTGCATTGAGTGCCCCTGTGGTGCTGGCTCTGCTGCTGCCTGTGGGGGCTGGCAGGGGGGCTGATGTCTGCACAGACTCTCAGCTGCCAGGCCAGAGGGGGCACTTCAGACCTTACCAGACTGACTCAGTGAAGACGGGGGGTTGACAGAGCAATACAGATGCTCTCCAGAGCACGGAGCAGCATCCGCCCATGCAGCCAGGCAATGAGCATTTCCCACAGCCTGGAGTCAAGGGGGAGGCAGCAGCTGCTGTTCCAGCTCCTCAGGGATAGGCCCTGTCAGCCAACAGACACTTCTTACTCACCACAGCTAAGGGCATCGGGTTCCTCTGGTGGGAGTGTGGAGCAGCCGTTCATTTTCCTGTTCCCACTCCTCTGCAGTGTGAAAATCGGGAAGGGGAGGCAGAAGCCTCACTTCCCTCTGTAAATGATACCCAGTAGGGGAAGCCAGGAAAACAGGGTGGGGTGGCAAGTGGTGGCCAGACTCTTGCTGCCAGGGTCTAGTCTAGATCAGGGTCCAGCTCAACTTCCTCTCCACACCACTGGCCCCCAGTCCCCTTCCACCAACAGGTCAACCCGGGCACTAGTGCAGGAATAGGGTGAGGAAGCAAGTCAAGCTGAGCAAGGCAGGCAAAAGCAAGTCTTGTCTTCATGGGCTACTCACAATGACATCCTTTTTGTGTGCAACTGCTGCAAAATCCTCCCAGATAGAGCTGCAACAGGCCAAAATACTTCCACAAAGTCACTCAGTTGGGAGCACAATAGACTGAAGTTTTAAAGGTCCCTGGTTCAATCCCAGGCTTTGGCAGGCCCTTTCATCCCTCTTTGTGCAGTGGTTGTTTGTTTTCTGAGAGCACAGCGGTGCCTGCACCCAAGGTGAGTCCTTGAGCTTGGACTCTGCAGTAGGAAAAGATAGTGTGGGCTTCTGCCCCTAGTTGGCTGGCCTGACCTTTAACAATGGAGGACAGGACCTGTCTCTCCTTATGAGTTATTGGTGGACCCAATATGGCAGGAAAAGAGTGAGGCAGGGTGGCCCTCAGGAATGGTGCCAGAGGGTGTGCTGGGTAGTGACAGGCAGGTAGAGGGGATGAAAACCCCTCTGTGCAGCTGAGTGAGGGCAGTACCCTGGAAAAGGCTTCTGTTAAAGTGGGCATGTGGAAGGGATTTGAGAGCCCTTGATGTTCAGTGCCTTGGAACAGTTGGACTTGGACATGGTGGGTGTTCCGGAAATGCACATTAACAACTCTAGGGTAACTCGATGGTCAGAAGGTGATTGGAGGAAGGGCCTGTCTTTCTGGTCCTCTGGGCTAGGGAATAATGATGGGGTTGGAGTCTTGTTCCCATTTGTGCTGCGAGTACAGAAGGTGCTGGAGCTCCAACCAGGGAGGGCATTACTGGTGGGCTTTGTGCTCTGTGGCACTGGTTACGGCAATATTAGTGTGTATGGTTCCCAGTTAAGGCATGAAAGGAAAGTTCTATGGAAGGAACTGGCTCCCTTCCTCTGGACCGCACAGTGTTTGGTGTCAGGGGGCGGGATTTCAATTGTTGCAGACGGCCGGAGGACTGCTGGTCCTGTTTTCCCGACCGTCAGAGGAAACTCTTCTATGATGAGCATTACCTGGTGCAGGTCTGTAGTGAGGTTGGCTTAGAGAACGTGTTTCTCTGTAGTGGAAACAGTGGTGGGTGGACAGTAGCCTCCTATTCCTCTGACCCAAGCTCACACAGCCACAGAGGGAATACACCTTTCTGCGGGGACAGGCCAGGAGTCACACTGACCGGGTTTACATGAAGGAAAGCACGTCGACAGCCCAGTGCAGAGTGGTGCAATGGACTGTTCGGATCATGCAGCTCTCACCGTGTGCTCATTGTGGGCAAATCCCTGACCTACGGCAGAGATTATTGGAAGCTGAACATCCAGAACTTGAAAGATAAAGGAGCAGGGGGGCGAGGCCTGGTGGTGTTAGCAGAACGGGAAAGCATCAGAGGGTTCTATGACAACTAGTGGGATTGGTGGGTGTCGGTGAGGGAGGAGTTGGTGGCTTTCTTCCAGCAGTCGGGCAAACACCACAACATTAAAGAAACCAGTGGTGCCAAGTCCTTCAGTGTCGCCTGTGGAATTTCCACAAGAGCATCCAGGCAGGGGAGCCAATCAGCATGTGACTGTACGACCGGATTAAGCGACAGCTGGCCAAGTTCCAGGAGATGAGGCTGCAGCTGGCCGATATGAGTGGGAGCATCGAGTGAAGGGAGGGGCGGCCTCCCCTGACATTTTTGCAGCCTGCAGGGAACTGAGACATAGCAGGGGGATGCGGGGACACAGGGCAGGACCCGCAGATCTTATAGTGCAGAACCACAGTCGATGGAAGAGGAGAGAGAGTCCTGCGAGAGGAAGCCGCTGGTGGAAAGCAATAAGTGCAGAGTGCAAACCAGCCAGCTGAGAGTCACAGGGGTCTAGAAAACAAACTAGTAGTAGGTCCCATGGTGTAATGGGCAGCACTCAGGACTCTGAATCCTGGAATCTGAGTTCAAATCTCAGTGGGACCTCTTGGAGATATGCTGGTTTGCTGCAAACTCTTGGAGCTTAATGGGCTTGGTTCCACTCTTTCTGGTTGAAGTAGGGTGAGGATTTTTTCCCCTCCTGCTGGGTGACTGATGCCCACAGGATATAGGTCTTTGATCTGGCTGGTTCAATGGATTGGCTGCTATTGGTTGGAGTCCTAGAACTTAACAGTCTGGCTGGAGATTCCTGCAACTCCACCGGAAAGGTCCTTTGGGGCCATCTGCTTGTCTCAAGTCAGGATAAAGGAAGAGGGTTGGGCGTGGGGCTAGCAACTCCACCTCGTAAAAGATCAACCTGCTACAGAAACGCCAACAATAGAGATAACAGAGACTTTTACCCGGAAAAAGAATGATCTTCAACTCGAAGATGCATGACGCTGGGTGGTAAAAGCTGTGAGGAAGCCACTAAGCCGATTACCCTTCTTGCAACCAGGAGGATTACCATGGGCACATGGAACGTGAGGACCACGTACGAGTCAGGAAAGATGGCGCAGGTTGCAGCAGAGATGAGGAGCAACAACCTGACCCTATTAGGCATTAGCGAGACAAGATGGACGCAAGCAGGACAGAGACGACTGTCGACAGGAGAGCTGTTGCTGTATTCAGGACATGAAGAGAGTGACGCACCCTACACACAGGAAGTAGGCTTCATGTTGTCCAAGCAGGCACAGAGAGCACTGATTGGATGGGATGCACATGGTCCCAGGATCATCACAGCATCCTTCAGAACTAAAATGAAGAGGATTAAGATGAATGTTGTTCAGTGCTACGCTCCAACTAATGACAGTGAAGAGGAGGACAAAGATTATTTTTACAACAGACTCCAGAAAATATTAGAGATTCTCCCAGACAAAGACATCATCATACTTATGGGAGACTTTAATGCCAAAATTGGACCTGCCAACACAGGATACGAACAAGTCATGGGGACCCACACTCTGGGAGAGATGAGTGAGAATGGAGAGAGATTTGTGGATCTGTATTTACTTAACAACCTGGTCATAGGAGGTAGCATCTTTCCTCACAAGCGGATCCACAAGAGTACCTGGGTATCACCAGCAGGCATGACAGAAAATCAGATCGATCATGTCTGCATTAGCAAGAAGTTCAGAAGATCCTTGCAGGACGTTAGAGTTAGAAGAGGAGCAGACGCGGCGTCCGACCATCACTTAGTGGTGGCCAGATTGAAGCTGAAGCTGAAAAAGAACTGGATAGACGCATCAGACAGAAGAGTGAAGTACAACGTCAGCCTTCTGAAGGACCATAAGACCAAGGAAGATTTTGGACTGAGGCTGAAGAATAAGTTTTCAGTATTACAGGATCGGTCTGAGGAAGAGGAAGACAGTGTACTAAACAGATGGCAGAAAGTGAGAGAGACACTTAGGTCAGTATGCCAGGAAGTGCTTGGAATTAAGAAACACCAGCAGAAAGAGTGGATCACAGCAGAGACCTTGATCAAGATAGAAGACAGAAAGAAGAAGAAGGCAGCAGTCAATAACAGCAGGACTAGAGCAGCAAAGGCCAAAGTTCAAAAAGAGTATGCTGAAGCCCATAGAGCAGTGAAGAGGAATATCAGGAAGGACAAGAGAGAGTATGTGGATGAACTGGCAGCAGAAGTGGAGCAGGCAGCATACAGCGGTAATATGAAACAGCTGTATGATACTACCAAGCAACTGTCTGGAAAGTTCAGCAAGCCAGAACGTCCCGTTAAAGACAAGCAGGGAAAGTCTATAACAGGAATAGAACAACAGATGAACAGATGGGCGGAGCACTTTGAAGAACTCCAGAACAGACCAGCACCACCAAATCCACCAGATATTAACTCAGCTAACGAGGACCTCCCAATTAATTGCGATCAACCAACCAGAGATGAGATCAGAAAAGCCATCACCATGATGAAGAATAGGAAGGCAGCTGGACCTGATGACATCCCAGAAGAGGCCCTGAAAGCAGACCTGGATGCTTCAGTGGAAATGCTGTACCCCCTCTTTGAGAAGATATGGGAAGAAGAAGTGATTCCGGTAGACTGGAAAGAGGGATATCTCATCAAAATCCCCAAGAAAGGAGATCTTAGCAACTGTGCCAATTATAGAGGAATCACACTCCTGTCGGTGCCGGGGAAGGTCTTCAACCGAGTCCTCTTAGAGAGAATGAAGGATGCCGTCGATCCACAGCTACAAGACGAACAGGCAGGTTTTCGGCAGAATAGATCATGCACGGACCAGATAGCAACGCTTCGCATCATAGTTGAGCAGTCTGTGGAGTGGAACTCCTCGTTGTACATCAACTTTGTTGATTATGAGAAAGCGTTCGATAGCGTGGATTGAGAGACCCTCTGGAAGCTCCTTCGGCACTACGGCATCCCAGCAAAGGTGGTCAACTTGATCAAGAACTCATATGACGGTATACACTGTAGAGTGATCCATGGAGGGCAGCTTACTAACAGCTTCCAGGTGCAAACTGGAGTCAGGAAAGGATGCTTGTTGTCACCACTTCTCTTTCTCCTCGTCATCGATTGGATTATGAAGACATCCACTTACGAGTGTAGGAACGGAATCCAGTGGACGTTGTGGACCCAGCTTGATGACCTGGACTTTGCTGACGACCTTGCACTCCTTTCGCACAGTAAACAGCAGATGCAAGAGAAGACCAACGTAGTGGCAGCCACGTCATCACAGGTTGGCCTCAACATTCACAAGGACAAGACCAAGATCCTTAGGATTAACTCCATCAGCAATGACCCAGTCACACTGAATGGAAGCCCCCTGGAAGAAGTGCAGTCCTTCACCTACCTAGGTAGCATCATCGACCAGCAGGGTGGCACAGACGCAGACATCAAAGTAAGGATTGGTAAGGCAAGAGCAGCCTTCTTACAGCTCAAGAACATCTGGAGCTCCAGAGAGCTGTCTTTGGCAATAAAAATTCGACTGTTCAACTCCAGTGTAAAATCAGTCCTACTGTATGGAGCTGAAACCTGGAGGACAACCAAAACAACCGTCAGGAAGATCCGGACCTTCATTAATAGCTGCCTCAGAAGGATTCTCCAGATCCGCTGGCCAGACACCATCAGTAACATCCACCTCTTGGAGACGACCTGTCAACTCCCAGCAGAGGAAGAAATCAGAAGGAGAAGGTGGGGTTGGATAGGACATACACTACGTAAGCAGCCAACTAACATCACCAGACAGGCAGTGCGGTGGAACCCCAAAGGCAAGCGGAAAAGAGGCCGTCCAAGAAACACCTGGCGACGCGACCTTCAGGCTGTTAGCAAAAAAATGGGCTATACCTGGAACCAGCTAGAGCGAATGGCCCAGGATAGAGGACTCTGGAGATCTGTGGTTGGCGGCCCATACCCCGATTGGGGTGACGGGCATGAGTGAGTGAGTGGAGATTCCTGCAGGTTGACCGGATGGTTGTTTCTTGCTGCTTCACCTGATGTCCACAACTTTGGTCTCTGTACCTGCAGCTGCCACACTCTTCCTCTTGTCTATATGGCATTTAAAGGAAGGAGTGCCAGGGCCAGGCTTCATAGTCAGGGCTAGGCAGGAGGGGGGAAGAGCCCACTGAAGACCACATGCAGACCAGCATGCAGGGCGGCTGTTGATGCTCTGTGGCCATTATCGAAGATGGTAGGAAAGCAGGGCCAGCCCCCCTGGTGGCACCTCTTACCGTTCCCATCAAGGTGCTCACTTTTGCAATGGAGCAGGAGCTTTTACCCCAAGAGGCTTTTCCGCAGCTGCCAAGAAGCAGAGAAACACTCAGACTCCTAAGGCGCTATGTAGCAAGTACTCTCCAGCACAGGGGCAGACGCACACGCTAGCCTGGGTAGCTGCCCATTTTCTTTGGCAAGTCAGGAATGGCAAAGGATAGACTGGAAGCACCTGGGGCTCATGCCCCAGCCTTTGTGATGCCCAAACCCCAACTCCTTCTCAGGGCTCTAGCTGAAGCCAGAGCATGGGCCTGAGCAGCCAAGAAGAGGTTCCAACCCTGAAGGGAGCAGGACTTTCAGCATGAAGGTAAAACTGCAGAAAAACAACCATGAAGGAACTTGAACCCTCCATCTTCTGATCCAAAATCAGACGCCTTATCCATTAGGCCACATGAAGGAAAAAAAAAAAAGCTACGTCAAGCACTTCTTTGGAAAAGGTGGACACTGTGTTTCTTGGGTCATCTAGTATCAGAGGGTAGCCGTGTTAGTCTGGATCTGTAAAAGCAGCAAAGAATCCTGTGGCACCTTATAGACTAACAGACGTTTTGGAGCATGAGCTTTCGTGGGTGAATACCCACTTCCTCAGATGCATGTAATGGAAATATCCAGGGGCAGGTATATATATGTGTGCTAGCAAGCAAGCTAGAGATAACGAGGTCAGTTCAATCAGGGAGGATGAGGCCCTGTTCTAGCAGTTGAGGTGTGAAAACCAAGAGAGGAGAAACTGGTTCTGTAATTGGCAAGCCATTCACAGTCTTTGTTCAATCCTGAGCTGATGGTGTCAAATTTGCAGATGAACTGAAGCTCAGCAGTTTCTCTTTGAAGTCTGGTCCTGAAGTTTTTTTGCTGCAGGATGGCCACCTTAAGGTCTGCTATAGTGTGGCCAGGGAGGTTGAAGTGCTCTCCTACAGGTTTTTGTATATTGCCATTCCTAATGTCTGATTTGTGTCCATTTATCCTTTTCCGTAGAGACTGTCCGGTTTGGCCGATGTACATAGCAGAGGGGCATTGCTGGCATATGATGGCGTATATTACATTGGTGGATGTGCAGGTGAATGAACCAGTGATGGTGTGGCTGATCTGGTTAGGTCCTGTGATGGTGTCGCTGGTGTAGATATGTGGGCAGAGTTGGCATCGAGGTTTGTTGCATGGATTGGTTCCTGAGCTAGAGTTATTATGGTGTGGGTGTGCAGTTACTGGTGAGAATATGTTTCAGGTTGGCAGGTTGTCTGTGAGCAAGGATTGGCCTGCCACCCAAGGCCTGTGAAAGTGTGGGATCATTGTCCAGGATGGGTTGTAGATCCTTGATGATGCGTTGGAGGGGTTTTAGCTGGGGGCTGTATGTGATGGCCAGTGGAGTCCTGTTGGTTTCTCTCTTGGGTTTGTCTTGCAGTAGGAGGCTTCTGGGTACACGTCTGGCTCTGTTGATCTGTTTCCTTATTTCCTCGTGCGGGTATTGTAGTTTTGAGAATGCTTGGTGGAGATTTTGTAGGTGTTGGTATCTGTCTGAGGGGTCAGAGCAGATGCGGTTGTACCTCAGTGCTTGGCTGTAGACAATGGATCGTGTGATGTGCCCGGGATGGAAGCTGGAGGCATGAAGGTAGGCATAGCGGTCGGTGGGTTTTCGATATAGGGTGGTGTTAATGTGACCCTCACTTATTTGCACCGTGGTGTCAAGAAAGTGGACCTCCCGTGTAGATTGATCCAGGCTGAGGTTGATGGTGGGGTGGAAGCTGTTGAAATCATGGTGGAATTTTTCCAGAGTCTCCTTCCCATGGGTCCAGATGATGAAGATGTCATCAATGTAGCGTAGATAGAGAAGGGGTGTGAGTGGACGAGAGCTGAGGAAGCGTTGTTCCAGGTCGGCCATGAAGATATTGGCATATTGTGGGGCCATGCGGGTGCCCATAGCAGTGCCACTGATCTGGAGATATATATTGTCATCAAATTTGAAATAGTTGTGTGTAAGTATAAAGGCACAGAGCTCAGCAGCCAGTTGTGCTGTGGCATCATCAGGGATAGTGTTCCTGACAGCTTGTATTCCATCTGTGTGTGGGATGTTTGTGTAGAGAGCCTCTACATCCATGGTGGCTAGGATGGTGTTTTCTGGGAGGTCACCAATGCATTGTAGTTTCCTCAGGAAATCAGTGGTGTCGCGGAGATAGCTGGGAGTGCTGGTGGCATAGGGTCTGAGTAGGGTCTACAGCCAAGCACTGAGGTACAACCGCATCTGCTCTGACCCCTCAGACAGAGACCAACACCTACAAAATCTCCACCAAGCATTCTCAAAACTACAATACCCGCACGAGGAAATAAGGAAACAGATCAACAGAGCCAGACGTGTACCCAGAAGCCTCCTACTGCAAGACAAACCCAAGAGAGAAACCAACAGGACTCCACTGGCCATCACATACAGCCCCCAGCTAAAACCCCTCCAACGCATCATCAAGGATCTACAACCCATCCTGGACAATGATCCCACACTTTCACAGGCCTTGGGTGGCAGGCCAATCCTTGCTCACAGACAACCTGCCAACCTGAAACATATTCTCACCAGTAACTGCACACCACACCATAATAACTCTAGCTCAGGAACCAATCCATGCAACAAACCTCGATGCCAACTCTGCCCACATATCTACACCAGCGACACCATCACAGGACCTAACCAGATCAGCCACACCATCACTGGTTCATTCACCTGCACATCCACCAATGTAATATACGCCATCATATGCCAGCAATGCCCCTCTGCTATGTACATCGGCCAAACCGGACAGTCTCTACGGAAAAGGATAAATGGACACAAATCAGACATTAGGAATGGCAATATACAAAAACCTGTAGGAGAGCACTTCAACCTCCCTGGCCACACTATAGCAGACCTTAAGGTGGCCATCCTGCAGCAAAAAAACTTCAGGACCAGACTTCAAAGAGAAACTGCTGAGCTTCAGTTCATCTGCAAATTTGACACCATCAGCTCAGGATTGAACAAAGACTGTGAATGGCTTGCCAATTACAGAACCAGTTTCTCCTCTCTTGGTTTTCACACCTCAACTGCTAGAACAGGGCCTCATCCTCCCTGATTGAACTGACCTCGTTATCTCTAGCTTGCTTGCTAGCACACATATATATACCTGCCCCTGGATATTTCCATTACATGCATCTGAGGAAGTGGGTATTCACCCACGAAAGCTCATGCTCCAAAACGTCTGTTAGTCTATAAGGTGCCACAGGATTCTTTGGGTCATCTACTGAGGGGGGCTGAGACTCTCTAGGCAGAAGAAGTAAAGTTCCCAGTGACATGTGAGACTTAATTCTATGGAACCAGGTGTAGGACTTTGGCAGGAGGCTTAGGCAGGGGGGATTGGGATGCAGCAGACGGACCAGCTGTCTAGGTGTGGAGATTTAGTCATATTGAGGCATAGGAGGGGGAGGAGGAGGAATCTTGCTGACAGGCAGTGGCTGTGCAGAAAAAGAGCAGGAGTTCTTGGGACTTTTTTTGCCTCTCGTTTGCCTGCCTGCTCACTCTTCTGGTGAACGGTGAAGATGCTCTCAATAAGCACAGGTAGCTCAGTTGATAGAGCATCAAACTCTTAATCTGAGAGTCCAGAGTTCAAGCCCCTCTCGGGGCACTCAGCTTTTAAGTTGCCTTGTGTGCCAGGAGCCAAATTCTGTCCACAGCCACACACACATTCCCAGAAGCCGTGGTCACTTCCTGGAAAGGTTCCTTTCCTTAGGAATCAGGAGAGAGGTCACATCTGCAGGTGTAGAAAGCGCAGTCTCTGGCAGCCAGGAAGTGCTGTGGGGCCAGATGCTGAGAAAGCCCAGAGGGGGAGCAGCAGAGATGGGGGAAAGGGAGAGAGAGAAGCAATGATTACAAAGGGCAAGTGTACAGGGGGTTCTGGTCTGGCTATTGTTGGGAACTTCTCTGGCTTCTACACGATCCCGGTGGAATTGGCCAGCGAAAGGATCTGAGTCCCCACCCCCTTATCCAGAGACTGCCTGACCTCAAGGACTCTCTTTCTACTCTTGTGTGTGGCAGAGACCTCGTAACCCCAACAAGGCTGGGCCCAGAATTCCTAGGGGACTTGACCCCCAATCTTGTCATGCTCACTTAGAAAAGAGTGTCACGGACTCACAGATTGTGCTCACTCGTAGCCCTGTGCGGTCCATGGGGGGTGCCCCTTTCAGTGTGACAGCCCTTCTCGTGGGTCCACTCTATCTTGGGGTCAGGCCCCTCCACCTCCTGGAGCCGCACCTCTCGGAGCCTTAGCACACTTGTTTCTCGCCATGGGCCCCCTCAGGGAGTCCACGTGCTCTGGACCCCCTCGGGCCTCCTCACCCCCAAAGGGGTTGATGCAACCCTGCTCTCTGGACCAGAGTGACTCTCAGCCAGCATAAAACAGGAAGGTTTATTGAGCGTTGAACACAGCACAGGAAACTCTCAGGGCCTCAGGCCTGGCCTCCCTCAGCACAGCCTATCCCAGTATCCCTGCAGTCAGGTGGGCTCTGCCTGCTCCTCCTCTCCAGCCCAGAGCTCCCCCTGCTTCCCAGCTGTGCCTCCAATATTCCTGGCCCCAAGCCCTGCCTCTGTCCATTGTCTTCTCTCCAGGTAAACAGGGTTGCCTGGGCCTCCTCTCCTCTCAGCCCTCCTCTGGCCCCCTCGGGCTGGAACTGGCTGGTCAGGTCACTGTGGTCCTCTCTTCGCAGTCCATTGTCCTTCCACTAGCCAGAACCGGCTTTGACTCCTGAGCTGGGTCACCAGGTCACCAGTCGCTGGGGTCTCCATCCTCCAGGCCATCCCCCGGGGTCCCAAGTGCCCTCTCCAGTCCTCTGTAACAATAAACTCCCTCTTCCCTCACCTTGTTAAACCAGTAACACCTGGGGGCACTGAATCCCCCTCACTCTGCCTGCAACCCACTGGAAAACACAGAAAAACCAAGAAAACCCCCCACTTCGTCACACGGGCTGGGGTGTCCCCACTCTGGGGTACTTCTCTCCGCTCTGGGCACTTCCCTGACCCACTCCTCATTTCATATGCTTCAAGCAAATACCATTTACTACCCAGAAATCAATGTAAAACATAAGGAAAGATGGGAAAGGAAAACACATCACCCTGTTCTGTGGTGCAGGGAGATCACAACCAGCATCTCTGGAGTGTCAGGGCAGGTCACAGTCTCTCCCTCACATGTCCCAGGCCTCCTTCCCAGGCCATGGCTGTGCTGCAGGGACACCACTACAGGCTGGACACTTGCTCTGGCAATGGCCACATGCTTTAGGTGACAGGCCTCTTGTTCCCAGTGTCTTCCCCCATGTAGGGGACTCAATCCCTCCCACCCCTGAAAGTCTGGACTGAAAGTCCTCTTGACTGGTCGCATCTCCTTGTGCTGGGCCTTCTGCCCAGGGTCCTCCTCGCTTTCCCAAGCTGCTCACTGCACCCACCTCCAGCCCCAGTGCTGCTGCAGCTCTGCCTCCAGCTCCCTGAGCTGCTCCTCTGGCTTCGCTTGCTGCAGCTCGGCTCCCAGCACAGATCTGCTCTAGTTCTCCCTGGCTGGCACAGCTCTCCTCCCTGGCTCTTCTCGGGCTCCTGCTCTCTCCTTAGCTCCGCCCCATTCTGGCCCAGGCAGTTCCAGCTCACATGGAGGATGGGACCCCCTGGCCTGGTGACTCCCTCATTACACTGCCTGACCTGTCAGTGTGGCTAACTTGGAGCTTTGGCCTCTTTCCATTGCCCCTGGGCACTGTCAGTCTCAGGGTCCTGATTTCCCATTGACCCTTCCCCCTTCTATTGGAACTGGGAACTAGCGAACTGAAAACCCCAGTAAGTTTAAGGGGCCAAGAGTCCCTTACATGAGCCAGCCCCATGAGAGTCACCAATGTCCAGGGAAGTCAGTACAAGCTGGTTCCATGGTGTAATGGGCAGCACTCAGGACTCTGAATTCTGCAATCTGAGTTCAAATTGCTGTGGGACCTTATGCTGGCTTGTGGTAAATCTCTGGAACTCAAAATACTTAACTTTTCTGTTTCCAGCTATGCAAGAGCAAATCCTTCTTCTCCTGTTGGGTGACTCACACCCACTGGAGGCAGGCCTCTGGTCAGGATGGCTGCAATGGGTTGGGGCTCTAAAACTGGCTATTGATGCCTGCAGTTCAGTGGTTTGACCTGGTGGTTGGGATTCTTGCTGCTTCACGTGATGCCCACAAGTTTGACTCTTGTATTTCCTACCACACTTTTCCTCTTGCCCACATGGGGCTTGAAGAAAGCAGTGCCAGGGCCAGGCTTCATAGTCAGGGGTAGGCAGGAGGGAGAAAGAGTCCCAGGCTGGAGCCCAGCACATTCAGGGAGGGAATCTGGCTCAAGATTCCAAAACTGATTACAAATTCTTTTAACACTGAAGTGGGACCCTGATATGATTTTAATAATACAGTGATTGGAGCCTGTTGGGCCGTGGTTAACAGGAGGAGAATGATCCAGATGTCTGGCAGGGGACTGAACTGAATAGCAGTAGCTGGTTCATAAGAACCCAACATGCTGCTCTGCCAGCCTGAGAAACTCATACTGAATTTGATCATCAGAAATGTCAGTGATTGTCTTAGAGAATAACCTGCCCTAACATCTATTTCACAGCCAGCTCAGTAAGTGCACGGTGAGTAGGGGGCTGGGACCTCAGAGAATCCTGAGTCAACCAAACCATCTAGCAGGTTACTTGGAGTTTCTATTTCAAATTCCCAAGAAGTTCACAGATAACGTGCTGGGATGAGGGCCCAGGACACAGCTGGACATGCCCAAAAAGTGGAGAATTCTCTAGCGACTCCTGGTGATCAAACTGACATTGCAAGAGATGGGCCATTTTTGCCATAGGAGGGATAAATGACTGCACAGTTATTTGTGGGATAGGGTCATATAGTGATGCCAGGCACATGTTCAGGTCAGTGTATTTGTGTCGGGTTTATGAGTAAATGTGCATCATCCCTCAGAGAGTTTTTATTTTCTATTGGAAATTTGCGTTTGCTTCACATGACGCAGACACGGTGACGTATACAGTGCAGGGGATATCACCATGGAGCTACTTTTTTCTTTCTCTCAGGGCTCCAATTTTCCTCCATGAGCCCTGAGTAGAGCCCAGGTCGGTCTTTGCCAGAAGATCATGGGTCACAATTATTAAACTATTTACTTTGTGCGGGAAAGCAAATTTGTAAAATTCTGTGGGATCCAGGCAAACAACTGAGAATATCTCAGGGAGGGATCAAAGCCACGGGTTTTACTCCCAGAGCCAGAGCTAAACTTCCCCAGCGTTTAGAGTGTTGGGTGGGGTCATTAGTCCAATTTGGGTTGCAAAAGTGGTGGCCTTAGGGGCACTCGCTAATTTTTGTTCAAGCCTTTTTATTACACTTTTAACCACTGGGCCTTCTATTTCCAGCCAATACTTATCTAAAAGGGAAAGTTAAAGAAGTGATTCCCAGTCTTGATTTTGCTGCTTATAGATGTAGCCTGCAAAGTAAAGAAAGTGTCTTTTTAATCCCATCATGTGTTTGGTTTGGGTTTTACTTCTGTAAGAGAAGTGAATCCGGACAGTATAAGGAATAAAAACAATACAGAACTAAAGGTGCAGCAGCGCCCATCCTCCAATGTCTTTCAATAGAAGCTTCTCCTTACTTAGGGAGTGAGACCAATGGACGTCTGACACGTTAGTCCTTAACTATTGGCTAAGAGTATCACATGGACATTGTATGAAAGGAGATGAGTCATTTAAATGGGGCGGTTGATTAAAGATGGAAGCACTTAGCAGGCCCTGGCCAACCCCAGCGGTCAAGCTGCTCATGAAGAGCCCTTATAAAGGCGATGTTGTGGGACCTGTAAAAATGGGACATTTCACAGACTCATGGATAATGTACTTGTGTCCCACAAGGCGTCTGCCACGCACACTTAGCCCATGTCCACATTTACAGTGGCACAGCTGTACTGATACAGCCGAGGGGGTGTAAAAGCGCTCGTGTAGCCGGGTTATGCCGAAGGGAGAGAACTCTCCCAGTGACAGAATAAAACCAGCGCCAAGGGTGATGGGAGCCACATCGGCAGGAGACAGGAGTGACAAGAGCACTTAAGCTGGCAAAATGTCACTCAGGGCGGGGAAGGGGTGGTTTCAGAGCCCTGATCAACAAAAGTTTTGCCAACATAGGTGCTAGTGTAGACATGGCCGTGGAGGATGCAATGGTCTGTTCCCCCACCTGGGCGGAGCACCCCTCATTTACAGGGTTTGTTAACAAGCCCTTCTGTCAAGCTCAGAGTTTCACAATCCTTAGAGCACCTTCCACTTACAAAGTGTCTCTGACAGATGCTGTTTCCTTCAACACTGTGACACACTCTGATCCCTGGCTTAGACCTTCTTATTGAGAAACAGCCCTTAATGTCATGCCCCCTCTGTGTTATTTCTAGTGTAGCAAAGAGAGTGCTATTCAGTGTATTTCCCATCTCTCCTGAGCTCAGGTCTCTCTGAATCACTCACACTGCTGAATGGAGAGAGCCGGTGGGATGAGAGAGCTGAGATTTCCCTCCATGGTGCATGGGGCAGAGGGCTGGATGAGCAGTGAGACATAAGCCATACCAGCATAGTGAGCAGCTCCAGTGCGGAGTCGCTGAGAAGGGCCCAGGGTGCAAGAAATGAGACTCCTCTGACTTGCTATGACAACTCCATGGCTGAGACAGCCCAGGCAGGAATTGCTGAGGACGTCGGTGTGGTTTGTTCAGGTGATTCATTTCCAAATCTCTCAAACATTCTCTATTCAGTAGGAAAATACACATTTTGAGCCAGGCTCTATCCCTGCAGGGAGCAGGCGGATCAGACTGGTGAATGGGGCAGGTCGCTGCGCTGGGAGGGTGGAGATTTATTACAGTGGCAGCTGAGGGACAGTCTGTGATGATTTCAGGGACCTGCCAGACTCCAACATCATTTGCAAACAACTGGGATGTGGATGTGCCAGCAATGCAACTGTCTCTGCTCATTATGGTAAAGAATCTGGGCAGATCTGGCTGGATGACGTGAACAGCTCTGGGAACGAATCCGATCTCTGGGAGTGTCCTTCCAGGGGCTGGGCCCAGAGATGCAGAAACAAAGAGGACGCGAGAGTTATCTGCTGACGTCTGTTCTGGTAATGCTCTTGTGAGCGAGGTTACCAGAGGATTTAACAGAGGGGGTAGATGTTTCAGGAGATTGCTGAGAATGATCCTCTGTCTGACTGTCTCTGCCTCCCTTTCCCTTGTGTAGCTACCTATCAGGATCACCATTAGAAAGTCCTTGGGTCCCACCCAGAGGTACTGGAGATAGTGCAAGATTCCCTGATGTACGAATGCTGCATCTCAGGTGTCTGAAGGAGACTGTATCCCGGACACCAGTGACAGAAAAGGATTTAGGGTCCTAGTGAAGAAATAACAGAACATGAGCTCCCAGTGCCGGGTGTGGCAACACGGGCTAATGCGAACCTTGGATGTACAAACGGGAGCAGTGAGTAGGAGTGGGGACTAAATCATACTGTTGTATATTGCACTGGTGAGACACAGATTAGAATCCTGTGTCCAGTTCTGATGTCCACAGAAATTGGAAAGGGAGCAGAGCTGAGCCACAAAAGTGACTGATGGCCAGAATAAAAGCCTTCCGGTGAGAGATTTAAGCATGGATCTAACAACCCTTCCAGTCAATTTTGTGTCTGTATTTGAGGAAAAGCCAGATGGTGAAGTCGTATCATATGATGCTGCTCTTTACATTCCACTAGTATCTCTGGAGGGTGTGAAACAGCGGCAACTAACATTATAGACAGTAAAATCAGCAGGTCCAGATCACTTGAATTCAAGAGTTTGAAAAGACCTGGCAGAGAAGCTCACTGGACTGTAAATGTTGATTCTCAATAAGCCTTGGAACACTGAGGAAGTTCCAGAAGACTGGAAGAAAACTAACGTTGTGCCAGTATTTGAAAAGAGTAAATAGAAGGTTTAAGGTAATTATAGGCCGGTCAGTCTCACATCAATTGCTGGTAAGATAGTGGAGCGACTAAGGAACTCCATTAATAAAAAATTAAAGGAGGGTAATATAATTAATGCCAGTCACCACTGAGAATAAAATTAGAATAATCAAAAATTATTTATGGAAAACAAATCCTGTCCAGTGTGGCTGATAAAGGGATTAGTGTTGATGTAAGACTTAGATTTTTGTAAGATGTTTGACGTGGTACAGCACAAACTTTGGTGAAAAAACTAGAACGATACAAACTGAACATGGCACACATTAAATGGATGAAAAGCTGGCTAAGTGATGGGTTTCCAAATAGAATTGTAAACAGGGGATCGGCACCAAGCAGTGTGTTTCTAGCTGTGTTTATAAAAATATAAAATAACTTACAGACCAGGAGTATTCCTAATGGCACAGGTGTGCCTGCTTCTCCTGGCACGTTTTTTCCAGTTGGACATATGTTAGAAAGACTCAACCTGATCTCATCTTCAATTTTCAGCCTTTCAGCCAGTTCAGGGTGCAGGCAGGGAGTACCTAGGGGCTGTATGCAGGCAGGGGTGAGGGTGGCTAGAGATTACTCCAGAGATATACAGAAGAAGCCTCGTGCTGCCCACAGTCCTTGCACCCAGGGAACCCGCGGGATGATGAGCCGCTGGGACACTAAACGGATCCATGTCCAGGGATGTGACAGGCTACTTCCATGAGCACAAAGCAGCAAACCCCGCAATGGCCCCAGCTCCCCATGACGCGGAGGGCGAGCGCTGGCAGGGGAAGGCAGGGCACACAGGGCTGGCTCGGGGGGCTCTTTAGTTTGCCAGCATGAACAGTGGGGAGAGGGCAGGCAGCTGGCAAAGCGAAGCCCAGGGGCAGCTGTTAGGATGTGGATGTTCACGCCTGCCTGGAAAGGCCTAGACATTAACAATGGAGGTAGATGATTCTCATGTAGCTAGTCACAGAGGTAGGAAAGAAAGAATCACAATCACTGTTTGCCGGTGTAAGGGCTTCTCTTACTGGGACAGCCCTGCTCTTTGGCTATGCCACAGGGGCAGCCATAGGCTGGGAAGTGAACAGTCTCGTCATCACCAGTCACACTGAAATAAGGTGTTACTGAGCTATTCAGAATACTGTCCTGTCCTGACAATCCTCAGCACCACTAGGTAAAGATGGTTAAAGAAAACTTAGTTTGGTAGCATCCTGTCTGGCAAGAACTCACTTATCAATAGCAGGGGTGTGACACCCTCATTTCTGTGTTGTTCTATCACTGTAGTCCCCACTTCCCTATTGTTTGTATAATCTCTGTTTGGTTCTGTGATTGTTTCTGTCTGTTGTATAATTAATTTTGTTGGGTGTAAACCGATTAAGGAGGTGGGATATGATTGCTTAGATAATCATGTTACACTATGCTAGGATTGGTTAGTTACATTTCAGTAAAATGATTGGTTAGGATATAGCTAAGCAGAACTCAGGTTTTACTATATAGTCTGCAGTCAGTCAGGAAGTAAGTGGGGGAATAGGCATCATGTTTTGCTAAGGTGGGGGAATGGGAACAGGCACAGGCAAGGCTCTGTGGCATCAGAGCAGGGATGGGGTGTCATAACCTAGTCCCAGATTTGGACCTTAGCGTCCAAAATATGGGGGTTAGCATGAAAACCTCCAAGCTTAGTTACCAGCTTGGACCTGGTAAAGCTGCCACCACCCAAAAAATTAGAGTGTCAGGCCTGCTGACACAATTAAAATCCCCCCCAACAACAAACATCATGCAGTCCAGAGGAAGGGAGCCATTGATCTTCCCTTTCATGCCTTAACTGGGGACCATACACACCTAATATAGCAGTAACCAGTGCCACAGAGCACAAAGTCTACCAGTAATGCCCTCCCTGGTCAGATCTCCACCACCTTCTGTACTCGCACCGCGGATGTGAAAAACAAGACTCCAACCCCATCATTCTTCCCTGGCCTGGCGGCCCTTCCTCCAATCACCCTCTGCCCATTGATCTACCCTAAAGTCATGAATGTGCATTTCCTGAACACCCACCATGTCAAAGTCCAGCTGCTCCAAGGCACTGAACATCAAGCACTTCTTCTTGGGCCCCCAAATCCCTGCCACCCTCCACATGGCCACTTTTACAGATGCCCTTCCCTTGTACTGCCATTGCTCAGCTGCGCAGAGGAGTTTTCATCCCCAATCCCTGCCAAGCAGCCCTCAGGCACCATTCCTGAGGGTCACCCTGCCTAAACTCTCTTCCAGCCATGTTGGGAAAGACAGCTCCCATCCTTAGGGGTCTGGTGGGCCAACTAGGGACAGGAGCCCATTCTATGTTTTCCTACTGCAGAGCCCAAGATCAGAGACTCACCTTCAGTGCCACCCAGAGGGAAGGCAAGTGGGGCAATTGCCCCAGGCCCTGCAGGGACCCCATGAGAATACAGTATTGCAACTTTTTTTTTAATGGAAGGGGCCCCCAAAGTTGCATTGCCCCCAGCCAGCCCTGCTAACCTTGGGTGCAGGCACTGCTGTGTTTCCAGAAAGCAAGCTGCCCCTGCACAAAGAGAGATGAAAGAACCTGCCAAAGGCCAAGATTGAACCAGGGAACCTTTAGATCTTCAATCTAACGCTCTCTCAACAAAGCTACTTTGGCAGCTGGGTGGCAGCATTTTGGCTGCTGCTTCTCTGCCCGGGATGTTTTTGCAGCAATTACACACAAAAAGGACGTCGTGAGTGGCCCATGAAGACAAGACTTGCTTTTGCCTGCCTTGCTCAGCTTGACTTGCTTCCCTGCCCCGTTCCTGCCCTAGTTCCTGGGTTGACCTGGTGGTGGAAGGGGACTGGGGGCCAGTGGCATGAGGAGGAAGTTGAGCTGGACCCTGAGCTAGACTAGACCCTGGTGACGAGAGTCTGGCCATCACTTGCTGCCCCACCCTGTGGTCCCGGCTTCCCCCACTGGGCGTAATTTCGGGAGGGAAATGGGGCTTCTGCCTCCCCTCCCCAATTTTCACAATGCAGAGGAGTGCGAACAGGAAAACGAACGGCTGCTCCACACTCCCACCGGAGGAACCCGGCACCCTTAGCTGTGGTGATTAAGAAGTGTCTGTTGGCTGATAGGGCCTGTCCCTGAGGAACTGGAACAGCAGCTGCCGCCTCCCCCTAGACTCCAGGCTGTGGGAAATGCTCATTGCCTGGCTGCATGGGCGGATGCTGCTCCGTGCTCTGGAGAGAGTCTGTATTGCTCTGTCAACTCCCCATCTTCACTGAGCCGGTCTGGTAAGGTCCCAAGTGCACCCTCCAGCCTGGCTACTGAGATTCTGTGCAGACATCAACCCCCCTGCCAGCTCCTACAGACAGCAGCAGTGCCAGCTCCCCTAGCACCACACTGGCACTCAATGCACTTCTTGTGGGGAAATGGTTCCTTGGCATCCAGCTGCTAGAGTGAGGCCAGGAGAGAGCAGTGTCTGGCTCACCGTGCGGGAAAGAAGAGACTTGATGAATGCAGATCTCCCTCTGTCTCCCCTGCAATGCTGGTCAGTTGTATTGTCACTGTGATAGTCAGTGCTTGCCTTCAGGGCCGGCCCTAGAGGGGTCTGGGGTCCGGGACAAATCCCCCCTTTCCTCCCCAGGCCCTGCCCCCACACCACCTCTTCCTCCAAGCCCCCACCCCATCCCATGTCTTCCCGCCCTGCATCTTCTTGCCCCATTCCTCTCCCTCCCCCACCTCTTACTGTCCCTGCTCCTCCCCCACTCCGCCCAGCACCTCCTGCACCCCACTGAACAGCTGAGCACCTTTATTTTTTCTGTTGTTTCTGCAGCCCTGTAGCACCCATGGAGTCGCTGACTTGGCTCCTTTCACACTCTTTACAGAGCAGCAGCCAGGGCTATGGCTGATCTATGGGGCATCGGGCACTCGGTGAGTGGCAGAGGCTTCGGGCGCTGAGAGTTTGCCTAACACCTCGGGGACACAGTGTGAGGTGGTGTCCCAGGCATCTCTATGAAAGGAGAAGAACAGGATTTACGGGCCCTGGTCTACACTGTGAGTTTAGGATGATGCCAATGGACTGTTTGGATCACACAGCTCTCACAGTGTGCTCAATGTGAGCAATTCCCTGAGCCATGGCAGAGGATATTGGAAGCTGAACATCCAGAGCTTGCAAGATAAAGGAGCAGAGGGGCAAGGCCTGGCAGTGTTGGCAGAACAGGAAAGCATCAGAGGCATCTATGGCAACCAGGGGGATTGGTGGGAGTCGGTGAGGGAGGAGTTAGAGGCTTTGTTCTGGTGGCTGGGGAAACACCACAACATTATAGAAACCAACAGTGCCAAGTCCTGCAATGTCACCTGTGGGATTTCCACAAGAGCATCCAGGCTGGGAACTCAGTCAGTGTGTGACTGTATGACCAGACCAAATGACAGCTGGCCGAGGTCCAGGAGATGAGGCTGCAGCTGGCCAATATGAGTGGGAGCTGCGAGTGAAGGGAGGGGCAGCCTCTCCTGACATTTTTGCAGCCTGCAGGGAATGGAGACAAAGCAGGGGGATGCGGGGACTCAGGGCAAAGGACCCACGGATCTGGTAGAGCAGAACCACAGTCACTGAAGGAGGAGAGAGAGTCCTGCGAGAGGAAGCCACTAGTGGGAAGCAATAAGTGCAGAGTGCAAACCAGCCAGCTGAGAGTTACAGGAGTCTAGAAAACAAAATAACAGCAGGTCCCATGGTGTAACGGGCAGCAGTCAGTACTTTAAATCCTAGAATCTGAGTTCAAATCTCAGTGGGACCTCCTGGAGATATGCTGGTTTGCTGCAAAGCCCTGGAGCTCAATGTGCTTAGCTACCCTCTTTCAGGGTGAACTAGAGTGAGGTTTTTCCTTCGTGCTGGGTGACTGATGCCCACTGGAGATAGGTCATTAGTCCGGCTGGTTCAATGGTCCTAGAACTTAACAGTCTGGCTAGAGATTCCTGTGAGTTGACCATATGGTGGTTTCTTGCTGCTTCACTTGATGTCCACAATTTTGGTCCCTGCAGCTGCCACACTCTTTCTCTTGCCCACATGGCATTTAAAGGAAGGAGGGCCAGGCCAGTCTTCATAGTCAGGGCTAGGCAGGAGGGAGGAAGAGTCCCAGGCTGGAGCCCAGCACACCTCTCCTGCTCTGGGCACCTAGAGCAGAGGCAGCCGGTGCTGACAGCTCCAAGGGAAAGCTTAAAAGCAACAGAGCAACCGAGGGCAGGGCAAGAGGAGGGGAGAACCATGCCTCTGTGTGGCCAGCAGACAGCCACAAAGACACCCGGCCAGCCTGCTCCCTGCCCTCTGCCATGCTGAACCCCCACTGAAGGCCACACACAGACCAGAATTCGTTCTGCGGCCAGCATCACAAGGTGGTTGGAAAGCAGGGCCAGCCCCCTGGTGGGGCCTCTGACCGTTCTCACTCAAGGGGCTCTTTTTGACAGTGGGGCAAGAGATATTTTCCCCAAGAGGCTTTTTACCAGCTGCTGAGAAGCACAGAAGTACCCGGTGTTTGCTCTTGCGGTGAAAGGGGTTAATACGTTTAGGCAGCCTGGCTAGCTAAGCTGGCAGCACCTCTGTCTCTTACTCTGAAAGTTGAAGTTACAATTCCCTGTCTGGGTGCTTGGGGCTCCTCTTCAACAATACAACACACAATCTACTTAAGCCCCCACCCAGTAACCTGGGGAAACTAACCCTGGCCACTGGGTGCCCCTAAGAGGCAATACTTTCCGCACTCACATGCACTGAGTGTAGAAAAAGAAACTTTAATAAAAAGGAGGAAAATCACCTTGTATTAACTTGGGAAAACACCAAAATCAGGATTCATAACATAACACTATGAGCAAAACACCCACCCACAGTGCGCTGGGCAATGGTGTTTTGCCTCGGGCTCTTAAATCCAGACACCAAAAGCTCTTTGGATGTGCCCCTCCCTTTGGATGTGCACCTCACTCACAGCTGCTGTCCTGGGTCAATGAAAACCTAGAGTTCACCTCTCACCTCCCGGGTGGAAAGCCCCTTTCTCCCTCTGCTGTCTGGCCACATTGTCGGTCACTTGCCGTTTCACCCTGTTACGGCTCTGCTGGCCACCCTCTCTCCTCTGGGACATCTTGTGGTCCCACCAGGAGCAGAACAGGCTCCTAAAAGCAGGGCTGCTCAGAGGATTCGGGGGCCTGGGGCAAAGCGAGGGAGTGGACATAAAAAAGGTGCCACCTGCTCTGGTGCTTGTACTCACTGGGCGGCGTCTGAGTCTTCAAGGCAGCGGGTCCTTCACTCGCTCCACGTCTTCGGCAGCACTGAAGGACCCGCCGCTGAAGTGCCGTCGAAGACCCGGAGTGAGAGAAGGGCCCGCCGCTGGGTGAGTAAAAATTAAAAAGTCATCTCTAACCAGGGAAAGGATTCTCGGCCAGGGCTTGTGGGGCCCCTGTGGGGCCCAGGGCAAATTGCCCCATTTGCCCCCCTGGCAGCCCTGCCTAAAAGTAGAGGCCACCAGAGCCTGAACAGTTGCCCCATCCCTTCCACTCCAGGCCATGCCCCTGCACCACCCTTTCTCCCCAAGGCCCCACTCCTACGCTGCCTCCTCCCCCAAGACCCCACCTCCCGCTTACTGCTCTCTGTCCCCTCCCCACTGTCACTCGCCCTCACAGTCATTACAAAGTGGTAAGGCAGAGCCCTCCCATTTTTAAAATTCCTGGGGTGTTGTTGCCCCCTGTTCAAGCACCCCTGGGGCCCTGCACTTCACACAGCTCTCCCTGATTTCAGCTGTTAGTGAGGAAGCCTCACTGTTAGTGCCCGACTGGGCAGTTTCTTGTATGAGAGACACTGTTCCAAAGCAGGACTAATGGTTAGACCTGGTTATCAGTGGTTTCAGATCTGTTGGTCTGTAGCAAGGCTCTACATTGAGTCTTAATCAGCTCTGTTATTACACAGGAAAGAACAAAAAGGTCAAATGGTGCCTGGAATCCTTAAGAAGAATCCACCCCACCAAGTACCAACACTCGTTGCTACCCGCTCTCAACTCCACTGAGAATGTTTTGGGGTCACTCCTTGCCTTTATCAACCTAGGGGTCTGGGAGAATAGCAGTTAGTAGGTGCTCCAGTGGCACAATTGGTTAGCGCACAGCCTTTGTAGTGCAGTGCTGAGAGGAGCTATGCTGAGGTTGTGAGTTCAAACCTCACCTGGACCCCTGGTTTTCATTAACCAAGTGGTGTCACCCCCCCATTTGGCCCTGTGGAATGTAGAATTCTAGCCCAGGGGACCCTGAGGAGGGGAGGAGTCAAATTATTATCTCCTCTCCAGAGACAGGTGAGAATCTACAATCCTTTCTCCTCCACCAGCCCCTGTGCCAAGATCCCTCAAGCAGAGCCTAGAGTCCACCCATGGTGACTGTACTGTTGAGAAAGACTAAGTGATAGGGCCAAAACTCTCAAATCCCGCCTGGTGCAGGGTGCCAGGTTTGTTCTTCAAATTCTGAGAATGTTCCACAACAGCATTTAATGGGAAGCTATCTGCAGAGCAGTTACACCACACAAAACTCCTGTGGAGGAGGGGTGGGAATTAGTAACATTTTGAGGATTGTTTGGAAAATGAGCCTTTGCTGACAAGGTTTGTCTCTGTTCATAAAGGTGTTATGTTGAGGGATCTTTCATATATTTTTGTGAGGTTAATAACTATCTCCTCAACTTTATTTACTCAACTTAAAAATTGGTGTCACTTGATTTTTGCATCTCCCTGTGAAAATACAACTGACACGTGTGGCTTTCTACAGGGGGCCATGATGTTAAAGTTGGGGAATTCAGTCTCTGTACTTCTGGAGGGGGGTGTTGCTTTTTGACAGCTGACTCACTGCCAGGCACACCGGGCTGTTAGCTGCACCCACTGTCCTTGCCAGGGGCCCCTGATGAACCCTGGGGAGCTGCACTGCAGTGCTGGGGTGACTCTGCAGCTGGAGAAGCTGCTGTGGAGCAATGTAAAGCAGGTGCAGGAAGGAGACGGGGTCACTATTCACATTCTGAACTACACCATTTTCCAAATTTGGGAATAGATTAATAAATTCATAGACTTAAGGTCAGAAGGGACCATTATGATCATCTAGTCTGACCTCCTGCACAACGCAGGCCACAGAATCTCACCCACCCACTCCTGTAACAAACCCCTAACCTATGTCTGAGTTATTGAAATCCTCAAATCGTGGATTAAAGACCTCAAGGTGCAGAGCATCCTCCAGCAAGTGACCCTGTGCCCCATGCTGCAGAGGAAGGCGAATGTCTGAGAACAATTCTAAGGGAAGGTGAATGCAGAGCAATGACACTGGAGATGCCAAGACCTCCAATGGGGGCTGTGTGGAAATTAAAAATGGAAAGATCATTTGTGAAATTAGTCATCACTGACAACATTTGTCTCTGTTCCTATTTCACATGGTGATGTTAGTTAGAGGAATCAGTACAGATTTTTACTATATTAATTAAACACTTAATTTTATTTAACCAAGCCAAAAACTTAGTGTCACTTATTTTTTCTCTGTCCTAGCAAGAATGAATTGAATTTTGTGACTTTCTGGAAAGAGCAGCAAGATTAAATGTGGGGAATTCAGTTTTGGTGTTTGTGAGCTGATGTTTTCTTCTCACAGGTCAGTGCCTGCATTGAAATACCAAGAGGGATCTCAGGACTGGTGTACGCTGGGCACTTAACTGACAGAGCGATGTCTCTCAGGGTGTGAAAAACCCACACCCCCAAACCCATAGAATTAAGGTGACCTAAGCCCTGGTTAGATAGTGCTAAATAAAAGGAATTTATGTGTGTCCTTGGGTGAACAGTGAGAATTCTTGCCCATTTCCCTTCTGGTTGGAGCATGATTAGAGTGTGTTTGTGTTAACAACATTGCTGTAGATTGTTGTTCATTCCCCACTCTGACAATTCAGACAGTCCCTTTCCTAGTCAAATCTCCAGCACATTGTTCCAATAGTAGGAGGCAGGATTTCTCAGGGGCACTGAAATATTTCAGAGGGTTGGTGCATGAACTCAGCCTTGCATTCCACCCTTGATGTTCCATGGACTAACAACAGCAGCAGAAAGAAAGAAAGAGCCGAGCCAATATCTCCCTGGCAGGGACGCAGGTGCCACGTCCCTTCTGTCTGACCATTGCCATTGCAGGAGAGAAGGGTTCGCTGGAATTGAACGCCCTGGCTCAGTCCAGAGACACAAGGAGGTTTTGCTGTTCACGGATTTGTGCAAAGGAAATTGCGTCTCTTTGTGAAATTGAGGCGAGAAATGAAACTCCACATGGTGGCCCAATGCTCTAGGGAATGTGGGTGAAGGACTCGGGCTGAGAAATGATTTAACAGGTTTTTTTTTTCCAGTTTGTTGCCCTGATTAAAATCAATGGCTAAAAGGCAGCCATTGTTATTAGTACTTGTACCTGTGTAGGGACACCCCAGTGGGTGTCAAGTCCATTGCCTTCACCAGGGGTACTTGATTATTTTATCAAGGTACAAATCTCTTGGTCAAGGCCTAGGCTCCAGAAAAGGTGTAAGCAGAGTCAGGATGAGCTCTACTCTGATACCTGACGGTGAATTATGGCGAGTGCGGAACAGAATTTCAGGGGCTGATCGTGTTTGCATAGACACATCCACCCCACCTACTATAGCCCACAGCTGCCTAAAATGGTTACTTTGACAGCTGTGGGACCCCCAATTTCTTTGTTATTGGGGCAGGAGGAATAAAGTGTTATCACCCTGATTATGTGAATGAGGAACTATGAAACTGCTTTATGACAGAGAGTTTCACCATCAATTAAGTAGTACTCACTAGACAAGGGACATGGGTGCTAAAACTGAGTGGATTGAGAGAGGTGTGGGTTCTTTTCTTTTTTAAGTGCCTGGTGTACCAATGGCACCTCCCTTTTTCTACTGTTGAATAACAGAACTAATTTTGATTTTATTAAGAGCCTAGCTAGAGACTACTGAGCTGAGTTCACTTTGGACCAATGGTGCACTAGCACTGGGGCTCCCCTACTATAAGCTGAGATCACTGATTGCTGTGTTAATTAGTAGGGAAGCCTGAAGATATATTGCTAAGTGGCTGGCAGAGCAGTTTGCAGAATGGTTGGAGTAGTGAGCATAGCAGAGTGGAGCTGAGCTGTTGGTGGGGACAGCTGGAGTAGTTCATGGGACAACTGGTGGAGCGGAGCAGTGTGTGGAATAGTTGGAGCAGCCCATGGAACAGCGACTGGAGCAGAGCAGAGCAGTTTGCGAGGATGGCTGGAGGAGCGGAGCGGAATGGAGCAGAGCTGTTTGTGGTGAAGGCTGCAGCAGATCTCCATGGAGAGGCAGGGCAGTCGGCCTTGGCCCACCTAAGGTGCTAGTGTGCCCCCTCATTTCCACCCAGGCTGGGGGGGGGGTAAAAACTCTGCAGATGAACTTTTGAACTCTGGGGTGGCACTGACCAGGGACAGAGACATTTGGGGTTTTAGACTTTGAGGTGATTTGGACTTAAGACCCTGAGGGGGAAAGGACATTGCCAAATGTACTTGGAAGTGGGGTTTTTTTGCTTATGGTTTGTGTTATAATCCTCAAAGAGTCCTGTAGCACCTTATAGACTAACAGATGTTTTGGAGCATGAGCTCTCGTGAGTGAATACCCACTTCATCGGATTCATGTTGCATCCGACGAAGTGGGTATTCACCTACAAAAGCTCATGCTCCAAAACATCTGTTAGTCTATAAGGTGCTACAGGACTGTTTGCTGCTTTTTCAGATCCAGACTAACACGGCTACCCCTCTGATACTTGTTATAATCCTGTTTGTGGTGTTTCTCCAATGTGATGCCACATTGGTTCCCTCCTTTATTAAAAGGATTTTGCTACACTCAGACTCCGTGCTTGCGAGTGGGAAAGTATTGCCTCCTAGAGGCGTCCGGGGTGGTGGTATGTAATTGTCCCAGGTCACTGGGTGGGGGCTCGAGCCGGTTTTGCATTGTGTTATTGAAACGGAACCCCTGGGTACTGAACCCAGCCCTTGTTGCTGCCAACGCAGAGGGGCAGAAGGGTTACACAATGATGATAAGAAGTATATAAAAAGATTTTGCAACCACCATGGGCATAACTATGATGTGTCGTGTTTCACTCTTTATATCTGGTGCCACCTCCTTTCCCTTTGGTTTTGTAATTGACCAAGGAAAAAGCTAAATATCTCCTCAAATACCAGGGAGTGTTTATATTCATTCCTGCGAGCTACACAGGGGTTTGATGTTGCTGCTTTCAATCTTCTGGCTCTGCTGGGATAAGTAGCAATTCAGGCTTTCACTGAACTGAAGGAGGAAGATCATTTTTTGACAGGGAGAGGGACACCTCCTCTTAAAGGTGTTTGTCTGGCTGGCAGTCCTGGTTCCCAGGTCTCGCCCGTGGGGCTTCAGCAGTTTTGGGACCGGGTCTCTCCCTTGGCCCCATCTGCTGCCCCCAGGCATTCCCCTCAGGGGTCACATCAGTGCAGCGGAGCTGAGAAGCATCTGCCTGCTCACTCCAGTGGCTGCCAGCCCCTCATCATGGCAGGGCAAGGCTGTGCCTCCACGTGCTGCCCCCGCCCTGAGCACCCTTGCAGCCAATGAGACGCTGCGGGGGTGGTGTCTGGGGGCAGCAGCACACGGAGGCCCCCAGACCACCCCACCTTGAAGCCCTAGGTAAGCATTGCACCCCTGACCCACTCCCAGAGCCTGCACTCCCATCCCCTCCCCACATATCCTATCCCAATCCCAAACTCGCTCCCAGAGTCTGCACCCCCTCCTCACATCTCCCCAGCCCTCAAACTCCCTCCCAGAGCCTGCACCCCCCTCCACATACCTCTGTCCCCAACTCTCTCCCACAGCCTGGACCCCCTCCCTCCATACCCCCAGCCCCCAAACTCCCTCCCAGAGTTTGCACCCCCTCCCCCTTCCCACATACCCCCTCCGACCTGCCCCCAATCTCCTGCCCAGAGCTTGCAAACCTCCCCTCCTCCTGTTCCCCCTACCCCCTGCCCCATCCCAGAGCCTGCACCCCAGACTCCCTCCCCCACCCAAACTCTCTCCCAGAGCCCCTCTCACCCCTCCTGCACCCAAACTCCCTCCTAGAGCCTGCACCCCTCCTGCACCCCAATCCACAGCCCTAGCCCAGGACCTGCACCCTAGACTTCCTCCCCCCACCCAAACTCCCTCCTAGAGCCTTAGGCGGGTGGGGAGCAGAGTTTTGGGGGGTGGGTTCTGGGTGGTATGAGTGACATTATTGGTCCACTGGGAGGATTGGAGGATTGGCACTGGCCCTAAGGTAAATTGAGGTTGAGACCCGGCTTTAAGGGATTGGAGCAATGCTGGAGAGACTGACGGGCACGGAGCTGGGGAGCTGTGTGTGCTCCAAGGAGAGTTGTTGTTGTGCTCTGGTGACACAGAGTGGGTGTGGGGAGTTTGTAAGCTGTGGTGTTTGTATAGAGTTAAGTTTACTAACCCCCAGGTTAAAAACTGTTCCTGCTCTGGGCTATACATGACACTTTTTGTTGAGAGTATAGATCAGTGGTTGAATGTTTCCCTGCATGATAATGGGTTCCTAGTTCCAACCCAAGTGATTCCCTTTAAAAACTTTTTTGAATGAAAATCGATTTCCAGACCCATGTCCAGTATGTTCAGGAGTTCGCTGAAGGGGCTTGAAGTGAATTTAAACACTCAGCATTTTCCTATGCAAATGAATAAAAACCTAGCAGAGCTGTCCAGCAACTGAAATCAGTTCTAGTCCTCGGTGTCTCTAAGAGGGACACTCTGTATCTGAGGCATGTGAGACACCTCTGTGGTGATGACAGGTGAAAATATGCTAGATTCAATGAAAGATGAGACCATAGGAGGGGAAGGTGAACAGCAGCACCACATAGGGTCATAACACTCAGACACGGGGCTTCGCTGTCACTACCCGTGTTTTCCATCATTTATATCCTAAGGAACACACCTTCCTCCTCCCCCACACACTGTCACACACAACCTTCTCCCCTTGAGCCCCATCCAACCCCTCCCCGTCTCCCACACACACTCCATGGGATACAGCCTCTCTCTGAGAGCAGGGCAGATTCCACAGATCTACCAGGCTTTGCTCTCCACCAGCCGCCTGTGTCAGGAGTGGTCAAGCAGAGCCCAGAGCACTGCCCCGACTCCCCCTCAATCTTTGCTCCCCAAACCATCCCCAACCCTCTTCACTGTGAGACTCAAACCCTGCCTGGCTTTCTGTATGTTGGTGTAGTTTTTGTCTGTCATGTTGATGTGCATGTGGGTCTTGTGTGAGTTTGGTGGATACCTTGCATAGTTTTGTGTGTGCGTGTGGATGATTTTTGCATGAATATTGTTTTTTGCTTAGTATTCTTTTGGTATGAGGGTTTTGTGTTTCTTGTTGTAGGCTTTTGCTGTATTTTTTGGTGTGGATTTGTTCTTTCTATGTTTTGTGTGGCTTTCCCTTATTTGTATATGGCTCTGTGTACTGTGTGGGTTTGGTTTTTGTTTATGTCTGTGTGGGCCTGTGCAGTGTGTGATTTTCTCATTTTCTCTGTGTGTGTTTGTCTCTCTGTTTGTATCTTCATATGTATATTCACTGGAACTTTTCAAAATCTCCACAGCTTTGCCAATTTTCACCAAGAATTTTTCTCCATTAACAAATTCTCACTTGTTCTCTACCAGATGGTGACCATTGCCCCAGGGATCTGTCAGTCTCAGGGTCCTGATTTTCCACTAACCCTTCCTCTTTCTATTGGGACTGGGAACTAGCCAACCAAAAACCCCACTAAGTTTTAGTAAAGGGCCAACAGTCCCTTACACAAGCCAGCCCTGTGAGAGTCACCAATGTCGAGACAACAGCATGAGCTGGTCCCATGGTGTAATGGGCCGCACTCAGGACTCTGAATCCTGTAATCTGAGGTCAAATCTTAGTGGGACCTTGTGTTAGCTTGTAGCAAAGACCTGGTGCTCAAAGTGCTTTCCTGTCTCCAGCTATATAAGAGTGAGTCATTTCCCTTCTGCTGGGTGACTCCTCCCCACTGGAGCCAGGTCTTTGGTTGGGGTCAAGAAGCGATTATGGCTGTTTGGTTGTTGGGATTCTCACTGCTTCACCTGAAGCCCACAAGTTTGGTGATTGTGGCCACACTTTTCCTCTTGCCCACATGGCACCTGAAGAAAGGAGTGCCAGGGCCAGGCTTGATAGGCAGGAGGGAGGAAGAGTCCCAGGCTGGAGCCCAGCACACGTCTTCTCCTCTGGCACCTAGAGCAGAGGCGGCTGGTGCTGACAGCTCCAAGGGAAGGCTTATAAGCCACAGAACAACTGAGGGCAGGGCTAGACGAGGGCAGGACCATGCCTATGTGTGGCCAGCAGAGAGGCAACAAGACTCCCGGCCAGCCTACTCCCTGCCATGCAAAACACCCACTGAAGGCCACCCGCAGATCAGCATGTGGGGCAGCTGCTGATGCTCTATGGCCAACATCAGAGGACGGTAGGAAAGCAGGGTCAGCCCCCCTGGTGGGACCCCTTACCGTTCCCACTCACGGTGCTGACTTTGGCAGTGAGGCAGGAGATTTTATCCCAAGAGGCTTTTCCACAGCTGGCGAGAAGCAGAGAAACACCCAGGCTTCCAAGGCGCTATGTAGCAAACCCCTCAAGCACAGGGACAGAGGGAAACTGCTCTACACAGTAGCCCAGGCAGCCATCCATTTTCTTTGGCAAGTCAGGAATGGCAAAGGCTAGACTGGAAGCACCTGCCCCAGCCTTTGTGACGCCCAAGTCCCAACTCCTTCCCAGGGCTCTAGCTGAAGGCAGAGCATTGGCCTGAGCCACCAAGAAGAGGTTCTAGCCCTGAAGGGAGCAGGACTTTCAGCATGAAGGTAAAACTGCTGCAACACATCCACAAAGGGACTTGAATCCTCACTCTCTTGATCCAAAGTCAGATGCCTTATCCATTAGATCATGTGGTCACAGGAGCAATGCTACTTCACGCACTTCTTTGGAAAAGCTGGACACTGTGTTTCTTGGGTCATCTACTGAGGGGGGTGTAATAACCTTAGTCCCAGATTTGGACCTTAGCGTCCAAAATATGGGGGTTAGCATGAAAACCTCCAAGCTTAGTTACCTGCTTGGACCTGGTACCTGCTGCCACCACCCAAAAAATTAGAGTGTTTTGGGGCACTCTGGTCCCCCTGAAAAACCTTTCCTGGGGACCCCAAGACCCAAATCCCTTGAGTCTCACAACAAAGGGAAATAATCCTTTTTCCCTTCCCCCCTCCAGGTGCTCCTGGAGAGATACACAGACACAAGCTCTGTGAATCCAAACAGAGTGAATCTCCCTCTCTGTTCCCAATCCTGGAAACAAAAAGTACTTTCCTATTCCCCCAGAGGGAATGCAAAGTCAGGCTAGCAATCCAACACACAAATCTCCCCTTGATTTCTTCCTCCCACCAATTCCCTGGTGAGTACAGACTCAATTTCCCTGAAGTAAAGAAAAACTCCAACAGGTCTTAAAAGAAAGCTTTATATAAAAAGAAAGAAAAATAAGTACAAATGTTCTCTCTGTATTAAGATGATACAACACAGGGCCAATTGCTTAAAAGAATATTGAATAAACAGCCTTATTCCAAAAGAATACAAATTAAAGCACTCCAGCACTTATATTCATGCAAATACCAAAGAAAAGAAACCATAGAACTTACTATCTGATCTCTTTGTCCTTACACTTAGAAACAGAAGACTAGAAAGTAGAACTACTTCTCCAAAGCTCAGAGCAAGCAGGCAGGCAGACAAAGACTGAGACACTCAATTCCCTCCACCCAAAGTTGAAAAAATCCGGTTTCCTGATTGGTCCTCTGGTCAGGTGCTTCAGGTGAAAGAGACATTAACCCTTAGCTATCTGTTTATGACACGCCCCCCAAATTGCAGACAGTGGGGAAGCTCACTGGCGGCGATTTCCTTTTAGAACTTGAAAATAAACAGATTAATACAACACATACACCTTTACATATACTCCTAAGTATATAACTAACAGACTTTTACATTTTAAGAACACTTTTTAACTACTGAATTCTGGGAAACTCTCACGGGAGAGTGCATCAGCAACTTTATTAGAAGCTCCTGTGATGTGTTGAATTTCAAAATCAAAATCTTGGAGAGCTAAACTCCAACGAAGAAGTTTCTTGTTGTTCCCCTTGGCAGTATGAAGCCACTTTAGTGCAGCATGGTCAGTTTGTAGTTGGAACCGCCGTCCCCAAACATATGGGCGTAGCTTTTCCAGGGCGTACACAATGGCATAGCATTCCTTTTCACTGACTGACCAGTGACTTTCCCTCTCAGACAGTTTCTTGCTGAGAAACATGACAGGATGGAAGTTGTGATCTGTTGCTTCCTGCATGAGCACTGCTCCTATACCACGCTCAGATGCATCCGTGGTTACTAGGAATGGCTTGTCAAAATCCGGGGCCCTGAGCACAGGGTCAGACATGAGCGTTGCCTTAAGTTGGGTAAAGGCCTTTTGACACTCATCAGTCCACTTAACTGCATTTGGCTGGGTCTTTTTGGTCAGGTCGGTCAGTGGGGCAGCGATTTGGCTGTAGTGGGGTACAAATCGCCTGTAGTATCCGGCCAAGCCTAAGAAGGATTGGACCTGCTTCTTGGACCGTGGGACAGGCCACTTTTGGATAGCATCCACCTTGGCCTGTAGGGGGTTTATGGTTCCTCGACCCACCTGGTGCCCCAGGTAAGTCACTCTGTTTTGGCCTATTTGACACTTTTTGGCCTTAACAGTTAGTCCTGCCTGCCTGATGCGCTCAAAGACCTTTTCCAGGTGTAGTAGGTGTTCGGGCCAGGAGTCTGAAAAAATGGCCACATCATCGAGGTAGGCAACTGCAAATTCTCCCAGTCCAGCTAGTAGACCATCTACCAGCCTCTGGAAGGTGGCGGGTGCATTTCGAAGGCCGAAAGGAAGGACATTGAATTCATACACCCCCGCATGGGTGACGAATGCTGACCTCTCCTTGGCAGGTTCATCTAGCGGTACTTGCCAGTACCCCTTGGTTAAGTCTATTGTAGAGATGAACTGGGCACGTCCCAACTTTTCCAATAGCTCATCGGTACGTGGCATTGGATAGTTGTCCGGACGAGTTACAGCATTTAGCTTACGGTAGTCCACGCAAAAGCGTATTTCCCCATCTGGTTTGGGTACCAGAACCACTGGAGATGCCCATGCACTGGTAGATGAGCGGATTATACCCATCTGTAGCATGTTCTGGATCTCCCGTTCTATAGCAGCTTGGGCATGAGGAGACACTCGGTAGGGTGGGGTTCTGATTGGGTGAGCATTACCTGTATCAATGGAGTGGTATGCCCGTTCAGTCCGTCCTGGGGTGGCTGAGAACAGTGGGGCGAAGCTAGTGCACAGCTCCTTGATTTGTTGCCGCTGCAGGCGTTCCAGGGTGGTTGAGAGGTTGACCTCTTCCACGCCACCGTCTTTTTTCCCGTCGTAGTAGACGCCGTCAGGCCACTCAGCATCATCTCCCTGGACTGTAAACTGACAAACCTGTAAGTCTCTGGAATAGAAAGGCTTGAGAGAATTAACATGGTACACTTTAGGCTTTAGTGAGGAATTGGGAAATGCTATGAGGTAGTTTACAGCTCCCAGGCGCTCTTGGACCGTGAATGGCCCTTCCCATGATGCTTCCATCTTATGGGCCTGTTGCGCCTTCAAGACCATAACCTGGTCTCCTACCTTGAAGGAACGTTCTCTGGCATGTCTGTCATACCAGGCCTTTTGCTCTTCTTGAGCATCCTTTAGGTTCTCTCTAGCAAGGGCTAAAGAGTGTTGGAGGGTGCTTTGTAGGTTGCTTACAAAGTCCAGAATGTTAGTTCCTGGAGAAGGCGTAAACCCCTCCCATTGCTGCTTCACCAACTGTAATGGCCCCTTAACCTTGTGACCATACACAAGTTCAAATGGTGAAAACCCTAAACTGGGATGTGGTACAGCCCTGTAGGCAAACAGCAACTGCTGCAACACTAGGTCCCAATTATTGGAGAATTCGTTGATGAATTTTCGTATCATGGCCCCCAAAGTTCCATTGAACCTTTCCACCAGGCCATTGGTTTGATGGTGATATGGGGTGGCAACCAAGTGATTCACCCCATGAGTTTCCCACAGGTTTTCCATGGTCCCTGCCAGGAAATTAGACCCTGAATCTGTAAGGATGTCAGAGGGCCAACCTATCCTGGCAAAGATGTCTGTTAGGGCCAGGCACACAGTGTTAGCCCTGGTGTTGCCTAGAGCGACTGCTTCTGGCCATCGGGTAGCAAAGTCCACTAAAGTCAGTACGTACTGCTTTCCTCTGGGCGTCTTTTTTGGGAAAGGGCCCAGAATATCCACAGCTACTCGCTGAAATGGGACCTCAATTATGGGGAGTGGCTGGAGAGGGGCCTTGACCTGGTCTTGAGGCTTACCCACTCTTTGGCATACCTCACAAGACCGGACATACTTGGCAACGTCCTTGCCCATCCCCTCCCAGTGGAAGGACTTCCCCAACCGGTCCTTGGTTCTGTTCACCCCAGCATGGCCACTGGGATGATCATGGGCTAAGCTTAAGAGCTTCTCCCGGTACTTAGTTGGAACCACCAACTGTTTTTGCGGCTGCCATTCTTCCCGGTGTCCACCAGAAAGAATTTCCTTGTATAAAAGTCCTTGGTCTATAACAAACCGGGATCGATTAGAAGAGCTGAGAGGCGGTGGGGTGCTCCGTGCCGCCGCCCAAGCTTTCTGAAGGCTGTCATCCGCTTCCTGCTCAGTCTGGAACTGTTCCCTTGAGGCTGGGGTCACCAGTTCTTCCTCAGACTGTGGACTTGGGCTTGGTCCCTCTGGAAGCGATGTAGGTGATGGGGTTGTGTCCGTTGCTGGTGAACCGCTCTCCGCTGGTGCACCTGAGGGTATTTCAGGCTCTGGCTGAGCCTTTTGGGTATGGCTGTCTGTTGCTTCTGCCAGTTTTGGCTCGCTGGCGCCCTCTGGCGTTGAGTTTGAAGATGGGGTTGCACTTGCTGGTGCTGGTTGCTGTTCCAGTTCCGGGCCTGGGACTGGAGGTGCTGTGGCTGTTTCAGTGATTGGCATGGAATCCGGGTCCACTACCTCTGTCTGGGTCTCTGGTAACACAGACGGGGCCTCTGTGGACGGCTCAGGAACAGGAATGGGTCTGGAAGCTTGCCTGGTTTGGCTACGTGTAACCATTCCCACTCTCTTGGCCCGCCTCACCTGGTTGGCCAAGTCTTCCCCCAGTAGCATGGGGATAGGATAATTGTCATAGACTGCAAAAGTCCACATTCCTGACCAGCCTTTGTACTGGACAGGCAGTTGAGCTGTAGGCAAGTCTACAGCTTGTGACATGAAGGGGTAAATTGTAACTTTGGCCTTTGGGTTGATGAATTTGGGGTCAACGAAGGATTGGTGGATAGCTGACACTTGTGCCCCCGTGTCTCTCCACGCAGTAACCTTCTTTCCGCCCACTCTCAAATTTTCCCTTCGCTCCAAGGGTATTTGAGAGGCATCCGGGCCTGGGGATCTTTGGTGTGATGGTGGTGTAATGAATTGCACTCGCATGGTGTTCTTGGGACACTTGGCCTTGATATGTCCCAGTTCATTACACTTAAAGCATCTTCCATCTGATGGGTCACTGGGCCGAGGTGAGTTACTGGAGACTGGTGAGGTTGAAGGGTAGGGTATCTGTGGCTTTACTTGGGTGGTATGTGGGGTCTTTGGCTGTCCTCGGTTGTAGGGTTTATGGTCTGTGTGCCCCCTGGGGTAATCGTTCCCCTTGACAGTAGCTTTCTTGCTTTCTGCCAGTTCCATCCATTTGGCTCCAATCTCCCCCGCCTCAGCGATATTCTTGGGGTTTCCATCTTGTATGTACCGTGTGATGTCTTCAGGAACACCATCCAAGAACTGCTCCATTTGTATGAGGAGGTTCAGTTCTTCCAAGGTTTGAATGTTGTTTCCTGTTAGCCAGGCCTCATAGTTTTTTGCAATGTAGTAGGCGTGTTTGGGAAATGACTCCTCTGGTTTCCACTTTTGGTTTCTGAAACGCCGACGGGCATGATCTGGGGTTATCCCCATCCTGTATCTGGCCTTGGTTAGAAAAAGTTTATAGTCATTCATTTGGTGCTTAGGCATTTCAGCTGCCACCTCTGCTAAAGGTCCACTGAGCTGTGACCTCAATTCTACCATGTACTGGTCTTCGGGAATGCTGTACCCAAGACAGGCTCTTTCAAAATTTTCCAAGAAGGCCTCGGTGTCATCACCTGCCTTGTAGGTGGGAAATTTCCTGTGCTGTGGAGCAATATTTGGCGCCGGGTTGTTAGGGTTGGCTGGCACATGCAGCCCAGCTTTTGCCAACTCCAGTTCATGTTTTCTTTGTTTTTTCCTTCTCTTCATTCTCTTTTTGTTGTTTTTCCATTTCTTTTTGTTGTTTTTCCATTTCTTTTTGGTGCTTTTCCATTTCTCGGCGGTGGGCCGCCACTTCTTCTTCTAGTTTTCTTTTGTGTGCTGCCTCTTGGGCTGCTTGTTCTCTTTGGTAGGCTGCCTGTTCTCTTTGGTAGGCTGCCTCTTTGATCTGTTCTTCTCTTTCTTTCATCTCCATCTCTTTTTGTTTTATTTCCAGTTGCTGTTTGTGTTTTTCCATCTCTCGCCTGTGTTCAGCTTCTTTGATTTGTTCTTCGGCCTCAATTTTTGCCTTAGAAGTCATGGTTCCTGTTTTCTTGTGTTGGGGTGCCCTCCGGTGTTTATCTTCTGAACTGCAGGTTCTCTGTTGCCTCCTGAAGTCTGCCTAGCAACAGTGCTTTTTTCCTTTTCTCTCTCTAGCTAATCTTCAATGTCAAGTAAACCTGAAAAACCACTTTATTTGCATTCATATAGTGCTGGTATGACTCTCAATGGGAGTGCTATTGTGTGACAAAAGACTGTTAATAGTCCTTAACGACTTCTGCTTAACATGCAAGCCACAAACTGCCAGAGAGAGCAGAAAAAAAAAATTTCTCTCTGGTTCCCTTTTAAAACCAACTGCTTCTCTCTGCTAAAAAGCCCTTAGCAGAGAAAAGAAAAATACAATATTTCTACTGGCTTCTGGATTCTGTCTATCTCCCACCGCTGCTACTCATGTAATAACCTTAGTCCCAGATTTGGACCTTAGCGTCCAAAATATGGGGGTTAGCATGAAAACCTCCAAGCTTAGTTACCTGCTTGGACCTGGTACCTGCTGCCACCACCCAAAAAATTAGAGTGTTTTGGGGCACTCTGGTCCCCCTGAAAAACCTTTCCTGGGGACCCCAAGACCCAAATCCCTTGAGTCTCACAACAAAGGGAAATAATCCTTTTTCCCTTCCCCCCTCCAGGTGCTCCTGGAGAGATACACAGACACAAGCTCTGTGAATCCAAACAGAGTGAATCTCCCTCTCTGTTCCCAATCCTGGAAACAAAAAGTACTTTCCTATTCCCCCAGAGGGAATGCAAAGTCAGGCTAGCAATCCAACACACAAATCTCCCCTTGATTTCTTCCTCCCACCAATTCCCTGGTGAGTACAGACTCAATTTCCCTGAAGTAAAGAAAAACTCCAACAGGTCTTAAAAGAAAGCTTTATATAAAAAGAAAGAAAAATAAGTACAAATGTTCTCTCTGTATTAAGATGATACAACACAGGGCCAATTGCTTAAAAGAATATTGAATAAACAGCCTTATTCCAAAAGAATACAAATTAAAGCACTCCAGCACTTATATTCATGCAAATACCAAAGAAAAGAAACCATAGAACTTACTATCTGATCTCTTTGTCCTTACACTTAGAAACAGAAGACTAGAAAGTAGAACTACTTCTCCAAAGCTCAGAGCAAGCAGGCAGGCAGACAAAGACTGAGACACTCAATTCCCTCCACCCAAAGTTGAAAAAATCCGGTTTCCTGATTGGTCCTCTGGTCAGGTGCTTCAGGTGAAAGAGACATTAACCCTTAGCTATCTGTTTATGACAGGGGGCAAGACTCTCTGGGCACAAGATGTAGAGTTCCCAGCGAGACGTGAGACTTAATTCTATGGAACCAGGTGCAGGACTTTGGCAGGGAGGCTTAGGCATGGGGGATTGGGGTGCAGCGGATGGACCAGCTGTCTAGGTGCAGAGATTTAGTCACACTGAGGCACAGGAGGGAGGAGGAGGAATCTTGCTGACAGGCAGTGGCTGTGCAGAAAAAGAGGAGGGGTTCCTGGGACTTTTTTTGCCTCTTGTTTGCCTGCCTGCTCGCTCTTGTGGTGAACAGTGAAGATGTTCTCAACAAGTGCAGGTAGCTCAGTTGGTAGAGCATAAGGCTCTTAATCTGAGGGTCCAGAGTTCAAGCCCCTGTCTGAGCACTCAGCTTTTAAGTTGCCTTGTGTGCCTGGAGCCAAATTCTGTTCACAGCCACATACACATTCCCAGAAGCCGTGGTCACTTCCTGGAAAGGCTCCTTTCCTTAGGAATCAGGAAAGAGGTCACATCTGCAGGTGTAAAAAGCACAGTCTCTGGCTGCCAGGAAGTGTTGTGGGGCCAGGTGTTGAGAAAGGCCAGAGAGGGAGCAGCAGAGATGTGGGGAAGGGAGAGAGAGAGAAGCAATGAGTACAGAGGGCAAGTGTCAAGGAGAGTCTGGTCTGGCCTGGCTATTGTCAGGAACTTCCCTGGATTTTACACGACGTTGGTGGAATTGGTCGGTGGAAGGATCTGAGTCCTCACCCTCTTACCCAGCGGCTGCCTGACCTCAAGGACTCTCTTTCTACTCTCGTGTGTGGCAGAGACCTCGTAACCCCAACAAGGCTGGGCCCAGGATTCCTAGGGGGCTTCACCCCCAATCTTGCCATGATCAATTGAATGGGAGCTACAGTGTCCCACTCTGGTGTACTCTCTCTGCTCTGGGCACTTCCCTGACCCACTCCTCATTGCATGTGCTTCAAGCAAACACCATTTATTACCCAGAAATCAATGTAAAACATAAGGAAAGATGGGAAAGGAAAACACATCACCCTATTCTGTGGTGCAGGGAGATCACAACCAGTGTCTTGGAGTGTCAGGGCAGGTCACAGTCTCTTCCTCACATGTTCCAGGCCTCCTTCCCAGGACCTGGCTGTGCTGCAGGGATGCTACCATGGGCTGGACACTTGCTCTGGCAGTGGCCACATGCTCTAGGTGTCAGGCCCCTTGTTCCCAGTGTCTGCCCCCCATGTAGAGGATACAATCCCCCCCACTGCTAAAGGTCTGTCCTGCAAAGCCTGTTGACTGGTGGCATCTCCTTGTGATGGGCCTTCTGCCCAGGGTCCCCCTCGCGTTCCCAAGCTGCTCACTGCACACACCTCCAGCCCCAGTGCTGCTGCGGCTCTGCCTCCAGCTCCCTGAGCTGCTCCTCTGGCCTCTCTGGCTCTGCTTGCTGCAGATCTTCTCCCAGCACAGATCTGCTCCCTGGGCAGCTTCTGACTTATGCTGCTGCGGCTCGGCTCCCAGCACGGATCTGCTCTGGTTCTCCCTGGCTGGTGCAGTTCTGCTCCCCGGCTCTTCTCAGGCTCCTGCTCTCTCCTTAGCTCTGCCCCACCCTGACAAAGCCAGATCCAGCTCCCATGAAGGATAGGACCCCCTGGCCTGGTGACTCCCTCATTACACTGCCTGACCTGTCAGTGTGGCTAACTTGGAGCTTTGGCCTCTCCCTATTGCCCCTGGGGACTGACAGTCTCCGGGTCCTGATTTCCCATTGACCCTCCCCCCTCTACTGGGACTGGGAACTAGCCAAACAAAAAACCCACTAAGTTTTAAGGGGCCAACAGTCCCTTACACAAGCCAGCCCCGTAAGGGTTACTGATGTCCAGAGAAGGGAGCATGAGCTGGTCCCATGGTGTAATGGGTAGCACTCAAAACTCTGAATCCTATAATCTGAGTTCAAATCTCAGTGGGACCTTCTATTGGCTTGTGGTAAAGCCCTGGAACTCAAAGTGCTCAACTTCCCTGTTTCCAGCTGTGCAAGAGTGAATCTTTTCCTTCCTGTTGGGTGACTTCTCCACTGGAGCCAGGTCTTTGGTCGGGATGGCTACAATGGGTTGGAGCTCTAGAACTTGCTACCCTGTGTCAAAGTTAGACTCAGGACTCACAGTTTGTTAGACCACTCTGTTTTATTAGCACAGCGCTCTGCTAATAACATCCAGATAATGTGAGCACCATGCAAGACACAAACTATCTTATTTATACAGATAAAAGAGCGGGAATTAGACAAAGGGACAAAGAAAGCAAAACAGTAAAATTCACCTGGGGCACAGCATGCATATCCTAACTTCCTTACTAACTCTTATCGATCTAAGGCTAATACTTCACCAATTGCCCTTAAACGGTGCAATTGTTTTATGTTAATGTCTGTATTCCTGACACCTGGACTGCAGCATTCCAACAATTTTGCTTAAAGGTACAGACAGCATTTCTTTAATCCTTTCTATTTTCACAATATAATTCATTCTACTTTCACAACCCCTCCTTTTGGTCAAGCGCACGCCATGACCAACAATTACTGGGTTCTACAAATTAACCGTTCCTTATCTCTTTGTTCATCAGCGATATTCAAAATCATCATATTAGCACTCTGTTTTGGGGCAGTCACCTGGGTGACACAATTCTGGATACAACAGGAGATTAACTAAAAGCATACAAAAATCACTAAGATTCCAAACAAGATAGTTAGGGCTCCCTGAAACAACCAGTTTCCTATGCCAGAGAAATTGAACAAGTTACTTAGCCACTTCCATAAAAAACTCGGCTCTACTTGGGGAAGATATGTGATTTGTTCTAAGTGGCTAGCGCGATCTATTACCTCATTGGTATCGTCAGGTATAAACAGACAACATTGTTTTCCAATGAGAGCACAGGTCCCTCCTTTGGCGGCCAGCACTATGTCCAATGCCTGACGGTTCTGGAGGGCCACCTGTCGGATCGCCCCTGTTTCTTTGGCCAGGGCTCTTAAACTTTCTCCAGTTTTATTTGCCATAATTTTAACTACTGCTTGTAACCTCAGGAGCCTTTTTACCTGGTGTATTACTCCTCCAAGTGGGATAAAGGAACTGCCAATAGCCTCTTCCCAGGTGTCATTACTGTTCCATATTGTGTTAAACGGACAAGGTCCTCCAGTGAGGTCTGGGGAATTGAGTGGGATAGCCAGGATAGGAACATCAGTTTGAGAGTGGGCTGGGATGTGGCTGCAGACCCAGCATTTAGAAATAATAAGGGTCTGAGCTATCCACACTTGCTGCTGGATAAAAGAATTGTCATTGTGGCCTCCCCAGACCTTAAGACACCAGCAGTCGAGGAACAGGCACCACCAGAGGAGGCAGGGCCCTTCTGGTTCTGACAACCTCAACTGAGGAAACCGCAGTCACAGTTTTATGTCCACCAGGCAGCAGGTGCTAGGCTCACTACTGCTTCTTCTAGGCCTTGCTTTAGGTTGTCGTCTGCTTCTGGCAACCTTTATGAGAATGTAGATTGTAAGGTATTGCAGGCTGTTCCTCTATGTCATCTTCTGGAGTCACAATTGACTCTGCGTGGTCCTGAGGTGATGATTGGTTCACTGGGGGTGGTGCATTTTTACACGGCGACAGCCGTCGGGGTAGTAAGCAGTGCCTGGTGATTCTCTGATGTTCTTTAAATCTCTTTACTACTTCTTCCTTGACTCTGGCTATAACAATGGCCTTCACACCTTTATCTTTTCCTGATGCATACATTCCTCATTCACACAAATAGATTGAGAATACAAACAGTAGTATTTTATATCGAGCAAAAAAGCATTGCAAATTAAACCTTGCTAAGTTTTACAATTAATAACCAAGACAATTTACATTGAGACCCAGGCCTTCAATGTTTCTCTAATTTACTTAACATAGACACAATAGAGAATCCTGTCTCTTACTACCTAAATCTTAAAACAAAGAGTTAGAGAGTGCTCAATTTGTAATGCATATGGGAAAACAGAATCTTATAGTCCCAGGGGGTCATTTCTTTCTGTTATTTAAAAAAGGTGGCTAGCAGGATGAAATCAAATTATACTTAAATTCTTATGGGACATTATAAAATCCTGCTCCTACATATCCTCCTTTTGACAATAAGATTATTAATCGCCAGTGTCACTTCTTATTTAGTCCACGTAATGGAAAATATTGGGAGCTGATTTGGGCCTGTGGCTTTAGCTTTGCATACATTTGTTTTATCCACCAGCACATTTTAAACATTTCAATTAAACACATACAATTTAAAACCAAAAACAATTAGGGGTAGTAACATTAGTATGCCAATAATTGTGGGAGACCATCCAGAAAATATGTTATACCAACGGTAAGCTGTTATGTTTTTCTGCAATGGCACTTCTTAACATGTCCCCATTTGCGTGTATAATATAATATGAATGGTCCAGTTTTCCACATTTTTTTTTCTAGGAACTATGTTACCTTTTTACCTTTTAACAGATGATTGGTAACTGTTTGCCATTCAATGCCAAGATTGATAGAGAACTCAACTAAATCAGTGCTTACAGTAAGCTGAGACTCTTTTGTTGTTGTTGTTGTTGTTGTTGTGGCAAATAGTAAATGTGATTATTGGTAAACACAGTACTTACAGTACATTAACATTTGTCTTCTGGTGGGTTGCTAACACTTTTTAAAGACTTTTCCCCAAGAATTAACACATACAAATAGCCCATTATACAGTACTTTGGATTATCTGAAAGACAAAAATAACATTTTTCTACCCCTTTTGGGGTGGCATTGATTATTACTTAAAAGATTCCTTTCTTTTACAAATACTCTTGCTGATTGCAGGCAAAACAGAGGAATTACCCCCATATTTTCTTGTGTTTTTTTTTTCTATAGGCAGGCCAGGTTTTAATGGGTTCTACTTTTTAAGGGTTATGCGGAAATTATTCCACTGTTTAGTTATTAAATTTATGAGGTGGTGTACCTCAAGTTTTTCCTCTTATATAGCAGACCAAGTTTGTAATGTTTTCCCTGCTCTGTTAAGCTTTAAGTTTATTCACAGGTAATAGCTGAGAAGCATCATTACCATATTACTTTAAAGGATTTTTCCAAAAATCATACACACTACAAGTTGTTACAGGGGTACTTACTAACATTAAAGTTATTTTAATGTTTAATATTAACAGTAACATTAGCATCAAATCTATTAAAGGTATCTTGTTATACCATGCCTTTTATGTAGGCAATTTGTTTGCTAACCAGGTATGTTCTTTATTTGCAGCTTCTTTTGTGTTGGCAGTTCTCACCTTTCTTTATCAGTTAGGTAATTTGCATCAACACAGGCTTGGCTTTTGGATTCAAAGCCATCAGCAGAGCTCAGAGACTCTGTCTTAACACACAGGGATCTGAAAAAGAAAACACAGCCTATTGCGGCTCTTTTCGGAGCACTAATAGGATTTTAATTCAGCAGCGCGTTTCATTTGCATTTCTTTTACCCCTTTCTACAATATACACTGCACATGTCCTAGGGAAAATGCACATTCCTTCTATACTATAACTTTATTAAAACATTAGCCATATCAATTTTTACATAAGGTGTAACTGTTTCTTTTGTTCTTACAGAGTTTTCATGTACCCTTATCAAAGTGACAGTCTGATTACACAGAGCCATTTCAAGGCTCAGTGTTTTTAACATTGCTTCTTTTTGTTTTGTGCACCTCACCTCTGCTGTTGCTTCAGAGGGTCACTGTTAGTTTCTTATTCTTTCATTACAGCTCTTATCTGATATTGTTACCAACAAACAAACAAACAAACAAAAAGACTCCAGAATCTCTACCTATTCTCTTGATTTTGACTGCCCTATTGCAGCCATGACTTGGTCTTTATTTAAAAACATTTTAATTTTGTAAAGCATCAAGTTACCCCTTAAGGGTTAAATGCTAAATCCCAAAGCCAAACAACACTAATTACCTGTGTCTTGCAAAAAGGTCTGTCAGTTTTGCAACTTTGAATTAAAGAGTCAGATGAATTTGCAGCAGCATTAAAAACAAAAACAGAATCAATTTATCTTACACCTACAAAACAGGAGTTTTACAAACCAGATGTGCTGGTTTAGAGTCTTAGAACTTTACATATTTTCACAGACAAATAGATACATACACATTTTCTTTTCCTTAACATTCCTTTACACTGCTTTGTTTTTACATAGCTGTATATATATTTGGATTATTTACAGGCTTTCTTCTGGAAAAGGACCCATTTTCCCTTCAGAATGGCTGCAAAGAAACCAAGAATTCTCTCTCTTTAACATGGTCCTTTTTTAACATGTTCGCAAAGTTTAACTGCTTAATTCTCTCCAACCTCTGTAGAGTTAACTTTTCACTCTTTCCTTAAATCAGTTGTTTATGTCCCAAAATGACACCTTTATCACCTCAGATTTCACCATTTTAAGTATTGTTCCAGGGGTTTATGCCTGCACTCACTGCTTTTCTTGCTCCTGACACTATTCCCTTAGGGCTTTCAACCTGTTTTTCAGTTTCTTTATTTGTTGCTTGCCTGCTTGTCTGGGCCCGATCCTGCTTTTTCCAATGAACCATTTGTGAGTGATATTGTGGTCATTTCACAATTTTGAAAGAAATGTTCAAGGAAAAGGACTAGGAAGGGTGGGGGCTAGTTGAGGAGCCCACCCTCCTTGCTGAATTGGTAGTGGAACACTAAAGAATCAGTTTTTGAGGCAGACAACAGAGGGGAACAGAACAAGGGGCTTTTTGTCCTTTTTACAATGAGATGGGAGTATGAAGGGGGTTGGATTGATCCGGGGTTTGGAGAACAGGGTAAAGGGGAGCGCTTGGTCTGGTGGTGGGAGAGGAGGCTTTTAATAAAGCTTTTAACTTATTATTTGAATAATTGAGAGAGGCAAGTTTTGATTTTGTCCACCTATAATTTGTTTCTTGCCAACACTGCATGAAACTATTAACTTTTCCTTTAGCCAATTCAGTTTTAGGTTGGCCGAGTTTGTCCTTTAAGATGTCCATGCGGTCTTTGTTCCAAGATTTTAACAGTGGCCATTGAGTTTTGGGATCCCCCTGAGTTAGCCTAGACCATTTTTCCAGAAATTTATGGGAGTCTGGACCCTTTTTACAGGAGTCCGGACCCATCCTAAATACATAAAATGAGCTGGCATTCGTTTAGGGAACTGTCCCGACTTAGACATCTGGTTACCAATACAGGAGGACTTCACACACCAATCACACAAGAAGGAAATCCGGGTTTGTCAGAGCGATGCCTGGTGCAACACACAAAAGGAGCCCACAGGCTACTGCCTCAATTGCCCTTGCTTTCACATCAGGGGTTTCACCCAAAGTGCGATGCGGCTGCGATTGTGCAGATTCCACTCACTCAGACAGCGGGGACAGGAACCCCTTGGTCGGCCGATCCCCGGACAGAGATGGCACCCAGACTCAAACACTCCACAAGAGGATGGATAGACACAGAGACAGGACAGTCCTCAGTCCGGACAAAACACAGAAATAATTACTTGACCAGATTCCTGATGTCAGATCCCGGGATCCCTACCAGAACAGAGTGGGAACCAACAGGTTCGATGGCGTAGACTTCACTGTGGTCGTGTGCCTTTCCGCCCTAGTGGAAGACCGCTCGGGCCAAATGCCCAGGTGCCGGCTGCCACGGTCATCCTACAAGAACGGTCAGGAATCACACGGCCCCAGTGAAGACGGTTGCCATCTCAGTGGAACCTCCAAATTGTCAAAGTTAGACTCAGGACTCACAGTTTGTTAGACCAGTCTGTTTTATTAGCACAGCGCTCTGCTAACAACATCCAGATAATGTGAGCACCATGCAAGACACAAACTATCTTATTTATACAGATAAAAGAGTGGGAATTAGACAAAGGGACAAAGAAAGCAAAACAGTAAAATTCACCTGGGGCACAGCATGCATATCCTACTTCCTTACTAACTCTTATCGATCTAAGGCTAATACTTCACCAATTGCCCTTAAACGGTGCAATTGTTCTATGTTAATGTCTGTATTCCTGACACCTGGATTGCAGCATTCCAACAATTTTGCTTAAAGGTACAGACAGCATTTCTTTAATCCTTTCTATTTTCACAATATAATTCATTCTACTTTCACAGGACATACAGAGCTTGGGTGTTACAGCAGCTTCTACTACTGTTTGAAACCTCAGACTGTAACTCCTTTGTGTGTATGTTTACTGACTTTAACCTGATAAATAAGTTTCTTATTTCTTTTCCTAGTCAGTAAAGATTTAGCTCTAAGCTGCTCCCATCAGCTTCGTTACTCCACTGGCCACGAGAGGAGGTAGCTCTGTCAGCAGGAGATGCTCTCCTGCCGACACAGCGCTCTCTACAATGGCGCTTAGATAGGGATAATTTACTTTGCTAAGGGGTGTGGATTATTCATCCCCCCCAAGCGATGTAAGTTATACCGAAGTACGTTCTAGTGTAGACAAGGTCCAAGATACCAGAGCAACTGCTGCTGCTGCTATTTGAACAGGAAGAGAAGGAGGAGGCTGCAAGATGGTGAAGGAGAGAAAAGCAGCACTGCAGCAGCTGGAGAAGGTAAAGAACAGGAGAATCCAGAAGCAAAGTCAGGTACAGGGGACTGCTCTGCAACCTCCTCGAAGCTCTCATTTTAAGAGGGGTCTGGACTGCAGAGTATGTAGCTTTCTCCCACAAACTGTGAAGAAATAGCTTTACACTCTAATGCTCTAGGTAAGGTCAGTTTGGTGATGGGGTTAGTGAGGGGTTCAATGCCATTTAACTAATCCACTTTCAAGTCACACATTTTGCTAATCAAAATTCATTTTGCTGAGTGTCCTCCTAGAGGCAAGCCCTGAATTCTACGCTCTGATCCATCTCTTCAGTGCCCGGGGTTTGTGGTATAGAAAGGGCAGCAGGCCAGAGCCCGGGCAGTGTCAGCAGCAGGCTAAGCAGGCACTTCTAGGCAGTGGGGCTCTCTCACTTTTTATAGCAGGGGTGCTGAAAGCCTGTGAACTGTACCCAGGTGTGTCCACAAGCAATGTGAAAACGTGCAATTCCTGCTCACACTACACAGGGGCAGCACAGCTCCGGGGTTCTCCGGAATCATACAATAATGTTGGCTTTGTTCCCACAGCACCTGGAGCTTTTCACAGTGAGACATGGGGGTGCTGCAGCACCCGCTGCACCCCTCGTTACCACATCTCTGCTTCTCTGCAGGAAACTTGTTATGCCACGAGGGGGTGCAGGGAGACTGTACAGGAGACCTAGGCCCACACCCTGAGCACTGCAGCTCCAGTGCTGTGTTTGGGGTTCATTTCTGCTCTCTGATAAAACTGCCCCAGGTTCCTTTGTCCAACTAATATTCGTCCAGGCTTCCTGGCACTGTTAGTATCTGTCCAGAGCTTTCGCCAGCCCTGCCCCCAGGAGAATTGGGCACTCACTCTGCTCTAGGAGAGCCAGGCAGGCCCTGAGCGGGGTGGCAAAGGGCACTAGAAGGTGACCCTAGGCCAGTGGTGCCAGAACAATCTGTATGGGGGAGGGTGTGCTGAGCCACTGAACCAACTGTAACCCCTGGGTGTGATGGAAACCACGTCAAGCCAGGGGCTGCTACAGCACCCCCAGTTCCAGCACCTCTGCCCAGGCAGCTCCTCCAGCCTGACACACACACACAGCCCCTGCACCCGCCCCACTCCAGGTCTCCTCAGCCCAGAGGTGAGCCCACCAGCTGAGTGGGGAATCAGAACTCCCTGAAATTACCCTGGGACCCACATGATCTGCCTCCGCCCTGACCAGCTCCGCATGTATTTGGAGTGAGTCAGTTTCCCTGTCCCAACATGTGTCCTGCCATGTGTCTCTTCTCTTCCCCAGTTCCTTCCAAACCACCCCATTTCCGCTGCACCCCGGGCTGGGTCTCTGCCAACCTCCCTTCTCCCCTCCTGCCCCCGATATCTCCCTGCCTGTACAGGTCTATAGGGCTGTATCCCTCCCTCCCCCTTCTCCCCTCATTTCCTGTCTCTGGGGGGGGGTCTATGGAGATGGGTGTCTCCTCTGCCATCCCCTCTCCTGCCCCCCCATATCCCACTGCCTCTAGGGATCTATGAGGCTGGGTCTCTCCTCCTTCCATCCCCTCCTCTGCCCCCAATACCCCTCTGAGGCTCTGTGGGTCTGGGTCTCTCTCCCTGCCTCTGTGTTCCCCCCTGCGCAGCATGTCCTGGGAGTGACTCAGCTTCCCTGGACCAACATTTCACAACCCCCACACCCACCGCATGTCTCTTCTCTCCCCCAGCTCCCTCCACCCCACCCTATTTCCCCTGCACCCCAGGCTGGGTCTCTGCCTACCCCGTCCCCTCTCCTCCTGACCCCAATATCTCCCTGCCCCAGGTTGTCTGTGGGGCTGGGTCTCTCCCTGAAGCCCCACCCCCAACACGGTGCTCACAGACAATCCCCGCCCGGTGGCTGTGTGCTGGGGCTGTAACATGTGCTGGGGTTGTGACCTTGGTATATGGCTCTGTGTGCTGTGTGGGTTTGTTTTTTGTTTATGTCTGTGTGGGTCTGTGCAGTGTGTGATTTTCTCATTTTCTCTGTGTGTGTTTGTCTCTCTGTTTTAGCTATAGACACTGGGAATACCCTGAATCCAGACCCAGTCCCCTGGAGTCTCACCAGAATAAAAAAACAATCAGGTTCTTAAACAAGAAAAGCTTTTAATTAAAAAAAGAAAAAACAGTAAAAATTATCTTTGTAAATTTAAGATGGAATAGGTACAGGGTCTTTCAGCTATAGACACTGGGAATACCCTCCCAGCCTCAGTATACAAGTACAAATTAAAATCCTTTTAGCAAAATACAAATTTGAACTCCTTCCAGCCAAATACACATTTGCAAATAAAGAAAACAAACATAAGCCTAACTCGCTTTATCTACCTAGTACTTACTATTTTGAATCTATAAGAACCTATATCAAGGAGATTGGAGAGAAACCTGGTTGCACGTCTGGTCACTCTCAGAATCCAGAGAGAACCACCACCAAAATCTAACAGCACACACAAAAACTTCCCTCCCTCAAGATTTGAAAGTATCCTGTCCCCTGATTGGTCCTCTGGTCAGGTGACAGCCAGGCTCACTGATCTTGTTAACCCTTTACAGGCAAAAGAGATATGAGATACTCCTGTTCTATTAACCCTTAACTATCTGTTTATGACAAAAGCATTTTCCTCACCAGTGAGATCCTTCTGCTCTTGATCTAACTCCAGATTCACTTCTGAGACATTAGACAGACATTCAGAAACTCCATTCACAGACACACTGCTATTACCCACCAGGTTAGAATCACCCTCTCCATGGCCATAGCAAAACTGGTTAAACACAGAAAACAGCCCAGAGTAAAACCACATATCAGTGTAGTTATAAACTGGATTTTCAAGAGGATATAGTTCTTGCTGTTCTTCCCTTGTTTTTTTGACTTGGAGCTGGAGTCTAGCAGTTTCTTGTTGCATCTGTCGAGTTTTCTCCTCAGCAGCTCCTTACGTGCTTTTTTTTCTCTCTTAGCAGCTTCTTTCTTTCTCTCAGCAGCTTCTTTCTCCAGCTGGGCCAAGGCTTGCTTCTCTTCCATTCGAATTTCTGCCAGTTTTTGCTCATGTTCAAACAGCAGGCTGTCCATCGGCAGCTTCATTGCTTTTGTTGATACTTTCTGGCTCATGGTCACTGATCTTTAAACAACCAAAATCTCAATCCCAAATTTCAAAAGCGTGGGGTTCTGACCCAAAGCTTAATTGACCTGGTTCTGTGGATCCTGCCGACTACGCCACTGTGACGATGTGGTTCTGGCGGGACCCAACTGAGAGTGCCAATTCAGAACCAATTGCTTAAACAGGGCAGTTACAGCCCTAGGCTGGGGTTTTTCCACCTCTAAGGTAAACCAAACTAGCTAGACAAAAAAAGGACTTTGGTTTCACCCCACTGGCTAACCACAAGTCACACAAGCAATTTCCTTAGACACTCCAGTCTCCCAGTATCACCACCAGTCCCACTCGTCCCGGGGATGAAAGGTTATGAAAACCAACACCTCAATAAAAGAAAAAGGTTCTCTTGATTCCAAAGAATCAAGCCCCAGACCCAGATCAATATACACATCAGATCTTACCCACAAATCACGCTGTTGCCAATCCTTTAGAATCTAAAATCTAAAGGTTTATTCATAAAAGGAAAAAGGTAGAGATGAGAGCTAGAATTGGTTAAATGGAATCAATTACATACAGTAATGGCAAAGTTCTTAGTTCAGACTAGTAGCAGTGATGGAGTAAACTGTAGGTTTAAATCAAGTCTCTGGAGAACATCCCCCGCTGGGATGGGTCATCAGTCCCTTGTGTAGAGCTTCAGTTTATAGCAAAGTCCCTCCAGAGGTACGAAGCAGGATTGAAGACAAGATGGAGATGAGGCATTTGCCTTATATAGGCTTTTCCAGGTGTAAGAACACTTCTTTGTTCGTACTGTGGAAATTTACAGCAAAATGGAGTCTGCAGTCACATGGGCAAGTTCCTGCATACTTTGCTGAGTTACAAGGTTTATCTGCCTCCTATCAATGGGCCAATTGTGTAGCTGAAGGTCCTTAATGGGCCATCAAGCAGGATAGGCAGAGCTAACACCAGCTTGTCTGGGATGTCTCCCAGAATCACAGCACAAAGCTGAAATACAGACAGTATAGAGCTAATACTCATAACTTCAACTACAAAATGATACATACTTATAGACAGCATAATCATAACCAGCAACCTATAACCTGGTCTTAGAGATCTTATATGGCCCCCTATACGTAAGATTTGGTGCCACTATAGGACCTTGGTCGCAATCATGTTCTATATGGTCCCAGATTATATCAATAACGTCACAGAGGTACAACCACATCTGCTCCAACCCCTCAGACAGAGACCAACACCTACTAGATCTTCACCAAGCATTCTCAAAACTACGATACCCGCAAGAAGAAATAAGGAAACAAATCAACAGAGCCAGAAGTGTTCCCAGAAGCCTCCTGCTGCAAGACAAGCCCAAGAAAGAAACCAACAGAACTCCACTGGCCATCACATACAGTTCCCAGCTAAAACCTCTCCAACGCATCATCAGTGATCTACAATCCATCCTGGACAATGATTCCTCATTTTCACAGGCCTTGGGAGGCAGGCCAATCCTCGCCCGCAGACAACCTACCTACCTTAAGCATATTGTCACCAGCAACCACACACCGCAACATAGTAATTCTAACTCAGGAACCAATCCATGCAACAAACCACAATGCCAACACTGCCCACATAGCTACACCAGCAACACATAGTGAATGGCTAGCCAACTACAAAAGCAGTTTCTCCTCCCTTGGTGTTCACATCTCAACTGCTAGAAGAGGGCCTCATCCTCCCTGATTGAACTAACCTTGTTATCTTTAGATGGATTCTTGCCTGCATATTTATACCTGCCTCTGGAAATTTCCACTACATGCATCTGACTAAGTGAGTATTCACCCATGAAAGCTTATTCTCCAAAACATCTGTTAGTCTATAAGGTGCCACAGGACTCTTTGTCGCTTTTTACAGATCCAGACTAACACAGCTACCCCTCTGAGATATGATCAGAGTGGCTGGTGGGAGAAGTGCATGTTAGAAGCCCTCTGTCAACTCAGCTGCGGTTTTCTGTGCACAGAGAGCCAGACATTTCAAGGTCTGCAAGTCTTGAGAGAAATGGGGAACATCTGTATTTTGGAATTTGAAGGTGTTGTCTTAGACCATCAAGTGGAACAATTGCACCCAAGCTCTTGCAGAGGCACAATGGCTTAAGCTGGCTAAAACACCTGTCTAGTAAACAGGAGATCCTGGGTTCAACTCCCAGTAGTGCCTGTGTAGCTTCTGTCTCCTACACTCACATTTTCTTCTGTCTTTCTAGGAGACAGAAGAGACTTCTCTTGGCAATCCAAGTAATTGCTTGCTAAGGAAAAGGCTCTTTGGAGAGGAACATTGGAATCAAATCACAAGCCTGGAGCTGATGAAAAGGCTGCTGTGATGGGCATTGTCAAGATAGTTGCTTTGAGTGCAACTGCTGCAACACGAGCCTGGGCCACAGATCTTTGCAATTTACTGGGGATGTCTGCACAATCTCTGCAGGTTGTGCAGGAAATGGAGAGTTACTCTCCTGTTATCTTCCTTTTGATTGTCACTGATGAAAAATTGAGCAGTTAGGAGAAAAGTCCAGAGATCAGTATCAGATTCACCATGGCACCAATGGCTCCATAGCGTTGGGCCCACGCTCAAAAGGGGCCCATAGCACTCACTTCCTCCCCTCTTGCAGCCAGTGCTACAGGAGCAAAGCCTCAGAGATCCAGCCTGGGAGCTGAGAACCCAAGGGGCCCTGGGAGCTGCAGTTCCTTGGCCAGATCCCTGCCTACAGAGCTGGCCCTGGAGCAGGGAAGGAACAACATTTCCCAGCATTGCCTGGCAGCTATCCACAGGAAAGGGAGCGGGAGGGGGGGGGGACTGAGACCCCATGCACCGCAGCTTGCTGTGGATGAGGAGCTGGCTGCTAGAAGGGGGTGGCAGTGTGAATGGGGAACAAGTGTGCCCAAGGAGTAGGCGGCTTTGGCCCAGATATCACCCAAAGAAAGAATTGGGTGGACTAAATGGACAGTGCCCCCTCCCTATCTGATGCCTAGTGAGGGAGGTACATGGATCCCACCAGAAGTGAAAATGAAAAGTAAAGGAGGGAAGGCTCTACTCCAGGGGTGGGCAAACTTTTTGGCCTGAGGGCCACATTGGGGTTGCAAAACTGTAAGGAGGGCTGGGTAGGGAAGGCTGTGCCGCAAGTCTGGCAGCTGCGCCGCCTGGCCAGAGCTGCTTGGCAGGAGTGCATAACCTCGCCACTCAGAGTGCTGCCGGCGCAGCGGTGTAGCTGCTGGGGAGGGGCTGGTCGCTAGCCTCCCTGGCCAGGAGCTCAAGGGCCAGGCAGGATGGTCCCGTGGGTTGAATGTGGCCCATGGGCCATAGTTTGCCCACCTCTGCTCTACTAGAGGACCTAGGCAGCTTTAGATACAGTACCAGCACGTAGGAGGATTTCCACATCTGAGGCATGGAAGTAGAAATTGGCTTTTCCTTTCCAGATTTATCCAATATTCAGAAAGGGAATCTAGCACCTGCCTTCCAGATTTGAACACCTCAAAATTCAGGAGTGCTCAACTCAATTTGGGCAGCTGGTACTTCATTTCTCTCAAATCAAATAAGCTGATCCACTGTAACTTGCTGTAGAAAAAGTAGAATAAAATTGAGCAACAAATGCTGGGGTGTTCCCAGTGCTAACTAGGACTGGAATTGCTATTTTCAGCAGCCATTGCCATTTTGTTTTAGTTTGGTTTGTTGAAAAGGAAGACAGTAATATTGCATTGGCCAGTTCCCCATAGAAACGAAGAGTGGAACAAAAGAATAACAACTGCACCTCAACTTTTCCTCATTTATGTAGGACAGTCTTATAATATGGATCCGGATATCCTCCAATCACACAAGCTGAACATTGTTCCACTTCACTGCAGTTCTGTAGCCATGCGGGAACCAGTCCTGTCTGTGTTCTGTGCACATCCACAATTCCTACTGAATTCAGAAGTGCCCTGCTTTTGTGACCATCCCACCTGATATGTTCAGCCCTTGTAAGCGAAGCAGGTTCACATTTAGTAATTGGGTGAGAAGCCTCTCAGAAAGCGTTAGGTGCTGTAAGAGGTGTTCCTTATTCACTTGGTAATGTGAGACCTTCCTGTTACGCTAGTAAACCAGTGCTGCACAGAATGCACTTTGCTCCTAGAGTCTAGAATGGGGCCCCTTGCTTCTATACACAGCCCATTAAAGACAATGAGAAGACTCCCACTCACTTCAACAGGCTTTGAACAGAACTGGTCATACACAGGGTAACTCCACTGTCTTCACAGAGTCCTGGTCCCACAGCGGAGGGGGGCCATGTGAGCTTGTTGGAGAGCTGCTGCTCAGGGATGGGAGCCTCCAGGCACCCCAGCCTCCAAAATCATCCAGACTGCACTTTCTGCATGACTGTGTGCTGGCAGAGGGGGACGTGGGAATTGGTGGCCTCTCCTGCAGGTGATGAGTATCTCAGGTATTTAAAGCCATGGCCTAGAGGAGGGAAGTGCCTAATGCCAGAGTTTGCAGCTGCCTGGGGCCAGGGCTGAGGATTTAGAGTCCCTAGTGCTGCCGTTGCAAGGTTCAAGCATGCTCAGCCTTGGCATTGCCACCCCTCCTGCAGCTAGTAGCTACAGCTGTCTAAGGCTGGTCTCTGGCAATTGGCCCCATGGCTACAGCAGGAGAAGCAACAAGTGGCTCTGTGACTACTGGGGGCCATTAAGTTAGAGCAGTTAAAGACACTGCAGTTAACCTCAAGGAACAGAGGTCACCAGTAGGAATGTCAAGGGGAGCAGGGAAAGAGTAAACAGGTCAGACTCGCAGGGGGAGCTTCCAGCTGGTTGGGGAGCATGTCCAAAGTAGAAAGGAAACAAGTATGGGGAGAGGTGGTGGTGACCAGGTAGCAGACTAACATGCAGATGGGAGCAGAGGGAGAAAGGCTGGTGTCTTCAGATTCCCAAAGGCTAAATCCTCACTTTGGGGAAATGGTGTTTGCAGGTCGCTTGCTCACATGGCAGGATGGGTGCTGAGGGAGGGATCTGTCAGAATTGATCAGGTATCTGCTGGCTTTAGAACTCTGAGCTGAGACTAGGACCACATGCCGTGACTGGTGACATAGGGAGGTACTGGAGACATGGCTAGAGAGGGTCTGAATGAGGAAGGAGATACATTTGTGGGGAGTTTCCTTGGTCACTGTGAAAGTTCTACTCACTGTGGATACTGGTAAACCCACATGGGTGTACAGCTCAATAAAAAAAACCAGGGGCTGAGGGAGCTGTGTATGGCAATTCATATAGTCATGTAGGGGCGTGTGATCAAAATGAAAAATGTCTCTAAGGTTCAGCACCGGGTATACTATGGCACCAATGGCACTGCCACACCAGGCCCACACTCGGAGTCCACAGTGACTACATGTGGGCCCACAAATATGTTTGGTGCTGGGGCTCACAAAAGGTTAATCAGGCCCTTACTGCCCAAGCACTACTTCAGTCCCACATTTTTGGGTGGACCTCCCACAGTGGGAGCTGCAGAGCACTCCTCCATGACACACACACACACACACACCCCACTCCTAGTGTTGTGAGGGGAACAGAAGAAAGGACAGAAGAAGCAAGAGACGAAGAGAAAGGAGGGAGGGATGGAGGAAGAGGTGAAACAAAAAAGACAAACCCTAATGTCCCCAGTGATTCTAAGGGACAAAATCCCAGGTGCAGAATAAAATTCTGCCTCCTTAAGCACGTGTTTTCCATGCCTAGAATTCAACTGTCACCAAATGGATCAGACTAAACAGGTTTCAAACCTCGAGGAGGCTCTTACCTTCTAAACAGGGATGGCTGTTTTCTAGTAAAATCACTAAAAGGGAAGGAGAAAACTCAAAAGAGGTTCCTCCTGGAACCCAAATACTCTCTCAGTCCTCAAAGAGAGACCTGGAGAAGGAGACTTGCAGAAGTAAAGCCACAGGGGTCTCTGATGTTTTCCAGGCCCCTCGCCCCTGTCCTGCCTGGCTGATGTCAGCATCTCTCTGTGAAGTCACCACCTCCCCACCACCTTTCACCAATAGTGTGAGGTCCTGCAAAAGGCCTTTGTGATGTCATTGCCACACCCCTCCCTTGCTGTGCCAATGTCCTGCCCTTGCCCAGGCACTTTGAAGGCATGAGCTACTCCCTGTGGATCACCCCACTCAAGGAGCATTCATTTTAGGAAGCAAGCCGGCTAGACAGGAAAACATCAGATGCTGCTACCAATGCTACACTCAGTTTTTCAGAAATTAGTCAACTTTATGGCCAGAAGAGACCATTAGAACATCTAATCTGACCCCCTGTATATTACAGGCCTCCTGTATTACACAATAGCTACTTTTGGGGCAAACACATTCCAGAAAGGCATTTAGTCATTAAATGACATCAGGAGATGGTGAATCTACCACTTTCCTTGGTAGCTTGTTCCTGTGGTGAATCATCCTCACTGTTGACTATTTGTGCCTTAGTTGTAATAGGAATTTGTCTCTTTTCACCTTACAGCCACTGGGTCTTGTTATGCCTTTCTCTGCTAGATTAAAGAGTCCTTTAATAGCCAATCTTTTCTCTCCATTAAGGCACTTCAACACTTCAATGAAGTCACCGTTCAATCTTCTTTTGATAAGCTAAACAGGTTGAGCTCTTTCAATAGCTCACTAGAAGGCATTTTTCTCCAGCCCTCTGAACATTTGGTGGCTATTTGCTGCCCCAGCTCCAATTTCGCAACATCTTTTTCTAATGAGGACACCAAAACTGGAGGCACTATTCCAGTATCAGTCTCACTGACGCTGTGTCACCTCCTGTGACATTAGTGACATAATCTGTAACTGTATAGATCACCATTGTGACCACTGTTCTATATTTGCAGTCAATATTGTAGAAAGGTTGTAGTGTAAGGGGTCTATGGAGAGGTTATGATTGGCCAATTATAATGATGCTATCTCTAGATGTGCATTATTTTTGTAGCCGATGTTATGAATATTGGCTCTATGCTGTGTGTATTTCAAACTTGTGCTGTGCTTCCAGAGAACACCCCAGCCAGACAAGTTGGTGTCAGTTCTGCCAAGTCTGCCTTATGGCCCATTAAGGACCATCAGCTATACAATCGACTTATTGAGAGAAGGCAGATATGCTTTGTGACTCAGCAAGCTACGCAGAGACCTGCCTATGGACAGAACTCTAAGGTTTTTCTATACCATGTGCTTAAGGAGATGTATTTTCCATGCCCTGGTTCCTCGCTGACCCGGAGCGAACAAAGGAACACGAGAACATTCCCCCACAGATTTGAAAGTATTTTCTTCCCTTATTAGTCCTTTTGGTCATGTGCCAACTATGTTATCTGAGCTTTTTAACCCTTTACAGGATATTTTATGCTACCTGTAGCTGTATGTTTATGACACCCTGTAAATAGCAATCTGTAGAATCTGATTCTGAGTAAGGGCAGGGGGAAGGGAAGTGGCTTCAGCAGTATGCTCAGTTTATGTGAGCATGCTCAGTGCACCATAAGTAGCAAATTCATACAGATAGCAGTTTCTCACACTACACCTGAGGCAGCATGAGGCAGGGGCTTCATCGCTGTCCAGACCCCATCCAAGAGCAGATCCCCAGGAGCTGCGAGACCTTCTGGAACCTTTGTGTGGAGTCTCTTTTCTGCCTACCTAGGGCTGCCCCGGCAGCCACGGACTTTCTGAGGTGGGAACTAGCCCCATCTCTGCTCCTTCTCCTGCCTCTGTGTGTCCCAGAGCCACTGCAGGGACTGTCCCACACCCAGGATCTCGATCCTATTAGCACTCACAGAGGCCAATCCAGCTACAGGAGAGTGAGCACCCCTGGGAGCAGGGAAGTGACCAAGTCTCCCTGCCAGAGGGTGGACGGAAGGGGGAGAAAGGGAAACAGGTGACATTGAAAGGGGATAAGGAGAAATAAGTGGGGAAAGCAGCACCCAGCTCTTTTCTACTGCATCACCCCTGAGTAGATTCCTCATGAGTTCTGGGTAAATAGCCCCCAGTGTCCAGGGTTTCCCAGATCCCCCTGCCTCCCTAGGGAATGCACGTAGGCATCTCCTTCCTGCCAGGCGTAGGTATCACCCTTATGCCATGATTTGAGAAAGACAGCAAACCTTGGGAACATGCATCTGTATTTACAGTCCAGTGTGACAATCCCTGCTCCAGGAGGGGTTTGTTCTCTACTCCTGCTGGATGGGCACAGAATGGGGCAGCAAAAGGCTTGTGTCAGTTTTTGTTGCTGCACATTCCTTAACTTAGAACAGTAATGAATTGAAGAAAATGGAGATCGAATTAAATATACAAATAAAAGTTCCAGCCGCTGTTGCTAAACAATACAGTGATAAAGTTCAGGCCAAATCAGGAAATCAATGAGCTAACAAGGATATTGCGTTGGAATCATGTCATCAGTTTAGTCCAACCATCAGATTAATACAGCTATAAATACAACCCCTATAAATCCTAAAAGAGTAGCCCAAGAAGGCACGTGCATATTTAGTGATGTGGAAACCCCAATCAGAGATTTTTACCCAGGGAGTGCATCCCAGATTTAGCCAGCTGAATAGTTCAATACCAAAACCAAATTATTGCTTACATTTAGCCCACAACCTCAAAGCTAATTACAATTTCTCTTTAGATTTTACTCTTGCGTAGCTAATATTTCTTCTCACCCCAAAACACGTACAGACATTATAGAGATATTAGCAAAAGAAGTTCAAAACAGATCTCGCTGAACAATGTATATCTGAGAGCTCAATTCCTTGCAATGCTTGCACAGGTGAGGATCATGCATTCTGTCATTTCATGGGGCTATTAAGATTTGGGGAACTATTCTTCCTAACATCTTCTCTTTGTAGATTTCAGAGGTGTTCACACTCTCACCCTCATTGAGCCGCACAGTTACACCGCAATCTAATAGAAAGTCTAGGAGGTCTCCACGTTCATAAAAAGAAACAGACAAAAATTAGAAAAAGGAACAAAATGTTTCTACGATTATAAGGGGTTGGATCTCTGCACCTCTCGGTCTTTGGATTTACGTGGGGTAGGACCTGTAGCTCCAGTTTAGGAACCAGGTAATAGCACAGATGCTCCAGCACGTTGGGTTAGCAGGCTTTGCAGGTACAGGGAGACTAGTGAAGGCTGCACAGCCTGTTGCCATTGTGCTTCATTCCCCAGAGGGGATCAAGCCAGGGATCCTGGCAGTCAGTCTCTCTGAGGCTATGTCTACACTGGCAAAGTTACAGCGTGGGAGTTACAGTGCTGCTCAGAGAGTGCTGAAGGGAAACCTCTATTCTGTGTTCACACTGTCAGCTACCCACGCAATAGTGTGTTCACATTGCAGCACTTGTAGTAGTATTCAGAGCGGTGCACTCTGGGTAGCTATCCCACCGAGCATCTCTTCCTCTTCTGCTCCTAAGAGTTGCGGGAAGGCGGAGGGGGTCATGGGGCATCCTGGGTCCTGTCCCAATCCAGCGTGATGCATTGCTTTGCATCCCAGAAATCCCTGTGCTTCCATCCACATTTGCTGCTATATTTCAATGGTTGGTGTACTGCACATTCTGCCTCTTTGGCTGCAGGAATGGATCTTGCACTATTGATCAATATGCTGCCCGCTCTTACTAATACGTCACAAATGGCAGTGGGGTTATTCCTTAAACTACAAAGGCAAGAGGAGTTCATTATTGATCTCGCCACACATAGCAGCTATGACATGAGATTGCTTGTGGCATTCACAGAGGTGCTGACCACAGTGGAACACTGCTTTTGGGCTTGGGAAACAAGCACTGAGGGACGGGATCACATCACCATGCACATCTGGGATGACAAGCAGTGGCTGCAAAACTTTTGGATGAGGCAAGACACATTCATGGAACTCTGTGATGAGCTCACCCCAATCCTGCAGCGCAAGGACACGAGAATGAGATTTGCCCTGTTACTGGAGAAGTGTGTGGCAATTGCACGGTGGAAGCTGGCTATTCCAGACGGCTATCAATTGGTTGCTAACCAGTTTGAGTTGGGAAAGTCGACCGTTGGACATGTGTTGACAAAAATGTGCAGGGCCATTAATTGCATCCTGCTCCAAAAGACTGTGACTCTGGGCAGTGTGTGCGACATTATGGATGGCTTTGCACAAGTGGGCTTTCCTAACTGCAGAGGGGCAATAGATGGCACATATATTCCAATTCTTGCACCAGACCACCTAGTCATGGTATACATTAATCAGAAGGGGTACTTTTCTATGGTTCTCCAGGCACTTGTGGATCACCGTGGGCATTTCACAGACATTAATGCAGGCTGGCCTGGTAAGACATACGCATCTTTCGGAACACTGGCCTGTTCAGGAAACTGGAAGCAGAGACTTTCTTCCCAGACCAGAAGATCACCATAGGGGAAGTCAAAATGCCCACTGGGATCCTGAGAGACCCTGCCTACCTCTTAGTGCTGTGGCTTACGAAGTCATTCCTGGAGCACCTTGACAGCAGCGAGGAGTAGTTCAACAACAGTGCTGAGCATGTGCAGAATGACTCTTGAGTGTGCTTTTGGCCATTTATTTGTGAAGGGAAGAGTAAAAGCTTCACTCAGGGCTGGACCATTGAGGCTAAGCACCTGGAGGCTGAATTTGAACAGGCAGAGACCAGGGCTATTAGAAAGGCGGAGCACAGGGCCATCAGGATCAGGGATACCTTGAGGTAGCAATTTGAAGCTGAAAGCCACTAATATTTGTTGCTATGCATGGGAGTGCAGGGCTTGTAATGCTAGGAGGTTATTGTTATTGGTGCAGACGAAGCACTATGAAGGCTTAAGAAAATTGCTTGTTGCTTTGCAGGGCTCTGTTTGCTTTCAGTTAATGGAATAAAGATTGCTTTCAAACCAAAATGATTCTTTTATTAAAAAGCAACCACTGGAGGACAGACAAACCAACAAACAAAAACATATCAGTCCTGTACAGGATGCGTAAAAGGTTGCACATCTTGTCTCAAGTAATTTTCCTCTTAACAGAAGATTTATTTTAAAATTTATCAAAATAAATTCCATTTTAAATAGAAATAATTACAGGCCGTACTGGGTCTCTCTTCTCGTGCATGCTATTTCTTTCACATATTCCCCCACTCTAATTCCTTCGCAGTGAGGTTTTAATTTCAGGATTAGCCACCATTTCCAATAGAGTAGGAGGGGGCAGGGAGAGAACTAGAAGAAAACCTGAATCATAATGTAACACTGAAAGTTATCACAGAATCAGCCTCTTACGTTACACTAATTAACTTCATGTTTAATTTCATTGTCACTGATGACTAACAATTGCTTTGAAATGGGGGGACAATATAACCGTGATGCTCAGGGTTTGTTTTGACTAGGAAAGGTGATGGAGTTTAGGTCAGGTCAAGGGGAAAGCTAATGCCAACCACTGCACCTAGGCTGCAGCTGCACTACAACTATAATTGTCTGTTTACACCAAGATCACTAACTTGAGCAGCCAATGCCATGTACAGCCCTAGTGGATGGAAGGCCCAGGTAGTTTTTACCTCAGTGTAGCTTGTTGGGATCCAACCTCTCTCCCCCACCTCTTCTCCCTGTGAAGAACATTCCTGGCTGGAGGGATACACACTCCTACAGCTCAAAAGGAAAAGAGTTGACAGAAAAAAAAATCACAGGACTGATTCCAAAGAACGGGGAGCTGCAAAAGGCAGAAGTAGGCAACTCATCTAGGGGAGCTGAGAGACCACGCTGAACATGGTGCAAAGGTCGCTCTGTGGGAATTCGCATTTGTGATTTTTTTAAAAACAAGCTTTGGCCAGCCGGAATCAAGTTCTCTCATATGTGGATTTTCTGATGTCTAATAAGGCTGGAGCTCCGATTGAAGATTTTCCCACACTCAGAGCACGTGTAGGACGTCTCTCCTCTGTGGATTCTCTGATGTGTGATCAGGGCAGAGCTCTGCTTAAAACTCTTCCCACACTCAGCGCATGTGTAGGGCATCTCTCCTCTGTGGATTGTCCGATGTCTGATAAGATTTGAGCTCTGACTGAAGCTTTTCCCACACTCAGAGCACATGTAGGGTCTCTCTCCTGTGTGGATTCTCTCATGAGTGATGAGGGCTGAACGATCCATGAAGCGTTTCCCACACTCAGAGCATTCAAAGGGTTTGTCACCTGTGTGAATTCTCTGATGCATGCGAAGGGCTGATCTATAACTGAAGCATTTCCCACACTCCGGGCATGTGTAGGGTGTCCATCCAGTATGGATTTGCTGATGTCTAATAAGGCTTGAGCCCTGGTTGAAGCTTTTCCCACACACAGAACACGTGTAGGGTGTCTCTCCTGTGTGGATTCGCTGATGTGAGATGAGGACTGAGTTATAACTGAAGCATTTCCCACACTCAGAGCAGGTGTAGGGTTTTTCTCCTGTGTGGGTTTTCTGATGTCTAATAAGGCTTGAGTTCCGATTGAAGCTTTTCCTGCACTCAGAGCACGTGTAGGGCGTCTCTCCTGTGTGGATGCTCCTATGTCTGATAAGGTGTGAGCTCCGATTGAAGCTGTTCCCACACTCAGAGCACATGTAGGGTTTCTCTCCCCTGTGGATTCTCTGATGTGTGAGAAGGTCTGAGCTCCCATTGAAGCTTTTCTCACACTTATGGCATCTGTAGCGAGTCTCTTCCAAGTTGATGCTCTCGCGTGTAATAAGGTCTGAGTGGCTACTGAAGTTTTCCTCTGGCCTGTGCTTAGTCTCACAGGCATTTGTTCTTTCTGGGAGTGCACAACTCCCGGAAACATTCCCTTTGGGTCTTCCGGATAATGTCCCATGTGGTTCTACTTGCTCAGCATCTTCCTGCTGGGGTGTCTCCTCGTTCTCACTCACCATCCTATCACCTGATGGGAGACAGAGAGAATCTAGACATAGGTCACTCCCTGCACCACAAAAGGAAGGAAATCTCAGACAGAGGAATGGAAAAAGGTGTGAACAAACCAAAATATGTGCGGGAGAGATCAAACCTATCAGGAGTGGATTTTCCCCAAACCCTTCCCCACAGGAGAGAGAGGAAGGAATCTGTTCTGGGTGTGCATCTCACCAGAACTCTCAGGGGAAAGTGAGATTGGGGAGGGATCTGCTGCCTACTGTCAGTCAGGATAGGTGGGAAGCCATAAATGACATCTGCCTAATGATTCCACATCTGCGGGGAACAATCCTGAACTTGGAGTGCTTACAACTTGGAGAGTCTTTGGAGGGCATCCCAAATGTTTCCTGTATTCACAGACAGTTTTTGAGAGGGTTCACCCAATTCCTCACCTGTGCAGACAGCTCTCGGGAGCACTTTTTTTCAGAGCCATAGAGGTCTGAGACCCACAGCTGTTCCCCTTATTCCAGCTGCAAAATCACATCAGGTTTGGAAACTGGAAACCCTGGGAAGGGAAAGAAAACAAGGAAGGTCCATGGAATTTGTGGGATACTTGTCACAAGGAATATTCCATGGTTTTAACCCCCGCTCATTTTTAAGACGTAACATCCCAAAGCCGGTTTCCTTGGCTCAAAGTGGCAGAAGAGTTATTATTATTATAAATTATATTAATTACCTTAGTGCCTAAGAGCCAACGAACCATGGGCCCCTGCTGTGCTAGGCACAGCACAAACCCAGAATAGAAGATGGCCCATGCCCTGAAGAATTTACAATCTAAATAGACAAGACAGACACAGATGGGGGAAGAGGCGGAACCCACCAGCAAAGTGAACCATGTGAAGGCAGAGGGACAGATCTGATGAACACAAGTATAGATCTTGAGACTATTGTATTTAATGTTATGACTAGGGCCAGTGTTTTCCAGAAATTGCTGCTATTCCTCTGGCTTCAACACTCCTATTTCAACCTGTGAGCTCTTCCAACAGGCCCAGCTGAACGACACTCCTCTTCAGAGACTGTTCCTCATTCAACGCACAGAGCAAGTTTGTGCTGTGACACTGGGCAGACTTTTAAAACACAGCAGGATTTATTAGTCAACTGAAACACAGCACTGAAAGTATTTAGATTAGGATAGAGAAGCAAAGACGACGATATAGTCCAAACTGGCCAATGCCCTTGAGCCATGCTGCTGTAGAAAGTAGTTTGGTTTCCTTTCACTGTACCTGTCCATTTGTCTTCTCTCCAATAGAGCTTTCTGCATCTGCGAGCCCAGTTCTTCCTGCTCCGAAAAACATAACGAGTTCATGCATGCTTCACTCAGCCAAGGGGAGATCCTCCCATGAACAGGTGACAATTATTCCCTTGTCTTTGTCGGGCATTCCACTGATGTAGGTTGGCCCCAGCCAGTAATTAATGACCCATTCATATCACCCCATGACAACTCCGTGACGAAACACCTCATGTCTCCTGTTCTTTCTAATCACAGCAATACCAATCACAGAGGGAAACTGAGGTGTGTATTGGCATCACAGAAATATCACCAAAATTCCCACCTCTATCACACACACACTGCTCACAGCCCTTGGAGAGAAAGCAAAGCACAGGAACTGGAAGTTAATCCAGTGAACACAGTGTAGGAGAGGCTGCAATCCTCAAACCTGGTCAAAAAGGAGAGACATGTGGGTTCCTACCCACAGAGAGGGGCTGGCTAGAGGCCTGATACCCGAGGGGCCATTCCTTGAGCACCCCATGGAGGCGGGTCATAGGCTTAGCTGTCGCAGAACTGTGATATCGCAAAAGCACATTCTGGGGAATTAGGAAATCTAGTGATTCACATGTAATGGGAGGGAGAATTAAACTCCCCCAGTGTGAAGAGAAGGCTGGGGAATTAAACACTGACATTCAGGAGCAACAGCCTCTAATCCTTCTGGAAAAGGAGAATGTAAGAAACAAGAACTGGGTCACGCAAACTCAGGAGGGACAGGCTCGAAGATCCCAGGACCCCAGAGGGAAGACAGCTTGTGGCTGCTGCAGATGGGGAGTGGGAGGGCCAAGAGTCTCTCCAAACTCTCACCCCTGTTGACCCCAACCTGATTTTATGATCTTTGACCTAGTCTCATGTCTCGTGGGCAATTTTATACTCACTAAAGATAAAATGTCATTATCAGAAAATTCTTTATTGGCTTGGAACATGCATGGAGGGGCAAGGAGGAGAACATAGAGAAATGCGCTATTAAGGGCAGGTCTACACTACAGCCTGGATCGACGTTCTGAGATCGAGCCATTGGTGGTCTATTTTGTAGGTCTAGTTCAGACACGCCAAATCAACCGCAGATTTACTGCAGATGGCTGTCCGGTCAACCCCTGTACTCTACCCGACTCTACCCCGATGCTCTCCCATCGGCCCCCCGCAGCGCACACCTGGCAGTAACTCAACCTAAGTTATGTTCACTCCGGCTACATTATTCACGCAGCTAGAGTTGTGCAGCGTAGGTCAGCTGGCCACAGTAGTGTAAACATAGCCTGAGCTTGCTACAGTTAAGGGCCTTATATTAGGTTGAGGCTTTGTGGGAGTGATTCTGCTGAAGTCTGGGATTTACCTGAATAGGCCTCAGGATAAGGAGAGAATCCCAGGTGAGATATTTTGACTCCACATTTTGAAAAACTAACAAGTAATCACCAAGAGGTGCAATACCCCACAGGATTCTGAAAGAAGGGGCGGGCTTTAGCAGTTAGGTTGCTATGCAGTATCTCAGCAGTTGGGTCGCATTCATATATTAGAATTATTAATAAATAAGTGATGTAAATCATGAGTATTAATCCTTGATGCTTAATTATGGACTTCCCAAAGGCCACATATAGGTTGGGACAGCTATTGACATTACTGTAATCAGAGTAAAGGAGCAGATATGGTATATATCCATCCTATTACCATAAGGAAGTGGATAAAATACCTCTCTTAGTTACCATTTTTTCATTTTGTCAGGTCACCGAGAAAGTGTAAACTGAAGGAGGCCTTCTTCTGATGGGCTCCCTTGCCCCTCGATCTTTGTTTCCAGCAGTGTCCATAACTTGTAAGTATGCACAATGCAAAACTCTCTTTACTATACTATGGTGACCAGACCACATGACACTGAATTCCATTTTGTTACCTGTATTTTTCCACAAACTGGACTGGGAATTCAGTTTGGAACAAAGGGCTCCTGCCATATGGAAAAGCTACGTATGGTGGGGTGTGACATCATCTCTTGGCTTCATTCCCCACACAAGAGAACTGGAAACACCTGAGGAACAAAGACTGAACTGGGAGAAGTGCTGGTCCCAGGGTAAACGAATTTCTAGCTTGTGTATGGAAACTTGGTGGACTACTTGTATCATCAGTCAGGGTGAGAAATTACTAATTCAAATTCTATCCAACCACTATGTTAGGCTTAGTTTGAGTTTTTGGTTATTTGCTAAGTAATCTGCTTTGATCTGTTTGCTATCAGTTATAATCATTTAAAATCTATCTTTTTGTAGTCAATAAACTTCTTTTATGCTTTATCTTAACCAGTGTATTTTGAATGAAGTGTCCAGGGAAAATCTCAGCTTGGTTTGCACAAGCTTGTTGTGCATATCTTTCCCATATGGAGGGGGAAGGTGAACTATATTAATGAGTTTACATTATACAGATCCTATGCAGTATAAGACAGTATAATTCTGGATTTCTGCTACAGCAGGTGTGCAAGGTTGGGGAACTGGGAAATTGGCTGTTGTCTTCTATCTGACCTTGAGTGGCTTAGGTAAAGCACTCAGGTAGCTTAGTTGGGTGTATGGTGCCACCTGCTGTCATGTTGGGTGATAACAGGGCCTACAGAGGCTGGCTGAATCTCCAACAAAGCAGTGTGAGAAGGGCCAGCCCAGCTTGAGGGTTAGAGGGCACAGTGGTTCCCAGAAGCCCCCCAGACTGCACCCCAGGGGTGACAACCCATCACACCCTAGATTACACAAGTCTCAGCAGGTTTGTCACACCCTGTCCCCTCCCCTTCTCCACCCTCGATATTTCCTGCCTCTCACCACCTCCAGCACCTCCCACCCTCCTATGCATTTACTGTTCCTCTCCCTCCAAGCAGAACCCAACACCAGCTCCCTGATAATCCCTTACCTGAGCCAGCTCCATTGCAGACATTTCCTTCCCCGTGGGAGGATGGGTTGATCTGAAGCGAAATATGGATGTTATTCTGTAGCCTGCTAGGGTGAGAAGGGCAATGTGAGAGCATTCAGATGGGGCTTTTGTCCATTCCACAAGCTGATTCCCCCAAGGATTTTTCCCTGCTAATGGACATTCTAGGTTCTGCTACACTGTGAAGCACTGAGCGACCTTCTTCCAGTACAGGCATAGCCCCCTCCCACCTGGGTGTAACCCTCTGACACATGGTGAAACCCTCCCAGTAACAGAGTCTCTCTGGCCACGTCCAGACTAGGAATTAAAATCGATTTTAGATACGCAACTTCAGCTACGTGAATAACGTAGCTGAAGTCGAATTTCTAAAATCGAGGTACTCACCAGTCTGGACGGCGCGGCATCGATGTCCGCGGCTCTCCGTGTCGATTCCGGAACTCCGTTCGGATTGATGGAGTTCCGGAATCGATGTAAGCGCGCTCGGGGATCGATACACCGCGTCCAGACTAGACGCGATATATCGATCCCCGAGCAATCGATTTTAACCCGCCAATGCCGCGGGTTAGTCTGGACGAGGGCTCTGTCACACTTAGAAAGTTTGCGGACAATACCAAGCTGGGAATAAATTGCCTAGGGAGGTTGTGGAATCTCCATCGTTGGAGATTTTTAAGAGCAGGTTAGACAAACACCTGTCAAGGATGGTCTAGATCAGGGGTCTCAAACTCATTTTACCTTAGCGCTAGTGCCATCCTCAAATCCTCCCAGTGGGCCAATGTCACTCATGTCACCCAGAACCTTCCCCCCAAAAAACTCCACCCCCACCTGCCTAAGGCTCTGGGATGGAGTTTGTGTGGGGGAGGAGGTCTGGGGCAGGGGATTGGGGTGCAGGGTCTGGGAGGAGTTTGGATGCAGAAGGTGTGAGAGGTTGGGCTCTGGGAAGGAATTGGAGAGGGTCTGGGGTGCATGCTCTGAGATGGAGTTTGGGGGATGAGGAGGTGTTGGGTGGAGGTGCAGGCTCTGGAAGGGAGTTTGGGGGGCTCGGGGAGTGTGGGGAGGGGGTGCAGGCTCTGGGAGGGAGTTTGGGGACTGGGAGTATGGGGGAGCAGTGTAGGTAGGGGATGAAGGCTCTGGGAGGGAGTTTTGGGGCAAGAGGGGGTATATGTGGGGAAGAGGTAAAGACTGGCAGGGAGTTTGGGGGTGGGAGGAGGTATGTGGGAAGCAGTGTAGGTAGGGGATGAAGGCTCTGGGAGGGAGTTTTGGGGCAAGAGGGGGTATATGTGGGGAAGAGGTAAAGACTGGCAGGGAGTTTGGGGGTGGGAGGAGGTATGTGGGAAGCGGGTGCAGGCTCTAGGAGGGAGTTTGGGGGTGGGGAAGGTGTGGAGGAGGTGGGGGTGCAGGCTCCGGGAGGGAGTTTGGGGGTGGGGTGTGTGGGAAGTAGGTGTAGTCTCTGGGAGTTTGTGGGGAGGAGATGGGGGTGCAGGCTCTGGGAGGCGGGGTGCGGCTCTTACCTGGGGCTCCAAGGCAGGGTTGGTAGTGGGGCCTCCCCACGCTTCTGCCCCCTAGCACTGCCCACACAGCGCCCCATTGGCAGCAGGGGTCCTCAGGGCGGGGAGTGGCACGTGGAGGCAGAGCCCTGCCCCACCCCAGGCCCCAGGGAGGGGCGGACAGCCACTGGAATGAGCAGGCAGACACTGCTTAGCTCCACTGTGCTGCTGGCGGTCCTGAGGGGGGAGCGCCTGGGGGCGACAGGTGGGGCCAAGGGAGAAACCCGGCCCCAAGACTGCTGGATCCCCACGGGCCACACATGGGCTGGGAGTTTGAGATCCCTGGTCTAGATAATACTTAGTCCTAGCTTGAGTGCAGGAGACTGGACTAGATGACCTCTCAAGGTTCCTTCCAGTTCTGTGATTCTATGAACCAAAGTCCAGAGAAGAGCAGAATCAAAGGAGGCACTCTGGGAGATTCTCCCTGTCATTGTCCCCAAGGCAGCTGTCTCAGGTTTACAAAGTTGTTTGTACAAAGGCTGGAGCATCAGTCTCTCCTGGGAGTGCCCCCTTTCATGGGCGGGGCTAGTTTTAGCTTTTGGCAGGTGTGAACCCGGGTGGTGGGAGGCGCTGAGACTGGGCCTTCTTGCCTCAGCACATCTTGTTTCTTTCTGGGGCTCCCCACTGAGTCCAAATTAGTTGATACTCCTGATAGAGACTGTGAACATAAGAATGGCCCATTGTCAGACCAATGGTCCATCTAGCTCAGTGGCCAATGCCAGGCCCCTCCAGAGGAATGAACAGAACAGGGAATCATCAAGTGATCCATCCTGTCACCCATCTCAGCTTCTGGCAAACAGAGGCTAGAGACACCATCCCTGCCCATCCTGCCTGTGACACTGGTAGATGAGGTGTTGGCTCTTGCAAAAGCCCCCATGTCTTAACTGAACATGGACAAAGGCATAGCTGGAATCCGTCTGGCTCACCTGTGTTAGTATTTTAAAACAGGTATTAGAATGATAAGAAGATGTTTAGTGTTTAGACTTTATTGAATGCTTGTGAGGCTACGTCCAGACTACCTGCCATATCGGCGGGTTAAAATCGATTGCTCGGGGATCGATATATCGCGTCTCATCTAGACGCGATATATCGATCCCCGAGCGCGCTTATATCGATTCCGGAACTCCATCAACCCCAACGGAGTTGCGGAATCGACAGGGAGAGCCGCAAACATCGATCCCGCGCGGTGAGGACGGGTGAGTAATCCGATCTTAGATACTCGACTTCAGCTACGTTGTTCACGTAGCTGAAGTTGCGTATCTAAGATCGATTTCCCCTGGTAGTGTGGACCAGCCCTGAGTTGCTGCCTGGGTTAACATCTGACCAGTTGCATTGTGACCCTCTGTGGCTACGTAAATCACCAGATGAGAGAAACTTTACCTAGGTGAAGTGCTGATTGGCAATAGAATGTATTACATCCTGCCTGGCAGGAAAGGTCCATCAACACCAGATAGAGTATTATGGGATGTTAAAGAAGGCAAAAGACTGTTGTTGTGCTCTTGACTTCCCATTAGCTGAGTTTGCAGCTCAGAGCACATGGCAGGAAGGGGATAAAACCCCCATACAGAAGGAATTGATTATCTGTATGCTGCTTGGACTCTGGGGGACAAAGTTTCTAGGCATAAGCAAGAGATCCCCAGCTGCTTAGCCAGGGTTAGTCCTAAAGAATATGTAGAACTTGATTATTATAGAAGCTTCTATTACCTTTTAAATTTAAGACTAACTCATCTGCATCTATATGATTACCTGCTTTAACTTTGTAAACAACTCTCATTTCCCCTTAAATAAATCTTAATACAGGTTATGACAGGACTGGCTACAAGTGTTGTCTTTGTTGTGAGATCTAGATTCAATTGACCTAAGTAAGTGGCTGGTTCTCTGGACTGGCAGTAACCTGAACATTGCTGGGATTTGTGGTATAAGGCAGTAGTTCTCAGCCAGGGGTCTGGGGACTACTGGGGGGCCATGGCAGGTTTCGGGGGGGCTTGCAAGCCAGGTCAGCATTAGACTCACCGAGGCCCAGGGCAGAAAGCTGAAGTCCCAGCACATAGGGCTGAAGTCTAGGGCCTTGATCCCCACCATCCAGGGCTGAAGCCAAAGCCTAAGCAATGTGGCTTTGTGGGGGCCCCTGTGGCATGGGGCCGCAGACAGTTGCCCTGCTTGTTACCCCCTAACACCAACCCTGGCTTTTGTATGCAGAAAACCAGTTATTGTGGTCCACGTGGGCCATGGAGTTTTTATAGCATGTTGGGGGGGCCTCAGAAAGAAACAAGTTGAGAATCCGTGGTGTACGGGACCATCTGTCACAAAGGTGAGCTCCCCTGCGTGGTGAGATACATGGGATAACTCAAAGGGACTGTCTGTGATCCCATGTTAATGCTGTTACAGTGCCTGAAGCGCTTACACTGGATACTTGGTTGATGAAATCGCCATACAGACCTCACAACCAGTTCGGGGTTTGTGCCTTGTTTCTCACCAGTCTGCCTGAGGCTGGTGCTCATGCTCTCGAGTCACTGGAGACAGCGTGACAGAGACTTACAGGCACAATGCCACCAGCAGCAATTTGCAGCACTGCAGAGCGGGCTTTACAGTGACTCAGTGTGGGTCAAATGGTCCATGGACTCCGTCAAGCCCCAGTTCTCTTCCAGTGCACATCAGCATCCTGGCAACCCTCTAGGGGGGTCAAGGCTGCCGCCCCTTCAGTGACGATGGATCCCCAGCACAGCATCACCCGCGCCCCAGGACCCACCTTGTCTTCGGAGACAGAGGTGAGTGACGGAGGGTGAGCGACGGATCCTGCGGGCAGGGGAGGGAAAGGGATAACAAAACTCACCTTCTGGGGTTACCCCTCAGGCAGTGAAGGTGACAGGCATTGTGGTGGCAGTAAAGGAGGAGGGGAGGGCGTGGGAGCAGGAGGGAGCAGCACCCTCAAGGGCAATGCTGCCAGTGGGTCGCCCCATCACATCAGGCTGATAGCGGGCATTCCCTGGGCCTGGGTGCCTGTGAAGGGCTATATAACCCCCATGCTGGCACAGAAGGGGTTAAACTGCTGCTTTAGTTTGGACTGGCCCAGCCCCTCCACACCTGCAAACCATGCCAGGACTGGAGCAGGCATTAACAGGAGATACCTACTCTACTAAGAGGGGGGCCACCCTGGGGAGAGAACAGTCTGTGGAGCATCTCCAGCCCCAAAGACAGGGCTGGCAGCATCCAGGGCTCTGGCCTTCACTGAGGGCGGGTGGGGATCCCCGGAGCTCAAAGCAGGAGCAGGCTGAAACTTGCATTGGAGACCCAGTAAACCTTGATGGGGACTGAGACACTCCCAGGGCCCCCAGAAGTAAGAGGGGCCCATATCCTGGTGGGACTTGTCCACAGTTCCCCGCCCCCACTGTTTTCTTTTCTTTTCTTTCATTTCTTTATTCACCCTTGTTTGCTGACAATCGGCTCTTTTGCCGTTTCACCTGGTGCCCCGAGAGAGGAAGAAAGTGCCCCGAGGCCTCAGCCAGAGGGTTGAGCCCTGACACACCCCTGGCTTAGCGGTTCTCTGCCAGTAGCAGCAAGGGAACCAGTGTGGGGCAGGATCTCTGTCAGGGTCAGTGCAGTGCCCAGTACAGTGGTGGGGCGTGATCTGGGTCAGGGTCAGTGCAGTGCCAGGCCCGACGGGGACACAGATCTCAGTTGAGGTCTCTGAGGTGCCCAGCACAATGGAGGGAGAAATCTGTGCCACAGTCATGTGCTGCCTGGCACAAGGGGGGCTGTGATCTCAGTCCAGGTCTCAGTTTTACCTGGCACAATGGGGGGCCTGATGTCAGACGAGGTCTCTGCAGTGCCCAGCACAACAGGGGCACAGATCTCACTTGGGGTCTCCCCAGCACCTGTCACAACAGTGGAGTCTGACTTCTGTTGGGGTCTCTGCAGCACCTGGCAGAACAGGGCTCAGATCTCAGTTGGGGTCTCTGTAGCTCCAGGAACAACAAGGTCCCTGATTTTATTTGCCGTCTCTGCAGCACCTGGCACAATAGGAGCTTGATTTCACTTGGTGTTGATGCAGGGCCTGGCACTACAGGGGTCCAGAGCTCAGTCAGGGTCACTGTAGCACCCAGTACAACAAGGTCCCTGCTCGCTGTAGGGCTCTGAGCAGTTCCTAGCACAACCAGTGCCCCAAATTCGTTCAGGGTTTTGTGCAGTGCCTGGCATACTGGGGGACCTGATCTCAGGCAAGGCCTGTACCATGCTCAGTACGATAAGAGCCCTCATTTCAGTCAGACACTTGGGGAGAAAAGTGGAAAGATTTTCAAGAATTTGATATCAGTATTTCAGAACTGAGGAGAAAATGGGGCACAAACCAAATATTTGGCAACATAAGAGAGAAGCACCAACATCCGGGGAGATTTTATGTCACCATTCAACAGTTCAAGAAAAAAAGGGGAAATTTGAGGGGATTATACAGGGATATTCAATCAACAACAGAATGGGATGGATTCTTCTTGCCTCACATTCACATGGCCAGCAGGGAGTCCTGGGTGATGTGGCTTTCACAGGAGAAAGGAGTGGGGCTGGAGCCAGGAGATCACTGGCTGTGGGGAGGGGCTGGCAGTGGGATCTGGGAATGTGACTAGCAGGTGGTGGCAGTGGGGGGGGGGGGAGGGGCTGCTAGGTTGGGCAAGTGGGAAAGGGAAAATAGCTGGACTGGAAAACCTGGGGCTGGGCCATCTGGAGACGCTTGCTCCTCCCTTCCCTTACTGGGCCTTCCCATGCCCTGTTACCAGCAGACAGTGGCCCCCCTAGCCCAGCCAAGAGGTGTCCCTGTCTCAGGGCTCCCCCAGTCTCTGCTCATTAACCCTGTGCCCAGTTCAGCAATCACTCAGGGGAACGATTTCCCACCTAAACAAGGACAAATCACTGCAGGTAAAAAGGGGGGAAACACCCCAAACCTGACATTTGAACTGGACACTGGCGAAGTGCAGAGAAAATGGGGCACAATTGTGGGAGGGGAACAGGGAACTTCTCAGGCATTTGGGGGAAGGGGGGGTCACCCTGGGTATTGCTCATAGCTCTCTAGAGAGAAAGGGGGAAAGACGGGAGAGGATGGGGGGGTCCCCACAGAAGGGGGCAGCGGTAAATCCGAGGGGATCTCAGCCCCCCCTTCTCTCCCCGCTCCTCGGAGGTCACCAGCTCTTCTCCTCCCCCGGCCATGTCCGGGCTGCACAGACATTTTCCACCCGACCCTTTTCCCAAGTCTCCCCCCCGCCCCAGCCGGGTCTCATTTCCCCCCGGCACCCGCCGCCCAGCCCCAAGCCGGGAACCCAGTGGGGGCTGGTCTCCTCCCCCCGGACCCCCCCGTGGGGCCGCAAGGCGAAGCCTGGCCGGGCCCGGGGTCGTTGGGCTCCTGCGGGGACAGCAGCTCCGAGCCCTCCCCGGGCGCGGCCCCAGGGAGCAGATTCCGGCGCTGCGAGATACCGGGTCCCCCCGGACACTGGGGCAGAGTCACCGCCCGGCCCCGCCCCCCGGGATCGCTCCGGTACCTGGAGGCTGCAGCTCCGCAGCGGGGCAGGCGAAGCCTGGGGCGGCCCCAGGCGGCTCAAGCGGGAGCAGGGCCCGGGCCGGGCACGGGAGGGTTAACGTGTCTCCCCTGCACAGACCCCGCTGCTCCGCCCGGGCTCCCAGATCACAATGGAGCAGCTGAAAACACTCCGTCCCGCTCCCCGATCTGCGCATGCCCAGAGACGGGAAACGCAACCGGGAGAGTCAGAAACTACATTTCCCAGCCTGCCCCGGGGCGTTTCCGCCCTCTCCAGCCCAGGTACGGGAGGAGTTCAGCAGGTGAAATTGCGCCTATTCCGTGCGAACCCTGGAGGGGGCGGGAGAACAAAGCTGCTGCTGCTGCCTCCGTGTGAACCGGGCCCGGGCTAAGCAGCTGCTGCTCCCGAGTCTGTGCGGGGGGTCCCGGCATTAACCCCTCCGTGCCTGGCCGAGGGGGCTTTCTCCAGCTGGGACCCGCCCCCTAGGCAGCCCCGGGCTCTGCCTGCCCCAGCCCCGGCCCGGAGCCTCCCATCAGTGAGAGACCCGGGGGGGGCAGAGACTGGGGCCCAGTGGGCGAGGGGCAGAGTATTAAATTGCTCACCATAGCAATGTGCTAATCCCGGGCACTGAGCATGCTCAGTAACAGCTGCTGAAGCCGCTGCCCTTCTCCCTGCCCGTATCAGCCGTAACGTTCCGCTGAGCACTAGTTCCAGGGGCTGGAAAGGGGCGATGGGAGCAACAGGGAGCAGAGGGGTGCCAGGGGCTGAGCAGGAAATTGATGGTCGGGGGATGAAGCAGCTGGAAGCAGGGTTAGGAGAGGGCTGAATGGCAAAATCAGGGCTGGGGGGAGGAGCAGGAGTTGAGCTCGTGGGGCAGAGGGGGTAAATCGGGGTTGCACAGAGGAGAAGGTCATTGGAGAGAGAAATTCGAACTATTTCTGTGCAGTCAGGAAATTCCCATGGGAGAGGTAAGTTAACTGAATCCTTTCCTGTTTGTGCCACTTCCTCCCACATACAAAGTCTCTCAAAGTTTTTCCCCTTTCCTCTCGTTATCGTACGTGGCTATAAAATCCAGTGAAATTCCCCCCAAATGATCAGCTCTCTAATCTCCCCCGATATTGTCCTGGTCTCTCTATACTTCTTAAGTGTCAATTTAAAATCTCTCCAATGTGGCAGTTTTCCCACCCATTTTATCTGCAGCGATTTGTCCTTGTTCAGGTGGGAAATTGTTGCCCTGAGTCATTCCCCAGAACCTGGCAGCCCATGGAGTGGGGATGGGATGGGATGCCCATTCTCTGCCAAGGCGGGGACGGGAGGAGCATGTGTCCCCCATGGAGACTGCCCAGACCCCAGTTTCCCAATCCCACCCAGTGGCCCCAAACTACCAACACAGTTTCCTCCAGTCGTCAGTTGCCAGTCACTTGTCCATCACCTGCTGCTTCCCCTTCCTTTGTCCAGGGAGCCTTCCAGCTCCCCCCTACCCTTGCCCTTTTAAATCAGCTCCTTAAAGGGCTCCTTGCTGCCCATGTGAATGGTGGCAGTGGGGGGAACCATCATTTTGTGTTTCTGTATTGGACAGTCACATAAAATCCAGTCAAACAGTCCCCCTTTTCCCTTTAGTCATTTAATAGCAATATAAAATCCCCTCAGATCTTGGTGTTTTTCTTCATGTTGTCAATTGCCTACCTTGTGACATGTTTTCTGTGCAAATCTCAAAGACTGATATAAAATACCCTACACATTTGCCCCATTTCTCTTAGTTGTCTATTTCTAAGTGAATATGCACTGAGATTTTTTCCCTGTCTCTCTAAAGATAAAATACAAAGAAAAGAGATTTATAGCTTTCCTCAAATTCATGGATATAACATGTTTGCAAATGTTGCCCATTTCTGCTCTATTCATTTATCAAATATCCATGTGAAATACACTCAGATTTTACCTCATACCAACAACTGATTATAAAATCCCTCTGATTTTCCACTTTCCTCTCTATAATTGGCAAAAATGGATCCAAAATCTCTCAGATTTCCACCCTTTCTCTTTCATTTCTGAACATTGATCTCAAAGCTCAGGATTTCCCTCTTTCTACATCATTATCAAATATCAATTAAAAATCCTTTCATGTTTGGGGCTGTTCTAAATCCCAACAACTTCTCCTTCCTTGGAGGGAACCTGTTGCCCTGAGTCATTGTCCATCCTGGAGATCGCAGGAGGTTAAATTGCTCAGTGATCATCTTTCCCCTCTCCTTTGAGAATCATTTGTTCCCTCCTTAAAATGTTTTCCGATGAAAGAGACCAGCCACACCTTTAAGATTCATCAAAGCCAGAGGCCTCCCCCTGTTTGGGAGATCAGTGATTCCCAGCTGGTAACAGGAGAAGTGGCTGGACCCTTTTCTTTTCTCCAGCTGACACGGGATGAGGAGGTCACTCTGAATGCAGCATGGGTCCAGAAGTATCCCAAACCCACAAATGGTCTCTGTGAGGGACTGCTTCCCACATTGCTAAGATGTAGCCACCTTGGGGTGGATCCATGGTGACCATTATTTGCTAGTGACAGGGCATGGACATGTCTTACCTTTCTGCTGAAGGGCAGGCGGGGGTCCTAGGCAGGCAGTGAGTTCCCAATTGGGATCCCTGGCTGGTGGGGGGAACCCTTTGGGATTCCTAGCCTGACAGTGAAGATCTGGTGGGGGTTCTCTGGCTGGTGTGGCTCTGAGGGGTATCTGGGATCTCTGGCCAGGGATTTTGGGGGTTGGATCCCAGGGAATATATGGTGGGACCCTGGCTGGGGGAGTCTGGGTACTGGGGGTGTTTGGGGACCACTGGATGGAGGCTCGGGGGGCTGCTACTAACCATGCTCCTTCTATGTCATCAGCTTGTGCCAGAATCCTGGCTCCAAGCACTTCCTGGCATTCCCCAGCCAGGCCCACTCACCATGATAACTTTCTATCCACTTATCAAACACTGTGAGGTGAAATGACAGATTTTGCTTTTCTCCCATCTTGAAAATGGCAGGAACTTCCAGTTTCATAGGGAAAATTCCTGCCCCGATTCCTTATCCTAGATCTGAGGGCTGAGGGAGGTGGGAAGGGGTTTAGCACAGCCACACTATGGCACTATCTTCCACAGCATTCTGGACTCATTCTTTCTGAAATCTGGATTCATTGAGAACATTTTAATCCAGAGTCACTGTATGGAAAGACAAGGAGTGACTCCGGATGAACAGTGGGGCAAATGAGATTCTCCCTGTGAGGAAGGGCTCTCATTAGCTGGTCTCCCCAGAGAGCTAAAGGAGGGAAGGCTGCTCAAACGCTCTATCCCTCTCTGCTCAGGACATTGGGGTTCAGCTTCCTGGATCAGACACTGCAGCCTCCATTGTGATCTGGGATATCAGGCTTAGCAGCTGCTGCTCCCCCAGCAGGGGTTCTGTGCTGGGAAGTGACCTTAATTAAAGCTTATTCTCTGCCCAGCCCAGGTGACGACTTTCTCCAGCTGGTACTAGCAGACCTGGATTCTGTTAATATAAATTCTGAGCCACAGACTCCAGGTAACAGACAGACCTTAGAGAAAGTGCTGGGGATTGGCAAGAAAGTGACTCTGCACAAACAGCCCCCCCCCCCACACACACACACACCCCATTTCTCCTCCCATTAGTAGTTGCCAGGAGAAAATCCAGCCATGGGAGAGCAAAGAACCAGGAATGGACTTTCCCAGCCAGCAGAGCAGGGAGAGAGGACAGGGGAAAGAGAGACTGAAAGGGGCAGTGGGAGAAATGAATGAGGAGAGAGATTTCCAGCTCTCTAGTCCACCCAGACACATGTATTGCAGCATCCCTGGGCAGAACCACTTTCCAGTGAACAAGAAAAGGATCAGACAAAGGAAAAACCAGTTCCTGATGCCATATTCCCCCTGCTGGGGTGTGGCTGCCCTGGGGTCAGATTCCGAGGGAATCCCCCATAATAACGCCTTTGGATCTGCTCTTTTCTAGCATTGTCTTCAGAGACAAAGGGCAGGTCTACACTACCACCAGATCGGCAGGTAGTGCTCTTCTAATCAACTCGAGTACTCCACTGCCTCAAGGGGGAAATGCGGAGTCGATGGATTAGCAGAAGCAGGCGGATGCTGCAGTAGGTCAATCTAAGTAAGCCGACTTCAGCTACGCTATTCTCATAGCTGAAGTTGCGTATCTTAGATCAACCTCCACCTCCAGTGTAGACCAGGGTTTTGTTATGGGATGGAGGGACGGAGAAGGGAGGTTAAAAATCTCTCTCTGGGCTTAGCCTGGCAGGAGAGGTCAGGTCTACACTGTAATAAAGAGATCGAGCATTTTCTCAGCATGGCATAATCTAGGATGTCTGTCTGCAGGGAAAGGCCCTGGGGGAATCGTGATGTGAAACTAACTAAAACCTGTTCTGAAACCTCCACAACTGACCTTCTTGCCTTGCCAGGCTGCAGAATGACGTCCACGTTTCGCTCTAGCTCATCCCATCCTCCCATGGGACATAGCAGAGAAATGGCTGCAGTGGAGCCGGCTCAGGTAGGGATTATTGGGGGTTGCTGGTGGGTTCCTGTGGAGGGAGAGGAACAGCAAATACACCGGAGATGGGAAGATTTGTGCAGTCTGGTCTGGAGGCTGAACCCGGGACAGGAAATTCACAGGGTGGGGTAAGGGAGAAGGACAGACTGTTGCAAACCTGCTGGGAGTTGTTTAATAAATGGCCTGGACTCTAGGAGCAGACCCATGAGATTAGGAGGTTGAAATGCCCTCGTTTCTGGAACAGAAAATAACACACCTACATGGGGCTAGGAAAACTGACCAGACTCCCGGTGCTGGAGCTTGACCCGACTAACCACTGGCTGCTGTGAGATATGAAGGGGGCACCCACCAGTCAGACATAGGGGAGATTCCCCTCCTTTGGTATCCAGCTCCTCGCAATGAGGAGGTTGTTGGGCTTCCTACCAGGGAGCTCTCCCTGGACCCTACCAGGGGCTCCATCTCCTGTATCAGTCTATGGCTATTAGGTGTGTGATGGATTTGCTGGGAGAGACAAGGGGCTCTTTCTTCATCCCCTCACCCTGGTGTTTCCAGGATTCTCTGAGCGGGGTGGGGGTGGGACTCTGTTGACTATCATCCACCAGAGCTTCCATTTGATTGAAAGTGTGAGTGGTGCGGTAGGTACTGAGTGCTGGACTCTTGCTCTTTCAGAGGCCAGTGACCTTCGAGACGGTGGCTGTGTATTTCACCAGGGAAGAGGGGGCTCTGCTGGACCCCACTCAGAGAGCTCTGTACAGAGACGTCATGCAGAACTGTGAGAATGTGACCTCAGAGGGTAAGGATTCCTGTCCCCTCGGTTCTTGGAAGGGGAAATGAAGAGAGATGGTTCATGCCACCCCCCAATGCCATCCTTACTCTGTCCTGTTTCTGCATCACTGCAATATGCCAGTGACATACATGCTACCAGAGACCCTTCCCTGCTGCAGAACACTTCGGGAACAGCGCACAGGATCAGTATCATACAGTGTCAAATATCTGCTGTTTGCTCAAGTAAAACTGGGGCTTAGGTCCAGCATAACGTAAGAACATAAGAATGTCCGTACTGGGTCAGAGCGAAGGTCCATCTAGCCCAGTATCCTGTCCACTGACAGTAGCCAACTCCAGGTGCCCCAGAGTGAGTGAACCCAACAGGCGATCACCAAGTGATCTCTCTCCTGCCATCTATCACCCCCCTCTGACAAACAGAGGCTAAGGACACCATTCCTTACCCGTCCTGGCTAATAGCTATTAATGGAGTTAACCTCCATGAATTTATCCAGTTCTCTTTTAAACCCTGTTATATTCCTAGCCTTCACAACCTCCTCAGGAAAGGAGTCCCACAGGTTGGCTGTGCGTTGTGTGAAGAAATACTTCCTTTTGTTTGTTCTAAACCTGCTTCCTATTAATTTCATTTGGTGATTCCTAGTCCTTGTGTTATGAGGAGTAAATAACACTTATTTACTTTCTCCATGCCAGTCATGACTTTATAGACCTCTCTCATATCCCCCCCTTGTCTCTTTTCCAAGCTGAAAAGTCCCAGTCTTTTTAACCTCTCCTCATACAGAAGTTGTTCCATACCCCTCATCATTTTTTGTCCTTTTCTGAACCTTTTCCAATTCCAATATGTCTTCTTTGAGATGGGGATACCACATCTGCATGTAATATTCAAGAAGTGGGTGTACCATAGATTCATAGAGAGGCAATATGATATTTTCTGTCTTATTATCTATCCCTTTCTTAATGATTCCCAACTTTTTGTTTGCTTTTTGACAGCCACTGCACGTTGAGCAGCTGTTTTCAGAGAACTATCCACAGTGACTCCAAAATCTCTCTTGAGTGGAAACAGATAATGTAGTCTCCATAATTTCATATGTATAGATGAGATAGTGCAGCCCACTGGAAAACAATGTGTTATCCTGACATCTACTACTGGGCTCCTGCAATCAGTAATATCTCTGCCCTTCCTGTTCCCTTTCTCCCCTGAACCCCACCAGCCCATGGTTACAATTCCCAGCTTCCCCAGGACTCTCTCATTGTCTCTGGACCTCTCAGTCAGCAAGAAGCAGAGCCAGGGGGACTTGCCCTCTGTCCGGAGTCTTCGATTTCTGGGACATGGATTTACTTTCTCTGTGTTTTAGGAACCTCTTTGAAATTGAGTGTCTGTGACATTAACCACAGTGCAATCTGGAGTGTTGAACAGCTGTCCCCTCAGTTCCCCAAGCTGGGGTGCCTTTTACACTGCTTTACTATGAGAAAAGCCACTCCTGGGCAGTTAACACACAGTCTCCAGCGTGTAACTCGCTCCCAGCTTCACAGTATTGAGTGCTGCTAGTCAGTGACTCACAAATTACAGTACCCCACAGGAGAACCCCAGAAAATTCTCTGGTCCCAGACTTCCCCCAGAAATGTGCATCTTGCCCTGTCCAGCACACTACTGAACAACGCCAGCTCATATGAAATCTGTCATTTCATCAGTGGAAAATGATGCACCAACCTTGTCATTCCAAATGGAGTTTCCAACACACTTGAATCCAAACACACTGGTTAGGTAAAACAAAATTGTTAAGTGCCGGAAAAAAAATATTTTCAGTGACTACGAGTAATGAGGCATAAAAATCAGAATTGTTTACAAAAGAAATGCAAAGATAAAACACAAACTAACGTCTAAGTTAACAAGCTAAAATGGATTCAAAGCAAATGTTTCTCTCACCATATGCTGGGACAGGCTGGTTTTCCTTTCAGTCAGGACTCTCCCTAACCTGCCCCTGCTGCCCAAGTTCAGTTCTTCAGGATTTGTCATGGGCAGAGTGAAAGGAGAGAGAGAGATTTTCCTCACCTCTTTTTATAATTCAGTCCTTTCTATTAGAAACAACTTCAGTTCTCAGCTGAGTCATGGTGCCAGGCTGTCTGGTGTAGATCTGAGCTTCAGGTGTCCCTGTGATGGAATGTAAATGTCTTCTTCACACCTTCCCCTTGCCAGTGAATGGCTGTTTGCCCAGCTGTTTGCCCGGCTGTCTCTGAGGGACTGGTCTGTGGGTGTTCCCCAGAATTGGAACTTTTTGTAATATCAGACAGTAAAATCTCATCACTTTCCATACAGTGTTGTTACACATTTTAACAGGAGGATAATATTCTGTAGATTATGCAATTTCAAGTGATACTTCACAAACCAGACTGTCTACAAATTGATCATAGTTTTCCAGAAGAGTGAACATGAGATTACAGACTGACACAGTGTCTGTCTGTGTGTGTTCCCAGCAGATATGTGGGTATTTCAATCCCTTCTAAGCAGAGTGTTCTGCATCTTCAAGGACTGGGCAGCTGATTCTGGGAATTCACTGGTTTACTAAGTGTGACACTGCCTGGAATTGTGAGACACTTTATATTATTATTACTTTATTAATAATCCCACTATGATAAAATTGCAATGAATTGTGCTAGATATGTCGTGTTGGGTGTCAGGGAAAATGTTATAATTTCCAAGTATTATCATTTTGTTTGTTTGTATCACCTTTGTAGTGTGAGATGTAGATACATAGCGTATATCTGTATTCCACATTGTGGACTGCGTTTCTGGGTGACACCCCCAGCTCTATTGACATCAGCACTGCCTACCCCGTTTAATGGCCCATCCAGGGTCATCACCTGTACAATGAATCCATGGAAAGGATCAGGGGGATACACCTACTGAGTCAGCAAGACATGCAGGGGTATGCCTGTGTAATGAGAACTCCAAGGCTTTTCCATGCCCTGTGCTGTGAAGCTTGTGTTTGGGACACAGGAAGTACAAGCCACATGGCAAAAGGAATATAAAGGGCAGCTGCATCATCCACATTTTGTCTTCAATCCCTCTTCCTACCTCTGGAGCAACTTCTCTACAAACCGCCATAGGCCCTGACTCTGTGGGGGCTCTGCACCCACGAGGGAGCTCAGCTGTTGGCAACTGCCAATCAGCTATTTAGCATGCTCAGCAGCCCTCATCAGCTCTTTGGCTGGTTGTGGCCAATCAGCTGTTTGGTGCCAACGCTCACCTATCAGCTGTTTTCCCTGCAGCTGCTGTAGCTCCCAGCTCCACTGCAGGCATGTGTGAGTTCTTTTAATTTTCAGGGCTTGGCAGCTTCTGGGCTGGGGCAGGGGGATGGGGTGGGGAGCTTCTCAGCAGGGAGCTGGGAGGAGATGGTTGGGCAGCTTCTCAGCTTGCCCCAGGGGGCTGATGGGGGCAGTATGGGCTGGGGGGAGTTTCTCAAGGACTGAGCCAGCCATTCTCAGCCCCCCCTGGTGTCTCCCCCAGGACCTGTGCTCCCCCTCCAGCCAGGAGAAACCAGCGGTGGGCCCCCTTAGTGCTGGGCAGGGGGACAAACCAAAAGACATTGCTCCTCTAAGAAAAGTTTGCCCTGGTGTCTGATGAGTGAACTTGGCCTGAGGCCAGCTGCTCGCCCCATCCCCATGCACCAGCCAGCCACCTGGGTGCACCGAGCCACGGCCAAAGGTGAGAAGGGCTTCACTGAAGCCCTAGCCCCAGGTGCAAATGAGCAGCCCACCTTCCCAGCCCGGACCCTGCCTGTGCCCAGAATCTTCCCATGTGGGCTCTGGGAGCTCCCAACCCCTACGGTTCTGACCCAGGTCCCGGGGCTCTGCATCCATTCCCCCATATGTGGGGGGACAAGAGGGGCCAACACGCCACCAGTGCTTCTAGCCGCATCCTCCCCGTGGGCTGTTCTCCATGGCCGGCTCTCATGCCTGGGAAAATAACGCTTGCTCCCCTCAAAGCTGTTTCGCCCTCCCCTGACCAGGTCAAGCTTGGCTGAGGGGCTTTTCCTACCCGAGATGAAGTTTATCCCTTCCCGCGCCCATCAGCATCTGCATCAGGAAAGACTGATTTCCTTCCCCTGGATCCATCCACCCCCCATCTCCTCTTCCCTGGGAGCTGCATTCCTTTTGCTGCATTCACGCCATGTATGAGCTTTAAGTCAGGAGACACTGCCTTGCTTCACCTTGGGACGCCTGAGCTTATCTTCCTTCAGGGTGCTGGGCTGCTGCAGCCTGGGAGAGGAAGCAACCCCTGCCTCCCGCCTTTGGCCATCATCCCACTGGGGCTCCCCACCCACAAAAGTTGCAGAGTGGGTGAGGGAGTCAGCGAGCGAGCTTCAAAGTGGGGGTGGACTGCAGCCTGGGGGACTGGGAGAAGCTGCAGTAACACAGCAGCCATATAGCAGGATGAATAAATGGGTCATTTCTATGCTGGGCTGTTGAATTAAATTTCTCTCTCTGGCTCGGTGCACAGTTTCTGGGCTGGGATTTGGGGGAAGATAGAACTGCTTTGAGTGTGTGGGTGGGAGCGGGCACTAAACAGAGGCACCAGGAGGTGGGGAGCAGAAAGAGAGCGATGGGAAAAGGGACACATGTAGAGAGCAAGAACTGGGAAACATCAGGAAGGTGAGATACCAGTTATAGACACACTTTCAATGAGTACACTGAAAGTGTATAAATATGCTGAAAATAGCCTCCCCTCAAAACTGGCAGAACATCCCTCCAGCACAAGAACGCTCAGCCTTACGGCAGGAGGGGACGGAAAGGAGTGAGCAGTAGGTGGGAGGCAGTTAGGGCAGAGGCAGCATTCAGGAGAGTCTAGGGAGATGGGGCAGGAAAAAGTACAGTGGGGGCAGGGCTTTGGAGAAGGGGGCAGAGCCAGGATGGGGCACCTACCGGCAAAACCAAAAGTCAGCACCTATACAAACTGAAACCTTGAACACAGGGCTGAATGATCCATCCAAGCTGTGGCTGTGTTCCAAACAGACTTTTAAGCCGGCAACTTACCAATACTGCTAAGAACCTGATATATAGATTTCTGAATGTATCTGACTGCTTTCCCATTTGTCAACTTTATTTCTGTTTCTGGTTTTCTTTCTCTTTCTTATCTAAACTTTTAGTTTAGATGCTAAAGTATTGTCTGGCATCATGGTATTTTCAGTAAGATCCAAACCCATACTGACTTGGTATTGTGGCTGACCATTTGGGGTCAAAAGAACATTTTGTTTATATGTGCAGAGTTTTTAAATAACCTCTCACTGTACCGGACCTAGATGCTGACTGGGAGTCAGAAGTACAATGCAATAAAGGAGGCTGTATGATTTCTTTTTTCAGCTTCTCAATAACCAGTGTGGGGTGATCAGAAGCACACTTTGTGACTGGTCAATGAGTTTAACTTCAGTGTTAACCACCAGTTTTGGGAGCATCTGCCCTGACTTTGGCATTTTCAGGATGGACTGCTGTCATAAACAGATAGCTAAGGGTTAATGTCTCTTTCACCTGAAGCACCTGACCAGAGGACCGATCAGGAAACCGGATTTTTTCAACTCTGGGTGGAGGGAAGTTTGTGTCTGAGTCTTTGTTTTCTGTCTGCCTGCTTTCTCTGAGCTTTGGAGAAGTAGTTTCTGTTTTCTAATCTTCTGTTTCTAAGTGTATGGACAAAGAGATCAGATAGTAAGTTATATGGTTTCTTTTCTTTGGTATTTGCATGAATATAAGTGCTGGAGTGCTTTGATTTGTATTCTTTTTGAATAAGGCTGTTTATTCAATATTATTTTAAGCAATTGACCCTGTATTTCGTCACCTTAATACAGAGAGACCATTTGTATGTATTTTTCTTTCTTTTTATATAAAGCTTTCCTTTAAGACCTGTTGAAGTTTTCTTTACTGGGAAGTTTCAGGGAAATTGAGTCTGTACTCACCAGGGAATTGGTGGGAGGAAGAAATCAGGGGGGAGATCTGTGTGTGTTGGATTTGTTAGCCTGATTTTCCATTCCCTCTGGGTGAAGAGGAAAGTGCTTTTTGTTTCCAGGACTGGGAACGGAGAGGGGGAGTCACTCTGTTTGGATTCACAGAGCTTGTGTCTGTGTATCTCTCCAGGAGCACCTGGAGGGGGGAAGGGAAAAAGGATTATTTCCCTTTGTTGTGAGACTCAAGGGATTTGGGTCTTGGGGTCCCCAGGGAAGGTTTTTCAGGGGGACCAGAGTGCCCCAAAACACTCTAATTTTTTGGGTGGTGGCAGCAAGTACCAGGTCCAAGCTGGTAACTAAGCTTGGAGGTTTTCATGCTAACCCCCATATTTTGGACGCTAAGGTCCAAATCTGGGACTAAGGTTATGATAACTGCCTCAGGCACACCAGGTCACACTAAGCACTGAAGATAAATTAATAGAATGTTTTTTATGACCAAGTCTTAAGAAATCCACTGAACTCTTTTGTTTTCTTTTATCTGAGCAGGGTTTCCAGTTTCCCAACCTGATGTGATCTCCCAGCTGGAACAAGGGGAAGAGTCATGGGTCCCAGACCTCCAGGGTTCAGAGGAAAGAGAGATGCTGAGAGCTTCCTGCATAGGTGAAGAAACATTAAACCAACTCAGAATCTGTAAGTGCCTGAAGGAAACATCTGGGACACCCTAAAAGCCCTTGGGAGGTCTCTGTTTATTATTGTCCCTAGCAGGAGTCATATCCTCAGGGTAAATATAGTTCATGGCTTCCTGTAGATCCTAGCAGACACCAGGCAGTAGCTTCCTCCCTTCCCCTTGCAAATTTGGATGGGATGAGGAGGCTGAATTGATCCCCTCCTCTCCCCTATTTGGGGGAAGAGTTTGAGAGAGTTCAGTTCTTGATTTTTATTTGACCTCCCCCCAGCACTTGTTTTGGTTTGTTCTTCCCCTTTCCATCCCTGTCTGAGGTTTCTGTCTCTATCACAGCAGGTGACGCAATGGTATGTGAGAAAGAGGAGCAGAATTCTCAGCAGGAAAATGTTGAGCAAGTGGATAAACACAGAGAATTATTGCAAAGATCAAAAAGAAATGTGTCAAAGAGTCATGAGCAGGGAAAATCATGCAAGACTCAGCCCACACCAGAAAGAGAGCAGGGAAACCAGCCAGGAGAGAAAATGGGTAAATTTATTTCCTGTCAGGGAACTCAGAAGAGCGTCAAGGAAACCACAACACAGCAGTTAATCATCATAGGAAAGAGGGAACGTACATGCAGTGAGTGTGGGAAAAACTTCACTTGAAGATCAACCCGTTCTGTTCATCAGAGAATCCACACAGGGGAGCGGCCCTATAAATGCCATGAATGTGGAAAATGCTTCACTAAGAGCTCAGCCCTTTCTGCACATCAGAGAATCCACATGGGGAAGATGCCCTTTGAATGCCATGAGTGTGGGAAAACCTTCAGTCGCAGCTCACATCTTATTCGGCATCAGAGATTCCACACAGGGGAGAGCCCCTTTGAAAGCAGTGAGTGTGGGAACACCTTAGGGCCCAAAGAAATTTTGTCCAACTCCACTTCCTAGTTCAGTGTGTCTCATTACCCTTTCAGAGGATACCAGGGTTAGATTGAGAACAATCATCCTTCACCGTTTGGATCCAAAGAGAGAGTGCTTCATAGGACAGTCCTTCCCCTTGGATCCCAAACTGGCTGCCTGAGTGGATAACAAGGACTTTCAGACTGTAGAAATGATGGTAACCAATGAGACAACAAATGTGTCAAGCTCCAATTTCAGACTTCTGAATACTCGCATGTTGAGTCCTGATTCTAAGGTTTTGTGTCTGATGCTCTAGCTACACAATAAAGCTGATGTTGGTGCAGCTATAGTACTGCTATTACAGATGCTCTCCACCAATGGGAGAAATCTCTTCCCTAGGACTTTATTAGTCCAGCCCCCACAAGCGGCGGTGGCTATGTTGGCAGGCAAAGCTCTCCTGCTGATGTAGTGTTATTTCACAGGGGATGAGGGTTATGTAACTACATTTCTCACCAATGTGTATTTTTCACACCCCTGAGCAATATAGTTACACCAATAAATATCTTTAGCATAGACTAGACCTTAGTTTTCTCTTATTTTATGTAGTGTAAGGAGTTCTGGTAGAAAACCTCCCTCCAAAGGCTGGGTTGGGAGAATGTGTGTGAGAAAGATTGTTTAAGAGAATATTGGTCCAGTATAGATTTAATTTTTTTGTATTTCAGATAGAACTTATTTTGCTTAGCTTCAAAGTTAATTTCTATTAAAAGGAAAACTACAGGAGGAGACAAGTTGTATAACTTTTTACCCACATAGCCTGTAAGGGTCATTGAGTTCCCCACTTCTCTAATTTGCAAAGGAAAGGCATGACATCTGTCAAAGGAAAGCTGCAATCGTCAACCATCAATATCAAGGAAAAGGCTGGACTCCACTGCCTTTCATATCTAAAAGCCAGCTAGAGGCTGATCTACAATGAAAAGCTATGTTGACATAGCCACATCTCTCAGGGGTGTGAAAAATCTCCTCCACAGAAAAGTAGTTAATGTGAGCCTCAGTGGAGACAGGCTTGGGTTGGGTTGTCAGAAGAATACTTCCAGTGTTTGAAGTGTAGACATAGCCTTAGGGCTGGTCTACAGTACGTGGTTATTTTGGAATTAGCTGAGTTAATTCGAAATAAAACTGATTCCATCCACATGCCCAAATCATTTTTTTTTTTCAATTGAAAGGGCTCTTTAATCTGGTTTCTGTACTCCACCTCAGCAAGTGGTGCTAAAATTGAGATTGCAGTTCCGGATTAGAGGTACTGTGGACACAGTTTGACATTATTGGCATCCGGGAACTATCCCAGAATGCTTCCTTGTGACCACTCTGGACAGCACTCTCAACTCCGATGCACTTGCCAGGTTGGCAGTAAAAGCCCTGGGAACTTTTGAATTTCATTTCCTGTTTGGCCACTGTGGTGAGCTCATCAGCACAGGTGACCATCAGGACAGTCCACCATCACAGGCGACCATGCAGAGTCCATCATCATGAGAGACCACGCAGTCCTGGATTCACAGATGAGCTCCAGCATGGTCTGAATGGGAGGTATCTGATCTCATCGCATGTTGGGGAGACGAATCTGTTATGGGAGAACTACGTTCCAAAAAAAGAAACACAAATACACCTCTACCCCGATATAACGCTGACCTCGGGAGTCAAAAAATCTTACTGTGTTATAGGTGAAACTACGTTATATTGAACTTACTTTGATCTACTCACGTGTGCAGCCCCCGGCCCTACCCACTCACCCCCAGAGCCTTGCTTTACTGCGTTATATCCAAATTCATGTTATATTGGGTTGCATTATATTGGGTAGAGGTATATGTATGCTAAAGTCTCCAGGGCCATGATGGAAAGAGGCTACTCCAGGGACACAGAGCAGTGTCATGTAAAAATCAAGGAGCTCAAGCAAGCATATCAAAAAGCCAGGGAGGCGAATGGGCTCTCTGGGTCACAGCCCCATACATGCTGCTTCTGTGATTCCTGGTCATTCCTAGTAGATAGGACAGAATGGCTGGTAACCGTCCTCATCATAGCAACTGGGGGCTGAGCTCCATCAGCCCCCTCCCTTTCCTGTGTAAAGAAAAGATTCTGTACTGCCTGGACTACCATAGCAGCGGGATGCTGGGCTCCTCTCCTCCACATGGCTTAATGTTCTGCCTGGACTGTCATAGCACCGGGAGGCTGTCTCCCCCTCATTTTATCTCACTAACAAGTCACTGTTTCTTATTCCTGCATTCTTTATAACTTCATGACACAAATGGTGGGGACACTGCCACGGTAGCCCAGGAAGGTTGGGGGAGGAGGGAAACAACAGGTGGGGTTGTTGTAGGGGCACCCCCCCGAATGGCATGTAGCTCATCATTTCTGTGGGATCTGACACAGAGCAGCTGTACTTTCTGATACACTGCTTCTCTAGTACACTTGCCCCATATTCTAGACAGGACTGACTCTATTTTTAGAAACCATAAAGAAGGGATTGACTTGGGGAGTCATTCCCAGTTTTGCCTTTGTGCCTCCAGCCCACTTCAGCCAGGGGCACCCATGATAGCAGCAAACAGCACAGAAAAACAGATAATCATCATCTCATTGGCAGCAAATGGTACAGAACAACTGATAACCATCTCTCCTATCATGTAAAAGCAAATGAATGCTGCTGTGTAGCGCTGGAGTATCACCTCTGTCCGCGGCATCCAGTACACATACAGTGACTGTAAAAAAAAAAAAAAAAGCTGAATGGGCTCCATGGTTGCCATGCTATGGCGTCTGCCAGGACAATCCAGGGAAAAAGGGCGCGAAATGATTGTCTGCCGTTGCTTTCCCAGAGGAAGGAATGACTGATGACATTTACCCAGAACCACCCGCGACAATGATTTTTGCCCCATCAGCCACTGGGCTCTCAACCCAGAATTCTAAGGGGCGGGGGAGACTGCGGAAACTATGGGATAGCTACGGAATAGCTACCCACAGTGCAACGCTCCGGAAATCGACGCTAGCCTCGGACCATGGACGCACACTGCTGAATTAATGTGCTTAGTGTGGCCGCGTGCACTCGACTTTATACAATCTGTTTTATAAAACCGGTTTATGTAAAATCAGAATTATCCCGTAGCGTAAACATACCCTAAGACCACATGCAGTGACTGGTGACATAGGGAGGTACTCGTGACACGGCTAGAGAGGGCCTGAATGAGGAAACAGATAAATCTGTGGGGAGTTTCTTGATCACTATGAAAGTTCTTCTTCCTGTGGACACTGGTAAACCACATGGGAGTACAGCTCAATAAGAAAACCTTGGGGCTGAAGGAGCTGTGTATGGCAATACATATAGTCATGTAGGGGTGTGTGATCTAAATGAAAAATGTCTCTGAGTACTGGGTATACTATGGCACCTATGGCACTGCCCCACCAGGCCCACGCTCAGAGCCCACAGTGACTATATAGGGGCCCACAAAACCCCTAGCCCCTAATCTGTAACTGTATAGATCACTCTTGAGACCAGTGTTCTATATTTGCAGTCAATATTGTAGAAAGGTTGTCGTGTAAGGGGTCTACGGAGAGTTTATGATTGGCTGATTATAATGATGCTATCTCTAGATGTGTATCATTTTTGTAGTTGACGTTATGAATATTGGCTCTATGCTGCCTGTATTTCAAACTTGTGCTCTGCTTCCGAGGAACACCCCAGACAAGTTGGTGTCAGTTCTGCCTAGCCTCCTTAATGGCCCATTAAGGACCATCAGCTATACGATGGACCCATTGAGAGAAGGCAGATACGCCTTGTGACTAAGCAAGGTATGCAGGGACCTGCCTATGGACAGAACTCTAAGGTTTTTCTATGCCATGTGCTGGATAGAGTGTCCTTGGGACAAAGAAAGCGAAGACCACATGGCAAGAGACTAGAAAAGGCTGATGCCTCGTCTCCATCTTGTCTTCAATCCTGCTTCATACCTCTGGAGGGACTTTGCTATAAACTGAAGCTCTCTACAAAGGACTGAATGACCCAGCTGTGGATGAACTCCAGAGACTTGATTTGAACCTGCAGTTTATTCCATCACTGCTATAAGCCTGAACCAAGAAATTTGCCATTACTGTATGTGAAGGGTTAAAATCCATGTGCATTTTATATAACAACCTGGTCTATGGATTGTGCCAGCTCTTTTCCAGACTCAAAGTCCAGAGTATGGTCAAGGGACCAGAGGCCTAGCAAATCGTGACCAGCAAAGAGAGAGCTGTTATATAAGGTTATAGGCAGGTTAAGGTTAGTAAAATATAGTGAATCAATGTATTAGTATTACATAGAGAATTATATTTGTTGAGGTGGTTACAATACATGTAAAGTTGCTAGGCAATCAGTAATAGTAGCATTGCACGTGCTTTTGACTATTTTCAATATTATTTTCCTTTTATATGTGTAACCCTTCTGCCCCTCTGAGTTGGCAGCAACAAGGGCCGGGTTCAGTATCCAGGGGTTCCGTTTCAATAACACAATGCATAACCAGCTCGAGCCCCCACCCAGGGACCTGGGACACTTACATACTACACCCCGCTGGGCGCCTCTAGGAGGCAATACTTCCCCTCTCTCAAGCACAGAGTCTGAGTGTAGCAAAATTCTTTTAATAAAGGAAGGAAACAATGCGGCATCCCATTGGAGAAACACCACAAACAGGATTATAACACAAACTATAAACAAAACCCCACCTCCAAATATGTTTGGCAATGTCCTTTTCCCCTTAGGGTCTTAAGTCCAATCACCCCAAAGTCCAACAACCCAAAAGTCTCTGGTCAATGCCACCCCAGAATTCAAGAGTTTATCTGCAGAGTTTTACCCCCCCCCCAGCCTGGGTGGAAATGGGGGGGAGTCCACACAGGGTGTTTAGGGGCACCTTACATGGGCCAGGGCCAACTGCTCCACCTCTCTGTGGAGTTCTACTGCAGCCTTCACCATGACCAGCTCCACTACACCAGCTGTGCCGCTCCTCCAGCCGTTCCTGCAAACCGCTTCACTCCGCTCACTGTTCCATGGGCTGCTCTAACATGCTGCAAACTGCTCTGCCAGCCACTAAACGATAGGTCTTTAGGTTCCCTCACTAGTTAACACAGCACTCAGTGATCTCAGCTCTTAGTAAGGGAGCCCTGGTGCTGATGCCCTATTGACCCAACATGAACTCAGCTTAGCAGTCTCTAGACAGACTCCTAATAGAATCAAAATTAGTCCTACTGTTTTACAGTGGAGAGAAGAGACTGTGCACTTGATGTTCCAGATTCTCAAAAGGCACCCATACCATCAAATACACACACCAGTCCCCAGCTCTCTCAATTCACTGGGAGTTGGAACCCATGTCCCTTGTTTAGCAAGTTTCACTTAAGTTATATTAAGACATCTCTGTCATAAAGCAGTCTCATAGTTCCTCATTCACATAAACAGCTGGCAACACTTTATTTATCCTGCCCCAGTAACAAAGAAATTGGGGATCCCAGAGCTGTCAAAATAACCATCCCAGGCTGCATTGGGCTATGCTGGGCGTGCCCATGCAAATATCTGAGAATTCACAATTCCTGAAATTCTTTCAGCACTTCTCATAATTCACCACCAGATGTCAGGGTAGAGCTCATCCTGACTCTGCTTACATAGGTGCACTTTTAGGAACAGGCAGTTAATGCATAATATTACTTGGACTTGTGCTTGTCTCCAGTATAACTTGCCATTTGTATTAATCCTCACTCAGTGCTGGTCTTTAATTCTGTTTCTCTCATTCTGTCTGTGTTGCCTTTATAGTCGTAAGTCATTAAAAACCTTTCTGGAGGAATAATTAGTTGTTTAGTTTCTCTTTTGCGGACACTACTCAACCTCATTACATCCGTGTTGGGTGTTGGGAAGCAGCGATCACCCAGAGCCCCACTAGGGCCCTGACAAGAGCCTCCCTAGGGCTCTGACATGTGCCTCCTCCTTCCATTAATCTCCACAACCACGTTCTAGACAGGGGCATGGTGACCTTCCTGGGGATCTTGACAGCTTTAGCAGCTTCTTGGGGGCTATTTTCCTGCTCACAGCCACTGTCTTCTTCTCATGTCTTGTCCTGGGGGCCCAGCTGCTGGTTGACTGGGAAGGAGCCAAGGTGCTGGTGACTTTAGCCTGCACCAAGTTGCCTTTGCTCATCAGACTCCTGAACCCCAACTGAATGTGGTTCTTGTTCTTCTGCACAGCACAGCCCTGGAGAAGAAGATTCTGCAAATGTACATTCATATGATCCCTTTGTTTAATTGATGAAAACATAAACTAGACACTTAGAGGATTGGAACTGATTTCAGCTTCTGGACAGCTTAGCTGGGTTTTTATTCATTTGCTCAGGAAAATGCTGAATGGTCAAATTCATTTTAAGCTCGCCATTCAGTGGAACTCCTGAAAATAGTGGAAATGGATATGAATATGTTTTCATTTAAAAAAGGCTTCTAAGGGGGTACTTGGATGATTTGATCTGCAGTCAAACACTCTACCACTGAGCTATACCCCATAACAAAGCTGTGCTAGAATCTGTGATCTTAAAGACTTTGAAGGGCAGACCCTGCTTCAACAAGCTCCTTTTCCATTCCCAGACAATGGGTGGTTTTAAAAATGGAGTTTGAATAACTTTTATATATACGTGTAGGCACCACAGCTTGCATACCCACCAACATAGCTTCCCCCACTGACATAGCTACCGCCTCTAAGGGAGATGGATTAACTACACAGATGTGGCAGCTCTCTCCCATCAGCTTAGAGCATCTTCATTAATGCACTACAGCAGCATCGGTGCAGCTGCGCCACTGCAGCATTCTGAATGTAGACTTGCCTCAGAGTAAGACCAGACTGACTCCATTTGGCACCGTGGATGGTGAGACACCACACGCACTGCTGTGCAGTTCTGTACGTGTGTCCATGGCTGAACAGCAAGAATTCCTGCCCATTTCCCTTCTAGCTGGAGTATGATTAAAGTGTGTTTGTGGTTAATGATGTTGCTGTAGATTGTTCATTCCCTGCCTGGACAATTCAGACAGCCCCTTTCCCATCATATCACCAGCACATCAGTGATTCCAATAGCAGGGCAGCTTTTCTCTGCGGCACTGAGATTTTTGAGGGATTTGGTGGCTCCTTTCTTTCCTCACCCTGGAGTAAACTCAGCTTTTTATTCCATCCTTAATGATTCCTGGAATAACAACAGCAGCATGAATAAAGAGGAGCATGAATATCTCACTGCCAGGGAAAAGTGGCCACGTCCCCTCTGTTTGACCATTGCCCTTGCAGGACAGAAGGTTTCAATGGAATTGAATGCCTTGGCTCAGACAAGAGACACAGAAAGATTTTGCTGTTCATGGATCCATGCAAAGGAAATTGTGTCTCTGTGTGAAAATGGGGAGGGAAATAAAATGCTCACATGGTGGTGTCTAAGGCAGAAGGGAACCCTATAGGATTAGAATAGGATAAGTTCTCAAGCAGCACGTTTCTTACTTTGCCCATCTGTCAATTTTGATTATTATCGATGGAAATATTTTGCCATTGGGTCATGTGTTTACACAGAAATTGACATTTACCAACAAATATGTAAGTCTTCCAAGCCTGCCTAGTCTGCCGATGGTGAGTTTAGAAGGACAGAGTCACTCTTCCCACTCCCCATTCCAGGCCTGGGCTCTCCATGCTATCCACTTCCCACACTGCTGGGATCCTTCCCTGATCTCCTCTCAGAGCTCTGCCCCCCACTCCCACTTCTGGGATCCCCTCCCAGCACTGTCCAAATGCCCCGTTTCCAAGATCCCTCCCCATTCCCTTCCTCTGCTCGGAGCAAAAGCTCTGCACTATTCCCACACTGGGAATTGAACCTGAGTCAAAATCAGGAATCCTGACCACTAGACCCTATGGGACTGGGATTGTGATGTTTGTCTACTAAGACAACCCCTCATAACAGCAGCAGCACCACCCAACAGGGATTGCACACAGGGCTGCATTAACCCTTCAGGTGCTGAGGTTTTCTCTCTATCCATTCCCAGTGCTTGTGATCAGGAAACAGACATCAGGGCTCCCAGGTGCTGCAAAGACCATGACTGAGATCAGGACCCCATATTGCCCTAGATGCTGTACAAACCCTGGCCAACACTGGGACACCCAGAGGGTTCCCTTCAATTTCTCTGAGCCTCTGCTGCCCAAGTTCTTCTGACTCCATCTGAATCACCCTCTCCCCTCGCAAAAACCCACCTTTCCAAACAGCAAAGAATCCTGTGGCACCTTAAAGACTAACAGACATTTTGGAGCATGAGCTTTCGTGAGTGAATACCCACTTCATCAGATGTATGCATCTGACGAAGTGGGTATTCACTCACGAAAGCTCATGCTCCAAAACGTCTGTTAGTCTATAAGGTGCCACAGGATTCTTTGCTGCTTTTACAGATCCAGACTAACACGGCTACCCCTCTGATACTTGACCCCTTTCCAAACAGTCCTTCTTTCCCTGCCCCCTAATTCTGCTTTCACACCCTGGTACCATCTCCTTTCCAACCCCCAGGGGAAGCAGAGATGGAGGGAACTTCAACCACTGTAGACAGCCCCAGCCAGCGCTGCAACCAGCCCAGGCGGGTGTTTGCAGACACAGGAAGGGATCAGCTGGATACGGTGGGTGCTGGGAAGAAAGAGGCAGAAGAAAACCCAGAGGCTGCGGGCGGGGCAGCTCCTGGGGGCGGGGCTCTAGCACAGACTGGATTCTGTTGCTACTTCTGTGTGACCGGGCGGGAGCTGCTGCTGCTCCCCGGGGTCTGTGCAGGGGAGAGCCCGGCATTAAAGCTCTTTCCCTGCCAGGCCAGGAGGGCTGGGCCGTTCCTCAGGGGAACCAGCCTCCTGGAGCCCCGGACTCTACCACCATCAGCTCCAGGGTCAGAGACTCCAGGTGAGCGAGAGCCCCCGGGGGAGTGCGGGGGAGGGCCAGGAAAGTGACTCTCCGCCCCCGGATCCGCAGCTGTTGCAGCCCCCGGGAACCTGCTCCCTGGTTGCCCATGTGCTGCCAGCAGCGGTGGAGCCGCCCGAGCCAGAGCAGAGCCGCTGTTCTCAGCTGTGGCCAGGATCTGCCCCCGGCAGGAAACTGATTCTCTGCTCAGGGGAACCTGGGAGAAGCCTCAGAGCTGCCTCAGCCCCAGTGGAGCTGCAGCAGGATCCGCGCCGGCCCCGCTGGGATGGCGGGGGCGGGCAGAACCTGGGGCCCGGCGGGGGGGCGGAGACTGGGGCCCGGCTGGGGGGGCAGTGTATTAAATTGCTCCCAATTGCAATGTGCTACGCCCGGGCACTGAGCATGCTCAGTAACAGCTGTTGAAGCCGCTGCACTTCTCCCTGCCCATGTCAGCCGTAACGTTCCGCTGAGCGCTAGTTCCAGGGGCTGGAAAGGGGCGATGGGAGCAACAGGGAGCAGGGCGGTGCCAGGGTCTGAGCAGGGGGTGGAAATTGACTGGTCGGGGGGCGGGTGTCAAGCAGCTAGAGGCAGAGTCCGGAGGGGGCTAAAGGGCAAAATCAGGGCTAGGGGGAGGAGCAGGAGTTGAGCTCGTGCTGAGGCGCTGGCAGAGGCCCCCCCCCCTTTGGTGTGGGGGGAGGTGTCAGGAAGGGGGGAGGGGAGAAGCCGGAGTTGCAGGGAGGGGAAGGTCGGAGGGGGGGTCGAACTGTCTCTCTGCAGCCAGGACATTCCCGTGGGAGGGGTGGGGCAGGTGAGTTAACTGGATCCTTTCCCTGTTTTTGCCACTTCCTCCCACATACAAATTCTCTCAAGTTTTTCCTTTTTTCTCTCTCATTATCACATGTGGCTATAAAATCCAGGGAGATTTCCCCCCCAATGATAAGCTCTCTAATCTCCCCCGATTTTGCCCTGTTCTCTCCATAATTCTCAAATGTCAATTAAAAATCTCTCTCATGGGGGGGATTTTCCCACCCATTTTATCTGCAGCAATTTGTCCTTGTTTGGATGGGAAATTATTGCCCTGAGTCATTCCCCAAAACATGGCTGCCCCTGGCGTGGGGATGGGATGAGGTGCCTATTCTCTGCCAGGGCTGGGAAGGGAGTTGCATGTGTCCCCCATGGAAACTGCCCAGACCTCATTTCCCAATCCCACCTGCTGCCCCCTTCCTTTGTCCAGGGAGCCGTCCAGCTCTCTCCCCCACTCCCTTGCCCTCTTAAATCAGCTCCTCAAGGGGCTCCCTCCAAGCTGCCTATGTGAATGGTGGCAGTGGGGGGAACCATCACTTTGTGTTTATGTATTGGACAGTCATAAAATCCAGTCAAACAGTCCCCCCTTTCCCTCTAGGTATTTCATAGCAAAATAAAATCCCCTCAGATCTTGGTGTTTTTCTGTCATGTTATCAAATATGTAGTTTGTGATACATTTTCTCTGCAAATCTCAAAGGTCGATATAAAATACCCTAAACATTTGCCCCACTTTTCTTTAGTTGTCTATTTCTAATTGAATATGAGGGGGTAATAATAATCTGTGGTGTTATACCTATCTCCTAGAACTGGAAGGGACCCTGAAAGGTCACAGAGTCGAGCCCCCTGCCTTCACTAGCAGGACCAAGTACTGATTTTGCCCCATATCCCTAAGTGGCCCCTCAAGGATTAAACTCACAACAGACCAATGCTCAAACCACTGAGCTACCCCTCCCGATTGCTTCCCAATGAGCTAAGATGTAGCCACCTCTCGGGTGGATCCATGGTGGCCATTATTTGCTAGTGACAGGACATGGTCATTTCTTACCTACTTTGTCCCTCCAGACCTTCCATTCTCCTGTTAAAGAAGCACCCCCCAGTGATCCTCTGCCTGTGTGACTGGCCAGCAGGGGGCAGTGATAACTTTCTATCCATTATCAGGCACTGTGAGGTAACACTGTTGCTGGAGCGAGGGGGCATGTCTATGTGGGGCGATTGCAGCTGAAACTGAAGGGGCATTGTGGTAGGGGGAGGTCTCTGGGTGGCTGAACAGGGGGTACCCTAGTTAGGTTGGTGGGTTCTGGAGGTCTGGGGTTTATGGGGATGGTTCTGATGTGTCAAGTCCTGAGGCTATGGGTCCTGGAGGTGGGTATTGCTGGTGACCTGTTGGCTGCAGAACAGTGGGAGTGGGTGTCTCTTGGGGAGGCGGGACAGGGGGTTAGAGGGAACCTGGTGCTGTGCCAGGGGCTCGGTCTGGGCTTCCCCTGCAGACTCCTCAGGTCGCTGCCATGCCCAGTGCACAGAATGTGTGTGGGAGAATCCCCCGTGCTAGGCCAGGGGTGCCACTGTAAAGCATCAGGTGATCCTGCAGGGGGGAGGAGGAGGTGCCAGGCAAAGGGCAGGGCAGATCCTGCTGGAGGGCAGGCAGGAGTCCTAGGCAGACAGTGAAGGACTGAGTTCCCAGTAGGGTGGTCCCTTTTGAGGGGGTCTCTGGCTGCTGGGGGGTCGTGGTGGTGGGTGGGTCCCAGGGAATATCTGGGGGGGCTGGATGGGGGCTCTGGGGGCTGCTCCTGACCTCGCTTCTTCTCTCTGATTAGCTTATGCCAGAATCCTGGCTCCAAGCACTTCCTGGCATTCCCCAGCAAGGCCCAGTCACCGTGATAACTTTCTATCCACTTATCAAACACTGTGAGGGTGAAATCACAGATTTTGCTTTTCTCCTCTCTTGAAAAATGCAGGAACTTCCGGTTCTGTAGGGAAAATTTGTGCCTCGAGTCCTTGTCCTAGATCTGGGGAGTGAGGGAGTGGGAAGGGGGTCAGCATTGCTGCACAATGGTCTCTTCCACAGCATTCTGGACTCGTTCTTTCTGAAATCTGGTTTCATAGAGATCATTGTTAATCCAGAGTCACTGCGTGGAAAGACAAGGAGTGACTCCGGATGGACAAATGAGATCAGCAATTCTCCCTGTGAGGAGGGGCTCTCATTAGCTACTCTCCACAGTGAGCTAAAGGAGGGAAGGCTGCTCAAATGCTCTATCCCTCTCTGCTCAGGATATTGGGGTTCAGCTTCCTGGGTCAGAGGCTGCAGCCTCCATTGTGATCTGGGAGACCAGGCTTAGCAGCTGCTGCTCTCCCAGTGGGGGTTCTGTGCTGGGAAGTGACCTTAATGAAAGCTTCTTCTCTGCCAGGCCCAGGTGAACAAGAAAAGGAGCAGTCAGAGGAAAAGCCAGTTCCTGACTCCATATTCCCCCTGCTGCGGTGTGGCTGCCTGGGGTCAGTGGCTGAGGGAATCCCCCACAGTGACTCCTTGGGTTCTGCTCTTTTCTAGCCTTGTGTTCAGAGACTTTGTTGTGGGATGGGGGGAGGGAGAACGGAGGTTAAAAATGTGTCTGTGGGCTTAGCCTGACAGGAGGGGCCAGGTCTACACTGTAATAAAGAGATTGAGCATTTTCCCAGCATGGCAGAATGTAGGATGTCTGTCTGCAGGGAAAGAGCCTGGGGGAATCGTGATGTGAAATGAACTGAAACCGGTTCTGAAACCTCCACCACTGCCCTTCTCACGCTGCCAGGCTGCAGAATGACGTCCATGTTCTGCTCCAGCTCATCCCATCCTCTCATGGGAGAGAGAAGAGAAATGGCTGCAAAGGAGCTAGCTCAGGTAGGAATTATCAGTGGTGGTGGTGGTGGGGTGGTTGGTGGGTCCTGCTGGGCGAGAGGGACAGCAAATACACCGGAGATGGGAAGGTTTGCACAATCTGGTTTGGAGGTTGAACCGGGGTACGAAATTCACAGGGTGGGGAAGGGAGGAGACCAGGGTGTGGCAAACCTGCTGGGAGTTGTTTAATAAGTGGCCTAGATTCTAGGAACAGACTCATGAGGTTTGAAGGTGGAAATGCCCTAATTTGTGAAACAGAAAATAACCCACCTATATGAAGCTAGGAGAACTGACCAGACTCCCAGTACTGGAGCCTGATCCAACTAACCAGCGGTTGCTGTGAGATATGAAAGGGGCACCCAGCAATGAAGTTTAGGGGAGATTCCTCTCTCTTCATATCCAGCTCCTCAGAATGAGGAGGGTGTTGGGCTTCCTAACAGGGACCTCTCCCTGTATCCTGCTAGGGGCTCCATCTGCTGTTGTGGCTGGTAGGTGTGTGATGGATCTGCTGGGAGAGACAAGGGGCTCCCTCTTCCTGTCCTCACCCTGGTGCTTTCTGGATGCTCTGAGAGGGGTGGGGGTGGGACTCTGTTGACTGCGAGCCACCCAGAGCTTCTGTTTGGCTCCTCTCACCCACAAATAGTGGGGCTGTGACTGGGGCAGCAGGTACTGAGTTTTGGACCCTTGCTCTTTCAGGAGCTGGTGTCCTTTGAGGAGGTGGCTGTGTATTTCACCAGGGAAGAGGGGGCTCTCCTGGACCCTGCTCAGAGGGCCTTCTACAGGGATGTTATGCAGGAGAACTATGAGAACGTGACCTCTCTGGGTAAGGATTTCTGTGCCCTCAGTTATTAGAAGGGGAAATGAAGAGATAAGGTTCATGCCAGCCCCACAATGCTACCTCTGCTCTGCCCTGTTTCAGCATCCCCCAATATGCCAGTGACACACACACTACCAGAGACCTTCCTCTGCTCCATCCAGACCAGAATGTGCTTGGGGTGTAACAAGCAGGCTGCAGGAGTCAGAGCTGCTGGTCCAGGGTTACCTGTCACACAGACACTCAAGGTGTCCTTGAATGCTGGCTGGGAGTATCCAGACAAGGGATCTCCAGCAGCAGAACATCGAAACTCACCCAGGATTACAGATGATACAACTCCTCACTGCTCTGGATCGCACCCCAGCATGTGAAAATGGCCTAGGTTGATAGTGAAGCTTCTTGACACATAGAGAGACTTGCTCCCCCATCTTCATGTCTAATAGCCACAATCTCTCTTCTCTGCAGATTCCTTGGATCTTGGAGTCCCTCATTCCCAAAGTCACATGATCTGATTCTTATTTTTCACATTCTGCTTTTCTAGACTAATTAGAGTCTGTTGTTCCTGAATTATAACTTCTAATTACCCAGTGTTCTCCACAGCCAAGTTCTGGCAATCAGTGGCTAGGGACATCATACCAGTCCATCCTGGGTAATGGCCATTCATGGACCGATCCTCCATAAATGTATCTTGGTTTTTTTTTGACCCCTCTTCTAGTCTTGGCCTTCACAACATCCTCTGGCAAAGAGTTCCACAGGTTGATAGTGCGTTGTGTGAAGAAATACTTCCTTTGGTTAGTTTTAAATCTGCTGTCTATTACTTCCATTGGGTGACTCCTAGTTCTTGTGTTATGAGGAGGAGTAAATAACACTTCCTTATTTACTTTCTCCACAGCAGTCTTGATTTTATAGACTTCTATCATAGCTCCTGTTCTTCGTCTCTTTTCTAAGCTGAAAAGTCCCAGTTTTTTAAATCTCTCCTCATACGAAAGCTGTTCCATACCCCTAGTAATTTTTGTTGCCCTTTTCTGAAACTTTTCCAATTCCAATATATCTTTTTTTGAGATGAGGTGATGACATCTGCACATAGTATTCAAGATGTGGGGGTACCATGGATTTATACAGAGGCAATATGATATTTTCTGTTTTATTATCTATCCTTTTCTTAATGATTCCCAACATTCTGTTCGTTTTTTAACTGCTGCTGCACATTGAGTGGATGTTTTCAGAGAACTATCCACAGTGACTCCAAGATCCATCTCTTGAGTGGAAAAAACTAATTTAGACCCTATCATTTTATAAGTATAGTTGGGATTATGTTTTCCAATGGTCTGCACTATGTGCTATCCTGACATCTAGTACTGCTGAGATCCTGCTGTGACAGGTTTGGTCACAGAGACCCCCCTGGGACTGTCCCCTGGTGTGCTCAGACTTCCTCTGAGCCCGTTTTCTGTGCCAGTAAGTCTAAGCCTAATACACTAAGAAACTGATTTATAGATGAAGTCTCACCCCCAGAGATGTTTCAATAAGCTCCTTTCACAGACAGGACTCCTTCCTAGTCTGGGTCCAGCAATCACTCACACCACCGTAGTTACTGTCCTTTGTTCCCCTTTCTTTCAGGTATTTCTTGGGGGTGGAGAGGCCATCTCTTGAGCCACCTGAAACAAAAAATAGTGGTTCCCAGGGCCTTTTATATTCTTTCTCTTGTTGGTGGAAACCCCTTTGTTCTCCTGTGCAAAATCACAGCAACAAGATGGAGTTTGTAACCATATGGTCAAGTCACATGTCCATGAATGATTTAGCTTTCTGCAGGCCGACGCCATTGTTTACATGCTAGTTTGAATGTTCCCAGGAAAGCTCAGATGTAGATTGCCATCTCCCAAAGTCCATTGTCAGTTAAGCGTTTCTTGACTGGGCTCTTACTGAGAATAGTCCTGTCTCAAGAAGCTGAGCAAATAGTCCACTGAGGATACTTAGAATCAAGCACATTGAGATACAAGTACATGGCCAGTATTCATAACTTCAAATACAAAAATGATACACACATACAGACAGCATAATCATAACCAGCAAACTACAACCTTTCCATAGTCGCCCCACTTGGCCTCCTCTGTACAAGACCTGGTGCAACCATAGGACCTGATTGCAACAATGATCTATATGGTCACAGTTCATGTCAATAATGTTACACCTGCATTAATGATATCCCTTCCCTTCCTGTTCCTTACTCTACTGAACCCCTTCAGCCCATGCTTACTGTTCCCAGCTTCCCCAGGACTCTCCCATTGTCTCTGGACCTCTCTGTCAGCAAGAAGCAGTGCCAGGGAGACTTGCCCTCTCTCTGGAGTCTTGGATTTCTGGGACATGGATTTACTTTCTCTGTGTTGTAAGAGGCTTTGTTATAATGAGTGTCTGTGACATTACCCAGAGTACAAGCTGGACTGTTGAACAGCTGTCACCTCAGTTCTCCAACCTGGGATGCCTTTTCCACTGTTTTATGTGAGAACAGCCTCTCTTGGCCACTTAACACAGTCTCCAGCATGTAACTCTCTACCAGCTACACAGTATTGAGTGCTGCTAGTCAACCACTCAGGATAACACCAGCAAATTCTCAAGTACCAGATTTTCCCCCAGAAATGTGCATCTTGCACTGTCCAAGCTACTGCACAACACATGCTCATATGAAGTCTGTTATTTCATCAGTGGAAAATGACATGCACTAGCCTTGTTATCCAACATGGAATTTCTCACACAGTTTAATCTTAATTCCCTGCTCAGAGGGATAGCTCAGTGGTTTGAGCATTGGTCTTCTAACTCCTGGGTTGTGAGTTCAGCCCTTAGGTGGGGCCACTTAGGGATCTAGGGCAAACTAGTACTTGGTCCTGCTACTGAAGGCAGGGGTCTGGACTCGATGACCTTTTAGGGTCCTTTCCAGTTCTGAGAGATAGGTATATCTCCATATATTATAACAAGATTAACTACCAAAAAAAAAAAAAGATTTTAAGTGACTACAAGTAATGATGCATGAAAGTCAGAATTTGTTTACAAAAGAAATGCAAAGATAAAATACAAACTAATGTCTAACTTAACAAGCTAAAATGAATTCAAAGCACATGTTTCTCTCACCACATGCTGTGACAGGCTGGCTTGTTTTCAGTCAGGACTCTTCTCTAACCCCTACTCCTGCCCAGGTTCAGTTCTTCAGGAATTGTTTTCATGAGGAGACGGAAAAGTGGGAGAGAGAGAGACTCTCAAGTGTTTTCCCCACCTCTTTTTATAATTCAGTCCTTTGTACAGAAACATCATCAGTTTTCACCTGAGTCATGCTGACAGGCTGTCTGTTGTGGATGTGACCTTCAAGCCTTCCCTGTGATGCAATGTAAATATCTTGTTCACACCTTCCCATTGCTGGAGAATAGCTATTTCACCAGCTGTTTGCCTTGCTGTCTCTGAGGGAACTGGTCTGTGGGTGTTCCCCAGAGTTGTACCATTTTTAGTAATACCATTCAGTAAAACCTCATCACTTTACATACAGTGTTGCTACGCATATTTTAACAGGAGGATAATATTCAGTAAATTATGAGTTTTCAAATGATATCTCACAAGACATACTTGTTCACTGCTTTACTAAGTGTCACACTGTATGGAATTGGGAGACACTATATTATTATTATTATTTATTATTAATACCAATATTATAAAAATGCAATGAATCATGCTAGCTATGCTGTTTAAGGTATCTGTGAAACTATTGTGATTTGCCAAGTATGAGAATCTTGTTTCTATGTTTGTCTCACCTTTGTAGTGTGAGTTATAGATGTGCAGGGTATATCTGTATTTCCAGACTTGTGCAATGTTTCTAGGAGACACTTCCAGGCAGAGTGGCATTAGCACTGCCTAACCTGTTTGATGGCCCATGAAGGGTCATCAACTGTACCACCTTGTGCCTCAGAAAGAGCCAGAATTTACGAATGTACATTGCCACAGAGCCACAATAATATGTAATGATTATATTGTATTTTTATGTGTATGTGTGTATAGATATAGATATGGGATTTCTGGCAATTTCTGGCTTTCAACAATTCCCTTGAAATTTGGTTTGTGTTCAGTTGTGCTCACACGCAGCAGTTATCTTAAGTGGCTGACTGTCAAAATGGATCAGTGCTTGGATTTCACATTTGAGTGTCGAGAAAACAGACTCACAAAGATAGGTCGAGGCAAATATTGAGATTCATCTTAGGGCTGCACCTCTGATGTTGGCATATTTATCCTTTGGTACAGATTGCCAGAAAGTAAGGGTGCCCCTGTGTCTTCTGAACAGATTTCAATCTGTCATCTTCCAAAAGTTCTGTTATTTCCATCTGGGATGATGCTTCATCAGTGACTAAAGGGGGGCTTTAGACAATTGGCTTCAGCACTAAAAGGTCTTTTCTGCTGCAAATCTTGGAATCTTTCCTCAAAACTGTCCTTAAGATCTCTAATCAGGCTCACATATCTAGTTGTGCTCCACTTTAGGGGTTCTGCTGCATCATTTTTTGATCTGGCTGGAAGTTGTGACATTGAGGGAAAGTGTGTCGGCTCTCCCTCAAGCATTTGTCTGTGAAACAACTGCAGTTTGTTCATGAACACAAATACACCTTGCACTGGGTCAGACAGCAGCCACAATTTTTCTTCTAAGTCCACATTTAATTTATCCAAATGCAGCTTCATGTCTGCAAGAAATGCCAAGTCTAGAACCCATCCCGGATCTGTAAGTTCAGGGTGCATTCTGTGCTTCTCCTCCATAAACAATTTTACTGGAGCTCAAAAAAATGGGAATTAACTTTACCTCTCGAGAGCAATCAAACTGCACAGTGAAATCGGCAGGGGAGTCATCTTCATCCAGTTCTTCAGTTAGATTTTTGAAACTGTCTGTGATTAAGTGCATTTGAGAGAATGAAATTCAGAATGTGCAAGACAGGTTTCATGACGTGATCAAATTTGAGATATATATATATATAAATCAGTTGCTCCTGATGAATAGTAGCAAAATGTCCAAAATTCAGGAAAGCTCTTGTTAGACTTACAGAGCCCTACTAATCCATTCATCAATCCCCACATGGATGAGCCCCGTCTGTTGCAATGGCAGTTAGCCTCTGTAAAGGCAAGTGGCTTTTGTAACTACTAACATCAGCACCTCCTGTAGAGCTCATCCCCGAGTTCTGTCCTTCAGTGACACGATATTGAGGAGTTCTTCCATTACAACACAGTCATCAGACACAGTGTGGACAAATACCGATAATGTTTATCCTGTGCATGGCATGATTCATCCAAAGCGATGCTCAAATACTTAGTTGCGAGTGCAGTTGTGATTTGATGTCACTGTTCAGGTTGGAGATTCTGCATTCTGTTGTGTGATGTGAAAGATGCAGGCCAGACATTTTCTTCTGTAGATTCTCGTTCTCTGGTGAGAGGATTAAAATCACATCAGTGAGGCACGTTTTTATACGCTCTTCTTCAGAGTAGGGCTTTTTCGCATGGGCTGTGTGCCAAACCACATCATAGGAGGCTAACGTTACAGTCTGCGATCAGTTGGCGCATCTGGTGAAGAACTGGACTTCTATATATGTTTGTTTTTTCAAAGTTTTCAGTTTTAAAGTGCAGAGTTCAGAACCTCATGGGAATTCTCGATCCATATGTGCATGGCTAGAAGCCAAATGACGCTACAGGTTTGAAGATTTGAACTGAGACACACAAATCTGGCAAAGAAGACACGTGGCCTTACGATTACGTTTAACAAAAAAGTCCTTATTCTCCCACTCCTGTTGGAATCCTCCATTTTCATCTCTGTATTTTCTTTCCTGTTTGCACTTGCCTTCCATTTTTAGGTGGTGTAAGAAAAAATTTGATTAAAAATTTCCACACCAGCTAGTCACTGTGTCGTTTATTCAAGGAGACACTGGTGCCGACTAGGGGTGCTGGACCCCTGGCTCTGTCTCAGGCCCCGCCACCCACTCCACCCCTTTTCCCAAGTCCCCATCGCCTCTTCCCACCCCCTCCCCTGTGTGAGCCATGTCCTCACTTCCCCTTGAGCCTGCTGTGCATCGCAGAACAGCTGATTGCAGCGGGCGGGAGGCACTGGGAGGAGGGAGGGGTGAGGCTGCGCACCGCATCCTTGCTCTTCCCCCGCAGTGCCGCCTCAATGCTGTGGAACAGCTGATCATGGCGGACAAGAGCACGGGGGAGGGAGGAGGAGGCTCTGATCAATGGGGGCCGACAGTGACTGGGAGGCACTGGGGGGAGGGAAGGGGCACTGATAGGGATGCCAGTTGGTGCTGGGCAACCACAATTTTTTCCTCAGAGTCAGCTCCTAGCAGGAGTTGCATAGTATCTTCTGAAGAGCCGCATGCGGCTCCAGAGCCACAGGTTGGCCATCTCTGACCTGTAGAATGAACCCAAGGAAAAGACCAAGGGGATCCACCTATTGAGTCAGCCTGCCCTGACCTTGGCATTTTCAGTGAGGACTGTCCCAGGCACACTGGGTCACACTAAGTACTGAAGTTCAACTAATAGAATGCTTTTTTTATGACAAAGTCTTATGAAATCAATGGAACTCCTTTGTTTTCTTTCATCTGAGCAGGGTTTCCAGTTTCCAAACTATATATAATCTCCCAGCTGGGAAAAGGGGAAGAGCCATGGGTCCCAGATCTCCAGGGTTCAGAGAAAAGAGAGATTCTGAGAGCTCCCTGGCCATTTTTTAATAGAATCTCCAGCTCTGGTAACTAACAAAGATTCTGATCCAGGCCTGTATCCAGTCCCTTCCCTGGACCTGTGCCACCGAATTAAAGAAAAGCTTGGCATTTTTTAGGAAGCCATTCCTCATTAACACTGCTGAGATTTTGAGTAGTTTTGTAAAGGATTTTACTTCAGAGAAGTGTAAATTTACCCTATCCAAGACCAAGGATTTGCAAGAGCTGAGGTTGAAAGAGTCCACAGTTTTTGGTTTCCACCCCAGTAAAGGAAGCTATGGTGACCAATGACCCAAGGAAAATTGTTTGTGCAACTCCACTTCCTAGTCCAGTGTCACTGATTACACTTCCAAAGTATGCCAGGGTTAGATTGAGAACAATCATCCTTTGCTGTTTGGATCCAAAGAGAGAGTGCTTCATAGGACATTCCTTCCTCGTGGATCCCAAACTGGCTGCCTGATTAGGTAACAAGGACTTTCAGGCTGTAGAAATGATGGTAACCAATGAGGCAACGAATTTATCAGGCTCCAATTTCAGACTTCTGGATACACGCATATTGAGTCCTGATTCTATGGTTTTGTGTCTGACGCTATGGCTACACAATAAAGCTGATGTTGGCACAGCTGCACCAATGTAGCTGCGCTGCTGTAGGACTGCTATTACAGATGCTCTGAGCCAATGGAAGAGACCTGTCATGCTGGACTTTTAGTCCAGCTCCCACAAGCGGCAGCAGCTATGTTGGCAGGAGAAGCTCTCCTGCTGACGTATCGCTATCTACACAGGAGGTTAGGTCTGTAAAAGTACATTGCTCACCTGTGTGGATTTTTCAAACCCCTGAGTAATATTGTTACACCAATAAATGTCTTTAGTGTAGACAAGACAGTTTTATCTTGTATTTTACACATTTACATCGCTTCTCCTCTCCCTCCTCCTACTTTGAAAGATTAAAAAGTGTGAAAAGAGAGGTATTTTTCTTCATGATGCAAACATTCCCACATAGGAGACCGTTTCCGCCAACACACATGACAGAAGATCCTGAGATATATAGATTCTCAGAAGTGGTTGGGACAAACCACAACTTGAGCCAAGGTTCAGATGTTGGCAAAGGGGATAGAAGAAAACTAACATGTATGACAAGAATTTGATCTTTGAATATATTCTTGTTACCAATTAAAATGAAATTATAAGTGAAGTTATTGGTTAAAGAGTAAGAGACTGTGTGATAATATGAATATTTTGGAAAAAGTAAAAGTTGTCTTGTTTTTTTGTTTTGTTAGTCATATAGGAAATGATGGCTAATCTTGAAAAGTTAATTTGATTTAATTTACCCTCTGTTGCGTAAGGAGTTCTGGTAGAAAAACCTCCCTCCAAAGATTGAAGTGGGAGAATGTGTGAGAGAAAGAGTGTGTAAGAGAATATTGGCCCAGTATAGATTTTAATTTTTTGTGTTTTCATATAGAACTCATTTTGCTTAGTTTCGAAGTCAATTTCTATTAAAAGGAAAGCTACTCGCGGAGATAAATTGTATACGTTTTTAACCACTTAGTGCGTAATGGTCACTGGCTTCCCCACTTCTCTAATTTGCAAAGGAAAAGCCTGATATCTGTCATAGGATGTGTCCAGCAGGTAGAAAAGCTCATCAACAATCAATATAAAGCAAAAGGCTGAAGTCCATTTCCTTTCAGGTTAATAAGCCATCTAAAGGCTGGTCTATGCTGAAAAGCTGTGTTGGCAGAGCCATATCTCTCAGGGGCGTAAAAAAAATCCTCTCCACTGAGAGAAGTAGTTAATGTGAGCTGAGCCCCAGTGTAGACAGTGTTAGGTTGTCAGAAGAATATTTCCAGTGTTTGAAGTTGTCCTAGGTCTCACCCCCACTCTGAACTTTAGGGTACAGATGTGGGGACCTGCATGGACACTTCTAAGCTTAATTACCAGCTTAGATCTAGTATAGCTGCCACCATCCAGAATTCACAGTGTCTGGATCACTCCCTTTCCCCAAAAAACCTTCCCCTCCCTGGGTAGCTTTGAGAGACTCCTTCACCAATTCCCTGGTGAGTCCAGATCCAATCCCTTGGATCTTAACACAAGGAGAATTTAACCATCCCCTCCTTCTTTCCCCCACCAATTCCTGGTGAGTCCAGATCCAATCCCCTTGGATCTTAAAACAAGGAAAAATCAATCAGGTTCTTGAAAAGAAGGCTTTTAATTAAAGAAAAGAAAGGTAAAAGAAAGAAAAGAAAAAACAAACTCTGGGAGACAGCATACCAGCTAATCTCACAGACAATAACTTGAAAACACAGGATGTTCTCCTGGGCAAAAATCTTAATACACACAAGAATACCCAAATTTGATAATTCCCTTAATTTGCACCAAGACAAATGCAAAAGAAAATAAACATAAACCTATTTATTCCTTTCCAAAACTTACTATTCTGGTAAGAGACTGGTTCCTTGGTCTTTTTCACTCCAGCTGAAACTGAAAACTGACTAAACAAAGGAAACTTCCCTCCTTCCTTTTGAAACATCTTGTTTCCCCATTGGCTCCTCTGGTCAGGTGTCAGCTAGGCTAGGTGAACTTCTTAACCCTTTACAGGTAAAAGAGGCATTAATCCTTAGCTGTCTGTTTATGACAGAAGTGTAGACATAGCCTTAGACAGATTGATCCCCTATGGGAAGCGAGTCATGACATCAATTCCAATTTTGACCCATCTCCCTGTATGTGAGAAAGTTACTAATGTGGAGGGCTGAGCCAGCTGTCCGATCTCCTGGTTCCTCAACTGTAGCTACAGCTCTTAGTACCCATCAGTCCAAAGACTGAGAGAAATGGAGAGTTCCAACCATTGTCATTTTAGTATCTTATTGTTCCTCTCTTTGTTTTTTGTGCTGGCCTTTCTGTTATATCAGGGTGTGACTGTATAGCTCAGAGCATCTGTGACAAAAGCTCATTGGTGCCAATTGGCAAAGGGGTCACTGTTATTCACAAGCAACTCCTGTTTCAGACCTGACAAACTCACCACACCTAATGCACTGATTTTATGATATTTATCCAGGAAGCATAGCAGTGAGATCTCTACTGAAAGCTTGTAAATTATTGATACTCCTAATCACTGCAAGAGGTGTGTCCGAGTCATATTTAAGAAGTAATGTAAGTACATGGAAAATTATGCCCATATGGTATTGTTGTGAAAGTGAGTCACCCCAATCATAGGTCTTGGTGGGGTTGGCCCATTCCAGTGGGAGGGAATTGGCACCTGTTCCTTGCTAGCCAGTTATGTGATGTATTGCTCCATTGTCAACCTTTGCACCAACCCGGAAAAGTCAATGGAAAACCATCAAAGACAAACTAGCGACACTGAAACCCTGTGGAAGTGAAAAGGACAATATGAGAGGAAGGAGATTGTCCTTTCTGTGAATATAAAGACAAAAGACTGATTCAGTTCATAACAGGGTGGAGAAAAACACTCTGGGTCTATTCACCAAGGAGATTCTTAATGACCAGTGGTGCTTCATGAAAGGCAGGGCCGTGGCTCCTAGGGACTATCAATCAGTGAAATTGACTGAAGTGTGAGGTGAGAATCTACTTAGATAGGAAAGGTAACTATTAAAAAGTAGAGGTTGCATTTTCTGCTTTTGTTTAGTTGGTAACAGCTGGTTTCCATCACTCACATTTGTTTGTTTAAATCTCTATCCTTTGTTACATTTTTGCTTGTTCGATAAGTGTACTCAAGTGCTGTGTGAGGTACATTAGCAGTGGTCCACAGTAAAACTAGTAACCTAGGATATACCATTGCTTTGGGCAGAGAGGATCTGGGATTTCTCTGAGTATCTGGTGATCTGGGCTGGACGCCAGAGGGGGACACATCGAAGGAACTCAGGGGTTAGGATGGTTGCTGTAGCTCAGAGGAGGGTCCTTGAGTGCCTGATGGGCTGAGTGAGTTTGGTCACTAACATCCAGCTGCCAAATGCAAAACTCCCTCTTCCTAGTGGCATATGGCAACAAGGAGACTCACAGTCCTCAGCACCCTGAGAAGGGTCACAGTGTGTCTCTATGTTGATTCACCTGTCAAATTCACACAGGGAAAGCTCCCTACAGCATAAAACTCTGCCCTATGAAATCATGGAACATGTGCTCTTCACTCTGTGAAAGCATGTAAAGAATCCAAGCGCTGCAGGGTTGGTTTGGGTCCAGAGTGACTTAGACAAACTGGAGGATTGGGCCAAAAGAAATCTGATGAGGTTCAACAAGGAGAAGTGCAGAGCCCTGCACTTAGGAGGGAAGAATCCCATGCACTGCTACAGCCTGGGGACCGACTGGCTAAGCAGCAATTCTTCAGAAAAGGACCTGGGGATTACAGTGGATGAGAAGCTGCATATGAGTCAACAGTACCCTTGTTGGCAAGAAGGCTAACAGCAGATTGGGCTGTATAAGTAGAAGCACTGCCAGCAGATCGAGGGAAGTTTGTTCATTTCAAACCTACAGCTTATTCATTTCATTTGGTGACCCCTCCTAGTTCTTGTGTTATGAGGAGTAACTAATACTCCCTTCCTTGGTCCTTTAAAAGATATTATGTGACCCCCTCCCCCTTGTCTCTCATGTCCTGGGACCAACATGGATACAACAACACCGCAAACAACAAGGTTCAAAGTCAATGCACATGGGAGAAGCATCTTGTGTTTCATTCCTTATGTCCTAGTCCCATCGTGTGGCCATTTCTTTTTCTTCCTTTCTGTTAAAAGCTTTGGTGTTTTGCACAGAAATATTATTTCCCCAGGAGAGACCCAGGAGTGAGGGCTGCATTCCTGTACCAAACAGTCACTAGAAGGGGGCAGACAAAGGCCTTTAGGATGAGGCATCTGTCACTGTCAAAAAATCATCTCCTTCCTGTGGTTCTGCAGGCAGCAGGAGCAGCCGCAGCTCGGTGGCCCCCGGCAGCACTCCGGGGGGGCTGGAGCAGCAGTAGGCACCCTGGGGCTCCCCTCTCTGAGGCAGCAGCTGGAGTAGCAGTGGCTCTCAGGGATTCTCCCCTGGTAGCTGCTGCTCATTATCCATCAAATAAAACACTTCCACCTGCAAGTGGATTTAGCACAGGACCCTCAGAATCAGCAGCTGTTCCACCTCCCTCTGAGATCTCTGGTCAGGTGTCCTAGCGCTGGAAGCCTTCTGTTTAGATCCTGAAATAACATTTTTGCACTAGGAGGGGCTGAAATTTTGAATGGGACATTGTAGCTCCACCGTTATTTTATTGAATTGCTTCAAAACAGCAGTGTAGAAAGTCTCCTAAGTGCGAGGCTCTCTGCCATGGAAACAGCTGCCCCTGCTCTCCAGGTGTCTGTGCATTCCACCCAGCAAAGTGCAAACCTGCTCCGCACTGAGGGGGGGTCAGACAGTGACGGTAACACAAATACTTCAGACTATTAACCCCAGGTCCCTTCCTTTCTTTAACCCAGGACATGCCAGTCAATTGTTAGCCATGGTATTATCTTCATCTTAAAATACCTCTCAGGACATTGAACAGAGGAAGTGAACCGCCCCCCCATGGCTCCCTGTGGAGGTGTTGTACCGTACCTGCCCCTGGAGACTGACTGGTTTTATATTCTTGGAGCTTTTTCTCTTCAAACCCCTTATTCCAATCTATGGGCCACCGCCGCATTTCAGAGTTTAGAATTTACTCTCATCACCCTCGTATGGCACTTTCCATGTGAATTAGACTAAGTAAATCGGGCGAGCTCCATGGCTAATGAAAACCAACGCTCTGGGTGAGGTCTGAACTTACACCTACAGTTGTATTTCCCCCTGCACAAGCCAGCATAGGTCCTTCAGAGAGAAACAGGATGGAAGCAGTTACATGTGTCTGTGATTCACCACTTTGGCTGCCTAGTAAAAGGCTGATGGTTCAAACCCAGTAGAAGATGGTGGATTTTTGGTTTTTTTAGCAATGACAATTCAGTACATTTTAACAGGCAGAATATCTCCTCTATTCTGGTCTAGCCCCATTTGACTCCTTCTGCCCATCTTCTTCCTTCCCCTTCAGTGTCTTTCCTTCCCCACTGGGGACATGCAGAGATGAACCCTAGTCAGTCTGTGTCACAGAAAGTCTGCATCTTCTAAGGAACATGGGTGAAGGATTCCAGCTGAGAACTGAATTAGCGCCACTCACCTGGGTTAGAAACATTTGTTTTTTTCGAGCAGATAGTGGGAAATTGGACATTAATTCAGAGCCAGGAGGCAAGGCAGAGGCTTCATGACCTTGATCTCCAGGAAGTGTAAGAGGATCCCCAGGAAGGAAGGAAGCTTCCTTTAGTCTCAAGCTGGGGCTCTCCTGGAAGTTGGAAAAGACCTTCAGTCACTGAGGACCTCATGGGATCGTGCTGATCCAAAGGCTCCAGCGTTCTGGGTGCAGGGAGGGTGTCACTGCACAGTCTGAAATGGAAGGGAGGACCCTGGAAGGAAAGGGAGTAACAGAAAATGGAGAAGAGTGAAACAGAGCAAATGCCTCTTCTCTCTCCACTCCCTGACCCAGCAAGAAATGTTATCAATGGGGAAATTCCCCACCATTAACAGCAGAGAACACAGAGACATTTGCCTCAAACTGAGCAGTAGGGTGACCAGATAGCAAGTGTGAAAAATCAGGAGGGGGTTGGGGGGTAATTGGTGCCTATATAAGACAAAGCGCCAAATATCTGGACTGTCCCTACAAAATCAGGACATCTATTCACCATTCTGTTGCCTCCTGTCCCAGTGAGAGCAAAGAGCTGCCAATGCTGGAGCTGTCGGCTGCTGTGCTTTCCTTCCCAGAAGCTGGAATAATTTGCAGCACGGAGACCTGGCTCGGCACTGATCAGGTGGAAGATCTGCATGCCCCAGTGGGTGAGGGGGTTCCCAGGGGAAGAGTCGGAGTGGGGACAGGGCCTGGGGCAGAGCACAGGTAGGGCCATGGGCTGAATGCTGGTGGCTCCCCCACGGCTCAGAAGGTTCTGTCAGTGGCACTCTAAAGGCTGCATCCCAGTCCCCTCCAAAGGGAGGTGCATCACATCCAGCATTTCTTGCCCCTTCAGCCTCTCTGAGCCTTTTATACCCACCACCCATGCGCAGTGTCACTGGTAAATATGGTCAGAGGAGATGCTGGGGGCCTGGGGTGTGAAATCACTGGATGAAACTGGCTGCCTGAGCCTAGTCCTCAGGGAGTAAATCCTCAGAAATCTCTCCCCTGAGTTTGTAATCATAGAATCAGAATATCAGGGTTGGAAGGGACCTCTGGAGGTCATCTAGGCTCCAGCAAACAAGACCCTCTGTGTGTGAAGGGAGGGTCTGTGAGGGGGAGGGTTATGGAGTGTCTCTGGGAGGGGATGGGCTGAAAGGAGGAGGGGCCATGGAGGTGTCAGTTTGTGGGGTAGGGGCTGTGAGGGGGAGAGTCCATTGGGGTTTCAGCGTGAAGGGGAGGGACTGTGAGGGGGATTGTCCATCGGGGTGTCAGTGTGAGGGACGGGCTGTGAGGGGGGGCTATGGCGTTTCTCTGTGCGGGGATGGGCTGTAAAAGGGAGGGCCATGGGGGTGTTAGTGTGAGGGGGAGGGGCTGTGAGAGGGTGAGTCCATGGGGGTGCCAGGGGGAGGGGCTGTGAGGGGGCGAGTCCATGGGGGTGTTGGGGGGAGGGGTTGTGAAGATATTGTCACCTGCAGGCACCAGGAACCCCCAACACAGGAGTTGAACTGCCCCTCCCTCCTGGTCTTTGGGGGAACCCTAGAGCCCAGCATGGAGCTGCTGTCCCTGCAGGGTCCCTGGGCATCACAAAGGGGGGATGTGAGGTTACTGCCCCATCAGTCCTGAGGTGGGGGACTGGAGCCCCCGGAACAGCCCTGAGGGGACTCAGCCCTGTGGGGAATTCAGTGTCTGGAAAAGCATGTCTAGGAATGGGGATTCCCAGCTGCCTTACAGCGCCATGGAGGAGAAGAGAGAGTTATTGCTTTAGAACAGTCTGGGTGTGCTGGGTGTGAAGGAGGGTGCCCAGCTCTCAGTCTGCAGAACGGCTAATCCCAAACATTCAAAAACCCTGAGCCAGGCTCACCAAAAATCATGAGATTGGCTTTAAAATCATGAGATTATATAAAACTAATAAATTAAGATATCTTTTTATTTGCCTTCTGCTTGATGAGCCTTTAGGGTGCACTGGGGTCACATTTTGAATTTTTCTGCACAGCCACAAGGACTAGAAAGGTTCTGTTTCCTTAAGAGCAAAGGCTGAAATCATCACATCTCCACTTGACTCCAGGAGCTGGGACTTTAAGGAAAACAATAACTCTCATGATACTCAATGCAAAATCTTTGGAGTTGGCAGCACTGAGTCAGATTGAGTCTTTATTCTCTGAGATTCCCTGGAGCAGGGGTTCCCAACCTTTTTCTTTCTGTGCCCCCCGCCCGCCACGATATAAAACCTCCACAGCCCACCTGTGCCACAACAACTGCTTTTCTGCATGTCCTATAAAAAGCCAGGGCTGCTGTTAGGAGGTAGCTAGCAGAGCCCTCATGAAGTTAAGTTGCTTTGGCTTCAGTCCCAGGCAGGAGGGCTCAGATTTCTGCCCTGAGCCCCAGTGAGTCTAACACTGACCCTGCTTTCTAGTTTATTTTGGTGGACCCCCCTTGAAACCTGCTGGCTGCCTCCCAGGGGGCTCCGGATCCCTGGTTCAGAACCACAGCCTTGGAGCTCTGATTAGAAGGAGGGAGCAAAGCCGCTGCCTTTCCTGATGGCTGAACTCAGGCTCTTAGAGTGGGATATTCCTGCCCTGCCAGCTGCACCAGGAGAGCTCCCTGAGGAGCTGGCAGGCCTCAGGGATGGTCTGAGCCTGCAGGGCCCCTAGGGGGCAATGAAGCAGCTGAGTGAGGCTAGGCACCTTGATTCCCGGAGAACTGCCCTGGCTCCCTACTCAGCAGCAAAGAATAATTTCTCCCCGTTCCCCCAATAAATCAGCCTGGAGCTAAGTGCAGAGCTGAGGGTTTCTCCTTTCACTCCTGCTGGGGAGGGCTGGGGTCCCAGGGACATTTCTAGCAGAGCTTTTGGAACTGAACTGGGGGAACCAGCTCACGTTCAGACCACATCTTTATTTACAATACAATATAATCCTTCAATTTACAGAGATTCTGCTGCTGATCATGAACTAGAAGCACATGACCTCTAAACAGCTGCCATTCTAATGTATCTGAAAGTTACATGGAACAACAATCTGTGTTAAAGGAAGGTTGCCATTTATTAGAACCCCAATTGATACCGTGTGCACAAACAGGGGATTGAATGTGTAACAGGGAGTATGGTAAATCTTGGTTATTTTATTTTTGTAACAGGCTCCTGCCCACCTCCAGTAGAGTTTTCAGTCCCAACGGCAACTTACTTACCAAATGAAATACAGACTAGTCCATTCCTCCCGAGTGGATGTGGTTCTTGTTCTTCTGCATGTTGTAGCCCTTGGAGGCCAAGGACCTGCAAATGTGTTTTCATGTGCCTTTGTTTAATTGATGAAAACAAACCTAGACACTTAGAGGATTGGAACTGATTTCAGCTGGGGGACATGTTTGCTAGGTTGTTATGCATTTGCACAGGAAAATGTTGAGTGTTTTCATTCATTTCAGGCATCCTTATTCAGTGGAGCTCCTGAACATAATGGAAAGGGATATGCAGTTATTTTTGTTAAAGGAAGAGGTTTGTAAGGGGGCACTTGGATTTGAACCAAGGACCACTTGAGCTGCAGTCAAACACTCTACCACTGAGCTCTACCCCCATGACATTTCCATAGGCAAGTTAGTGATCTTAAGGATTTTGAAGGACAGGCTCTGCCTCAGAGAGCTCCTTTTCTATTGCCAGACCAGAGGGGTTTTAAAAAAGGGGTTTGATTAAACTTTATATATACATGTAGACACCACAGCTTGCACACCCACCAACATAGCTTCCCCCCAGTGACATAGCTACCACCTCTTGGGGAGATGGATTAACTACACGGACAGGACAGCTCTCTCTCCTCCACTTAGAGCATCTTCATTATTTATGAATAGGTGGGAAATAACCTCCTGAATGGACGGTAACCAATTTATCAAATATTGTTGTGTCTGCATTTAATATGGGTAACTGGTCATACTGGGCTGGATTAGTAGGAGCATTGCAAGCAGATTGAGGGAAGTGATTATCCCCCTCTATTCGGCACTGGTGAAGCCACATCTGGAGCATTGCATCCACTTTTCGCGCCCCCCCCGAAACAAACTAGAGAGGGCAATAAAAATGATTACGGGGCAGGGGACTTATGAGGAGAGGCTGAGGGCGGGGCAGCCCAGAGAGCAGGTGTGTCAATTTGCCCCAGGCCCTGCAGGGGCCCCCATGAGACTATAGTATTCTATAGTATTGCCACTTTTTTTTATGGAAGGGGCCCCCAAAATTGTTTTGCCCCAGGTACCCTGAATCCTCTGAGCGGCCCTGCCCAGACCGTGGTGCTGTTCCCCTATTCCACTCCCTTCCCTCGTTCTCCTCCCTCTGAGGCTCCACCTGTGCTCTGCCCTCACTCCCATTTGGCCACATCCTACCCCTGCTCTTCCTCTTTGGCTGAGGCCTGCTGGTCCACATTTTGCTCACTCCTCTCCTCCCCCAAGGCCTCCTCGCGTCTCTCCATCCCCTACCCCAAGGTCTGCCTGCTGCCCACACCTCTCTGCCCCCTCCCCTAAGACTAGCCTTGCCCACCATTTGCACCTCTCTGCCCCTCCCCTGACCTGCCCAACGCCCTCACCTTTCTGCCCCCTCCCTTGAGACCCCCTCTGCCCATCGCCCACACCTCTCTGACCCCCTTCCCTGAGACCCACCCTGTCCATAGCTCACACCTCTCTGCCCCTCCCCTGAGACCTGACCTGCCCACCACTTGTACCTCTCTGCCACCCTGACCTGACTTGCCCACTGCCCACACCTCTCTGCCCCCTCCCCTGAGACCTGCCCTGCCCAGCACTCACACCTCTGTCCCTCCCCTGAGACCTGCCCTGCCCTGCCCACCCCCTCACCTCTGTGACCTCTCCCCTGAGAACCGCCCTGCCCACCTCTCAAACCTCTCTGCCCCTCCCCTGAGACCCACCCTGTCCACCTCTTTCTTTGGTCATCTGTTATTCCTTGAAACATCAAGGATGGAATAAAAAGCTGAGTTTACTCCAGGGTGAGGAAAGAAAGGAGCCACCAACCCCTTGGCAAAGCTCAATGCCCCAGAGAAAACCTGCCCTCTGCTATCGCAATCACTGATATACTGGGGATATGATGGGAAAAGGACTGTCTGAATGATCAAGGCAGGAAATGGACAACAATCTACAGCAACGTCATTAACCACAAACGCACTCTCCTCATGCTCCAGCCAGAAGGGAAAGGAGCAGGAATTCTTGCAGTTCAGCCATGGACACACGTACACAACGGCACAGCAGTGTGTGTGTTGTGGAAGCTGGTCTGAGGAAACAACTTGAACTGATCACTCAGTGAGAACAGAACTAGAGTGTAGTGAGAACGACATATCAAGCAAGTAGTTGTATCCGAGTGATAAAGGTGATGGACTAGAAATCCCTTGGGGTCTCCCTGTGCAGGTTTGAATCCTGCTAACTATGGAGGAAGTTGTGGTTCTTTAGTTTCAACAGAGCTGGATCTTGTCTCCAGGTATGGCTCCAAGCATGTGCCTGGGCGGCAAGCTGCGGGGGGTGCTCTGCAGGTTGCTGCTAGGGGGGGCAGGCAGGGTGGCTGCCTTCTGTGGCTTGCCTGCGGAAGGTCCACTGGTCCTGTGGCTTCAGTGGACCTCCCGCAGACGTGCCTGCAGGAGGTCCACTGAAGCTGCAGGACCAGCAGACCTTCTGTGCTTGGGGTGGCAAAATGTCTAGAGCTGCCCCTGCTTGTCTCACTCTCAAGCTAAGTGTACACTAAAGGGTAATGTGGCTTTAGTTAAAGTGTTTTAATTGAACAGCTGTTGCATGTCCACCCTGTGTCACCAGAGCACATCCATGCTAGAATCTCTTGGATTGCCACAGAGAGCAGTGCACTGTGGATAGCTATCCCACTGTGCCTCTACCTGTAGGGTGCTTTGGGAAAGGTTTGCAATGTCTCACGGGCTGGTACAGCATCACATGATCCAGGTTTCTCTATCCCCTTGTTCTATGGGCATCCTACTAGATTGCCAGCTGCTTTTCAACTGCAATGTGCGTGGTGGGATAGAGAGCGTGTGTGTGTGTTGCAGAAGAGTGAGTATGTCAGCACACTGTCTCTAAGTTCAGATAGCAGCTGGAAGCAACCAGTCCTGCAGCAGGGGGGCAGGGGACAGCCTCGACATCAGCCCCCCTTTTCTCACTGGCTCAGCTCAGCACAGCACTCTCTGTCACATACACGCACACACTGCTGCCTGCTTAGTTCTGTGTCAGGGGTGCTGGAACAGGGGGTTTAGAGGGCCATGGCCCCACCACTCTTTACTGGCTGTTAGGACAAATGATGGAGGTGGGGAAAGGGTGCAGTCTTGGGGAAGAGGTGTTCTGTGGGTGTGGCCTCGGGGGGAGAGGTGGTGTGAGTGTGGGTCCTTAGGGAAGGGGTGTCATAGGGGTGCCACAGTTCAGACAACGGTGCCCCCCCCACTGTAAGGAAGCTTCTGCCATCCCTGCTCTGTGTTCGCAGAGCGGGAGAGAGCAGCATTCCACGGTAGTGATTTGCTCCCCGGGGCTCCAGCAGTGGGGCTCAGGAGGCGATTTAAAGGGTTCGGGGCTCTGGCCGCTGCAGGGAGCCCTGGGCCCTTTAAATCACCAGCCTGGGGAAGCCGGGCTGGGCTGGCACAGAGTACCGGCTCTTGCCAGTACCCCATACCGGAACATACCAGCTTACTTTCACCTCCGGAAGGTCCTCACGTGGATCAATAACTGGTTAAAAGACAGGAAACAAAGGTAGGAATAAATGGTCAGTTTTCAGAATGGAAACAGGTAACCAGTGGTGTCTCTATTGAGACCAGTACTAGTCAACATATTTATAAATGATCTGCTAAACAGTGAGTTGACAAAATTTACAGATGATTCAAAACTACTGAGGATAGTTAAGTCCAAAGCAGACTGTGAGGAGTTCAAAAGAGATTTCACAAAACTGGGTGAAAGGGCAACAAAATGGCAGATGCAATTCCATGTTGATCAATGCAAAGTTATGCACATTGGAAAACATAATCCCAACTATGTATAGAAAACGATGGATGTAAAATAGCTGTTGCAACTCAAGTGGGAGATCTTGGAGTCACTGTGGATAGTTCTCTGCAAACATCCACTCAATGTGCAGCGGCAGTCAAAAAAGCAAACAGAATCACTGCAGATGTTGACCACGAAAGAGACAAAGATGCCAAAATAGAGTTCTCCACTGTCTGCAGCCATCAAGCTACCAGGAGTTCTGTGTACAGAGAGGTCCCTGCTGGTGGAAAAAGGCTTTGGCAGAGACTCTTCTGACACCAGCCGTGGTCATATAGTGTTTAGCACTCTGTATTGTGGCTTCAACATCCACAGATGCAAGTTCAGTTAGGAGATGTTTTTCTTGTCTCCACATTTGTCTTGTGGCGCCTTTCAACACTTGTCACCAAAAAGACATGTTTCTTTTGCAAGCAATGTACAGCTAGGCAAAGGCAGTCTTCTCCATTTCCTCAAAAGATCACCAAACTGCGGGGAGAGGAGATGCATTCAGCCAGGCACCACTGGGTGCTGGATGCTGAATCTCCTTTTTATTCAGCAGGTGTCTGTGAAGGACATAAATCTACACCGTGTAGAGGTCAAGAATAGGAGTTTATTACACACAGCACTGGCGGAGTGTCACCTTGCTTATTAGGCTCTGAGACGCTACCAATCAATTGATTACAATAGAATATATAGGTTTTCCATGGGCGGAGGAAAGTGACGGGGTAGGCAGTTCCACACCCCGGAATAGGTTTTGCACCAAGACAAGATAGCACAGTAGCCAACAGTTAACAGGTTACATAATGTCTCCACCCATGGTCTCAAGTTAGCAAGTTAACATTTAATTAATACTTTGATAAAATGTTAGTAGTATAAAATATCTATGCTGAATTCTGATTTGAGGTCCATAGGAATGGAGCAACTCTTTTGATTGTCCAACAGGTACATTCCTAGGGGTTAAAGCAAAGAAACAGTGAAAGCGTATGGCAATAAAGATTGTTTTCTGCGTGTCTAAAGGCAAGGCATTGGTCTCTCGGAAGGGAGGTGGAAGGATGCCATATCTTATACTGACGTGCCAGCTTCTCAAACTCAAAGCTGGATCTGTGAGAAGAACGTCTCCCTACAGAAGAGACTAACAGAATAGGAAAAGGGATTCTTTGTTCAATCTGCAACTCTGAATAAGACACAATTATTTAGTTCTTAACTCCAACACAGGACAATTTGCTGATCAGGCCTATCTTAGCATGCAAGGCTTTCTGTTTACCCAGCTTTCTCTTAGCTGATCACGATTTGCTAGGCCTCTGGTCCCTTGACCATACTCTGGACTTTGCGTCTGGAAAAGAGCTGGCACAATCCATAGACCAGGTTGTTCTATAAAATGCACATGGATTTTAACGCTTCACATCCAGTAATGGCAAAGTTCTTGGTTCAGGCTTGTAGCAGTGATGGAATAAACTGCAGGTTCAAATCAAGTCTCTGGAGTCCATCCACAGCTGGGATGAATCATTCAGTCCTTTATAGAGAGCTTCAGTTTGTAGCAAAGTCCCTCCAGAGGTATGAAGCAGGACTGAAGACAAGATGGAGATGAGGCATCAGCCTTTTCTAGTCTCTTGCCATGTGGTCTTTGCTTTCTTTGTCCCAAGGACACTCTATCCAGCACATGGCATAAAAAAACCTTAAAGTTCTGTCCAGAGGCAGGTCCCTGCATACCTTGCTGAGTCTCTCAGTGGGTCAGTTGTATAACTCATGGTCCTTAATGAGCCATCAAGCCGGCTAGGCAGAACTGACACCAACTTGTCTGGCTGGAGTGTTCCCAGGAAGCATAGCACAAGTTTGAAATATGGGCAGCATAGAGCCACTATTCATAATGTCAACTACAAAAATGATACACATGTAGAGACAGCATAATTATAATCAGCCAATCATAACCTCTCCATAGACCCCTTACACAACAACCTTTCTACAATATTGGCTGCAAATATATGAGTGGTTGCAACAGTGATCTATAGTTACAGATTATGTCAATAACATCACAGGAGGTGACACGGCATCAGTGAGACTGATATTGGAATACTGCCTCCAGTTTTGGTGTCCTCTTTTGAAAAAGATGTTGTGAAATTGGAGCTGGTGCAGCAAAGAGCCACCAAATGTTCTGAGGGCTGGAGAAAAATGTCTTCTAGTGAGCTATTGAAAGAGCTCAACCTGTTTAGCTTATCAAAAGAAGATTGGAAGGTGACTTCATTGAAGTGTTGATGTGCCTTAATGGAGAGAAAAGATTGGCTATTAAAGGGCTCTTTAATCGAGCAGAGAAAGGCATAACAAGACCCAGTGGCTGGAAGGTGAAAAGAGACAAATTCCTATTACAACTAAGGTACAAATAGTCAACAGCGAAGATGATTCACCACAGGAACAAGCTACCAAGGAAAGTGGTGGATTCACCATCTCCTGATGTCATTTAATGAAGACTAAATGCCTTTCTGGAATGTGTTTGCCCCAAAAGTAGCTATTGTGTCATAAAGTAGGCCTGTGATATGCAGGGGGTCAGATTAGATGCTCTAATGGTCTCTTCTGGCCATTAAGTTGACTAATTTCTGAAAAACTGAGTGTAGCATTAGGAGCAGCGTCTGATGTTTTCCTGTCTAGCCGGCTTGCTTCCTAGAATGAACGCTCCTTGAGTGGGGTGATCCAGAGGGAGTAGCTCAAACCTCTAAAGTGCTTGGGCAGGGGCAGGACATTAGCACAGCAAGGGAGGGGTGTGGCAATGACATCACAAAGGCCTTTTGCAGGACCTCAGACTATTGGTCAAAGGTGGTGGGGAGGTGGTGACCTCAGAGAGATGCTGACATCAGCCAGGCAGAATAGGGCGAGGGGCCAGGGAAACCTCAGAGACCTCTGTGGCTTTGCTTCAGCAAGTCTCCTTCTCCAAGTCTCTCTTTGAGGACTGAGAGAGTATTCGGGTTCACATATGTGAGCGCCAGGAGGAACCTCTTTCGGAGTTTACTTCTCCCCTTTAATTGATTTTACTAGAAAAGAGCCGTCCCTGTTTAGAAGATAAGAGCCTCCTCGAGGTTTGAAACCTGTTCAATCTGATCCATCTGGTGACAGTTGAATTCTAGGCATGGAAAACACAAGCTTAAGGAGGCAGAATTTTATTCCGCACTTGGGATTTTGTCCCCTAGAATCACTGGGGACATTAGGGTTTGTCCTTTTGGTTTCACCTTTTCCTCCATCCCTCCCCCTCCCTCCTTTTTCTTTGTCTCTTGCTTCTTTTGTCCTTTCTCCTATTCCCCTACCAACACCAGGAGGTGTGTGTGTGTGTGTTGCGGGAGAGTGCTCTGCAGCTCCCTCTGTGGGAAGTCCACCCAAAAATGTGGGGCTGAAATAGTGTTTGGGCAGTGATCCCTACTGGTGACCTGGGCCATCCTTTGGGCTCTCTCATCCTCATCCTCCAGTCCTCAGTCTCTACCCTGATTGGCCGAACAGGGGGTTATTGATAGGGAGGAGACTCAGGTCCTTGTTGTTCTCTTTTAAGCCCAGTTAAATAAGTCATAAACAGTCACATGTTTGATGAATTTTGCTGCTTCTCTGCATTAATTGTCTCTGAGCAGTTCATGATTCTCTCTAACCTTGCAATTCTCCTCAAATACTTGCTGAATAATTACTGTGCACTGTTGTTGGTCTGGAGCTCATGTGAGAGCACTTTATTCATTCAATGTATGAAATTCAAGATCTGATGGTCAGTTTGAAAATCAGGGCTCTTAGGTCCTATTCCCTACTCTGCCACTGACTGGCTGTGTGACCGAAGACAAGTCAATTCTCCTTTCTCAGCCTTAGCTTCTCCCTTTTTCAAGTAGGGGTAATAATGAGCCACTCCTATCTACCTTAGCACACGCACTGTCTCTCCTCACATACAAACAGTCTCCACACTGCAGTTGAAAAGCAGCTGGCAATCTAGTAGGTTGCCCATGGAACAGAGAAACCTGCATCACTGAAAGTACAGCTGTGAAGACACCACACATCAGCCTTCCCTAGCTGGCAAGAATCAAACCTCCACAGAAAGTTCCCTATGGTGTCATAGCCCAGTTCCCTAAGCCCTCAGACACAACCACTTAACACAGGGGCCTTTCTACACTATGATTCTGTTCTCACTGAAGGGTCATTTCCAATTGTTTGCTCAGACCAGCTTCCCCAGCACACGCACTGCTGTGCACTCTGTAAGTATGGCCATGGCTGAACAGCAAGAATTCCTGCCCATTTCCCTACTGGCTGGAGCATGGTTAGAAAGTGTTTGTGGTTAATGATGTTGCTGCAGATTGTTCATTCCCTGCCTTGGGAATTCATACAGTCCCTTTCCCAACATATTTCCAGAACATCAGTCCCTGGCTGAGGTCTCCTGGGCAGTGGAAAACATCCCTTGTTTGGTGCTGACAAGAGGATCGTGCAGAGCTGAGATGTCCCTGGGCTTGGATCAAAGGGGGAGTTGGATAGAATTTATCACACAACCCTCCCTGCTCCCCAGATCCCCATGGGGAGAATCTAGAGATGGGGGAGTCATTCCTCGCCTGCGCTCCCAGAAGAGCTGCTAGGACTCCTTCCTGCCAGCTATTCATCCCTGGATTCACCCTCAGCTCCTGAGATCTTTCTGCTCCAAAGGCTCCAGAGTCCTGGGTTGGGGAGGGCGTCACTGCACAGTCTGAAATACAAGGGAGGTTTCTGGAATTGAAGGAAGACCAGAAAATGGAGAGGAAAGAAACAGAGAGAAAACGTCTCATCTCTCTCCTCTCCCACTCCCAGCAAGAAATGTTATCAAGGACCAGCGTTAGGGGAAATGGTGCCCGGGGCAAAACTTGTACTTTGGCACTTCCCCATTGCCCCTGGATGATCCTCCTCCCCCTTTACCGCTAGCTCCTGCACTCCCAACCCTTGCGCCTCCTTCACCCCTAACTCCTGCCCCCTCCTGTGCCCTAACCCCTATACTGTGTCTCCTTTGCCCTTAACTCCTGCACTCCCCTCCTGTGCCTCCAGCCATTGCCCCTCTCCTGCACCCCCTTCACCCCTAAACCCTGCACCCCCTCCTGCACCCATGTGGGGACACTAACCTGTGTGCATGGAGCAGCTGGCTTTGCTGCTCACTCCTCCATGGAATGCTGCTCCTCAGGGCACCCCAAAGGGCTGGGGGGGCGCAAAAAAGCAACATCATCTGAGCTCCCTGCATCCAGGTCACTTTCCTCAGCTGGGTGGCATAAGGGGAGGGCAGAGAGCAGAAACTTCTGATGCTCCCCTCACAGCACAGCCCAGGAGGGGACAGTGACCAGGATGCATGGAGCAGTGTTGCTCCTTGCTCCCCCAAACCCTCTGTGGGGCCACGGAGGAGCACTGGGGCAGGGGAGAGCAGTGAGCACCTTTGCACTGCCACACGGTGCCCTTTGACGCACTGGAGCCCTAGGCGGCTGCCAGGGGGCCCCACCCCTAAGGCCGGCCAGACTTCCCAGCATGAACAGCAGAGAACACAGGGAGACTGGCCACACACTGAGCAGTGGTAGCCTGGGCGGCTCGTAATGGAGGCTCAGGGAGGCTCAGCCTCCCCAAACCTTGCGTCGCCAAGGGGGCAGTGGGGCCCATGACTAGGGGCCCCAGCCAAATTGGGCCCCCCTGGAAAAGTCTCCCCCATGTCAGCCCCAGGGTTGGAGGAGGTCTCACTTCCTGCTAGGGGGCTCCTCCTGTCCTTTCCCTGACAGTTCTGATGAGGTAGCTGAATGGTGCTCTGCATGAATGGGTTCAAATCCTCTCCTCATTGGATGCTTTTTGTTTTCACGCCTCCTTTGTAGACAACCATCTCCCCCTTTGGTACAATGACAGATCAAACAATGTTGCTTTCTAAAAAAAAACAAAAACAAAAAACAAAAAAAAACAACTTCTTAGAAACTCAGACACCCTTGCTGCTTTAAAAAAAGTCTAAATCCCAGATTTCTAAAAAAAAAAAAGAAAATAAAATTCTCTAGTCCTGTATTTCTTATTTTTTATCTCAAAAGGTAACATCTTCATCATCTCCCCTAAACACCCTGGGACCACCCCAAATAATTAGAATATTCCCATCCTGAGCAAGGCCACAACAGTGAACCACAGCTAGAGTCTAGGCCAAGCTGTTCTGATGGAGCCAACTTAAACATTTTCTCTCTGCTTCCCTTGGCAAGGTCTGACTGGGAAAACAAAATTCCCTAAACTGAAAATTTTCTGCTGAAATACCGATACTAGTCTGGTTGGGGAATTTGGTTTGAATGTATTATTATTATTCTCTTCTGATTTTTGAATCAGTTCAGTCTTTGTCCTCAAGTGTGTTTCCAGCTGTTGAGTTGTGGGGGAGGGAGCCCATGTCATGATGTCTCTTCCACTCTTTCATAGTTTCTTCTGACTTGCTAGGAAGTTTCTTTGCTACGATGTGAGTCAAGCAGTGTCCATTGTCTCTGTGCTATCTCGGAGAAGCCTGCATTGTACACAGTTCCTGGGATAGTCCTTGGGAGTGTGGATACCTTCAATGGGCCAGCAGCGAGTCTGGCTCCTCCATTGTCGCACCTGAAAGGCTGGTGGTGGGCATTTCCCAACCTCATAACATATCTCAGTAACGCACACAGAGCAAATTTCATAACTTCCCAACCAATGCGAGCACACACAATCCAACAAGATATTAATGTTCAACAGATCAAGACTTTTAAAATGATACTCCCCCACCCTGAGCAATGCACTTTTATTAAAGTAACCTTGGTGTAGATAGCACTGTGTCAATAGGAGGGCTTCTCCCATCAACAGAGCTTGGGGAGATGCAGGCTTAGTGAAGACCCAGAGAATAAGTGGCCCACAACTCTTGCATTAGGGTGGCTGAGTGTGAGAGCTGGAAGCTCCCCAGAAGTGGGGGAGCCATCAGTACCCAAATTCTAGCACGGCTCCCCCACTCCACCCAGTGTTGCTTGCTCTCCACCCTTGCTTCCATTTGGCCACTTCCCACCTCCGCTCTGCCTCTTTCGCTGATAACTGTTGGTCTATCTTTTGCTTGCTCCTCTCCTCCCCTGAGGCCTCCTTGCCTGCTGCTCGTGCCTCTACACCCTCTGCCCCAAGGTCTGCCCAACATCCACACCTCTCTGCCCCTCCCATGACACCCATCCTGCCTGCCACCCACACCTCTCTGTCCATCCTGTGACACCCATCCTGCCTTCCACTCACACCTCTCTGCCCCTCCCCTGAGTCCTGCCCTGCCAACCACCCACACCACTCTGCCCCTCCCCTGAGACCACTTTTCCCTTTTGAAATAACATTATTTCCTTTAAAAAATGAGAAGTCCTTGAGGCCCCTTAGAGACTAACAAATTTATTTGGGCATAAGCTTTGGTGGGCTAATATGCACTTAATCAGATGCCTGGAGTGGACAATACAGTAGGCAGGTACAAATGCACAGCACATGAAAAGATGGAAGTTGCCTTACAGAGTAGAGGGGTCAGTGCTAATGAGGCCAATTCAGTTATGGTGGCTGTGGTCCATTTCCAACAGTTAACAAGACTGGGACCAGTAGACCAGAGAGCTGGGGTTGATTTAGCATGCTGTCGCCATCAGCTGGTCAGAGTAACCAGGGCGGGAGGGTGAAATTTAGGATTCTCCCGCCAGAGGGAGGTGCTGTTGGACTCACCTAGTGGGGGAGAGTCTGAAAAAGCTTCACAGCTCCCAGAGAGGGGGAAGACAAGCTGGTGCCACACACACATTTTCACAGGGAATCAGGCCCCCTGGGGAAAAACTCGAAGCCCAGGCCCAGGAGTGTCAGAGAAAGGAATCACTGTTTGCCTTAAGAGGTGTGTAAGGGAAACCTGCAGGTCCTTAGATCCCTCCAGCGCCTGATAGAACCATTTGTGGGGAAGGGCTGGGGAAGCTGAGGAGGACAAGGAGAAGGGAAAAAGGGCTTGCAGCTGTTTTGCAACCACCATTCTCCCAGCAGAAGGGTCTAGGGGGTTCAGCACTTTGGCTGCTAGTTGAGGACACAGAACTCACAAGATGGCAAAGCTCAGAGCCCTGTTACACAGAGTCAGAATGTGATCAGCTCACAGCGAGGGGGAACAACACCCCTCCCTTGGTCTTTATGCCAAAGCTCCTATCAGCTCAGTGTCCTTCCCGCAAGAGTGGGCTGCTGAGAGGGTTGCAATGGGGTAAATGAAGGCAGAGGAGGGTTGTTCCTCCTGAGTTTTCTTTGTGTTGCTCTGTGATCCTGCTGGAGGGAGCATCATTTGAGTTTGTCTCAGTGGCTTGGGTTGGGCTCAGGTTGTGACCCTGAGCACAGGGGTTCCTGAACTTTCTGCTCTTAGCCCCTCAGGGAGTGGCCAATGGAACTGCTTCAGACACTGGAGAGAAATGTCTAAGAAAGTGTAGCATAAGTAAGAAGAAAAATACTATTGTCACTTCTGTGGTGGTCTAGTGGTTAGGATTCGGCACTTTCAATTCCCAGTCAGGGGAAAGTGAGCTCATCTCAAAAAATCTTCAGTTATTTTTCACTGGCAATTTAAACAAATCAATTGTTTTTCCAGTTTCCCCTTTCTTCTACATGATGTTGGGAAGGGCTTGGGAGACCATATAAAAATCAAAGCTTCCCACTGACTAGTAACAGAATATGGGCATGTTTCCACTATGCACCTCAAATTCCAGGCTGCATGCTCTTTTACACAAACAGGCATGTGCGAATTATTTCCCCTCTTTCTGGCTAGCCTAACCAACCTTCTAATAACAGTAATAGACATTCAGGTTGACCCAAGATGAATATTTTTTCCAATTTTCTTGCTGAAACAAAATTTAAAAAAACATTTTGGTTCAACCAAAATATTTCAGCAAATAAAATATTCATTCAAAAAACTTTCATCCCACTCTATATATCAGTCTTTGGAAATAACCATCCTGGAGAAACTGATCATTAGCCACATTCATTCCTGAGGTCTAGCTGCTGAAGTGTTCTAAGCATGGACAATGGGCCTTTCACCTGTTGCCCACTGGTTACTACCTTGCTCAGGTAGCTACTGATGAAAGGAAGTGTGGTTTAGTGGCAGACCTACTTCTAGCCCTCTGCCTAACGGGGGGTGTTTGTTTCACATTGCATGTAAAAATAGAATAAAGGCATTTTGTTGGTACCTAAACTTGGGATCAAGATGAAACATTGCGATTGCAAGTGAATAAGAAATCTCTGCTGAGTTCTACAGAAGGAAGGTTTTTCTCATCAGGTTCTAGGACATGATCAAGTTTCTGAAGGTTGTTAGAGCTTCTGGACACATAGGCCCGAACTTTCAGAAGGTCTCACACCCACCCCTAGAGCCAGATTTTCAGAAGAACTCAGCTCCCATTTCGTCAACAAAAGTTTTGACCAGGTTTTCAGAAAGTCTGAACACACTGTGGGCAAAGCTATTTTGAAAACAAAAGGTGGTAGCAGTGGTGGGTGCTGGTTACTTGGCCGTGTGGCCCACCATGCAGGAATTTGAGGTTCACCATTACTTTCTAAGAATGCTAGCAATCATCTTTTATTCACTTAAAAAGTGAACAGGGAGACTACATATAAAAATCAGCTCTGCTTCAGAAGGTCTCTAGAAGTTGAAAGAGACATGCCATCTCTGCCTCCCTGAAGAGTTCAGAGGAAGTTAAAGAAAACTAAGATTCATAAAGCACTTAACTAACCCCATCAGGCTGGTTGTGTGGTCTAACGTGTCAGATGCAAGGCTGTGTCTTTCTGTCATTTGTTGTTCTAGGCTCCATATGTACATGCGCATTCACATCCCACTCCTGACACAATCATTGTCTTCTACCTGAAGAAATAGCCTAATTTCAACCTCTCCTGTAACATTACACCACAAACTATTTAGCATTTGTATGAGAGAAGTTGGAGGGAATTCAAACATCTTCAAAAGTGGTGCATTTAGAGCCCCTAGCTAGGTAAATTCCAGGCTCCTTACCCAGAAGAGTCTTGGCGTGGCCTGAGGAGGCTTGGCTGGTCAATATAGAGGGGGAGGGAGAAGGGTACATTGACAGTGTAGAATGTGAAACTCATAAGCTGTGATTATGTGCTCTGAGAGTTATCCCTTTGCTTTCCATTTAAGGTCGGGGGGGGATATTATAACCAAGTGTTCTGGCAAAACTTTTCCCCTGGCCTGGTCAGTGAATCCTATGGTGAGAAACTCTGTGCATTTCAATTTCTTGTATTGTTGGATGGGGCCTGTCAGACGTTGGTCCATTCTCCATTGCCCTGAAGGGACAAGAACAGAGAGTGAAGGATCTCCTGTGCTCAGTGTCACAAGCTGAGCCCCAAAAATGGATGACATGGTATCACAAACTCAAATTATGCTTCTGGTTCCTCCATCAGTATCACAGGAGCAAAATAAAAACCACCAGAGGAGCAATTCTCTTCTGCCTTCATTTATCCCAGGGCAATCCTCTCCACTTCTTCTGTTTATAAGCTGGAGGTTTGTCAGGGGAAAAATCATTGAGCTGACAGTATTCCTGGGATAGAAACCCAGAGAGGGGGTTGATGCCACCTGGTGGGATGCTGATTCGTTATAACAGGTCCCTTGGCTTTAGATTCCCCCAGCATAGCCTAGTGAGGCAAATAGAACGGAGCATAAACAGTGCGAAATTAAGTGCAAGAGTGTAATAAGAAAAGCCGAAGACGAGCTTGAAGAACAGCTAGCCAAAAACTCCAAAAGGTAAGAACAAAAATGTTTTTAAAGTACATCAGAAGCAGAAAGCCTGCTAAACAACCAGTGGGGCCCTTTGATGATCGACATATAAAAGGAGCGCTTAAAATGATAATGTCATTGTGGAGAAACTAAATGGATTCTTTGCTTTAGTCTTCATGGCTGAGGATGTTAGGGAGATTCTCAAACCTGAGCTGGCTTCTGTAGGTGACAAATCTGAGGAACTGTCACAGATTGAAGTGTCACTAGAGGAGGTTTTGGAATTAATTGATAAACTCAACACAAACAAGTCACCGGGACCAGATGGCATTCACCCAAGAGTTCTGAAAGAACTCAAATGTGAAGTTGAGGAACTATTAACTCAGGTTTGTAACCTGTCCTTTAAACCGGCTTCTGTACCCAATGACTGGAAGTTAGCTAATGTAACACCAAAATTTAAAAAGGGCTCTGGAGGAGATCCTGGCAATTACAGACCAGTAAGTCTAATGTCAGTACTGGGCAAATTAGTCAAAACAATAGTTAAGAATAAAATTGTCAGACACATAGAAAAACAAACTGTTGAGCAATAGTCAACATGGTTTCTGTAAAGAGAAATCATGTGTTACTAATCTATTAGAGTTCTTTGAAAGAGGTCAACAAACATGTGGACAAGGGGGATCCAGTGGACGTAGTGTAGTTACATTTCCAGAAAGCTTTTAACAAGGTCCCTCACCAAAGGTTCTTACATAAATTAAGCTGTCATGGAATAAATGGGAAGCTCCTTTCATGGATTGAGAACTGGTTAAAAGACAAGGAACAAAGGGTAGGAATTAATGGAAAATTCTCAGAATGGAGAGGGGTAACTAGTGGTGTTCCCCAAGGGTCAGTCCTCGGACCAATCCTATTCAACTTATTCATAAATGATCTGGAGAAAGGGGTAAAGAGTGAGGTGGCAAAGTTTGCAGATGATATTAGACTGCTCAAAACAGTTAAGACCAAAGCAGACTGTGAAGAACTTCAGAAAGATCTCACAAAACTAAGTGATTGGGAAACATAATGGCAAATGAAAGTTAATGTGGATAAATGTAAAGTAATGCATATTGGAAAAAATAACCCCAACTATACATACAATATGATGGGGGCTAATTTAGCTACTAGAAGTCAGGAAAAAGATCTTGGAATCATCGTGGACAGTTCTCTGAAGATGTCCACGCAGAGTGCAGAGATGGTCAAAAAAGCAAACAGGATGTTAGGAATCATTAAAAAGGGGATAGAGAATAAAACTGAGAATATATTATTGCCCTTATATAAATCCATGGTACACCCACATCTCGAATACTGTGTTCAGATGTGGTCTCCTCATCTCAAAAAAGATATGACACTAGAAAAGTTTCAGAAAAGGGCAACTAAAATGATTAGGGGTTTGGAGAGGGTCCCATATGAGGAAAGATTAAAGAGGCTAGGCCTCTTCAGCTTGGAAAAGAGGAGCCTAAGGGGTGATATGATAGAGGTATATAAAATCATGAGTGATGTGGAGAAAGTGGATAAGGAAAAGTTATTTACTTATTCCCATAATACAAGAACTAGGGCTCACCAAATGAAATTAATAGGCAGCAGGTTTAAAACAAATAAAAGGAAGTTCTTCTTCACACAGCGCACAGTCAACTTGTGGAACTCCTTGCCTGAGGAGGTTGTGAAGGCTAGGACTATAACAGCGTTTATAAGGGAACTGGATAAATTCATGGTGGTGAAGTCCATAAATGGCTATTAGCCAGGATGGGTAAGGAATGGTGTCCCTAGCCTCTGTTCATCAGAGGGTGGAGATGGATGGCAGGAGAGAGATCACTTGATCATCGCCTGTTAGCTTCACTCCCTCTGGGGCACCTGGCATTGGCGACTGTCGCTAGACAGGATACTGGGCTAGATGGACCTTTGGTCTAACCCGGTATGGCTGTTCTTATGTAGCTCTCGTTTTGTCAGCTCTGTACTCTCAGAAAGCCGACAAAGTGCTAAACTCTACTTCTGTCGGGCCACTGGGAGCATGGGGATTGCACACCAGCTGCAAGCCCTTCTGTCCTCTCCTTTCCCACCAATAGTTTCATCAGATGCTGGAGGGACCTAAGGACCGCAGGTTTCCCTCACCCACCACTTAAGACAAACAATGATTCCCTTCTCTGACACACCTGGGGCCACATTTCCTTTGAGGAGCTTCTCCCCAGGGGATCTGATATCCTGCAAAAATGTGTGTGGGGCTTGGGGGGAACCAGCTTATCTGTCTCATCTCTAAAACACGAGAAGCTTTTTTTGACTCTTCTCCAGGATGTGAGTCAAACAGCATCTCTCCCTGGTGGGAGAACACTAAATTGGGTTTTAGCCCACCAAAGCTTATGCCCGAATAAATTTGTTAGTCTCTAAGGTGCCACAAGGAGTCCTTGTTTTTTTAAGACAATAATGTTATTTCAAAAGGGAAAAGTGGTGCTCTGTGTTGAAAGACTGGCTTAGACATTTCTTCTTGTTATTTTCCAATTCCTCACACCCAGACCCTGCCTAGCCAGGAAAGGAGGGGAAATGTGATCATCATAAAAACGTAAGAACAGCCGTACCTGGTCAGAGCAAAGGTCCATCTAGCCCAGTATCTGTCTACCGACAGATAGACCTTCCCATTTATTCCATGACAGCTTAATTTATGTAAGAGCCTTTGGTGAGGGACCTTGTCAAAGGCTTTCTGGAAATCTAAGTACACTATGTCCTTGCCCACGTATTTGTTGACCCCTTCATAGAACTCTAATAGATTAGTAAGATGCGATTTCCCTTTACAGAAACCATGTTGACTATTGCTCAACAGTTTGTGTTTTTCTATGTGTCTGACAATTTTATTCTTAACTATCGCTTTGACTAATTTGCCTGGTACTGATGTTAGACTTACCTGTCTGTAATTGCCGGGATCACCTCTAGAGACCTTTTTAAATATTGGCGTTACATTAGCTAACCCCAGTCATTGGGTACTGAAGACGATTTAAAGGACAGGTTACAAACCTTAGTTAATAGTTCAGTAACTTCATATTTGAGTTCTTTCAGAACTCTTGGGTGAATGCCATCTGGTCCCGGTGACTTGTTCATGTTGAGTTTATCAATTAATTCCAAAACCTCCTCTAGTGACACTTCAATCTGTGACAGTTACTCAGATTTGTCACCTACAAAAGCCAGTTCAGTTTTGGGAATCTCCCTAACATCCTCAGCCGTGAAGACTGAAGCAAAGAATCCATTTAGTTTCTCTGCAATGACTTTATTGTCTTTAAGCGCACCTTTTGTATTTTGATCATCAAGGAGCCCCACTGGTTGTTTAGCAGGCTTCCTGCTTTTGATGTTCTTAAAAAACATTTTTGTTATTACCTTTGAAGTTTTTGGCTAGCCCTTCTTCAAACTCCTCTTT